>NC_090933.1:1392912174-1393537174 GCF_040938575.1 Ambystoma mexicanum | reverse complement strand
AACAGTACCCATACTTTCCAGCGGGGTGAGCACAAAGATGTGCAACTATATTACTGATGAAAAGTACCCATACTGAGAAAGAGTACCCATACTTTGCAGCGTGCCAGTACAAAGGTGTGCAGCTATATTACTGACGAAGAGTACCCATACTTTACAGCATGGCTTTTACAAAGGTGTGCAGCTATATTACCGAGGAAGAGTAACCATATTTTCTAGTGGGGCCAGTACAAAGATGTGCAGCTTTATTAACTAGGAAGAGTACCCATACTTTCCAGCAGGGCCAGTACAAATGCGAGTAGCTATATTACTGAGGAAGAGTACCCATACTTTCCAGCATGGCTATTTCAAAGGTGTGCAGCTATATTACTGAGGAAGAGTACTCATACTTTCCAGCGGGGCCAGTACAAAGTTGCGCAGCTTTATTAACTAGGAAGAGTACCCATACTTTCCAGCAGGGCCAGTACAAATGCGAGTAGCTATATTACTGAGGAAGAGTACCCATACTTTCCAGCATGGCTATTTCAAAGGTGTGCAGCTATATTACTGAGGAAGAGTAACCATACTTTGCAGAAAGGCCAGTACAAAAGTGTGCAGCTATATTACTGAAGAAGAATACCCATACTTTCCAGCGGAGCCAATAAAAATGTGTGAAGCTATATTACTGAGGAAGTGTGCCCATACTTTCCAGCGGTGCCAGTACAAAGGTGTGCAGCTATATTACTGAGGAAGTGTACCCATACTTTCCAGCAAGTCCAGTACAAAGGTGTGCAGCTATATTACCAAGGAAGAATACCCATACTTTCAAGCAGGTTTAGTACAATGGTGTGCAGCTATATTACTGAGGAAGAGTACCCATCCTTTCCAGCGGGGCCAATAAAAAGGTGTGAAGCTATATTACTGAGGAAGTGTGCCCATACTTTCCAGCGGTGCCAGTACAAAGGTGTGCAGCTATATTACTGAGGAAGTGTACCCATACTTTCCAGCGAGTCCAGTACAAAGGTGTGCAGCTATATTACTGAGTAAGAGTACCCATACTGAGGAAGAATACCCATACTTTCCAGCAGGGCTAGTACAAAGGTGTGCAGCTATATTACTGAGGAGGAGTACCCATACTTTCCAGAGGGCCAGTACAAATTTGTGTGCAGCTATATTACTGAGGAAAAGTACCAATACTTGCCAGCGGGGCCAGTAAAAAGGTGTGTAGCTATATTACTGAGGAAGAAACCCCATACTTTTCAGTGGGGGCAGTACAAAGGTGTGCAGCTATATTACTGAGGAAGAGTACCCATATTTTCTAGTCGGGCCAGTGCAAAGGTGACCAGCTATATTACCTATGAAGAGTACCCATACTTTCCAGCAGGGCCAAAACAAATGTGTGCAGCTATATTACAGAGGAAGAGTACCCATACTTTCCAACGGGGCCAGTAAAAAGGTGTGCAGCTATATTACTGAGGAAGAGTACCCATACTTTCCAGCGGGGTGAGCACAAAGGTGTGCAACTATATTACTGAGGAAAAGTACCCATACTAAGAAAGAGTATCCATACTTTGCAGCGGGCCAGTACAAAGGTGTGCAGCTATATTACTGAGGAAGAGTACCCATACTTTCCAGCATGGCTATTACAAAGGTGTGCTGCTATATTACTGAGGAAGAGTAACCATATTTTCCAGTGGGGCCAGTACAAAGGTGTGCAGCTATATTACTGAGGAGTACCCATACTTTCCAGCAGGCCAGTACAAAGTTGTGCATCTTTATTACCTAGGAAGAGTACCCATACTTTCCAGCAGGGCCAGTACAAATGTGTGCAGCTATATTACTGAGGAAGAGTACCCATACTTTCCATCATGGCTATTTCAAAGGTGTGCAGCTATATTACTGAGGAAGAGTAACCATAATTTCCATCATGTTTAGTACAATGGTATGCAGCTATATTACTGAGGAAGAGTACCCATACTTTCCAGCGGGGCCAATAAAAAGGTGTGAAGCTATATTACTGAGGAAGTGTGCCCATATTTTCCAGCGGTGCAAGTACAAAGGTGTGCAGCTATATTACTGAAGAAGTGTACCCATACTTTCCAGCATGGCTATTTCAAAGGTGTGCAGCTATATTACTGAGGAAGAGTAACCATATTTTCCAGTGGGGCCAGTACAAAGGTGTGCAGCTATATTACTGAGGAAGAGTACCCATTATTTCCAGCAGGCCAGTACAAATGTGTGCAGCTATATTACTGAGGAAGAGCACCCATACTTTCCAGCGTGGCCAGTACAAAGGTGTGCAGCAAAATTACTCAGGAAGAGCACCCATACTTTCCAGCGGTGCCAGTACAAAGGTGTCCAGCTATATTACTGAGGAAGTGTACCCATACTTTCCAGCGAGTCCAGTACAAAGGTGTGCAGCTATATTACCGAGGAAGAATACCCATACTTTCCAGCAGGTTCAGTACAATGGTGTGCAGCTATATTACTGAGGAAGAGTACCCATACTTTCCAGCGGGGCAATTAAAAAGGTGTGAAGCTATATTACTGAGGAAGTGTGCCCATACTTTCCAGTGGTGCCAATACAAAGGTGTGCAGCTATATTACTGAGGAAGTGTACCCATACTGAGAAAGAGTACCCATACTTTGCAGCGGGCCAGTACAAAGGTGTGCAGCTATATTACTGAGGAAGAGTACCCATACTTTACAGCATGGCTTTTACAAAGGTGTGCAGCTATATTACCGAGGAAGAGTAACCATATTTTCCAGTGGGGCGAGCACAAAGGTGTGCCGCTATATTACTGAGTAAGAGTACCCATACTGAGGAAGAATACCCATACTTTCCAGCAGGGCCAGTACAAAGGTGTGCAGCTATATTACTGAGGAGGAGTACCCATACTTTCCAGAGGGCCAGTACAAATTTGTGTGCAGCTATATTACTGAGGAAAAGTACCAATACTTGCCAGCGGGGCCAGTAAAAAGGTGTGTAGCTATATTACTGAGGAAGAAACCCCATACTTTTCAGTGGGGGCATTACAAAGGTGTGCAGCTATATTACTGAGGAAGAGTACCCATTATTTCCAGCAGGCCAATACAAATGTGTGCAGCTATATTACTGAGGAAGAGCACCCATACTTTCCAGCGCGGCCAGTACAAAGGTGTGCAGCAATAATACTCAGGAAGAGCACCCATACTTTCCAGCGGTGCCAGTACAAAGGTGTGCAGCTATATTACTGAGGAAGTCTATCCATACTTTGCAGCGGGCCAGTACAAAGGTGTGCAGCTATATTACTGAGGAAGAGTACCCATACTTTACAGCAAGGCTTTTACAAAGGTGTGCAGCTATATTACTGAGGAAGAGTACTCATACTTTCCAGCGGGGCCAGTACAAAGTTGTGCAGCTTTATTAACTAGGAAGAGTACCCATACTTTCCAGCAGGGCCAGTACAAATGCGAGCAGCTATATTACTGAGGAAGAGTACCCATACTTTGCAGCATGGCTATTTCAAAGGTGTGCAGCTATATTACTGAGGAAGAGTATCCATAATTTGCAGAAAGGCCAGTACAAAAGTGTGCAGCTATATTACTGAAGAAGAATACCCATACTTTCCAGCGAAGCCAATAAAAAGGTGTGGAGCTATATTACTGAGGAAGTGTACCCATAATTTACAGCGGTGCCAGTACAAAGGTGTGCAGCTATATCGCTGAAGAAGTTTACCAATACTTTCAAGCGGGGCCAGTACAAAGGTGTGCAGCGATACTACTGAGGAAGAGTACCCATACATTCCAGTGGGGCCAGTACAAAGGTGTACAGCTATATTACAGAGGAAGAGTACCCATACTGAGGAAGAGTACCCATATTTTCCAGCGGTGCCAGTGCAAATGTGTGCAGCTTTGTTATGGAGGAAGAGTACCCATACTTTTCAGCAGGGCCAGTACAAAGGTTTGCAGCTATATTACTGAGGACGAGTATCCATACCTTCCAGGAGGCCCAGTACAAAGGTGTACAGTTATATTACTGAGGAAGAGCACCCTTATTTTCCAGCATGGCCAGTACAAATGTGGGCACCTGTATTACTGAGAAAGAGTACCCATACTTTACAGCGTGCCAGTACAAAGGTGTGCAGCTATATTACTGAGGAAGAGTACCCATTATTTCCAGCAGGCCAGTACAAATGTGTGCAGCTATATTACTGAGGAAGAGCACCCATACTTTACAGCATGGCTTTTACAAAGGTGTGCAACTATATTACTGAGGAAAAGTACCCATACTAAGAAAGAGTATCCATACTTTGCAGCGGGCCAGTACAAAGGTGTGCAGCTATATTACTGAGGAAGAGTACCCATACTTTACAGCATGGCTTTTACAAAGGTGTGCAGCTATATTACTGAGGAAGAGTACTCATACTTTCCAGCGGGGCCAGTACAAAGTTGCGCAGCTTTATTAACTAGGAAGAGTACCCATACTTTCCAGCAGGGCCAGTACAAATGCGAGCAGCTATATTACTGAGGAAGAGTACCCATACTTTCCAGCATGGCTATTTCAAAGGTGTGCAGCTATATTACTGAGGAAGAGTAACCATAATTTGCAGAAAGGCCAGTACAAAAGTGTGCAGCTATATTACTGAAAAAGAATACCCATATTTTCCAGCGAAGCCAATAAAAAGGTGTGGAGCTATATTACTGAGGAAGTGTACCCATAATTTACAGCGGTGCCAGTACAAAGGTGTGCAGCTATATCGCTGAAGAAGTTTACCAATACTTTCAAGCGGGGCCAGTACAAAGGTGTGCAGTGATACTACTGAGGAAGAGTACCCATACATTCCAGTGGGGCCAGTACAAAGGTGTACAGCTATATTACCGAGGAAGAGTACCCATACTGAGGAAGAGTACCCATATTTTCCAGCGGTGCCAGTGCAAATGTGTGCAGCTATGTTATGGAGGAAGAGTACCCATACTTTTCAGCAGGGCCAGTACAAAGGTTTGCAGCTATATTACTGAGGACGAGTATCCATACCTTCCAGGAGGCCCAGTACAAAGGTGTACAGTTATATTACTGAGGAAGAGCACCCTTATTTTCCAGCATGGCCAGTACAAATGTGGGCACCTGTATTACTGAGAAAGAGTACCCATACTTTACAGCGTGCCAGTACAAAGGTGTGCAGCTATATTACTGAGGAAGAGTACCCATTATTTCCAGCAGGCCAGTACAAATGTGTGCAGCTATATTACTGAGGAAGAGCACCCATACTTTACAGCATGGCTTTTACAAAGGTGTGCAGCTATATTACTGAGGAAAAGTACCCATACTAAGAAAGAGTATCCATACTTTGCAGCGGGCCAGTACAAAGGTGTGCAGCTATATTACTGAGGAAGAGTACCCATACTTTACAGCATGGCTTTTACAAAGGTGTGCAGCTATATTACTGAGGAAGAGTACTCATACTTTCCAGCGGGGCCAGTACAAATTTGCGCAGCTTTATTAACTAGGAAGAGTACCCATACTTTCCAGCAGGGCCAGTACAAATGCGAGCAGCTATATTACTGAGGAAGAGTACCCATACTTTCCAGCATGGCTATTTCAAAGGTGTGCAGCTATATTACTGAGGAAGAGTAACCATAATTTGCAGAAAGGCCAGTACAAAAGTGTGCAGCTATATTACTGAAGAAGAATACCCATACTTTCCAGCGAAGCCAATAAAAAGGTGTGGAGCTATATTACTGAGGAAGTGTACCCATAATTTACAGCGGTGCCAGTACAAAGGTGTGCAGCTATATCGCTGAAGAAGTTTACCAATACTTTCAAGTGGGGCCAGTACAAAGGTGTGCAGCGATACTACTGAGGAAGAGTACCCATACATTCCAGTGGGGCCAGTACAAAGGTGTACAGCTATATTACCGAGGAAGAGTACCCATACTGAGGAAGAGTACCCATATTTTCCAGCGGTGCCAGTGCAAATGTGTGCAGCTATGTTATGGAGGAAGAGTACCCATACTTTTCAGCAGGGCCAGTACAAAGGTTTGCAGCTATATTACTGAGGACGAGTATCCATACCTTCCAGGAGGCCCAGTACAAAGGTGTTAAGTTATATTACTGAGGAAGAGCACCCTTATTTTCCAGCATGGCCAGTACAAATGTGGGCACCTGTATTACTGAGAAAGAGTATCCATACTTTACAGCGTGCCAGTACAAAGGTGTGCAGCTATATTACTGAGGAAGAGTACCCATTATTTCCAGCAGGCCAGTACAAATGTGTGCAGCTATATTACTGAGGAAGAGCACCCATACTTTCCAGCGCGGCCAGTACAAAGGTGTGCAGCAATATTACTCAGGAAGAGCACCCATACTTTCCAGCGGTGCCAGTACAAAGGTGTGCAGCTATATTACTGAGGAAGAGTACCCATACTTTACAGCAAGGCTTTTACAAAGGTGTGCAGCTATATTACTGAGGAAGAGTACTCATACTTTCCAGCGGGGCCAGTACAAAGTTGTGCAGCTTTATTAACTAGGAAGAGTACCCATACTTTCCAGCAGGGCCAGTACAAATGCGAGCAGCTATATTACTGAGGAAGAGTACCCATACTTTCCAGCATGGCTATTTCAAAGGTGTGCAGCTATATTACTGAGGAAGAGTAACCATAATTTGCAGAAAGGCCAGTACAAAAGTGTGCAGCTATATTACTGAAGAAGAATACCCATACTTTCCAGCGAAGCCAATAAAAAGGTGTGGAGCTATATTACTGAGGAAGTGTACCCATAATTTACAGCGGTGCCAGTACAAAGGTGTGCAGCTATATCGCTGAAGAAGTTTACCAATACTTTCAAGCGGGGCCAGTACAAAGGTGTGCAGCGATACTACTGAGGAAGAGTACCCATACATTCCAGTGGGGCCAGTACAAAGGTGTACAGCTATATTACAGAGGAAGAGTACCCATACTGAGGAAGAGTACCCATATTTTCCAGCGGTGCCAGTGCAAATGTGTGCAGCTATGTTATGGAGGAAGAGTACCCATACTTTTCAGCAGGGCCAGTACAAAGGTTTGCAGCTATATTACTGAGGACGAGTATCCATACCTTCCAGGAGGCCCAGTACAAAGGTGTACAGTTATATTACTGAGGAAGAGCACCCTTATTTTCCAGCATGGCCAGTACAAATGTGGGCACCTGTATTACTGAGAAAGAGTACCCATACTTTACAGCGTGCCAGTACAAAGGTGTGCAGCTATTTTACTGAGGAAGAGTACCCATTATTTCCAGCAGGCCAGTACAAATGTGTGCAGCTATATTACTGAGGAAGAGCACCCATACTTTACAGCATGGCTTTTACAAAGGTGTGCAGCTATATTACTGAGGAAAAGTACCCATACTAAGAAAGAGTATCCATACTTTGCAGCGGGCCAGTACAAAGGTGTGCAGCTATATTACTGAGGAAGAGTACCCATACTTTACAGCATGGCTTTTACAAAGGTGTGCAGCTATATTACTGAGGAAGAGTACTCATACTTTCCAGCGGGGCCAGTACAAAGTTGCGCAGCTTTATTAACTAGGAAGAGTACCCATACTTTCCAGCAGGGCCAGTACAAATGCGAGCAGCTATATTACTGAGGAAGAGTACCCATACTTTCCAGCATGGCTATTTCAAAGGTGTGCAGCTATATTACTGAGGAAGAGTAACCATAATTTGCAGAAAGGCCAGTACAAAAGTGTGCAGCTATATTACTGAAGAAGAATACCCATACTTTCCAGCGAAGCCAATAAAAAGGTGTGGAGCTATATTACTGAGGAAGTGTACCCATAATTTACAGCGGTGCCAGTACAAAGGTGTGCAGCTATATCGCTGAAGAAGTTTACCAATACTTTCAAGTGGGGCCAGTACAAAGGTGTGCAGCGATACTACTGAGGAAGAGTACCCATACATTCCAGTGGGGCCAGTACAAAGGTGTACAGCTATATTACCGAGGAAGAGTACCCATACTGAGGAAGAGTACCCATATTTTCCAGCGGTGCCAGTGCAAATGTGTGCAGCTATGTTATGGAGGAAGAGTACCCATACTTTTCAGCAGGGCCAGTACAAAGGTTTGCAGCTATATTACTGAGGACGAGTATCCATACCTTCCAGGAGGCCCAGTACAAAGGTGTTAAGTTATATTACTGAGGAAGAGCACCCTTATTTTCCAGCATGGCCAGTACAAATGTGGGCACCTGTATTACTGAGAAAGAGTATCCATACTTTACAGCGTGCCAGTACAAAGGTGTGCAGCTATATTACTGAGGAAGAGTACCCATTATTTCCAGCAGGCCAGTACAAATGTGTGCAGCTATATTACTGAGGAAGAGCACCCATACTTTCCAGCGCGGCCAGTACAAAGGTGTGCAGCAATATTACTCAGGAAGAGCACCCATACTTTCCAGCGGTGCCAGTACAAAGGTGTGCAGCTATATTACTGAGGAAGAGTACCCATACTTTACAGCAAGGCTTTTACAAAGGTGTGCAGCTATATTACTGAGGAAGAGTACTCATACTTTCCAGCGGGGCCAGTACAAAGTTGTACAGCTTTATTAACTAGGAAGAGTACCCATACTTTCCAGCAGGGCCAGTACAAATGCGAGCAGCTATATTACTGAGGAAGAGTACCCATACTTTCCAGCATGGCTATTTCAAAGGTGTGCAGCTATATTACTGAGGAAGAGTAACCATAATTTGCAGAAAGGCCAGTACAAAAGTGTGCAGCTATATTACTGAAGAAGAATACCCATACTTTCCAGCGAAGCCAATAAAAAGGTGTGGAGCTATATTACTGAGGAAGTGTACCCATAATTTACAGCGGTGCCAGTACAAAGGTGTGCAGCTATATCGCTGAAGAAGTTTACCAATACTTTCAAGCGGGGCCAGTACAAAGGTGTGCAGCGATACTACTGAGGAAGAGTACCCATACATTCCAGTGGGGCCAGTACAAAGGTGTACAGCTATATTACAGAGGAAGAGTACCCATACTGAGGAAGAGTACCCATATTTTCCAGCGGTGCCAGTGCAAATGTGTGCAGCTATGTTATGGAGGAAGAGTACCCATACTTTTCAGCAGGGCCAGTACAAAGGTTTGCAGCTATATTACTGAGGACGAGTATCCATACCTTCCAGGAGGCCCAGTACAAAGGTGTACAGTTATATTACTGAGGAAGAGCACCCTTATTTTCCAGCATGGCCAGTACAAATGTGGGCACCTGTATTACTGAGAAAGAGTACCCATACTTTACAGCGTGCCAGTACAAAGGTGTGCAGCTATATTACTGAGGAAGAGTACCCATTATTTCCAGCAGGCCAGTACAAATGTGTGCAGCTATATTACTGAGGAAGAGCACCCATACTTTACAGCATGGCTTTTACAAAGGTGTGCAACTATATTACTGAGGAAAAGTACCCATACTAAGAAAGAGTATCCATACTTTGCAGCGGGCCAGTACAAAGGTGTGCAGCTATATTACTGAGGAAGAGTACCCATACTTTACAGCATGGCTTTTACAAAGGTGTGCAGCTATATTACTGAGGAAGAGTACTCATACATTCCAGCGGGGCCAGTACAAAGTTGCGCAGCTTTATTAACTAGGAAGAGTACCCATACTTTCCAGCAGGGCCAGTACAAATGCGAGCAGCTATATTACTGAGGAAGAGTACCCATACTTTCCAGCATGGCTATTTCAAAGGTGTGCAGCTATATTACTGAGGAAGAGTAACCATAATTTGCAGAAAGGCCAGTACAAAAGTGTGCAGCTATATTACTGAAGAAGAATACCCATACTTTCCAGCGAAGCCAATAAAAAGGTGTGGAGCTATATTACTGAGGAAGTGTACCCATAATTTACAGTGGTGCCAGTACAAAGGTGTGCAGCTATATCGCTGAAGAAGTTTACCAATACTTTCAAGCGGGGCCAGTACAAAGGTGTGCAGCGATACTACTGAGGAAGAGTACCCATACATTCCAGTGGGGCCAGTACAAAGGTGTACAGCTATATTACCGAGGAAGAGTACCCATACTGAGGAAGAGTACCCATATTTTCCAGCGGTGCCAGTGCAAATGTGTGCAGCTATGTTATGGAGGAAGAGTACCCATACTTTTCAGCAGGGCCAGTACAAAGGTTTGCAGCTATATTACTGAGGACGAGTATCCATACCTTCCAGGAGGCCCAGTACAAAGGTGTACAGTTATATTACTGAGGAAGAGCACCCTTATTTTCCAGCATGGCCAGTACAAATGTGGGCACCTGTATTACTGAGAAAGAGTACCCATACTTTACAGCGTGCCAGTACAAAGGTGTGCAGCTATATTACTGAGGAAGAGTACCCATTATTTCCAGCAGGCCAGTACAAATGTGTGCAGCTATATTACTGAGGAAGAGCACCCATACT
Source organism: Ambystoma mexicanum (assembly GCF_040938575.1). Taxonomy (NCBI): domain Eukaryota; kingdom Metazoa; phylum Chordata; class Amphibia; order Caudata; family Ambystomatidae; genus Ambystoma; species Ambystoma mexicanum. Next base: position 1,393,526,792 of record NC_090933.1, on the reverse strand, counting down.
TTACAGCATGGCTTTTACAAAGGTGTGCAGCTATATTACTGAGGAAAAGTACCCATACTAAGAAAGAGTATCCATACTTTGCAGCGGGCCAGTACAAAGGTGTGCAGCTATATTACTGAGGAAGAGTACCCATACTTTACAGCATGGCTTTTACAAAGGTGTGCAGCTATATTACTGAGGAAGAGTACCCATACTAAGCAAGAGTATCCATACTTTGCAGCAGGCCAGTACAAAGTTGCGCAGCTTTATTAACTAGGAAGAGTACCCATACTTTCCAGCAGGGCCAGTACAAATGCGAGCAGCTATATTACTGAGGAAGAGTACCCATACTTTCCAGCATGGCTATTTCAAAGGTGTGCAGCTATATTACTGAGGAAGAGTAACCATAATTTGCAGAAAGGCCAGTACAAAAGTGTGCAGCTATATTACTGAAGAAGAATACCCATACTTTCCAGCGAAGCCAATAAAAAGGTGTGGAGCTATATTACTGAGGAAGTGTACCCATAATTTACAGCGGTGCCAGTACAAAGGTGTGCAGCTATATCGCTGAAGAAGTTTACCAATACTTTCAAGCGGGGCCAGTACAAAGGTGTGCAGCGATACTACTGAGGAAGAGTACCCATACATTCCAGTGGGGCCAGTACAAAGGTGTACAGCTATATTACCGAGCAAGAGTACCCATACTGAGGAAGAGTACCCATATTTTCCGGCGGTGCCAGTGCAAATGTGTGCAGCTATGTTATGGAGGAAGAGTACCCATACTTTTCAGCAGGGCCAGTACAAAGGTTTGCAGCTATATTACTGAGGACGAGTATCCATACCTTCCAGGAGGCCCAGTACAAAGGTGTACAGTTATATTACTGAGGAAGAGCACCCTTATTTTCCAGCATGGCCAGTACAAATGTGGGCACCTGTATTACTGAGAAAGAGTACCCATACTTTACAGCGTGCCAGTACAAAGGTGTGCAGATATATTACTGAGGAAGAGTACCCATTATTTCCAGCAGGCCAGTACAAATGTGTGCAGCTATATTACTGAGGAAGAGCACCCATACTTTCCAGCGCGGCCAGTACAAAGGTGTGCAGCAATATTACTCAGGAAGAGCAACCATACTTTCCAGCGGTGCCAGTACAAAGGTGTGCAGCTATATTACCGAGGAAGAATACCCATACTTTCCAGCGGGGCAATTAAAAAGGTGTGAAGCTATATTACTGAGGAAGTGTGCCCATACTTTCCAGCGGTGCCAGTACAAAGGTGTGCAGCTATATTACTGAGGAAGTGTACCCATACTGAGAAAGAGTACCCAAACTTTGCAGCGGGCCAGTACAAAGGTGTGCCGCTATATTACTGAGTAAGAGTACCCATACTGAGGAAGAATACCCATACTTTTCAGCAGGGCCAGTACAAAGGTGTGCAGCTATATTACTGAGGAGTACCCATACTTTCCAGAGGGCCAGTACAAATTTGTGTGCAGCTATATTACTGAGGAAAAGTACCAATACTTGCCAGCGGGGCAAGTAAAAAGGTGTGTAGCTATATTACTGAGGAAGAAACCCCATACTTTTCAGTGGGGGCAGTACAAAGGTGTGCAGCTATATTACTGAAGACGAGTACCCATATTTTCTAGTCGGGCCAGTACAAAGGTGACCAGCTTTGTTACCTATGAAGAGTACCCGTACTTTCCAGAAGGGCCAAAACAAATGTGTGCAGCTATATTACAGAGGAAGAGTACCCATACGTTCCAACGGGGCCAGTACAAAGGTGTGCAGCTATATTACTGAGGAAGAGTACCCATACATTCCAGCGGGGTGAGCACAAAGGTGTGCAACTATATTACTGAGGAAAAGTACCCATACTAAGAAAGAGTATCCATACTTTGTAGCGGGCCAGTACAAAGGTGTGCAGCTATATTACTGAGGAAGAGTACCCATACTTTACAGCATGGCTTTTACAAAGGTGTGCAGCTATATTACTGAGGAAGAGTACTCATACTTTCCAGCGGGGCCAGTACAAAGTTGAGCAGCTTTATTAACTAGGAAGAGTACCCATACTTTCCAGCAGGGCCAGTACAAATGCGAGCAGCTATATTACTGAGGAAGAGTAGCCATACTTTCCAGCATGGCTATTTCAAAGGTGCACAGCTATATTACTGAGGAAGAGTAACCATAATTTGCAGAAAGGCCAGTACAAAAGTGTGCAGCTATATTACTGAAGAAGAATACCCATACTTTCCAGCGAAGCCAATAAAAAGGTGTGGAGCTATATTACTGAGGAAGTGTACCCATAATTTACAGCGGTGCCAATACAAAGGTGTGCAGCTATATCGCTGAAGAAGTTTACCAATACTTTCAAGCGGGGCCAGTACAAAGGTGTGCAGCGATACTACTGAGGAAGAGTACCCATACATTCCAGTGGGGCCAGTACAAAGGTGTACAGCTATATTACCGAGGAAGAGTACCAATACTGAGGAAGAGTACCCATATTTTCCAGTGGGGCCAGTGCAAAGGTGTGCAGCTATATTGCTGAAGAAGTGTACCCATAATTTCCAGCGGGGCCAGTACAAACAAGTACAGTGGTATTACTGATTAAGAGTACCCATACTTTCCAGCGGGGCCAGTACAAAGGTGTGCAGAAAATATTAATGAGGAAGAGTACCCATACTTTCCAGCGGTGCCAGTGCAAATGTGTGCAGCTATGTTATGGAGGAAGAGTACCCATACTTTTCAGCAGGGCCAGTATAAAGGTTTGCAGCTATATTACTGAGGAAGAGTATCCATACCTTCCAGCAGGCCCAGTACAAAGGTGTACAGTTATATTACTGAGGAAGAGCACCCTTATTTTCCAGCATGGCCAGTACAAAGGTGGGCTCCTGTATTACTGAGAAAGAGTACCCATACTTTACAGCGGGCCAGTACAAAGGTGTGCAGCTATATTACTGAGGAAGAGTACCCATACTTTCCAGCAGGGCCAGTACAAAAGTGAGCAGCTATATTACTGAGGAAGAGCACCCATACTGTCCAGCGCGGCCAGTACAAAGGTGTGCAGCAATATTACTCAGGAAGAGCACCCATACTTTCCAGCGGTGCCAGTACAAAGGTGTGCAGCTATATTACTGAGGAAGTGTACCCATACTTTCCAGCGAGTCCAGTACAAAGGTGTGCAGCTATATTACCGAGGAAGAATACCCATACTTTCCAGCAGGTTCAGTACAATGGTGTGCAGCTATATTACTGAGGAAGAGTACCCATACTTTCCAGGGGGCAATTAAAAAGGTGTGTAGCTATATTACTGAGGAAGTGTGCCCATACTTTCCAGCGGTGCCAGTACAAAGGTGTGCAGCTATATTACTGAGGAGGTGTACCCATACTGAGAAAGAGTACCCATACTTTGCAGCGGGCCAGTACAAAGGTGTGCAGCTATATTACTGAGGAAGACTTTACAGCATGGCTTTTACAAAGGTGTGCAGCTATATTACCGAGGAAGAGTAACCATATTTTCCAGTGGGGCGAGCACCAAGGTGTGCAACTATATTACTGAGGAAAAGTACCCATACTGTGAAAGCGTACCCATACTTTGCAGCGGGCCAGTACAAAGGTTTGCAGCAATATTACTGAGGAAGAGTACCCATACTGTACAGCATGGCTTTTACAAAGGTGTGCAGCTATATTACTGATGAAGAGTAACCATATTTTCCAGCGGGGCCAGTACGAAGTTGCACAGCTTTATTAACTAGGAAGAGTACCCATACTTTCCAGCAGGGCCAGTACAAATGCAAGCAGCTATATTACTGAGGAAAGGTACCCATACTTTCCTGCATGGCTATTTCAAAGGTGTGCAGCTATATTACTGAGGAAGAGTAACCATACTTTGCAGAAAGGCCAGTACAAAAGTGTGCAGCTATATCACTGAAGAAGAATACCAATACTTTCCAGCGGAGCCAATAAAAAGGTGTGAAGCTATATTACTGAGGAAGTGTGCCCATACTTTCCAGCGGTGCCAGTACAAAGGTGTGCAGCTATATTACTGAGGAAGTGTACCTATACTTTCCAGCGAGTCCAGTACACAGGTGTGCAGCTATATTACCGAGGATGAATACCCATACTTTCCAGCGGTGCCAGTACAAAGGTGTGCAGCTATATTACTGAGGAAGTGTACCCATACTTTCCAGCGAGTCCAGTACAAAGGTGTGCAGCTATATTACTGAGTAAGAGTACCCATACTGAGGAAGAATACCCATACTTTCCAGCAGAGCCAGTACAAAGGTGTGCAGCTATATTACTGAGGAGGAGTACCCATACTTTCCAGAGGGCCAGTACAAATTTGTGTGCAGCTATATTACTGAGGAAAAGTAACAATACTTGCCAGCGGGGCCAGTACAAATGTGTGCAGCTATATTACTGAGGAAGAGTACCCATATTTTCTAGTCGGGCCAGTACAAAGGTGTGCAGCTATATTACTGAGGAAGAGTACTCATACTTTCCAGCGCGGCCAGTACAAAGTTGCGCAGCTTTATTAACTAGGAAGAGTACCCATACTTTCAAGCAGGGCCAGTACAAATGTGAGCAGCTATATTACTGAGGAAGTGTACCCATGCTTTCCAGCATGGCTATTTCAAAGGTGTGCAGCTATATTACTGAGGAAGAGTAACCATACTTTGCAGAAAGGCCAGTACAAAAGTGTGCAGCTATATTACTGAAGAAGAATACCCATCCTTTCCAGCGGAGCCAATAAAAAGGTGTGAAGCTATATTACTGAGGAAGTGTACCCATAATTTACAGCGGTGCCAGTACAAAGGTGTGCAGCTATATTGCTGAAGAAGTGTACCAATACTTTCAAGTGGGGCCAGTACAAAGGTGTGCAGCGATACTACTGAGGAAGAGTACCCATACATTCCAGTGTGGCCAGTACAAAGGTGTACAGCTGTATTACCGAGGAAGAGTACCCATACTGAGGAAGAGTACCCATATTTTCCAGCGGGGCCAGTGCAAAGGTGTGCAGCTATATTGCTGAAGAAGTGTACCCATAATTTCCAGCGGGGCCAGTACAAAGAAGTACAGTGGTATTACTGAGAAAGAGTACCCATACTTTCCAATGGGGCCATGTACAAAGGTATGCAGAAAATATTACTGAGGAAGAGTACCCATACTTTCCAGCGGTGCCAGTGCAAATGTGTGCAGCTATATTATGGAGGAAGAGTACCCATACTTTTCAGCAGGGCAGTACAAAGGTGTGCAGCTAAATTACTGAGGAAGAGTATCCATACCTTCCAGCAGGCCCAGTACAAAGGTGTATATTTATATTACTGAGGAAGAGCATCCTTATTTTCCAGCATGGCCAGTACAAAGGTGGGCACCTGTATTACTGAGAAAGAGTACCCATACTTTACAGCGGGCCAGTACAAAGGTGTGCAGCTATATTACTGAGGAAGAGTACCCATTATTTCCAGCAGGCCAGTATAAATGTGTGCAGCTATATTACTGAGGAAGAGCACCCATACTTTCCAGCGCGGCCAGTACAAAGGTGTGCAGCAATATTACTCAGGAAGAGCACCCATACTTTACAGCGGTGCCAGTACAAATGTGTGCAGCTATATTACAGTGGAAGAGTACCCATACTTTTCAGAAGGGCCATTACAAAGGTGTACAGCTATTACTCATAATTTCCAGTGAGTCCAATACAAAGGTGTGCAGCTATATTACTGAAGAAGAGCACCCATACTTTCCAGTGGGGCCAGTACGCAGGTATGCTGTTATATTACTGAGGAAGAGTACCTATAATTTCCAATTGGGCCATTACAAAGGTGGACAGCTATATTACTGAGGAAGAGTACCAATACTTTTCAGCAGGCAAGTACAAAGGTATGCAGCTATATTACTGAGGAAGAGTACCCATACTGAGGAAGAGTACCCATACTTTCCAGCAGGGCCAGTACAAAGATACGCTGTTATGTTTCTGAGGAAGAATACCCATAATTTACAGTGGGGCCAGTACAAAGGTGGGCAGCTATATTACTGAGGAAGGGCACTCATACATTCCAGCAAGGCCAGTTCAACGGTGTGCAGCAATATTAATGAGGAAGAGTACCCATACTTTCCAGCGGGGCCAGTACAAAAGGTGTGCAGCTATATCACTGGGGATGAGTACCCTTATTTTCCAGTTGGGCCAGTACATAGGTGTGGAGCTATATTACGGAGGAAGAGTGCCCAAACATTCCAGCAGCCAGTGCAAGGTTGTGCAGCTATATTACGGAGGAAGAGTACCCATACATTTCCAGCACGGCCAGTACAAAGGTGTGTAGCTATATTACTGAGAAAGAGTACCCATACATTCCAGTGGTGCCAGTACAAAGGTGTGTAGATATATTACTGAGGAAGAGTACCCATACTTTCCAGCATGGCTATTACAAAGGTGCGCAGCTTTATTACCTAGGAAGAGTACACATACTTTCCGGCAGGGCCAGAACAAATGTGTGCAGCTATATTACAGAGGAAGAGTACCCATACTTTCCAGCAGGGCCAGTACAAAGGTGTGTAGAATATATTACTGAGGAAGATTACCCATACTTTCCAGCATGGCTATTACAAAGGTGTGCTGCTATATTACCGAGGAAGAGTAACCATATTTTCCAGTGGGGCCAGTACAAAGGTGTGCAGCTATATTACTGAGGAAGAGTACCCATACTTTCCAGCGGGGCCAGTACAAAGGTGTGTAGCTATATTACTGAGGAAGAGTACCCATACTTTCCAGCATGGCTATTACAAAGGTGTGCAGCTATATTACCGAGGAAGAGTAACCATAATTTCCAGCAGGTTTAGTACAAAGGTGTGCAGCTATATTACTGAAGAAGTGTACCCATACTTTCCAGAGAGTCCAGTACAAAGGTGTGCAGCTATATTACTGAGTAAGAGTACCCATACTGAGGAAGAATACCCATACTTTCCAGCAGGGCCAGTACAAAGGTGTGCAGCTATATTACTGAGGAGGAGTACCCATACTTTCCAGAGGGCCAGTACAAATTTGTGTGCAGCTATATTACTGAGGAAAAGTACCAATACTTGCCAGCGGGGCCAGTACAAAGGTGTGTAGCTATATTACTGAGGAAGAAACCCCATACTTTTCGGTGGGGGCAGTACAAAGGTGTGCAGCTATATGACTGAGGAAGAGTACCCTTATTTTCTAGTCGGGCCAGTACAAAGTTGACCAGCTTTATTACCTATGAAGAGTACCCATACTTTCCAGCAGGGCCAAAACAAATGTGTGCAGCTTTATTACACAGGAAGAGTACCCATACTTTCCAACGGGGCCAGTACAAAGGTGTGCAGCTATATTACTGAGGAACAGTACCCATACTTTCCAGCGGGGCGAGCATAAAGGTGTGCAACTATATTACTGAGGAAAAGCTCCCATACTGAGAAAGAGTACCCATACTTTGCAGCGGGCCAGTACAAAGGTGTGCAGCTATATTACTGACGAAGAGTACCCATACTTTACAGCATGGCTATTACAAAGGTGTGCAGCTATATTACCGAGGAAGAGTAACCATATTTTCTAGTGGGGCCAGTACAAAGGTGTGCAGCTATATTACTGAGGAAGAGTACTCATACTTTCCAGCGGGGCCAGTACGAAGTTGCGCAGCTTTATTAACTAGGAAGAGTACCCATACTTTCCAGCAGGGCCAGTACAAATGCGAGCAGCTATATTACTGAGGAAGAGTACCCATACTGTCCAGCATGGCTATTTCAAAGGTGTGCAGCTATATTACTGAGGAAGAGTAACCATACTTTGCAGAAAGGCCAGTACAAAAGTGTGCAGCTATATTACTGAAGAAGAATACCCATACTTTCCAGCAGAGCCAATAAAAAGGTGTGAAGCTATATTACTGAGGAAGTGTGCCCATACGTTCCAGCGGTGCCAGTACAAAGGTGTGCAGCTATATTACTGAGGAAGTGTACCCACACTTTCCAGCGAGTCCAGTACAAAGGTGTGCAGCTATATTACCGAAGAAGAATACCCATACTTTCAAGCAGGTTTAGTACAATGGTGTGCAGCTATATTACTGAGGAAGAGTACCCATACTTTCCAGCGAGGCCAATAAAAAGGTGTGAAGCTATATTACTGAGGAAGTGTGCCCATACTTTCCAGCAGTGCCAGTACAAAGGTGTGCAGCTATATTACTGAGGAAGTGTACCCATACTTTCCAGCGAGTCCAGTACAAAGGTGTGCAGCTATATTACTGAGTAATAACCCCCCCACACTGAGGAAGAATACCCATACTTTCCAGCAGGGCCAGTACAAAGGTGTGCAGCTATATTACTGAGGAGGAGTACCCATAATTCCAGAGGGCCAGTACAAATTTGTGTGCAGCTATATTACTGAGGAAAAGTACCAATACTTGCCAGCGGGTCAGTACAAAGGTGTGCAGCTATATTACTGAGGAAGAGTACCCATACTTTACAGCATGGCTTTTACAAAGATGTGCAGCTATATTACTGAGGAAGAGTACTCACACTTTCCAGCGGGGCCAGTACAAAGTTGTGCAGCTATATTACTGAGGAGGAGTACCCATACTTTCCAGAGGGCCAGTACAAATTTGTGTGCAGCTATATTACTGAGGAAAAGTACCAATACTTGCCAGCGGGCCAGTACAAAGGTGTGCAGCTATATTACTGAGCAAGAGTACCCATACTTTACAGCATGGCTTTTACAAAGATGTGCAGCGATATTACTGAGGAAGAGTACCCATACTTTCCAGCAGGGCCAGTACAAATGCGAGCAGCTATATTACTGAGGAAGAGTACCCATACTTTCCAGCATGGCTATTTCAAAGGTGTGCAGCTTTATTACTGAGGAAGAGTAATCATCATTTGCAGAAAGGCCAGTACAAAAGTTTGCAGCTATATTACTGAAGAAGAATACCCATACTTTCCAGCGAAGCCAATAAAAAGGTGTGAAGCTATATTACTGAGGAAGTGTACCCATAATTTACAGCGGTGCCAGTACAAAGTTGTGCAGCTATATCGCTGAAGAAGTGTACCAATACTTTCAAGCGGGGCCAGTACAAAGGTGTGCAGCGATACTACTGAGGAAGAGTACCCATACATTCCAGTGGGGCCAGTACAAAGGTGTACAGCTACATTACCGAGGAAGAGTACCTTTTTTTTTTGCATTTAGTTCAATTACAGGAATAAATTCGAGTAGAACCTTTGCAAAACAAACATATTAAGTCCATGTAAAAAAAGATTTTGAAACATATAAAATTACATCAATACACAATACTTTAAAATACAATTTAAAATACAGATACTTTCCAGCGGGGCCAGTACAAAGGTGTGCAGAAAATATTAATGAGGAAGAGTACCCATACTTTCCAGCTGTGCCAGTGCAAATGTGTGCAGCTATATTATGGAGGAAGAGTACCCATACTTTTCAGCAGGGCCAGTACAAAGGTGTGCAGCTATATTACTGAGGAAGAGTATCCATACCTTCCAGCAGGCCCAGTACAAAGGTGTACAGTTATATTACTGAGGAAGAGCACCCTTATTTTCCAGCATGGCCAGTACAAAGGTGGGCACCTGTATTACTGAGAAAGAGTATCCATACTTTACAGCGGGCCAGTACAAAGGTGTGCAGCAATATTACTAAGAAAGAGGACCCATTATTTCCAGCAGGCCAGTACAAATGTGTGCAGCTATATTACTGAGGAAGAGCACCCATACTTTCCAGCACGGTCAGTACAAAGGTATGCAGCAATATTACTCAGGAAGAGCACCCATACTTTCCAGCGGTGCCACTACAAAGGTGTGCAGCTATATTACCGAGGAAGAATACCCATACTTTCCAGCAGGTTCAGTACAATGGTGTGCAGCTATATTAATGAGGAAGAGTACCCATACTTTCAAGCGGGGCAATTAAAAATGTGTGAAGCTATATTACTGAGGAAGTGTGCCCATACTTTCCAGCGGTGCCAGTACAAAGGTGTGCAGCTATATTACTGAGGAAGTGTACCCATACTGAGAAAGAGTACCCATACTTTGCAGTGGGCCAGTACAAAGGTGTGCAGCTAGATTACTGAGGAAGAGTACCCATACTTTACAGCATGGCTTTTACAAAGGTGTGCAGCTATATTACCGAGGAAGAGTAACCATATTTTCCAGTGGGGCCAGTACAAAGGTGTGCAGCTATATTACTGAGGAAGAGTACTCATACTTTCCAGCGGGGCCAGTACGAAGTTGCACAGCTTTATTAACTAGGAAGAGTACCCATACTTTCCAGCAGGGCCAGTACAAATGCAAGCAGCTATATTACTGAGGAAGAGTACCCATACTTTCCTGCATGGCTATTTCAAAGGTGTGCAGCTATATTACTGAGGAAGATTAACCATACTTTGCAGAAAGGCCAGTACAAAAGTGTGCAGCTATATCACTGAAGAAGAATACCCATACTTTCCAGCGGAGCCAATAAAAAGGTGTGAAGCTATATTACTGAGGAAGTGTGCCCATACTTTCCAGCGGTGCCAGTACAAAGGTGTGCAGCTATATTACTGAGGAAGTGTACCCATACTTTCCAGCCAGTCCAGTACACAGGTGTGCAGCTATATTACCGAGGATGAATACCCATACTTTCCAGCAGGTTTAGTACAATGGTGTGCAGCTATATTACTGAGGAAGAGTACCCATACTTTCCAGCGGGGCCAATAAAAAGGTGTGAAGCTATATTACTGAGGAAGTGTGCCCATACTGTCCAGCGGTGCCAGTACAAAGGTGTGCAGCTATATTACTGAAAAAGAGTCCCATAATCTCCAGCGGGGCCAGTACAAAGGTGTGCAGCTATATTACTGAGGAAGAGCACCCATACTTTCCAGCATGGCCAGTAGTGGGAAGCTATATTACTGAGAAAGAAAACCCATACTTTCCTGCGGGGCCAGTACAAAGGTGTGCATCTATATTACTGAGAAAGGGTGCCCATTATTTCCAGCAGGGCCAGTACAAAGGTGTGCAGCTATATTACTGAGGAAGATCACCCATACTTTCCAGTGGAGCCAGTACAAAGGTGTGCAGCTATATTACTCAGGAAGAGCACCCATACTTTCCAGCATGACCAGTACAAAGGTGTGCAGCTATATTACTCAGGAAGAGCACCCATACTTTCCAGCATGGCCAGTACACAGGTGTGCAGCTATATTACTCAGGAAGAGCACCCATACTTTCCAGTGGGGCCAGTACAAAGGTGTGCAGCTATATTACTGAGGAAGAGCACCCATACTTTCCAGCGTGGCCAGTACAATGGTGTGCAGCTATATTACTCAGGAAGAGTACCCATTATTTCCAGCAGGGCCAGTACAAAGGTGTGCAGCTATATTACAGAGGAAGAGCACCCATACTTTCTAGCGCGGCCAGTACAAAGGTGTGCAGCAATATTACTCAGGAAGAGCGCCCATACTTTACAACGGGGCCAGTACAAATGTGTGCAGCTATATTACAGAGGAAGTGTACCGATACTTTTCAGCAGTGCCATTAAAAAGGTGTGCAGCTATGACCCATAATTTCCAGTGAGGCCAGTAAAAAGGTGTGCAGCTATATTACTATAGAAGAGCACACATACTTTCCAGCAGGGCCAGTACAAAGGTATGCTGTTATATTACTGAGGAAGAGTACCCAAATTTCCAGTGGGGCCAGTACAAACGTAGGCAGCTATATTACTGAGGAAGAGGACCAATACTTTTCTGCAGACAAGTACAAAGGTATGCAGCTATATTACTGAGGAAGAGTACCCATACTGAGGAAGAGTACCCATATTTTCTAGCAGGGCCAGTGCAAAGTTATGCTGTTAAATTGCTGAGGAAGAGTACCCAAATTTCCAGTGGGGCCACTACAAAGGAGACCAGCTATATTATTGAGGAAGAGTACCAATACCTTTCAGCAGAAAAGTACAAAGGTGTGCAGCTATATTACTGAGGAAGTGCACTCATACATTCCAGCAGGGCCAGTACAAATGTGTGCAGCTATATTACTGAGGAAGAGTACCCATACTGAGGAAGAGTACCCATATTTTCTAGCAGGGCCAGTACAAAGTTATGCTGTTAAATTGCTGAGGAAGAGGACCCAAATTTCCAGTGGGGCCACTACAAAGGTGGGCAGCTATATAATGGAGGAAGAGTACCAATACTTTCCAGCAGGCCAGTACAAAGTTGTGCATCTTTATTACCTAGGAAGAGTACCCATACTTTCCAGCAGGGCCAGTACAAATGTGTGCAGCTATATTACTGAGGAAGAGTACCCATACTTTCCAGCGGGGCCAATAAAAAGGTGTGAAGCTATATTACTGAGGAAGTGTGCCCATACTTTCCAGCGGTGCCAGTACAAAGGTGTGCAGCTATATTACTGAGGAAGTGTACCCATACTTTCCAGCGAGTCCAGTACAAAGGTGTGCAGCTATACTACTGAGTAAGAGTACCCATACTGAGGAAGAATACCCATACTTTCCAGCAGGGCCAGTACAAAGGTGCACAGCTATATTACTGAGGAGGAGTACCCATACTTTCCAGAGGGCCAGTACAAATTTGTGTGCAGCTATATTACTGAGGAAAAGTACCAATACTTGCCAGCGGGGCCAGTACAAAGGTGTGTAGCTATATTACTGAGGAAGAAACCCCATACTTTTCAGTGGGGGCAGTACAAAGGTGTGCAGCTATATTACTGAGGAAGAGTACCCATATTTTCTAGTCGGGCCAGTACAAAGGTGACCAGCTTTATTACCTATGAATAGTACCCATACTTTCCAGCAGGGCCAAAACAAATGTGTGCAGCTATATTACAGAGGAAGAGTACCCATACTTTCCAATAGGGCCAGTACAAAGGTGTGCAGCTATATTACTGAGGAAGAGTACCCATACTTTCCAGCGGGGCGAGCACAAAGGTGTGCAACTATATTACTGAGGAAAAGTACCCATACTGAGAAAGAGTACCCATACTTTGCAGCATGGCTTTTACAAAGGTGTGCAGCTATATTACTGAGGAAGAGTACCCATACTTTACAGCATGGCTTTTACAAAGGTGTGCAGCTATATTACCGAGGAAGAGTACTCATACTTTCCAGCAGGGCCAGTACGAAGTTGCGCAGCTTTATTAAATAGGAAGAGTACCCATACTTTCCAGCAGGGCCAGTACAAATGCGAGCAGCTATATTACTGAGGAAGAGTACCCATACTTTCCAGCATGGCTATTTCAAAGGTGTGCAGCTATATTACTGAAGAAGAATACCCATACTTTCCAGCGGAGCCAATAAAAAGGTGTGCAGCTATATTGCTGAGGAAGTGTACCCATACTTTCCAGCATGGCTATTTCAAAGGTGTGCAGCTATATTACTGAGGAAGTGTGCCCATACTTTCCAGCGGTGCCAGTACAAAGGCGTGCAGCTATATTGCTGAGGAAGTGTACCCATACTTTCCAGCGAGTCCAGTACAAAGGTGTGCAGCTATATTACCGAGGAAGAATACCCATACTTTCCAGCAGGTTTAGTACAATGGTGTGCAGCTATATTACTGAGGAAGAGTACCCATACTTTCCAGCGGGGCCAATAAAAAGGTGTGAAGCTATATTACTGAGGAAGTGTGCCCATACTTTCCAGCGGTGCCAGTACAAAGGTGTGCATCTATATTACTGAGGAAGTGTACCCATACTTTCCAGCGAGTCCAGTACAAAGGTGTGCAGCTATATTACTGAGTAAGAGTACCCAAACATTCCAGTGGGGCCAGTACAAAGGTGTACAGCTATATTACCGAGGAAGAGTACCCATACTGAGGAAGAGTACCCATATTTTCCAGCGGGGCCAGTGCAAAGGTGTGCAGCTATATTGCTGAAGAAGTGTACCCATAATTTCCAGCGGGGCCAGTACAAAGAAGTACAGTGGTATTACTGAGAAAGAGTACCCATACTTTCCAGCGGGACCAGTACAAAGGTGTGCTGAAAATATTACTGAGGAAGAGTACCCATACTTTCCAGCGGGGCCAGTACAAAGGTGTGCATCTATATTACTCAGGAAGAGCACCCATACTTTCCAGCGTGACCAGTACAACGGTGTGTAGCTATATTACTCAGGAAGAGAACCCATACTTTACAGCGTGGCCAGTACAAAGGTGTGTAGCTATATTACTCAGGAAGAGCACCCATACTTTCCAGTGGGGCCAGTACAAAGGTGTGCAGCTATATTACTGAGGAAGAGCACCCATACTTTCCAGCGTGGCCAGTACAAAGGTGTGCAGCCATGTTACTCAGGAAGAGTACCCATTATTTCCAGCAGGGCCAGTACAAAGGTGTGCAGCTATATTACTGAGAAAGAGCACCCATACTTTCCAGCGTGGCCAGTACAAATGTGTGCAGCTATATTACTCAGGAAGAGCACCCATACTTTACAGCGGGGCCAGTACAAATGTGTGCAGCTATATTACAGAGGAAGTGTATCCATACTTTTCAGCAGGGCCATTACAAAGGTGTGCAGCTATAACCCATAATTTCCAGTGAGGCCAGTACTAAGGTGTGCAGCTATATTACTGAAGAAGAGCACCCATACTTTCCAGCAGGGCCAGTACAAAGGTATGCTGTTATATTACTGAGGAAGAGTACCCATAATTTCCAGTGGGGCCAGTGCAAAGGTGGGCAGCTTTATTACTGAGGAAGAGTACCAATACTTTTCAGCAGGCAAGTACAAAGGTATGCAGCTATATTACTGAGGAAGAGTACCCATACTGAGGAAGAGTACCCATATTATCTAGCACGGCCAGTACAAAGGTATGCTGTTATATTACTGAGGAAGAGTACCCAAATTTCCAGTGGGGCCAGCACAAAGGTGGGCAGGTATATTATTGAGGAGGAGTACCAATACTTTTCAGCAGGAAAGTACAAAGGTGTGCAGCTATATTACTGAGGAAGAGCACTCATACATTTCAGCAGGGCCAGTACAAAGGTGTGCCATTATATACTGAGGAAGAGTACCCATACTTTCCAGTGGGGCCAGTACAAAGGTGTGCAGCTATATTACAAAGGAAGAGTACTCATAATTTCCAGCAGGGCCAGCACAAAGGTGTGCAGCTATGTTACTGATGAAGAGTACCCAAACCTTCCAGCAGGCCCAGTACAAAGGTTTGCAGCTATATTACTGAAAAAGAGTAACCATACTTTGCAGAAAGGCCAGTACAAAAGTGTGCAGCTATATCACTGAAGAAGAATACCCATACTTTCCAGCGGAGCCAATAAAAAGGTGTGAAGCTATATTACTGAGGAAGTGTGCCCATACTTTCCAGCGGTGCCAGTACAAAGGTGTGCAGCTATATTACTGAGGAAGTGTACCCATACTTTCCAGCATGACCAGTACACAGGTGTGCAGCTATAATACCGAGGATGAATACCCATACTTTCCAGCAGGTTTAGTACAATGGTGTGCAGCTATATTACTGAGGAAGAGTACCCATACTTTTCAGCGGGGCCAATAAAAATGTGTGAAGCTATATTACTGAGGAAGTGTGCCCATACTTTCCAGCTGTGCCAGTACAAAGGTGTGCAGCTATATTACTGGGGAAGTGTACCCATTCTTTCCAGCGAGTCCAGTACAAAGGTGTGCAGCTGTATTACTGAGTAAGAGTACCCATACTGAGGAAGAATACCCATACTTTCCAGCAGGGCCAGTACAAAGGTATGCAGCTATATTACTGAGGAGGAGTACCCATACTTTCCAGAGGGCCAGTTCAAATTTGTGTGCAGTTATATTACTGAGGAAAAGTACCAATACTTGCCAGCGGGGCCAGTACAAAGGTGTGTAGCTATATTACTGAGGAAGAAACCCCATACTTTTCAGTGGGGGCAGTACAAAGGTGTGGAGCTATATTACTGAGGAAGTGTACCCATAATTTACAGCGGTGCCAGTACAAAGGTTTGCAGCTATATCACTGAAGAAGTGTACCAATACTTTCAAGCGGGGCCAGTACAAAGGTGTGCAGCGATACTACTGAGGAAGAGTACCCATACATTCCAGTGGGGCCAGTACAAAGGTGTACAGCTATATTACTGAGGAAGAGTACCCATACTTTCCAGCGGGGCGAGCACAAAGGTGTGCAACTATATTACTGAGGAAAAGTACCCATACTGAGAAAGAGTACCGATACTTTCCAGCAGGGCCAAAACAAATGTGTGCAGCTATATTACCGAGGAAGAGTAACCATATTTTCCTGTGGGGCCAGTACAAAGGTGTGCAGCTATATTACTGAGGAAGAGTACTCATACTTTCCAGCGGAGCCAGTACAAAGTTGCGCAGCTTTATTAACTAGGAAGAGTACCCATACTTTCCAGCGGGGCCAGTGCAAAGGTGTGCAGCTATATTGCTGAAGAAGTGTACCCATACTTTCCAGCGGGGCCATGTACAAAGGTGTGCAGAAAATATTACTGAGGAAGAGTACCCATACTTTCCAGCGGTGCCAGTGCAAATGTGTGCAGCTATATTATGGAGGAAGAGTACCCATACTTTTCAGCAGGGCCAGTACAAAGGTGTGCATCTATATTACTGAGGAAGAGTATCCATACTTTACAGCGGGCCAGTACAAAGGTGTGCAGCTATAGTAATGAGTAAGAGTACCCATTATTTTCAGCAGGCCAGTACAAATGTGTGCAGCTGTATTACTGAGGAAGAGCACCCATACTTTCCAGCGCATCCAGTACAAAGGTGTGCAGCAATATTACTCAGGAAGAGCACCCATACTTTACAGCGGTGCCAGCACAAATGTGTGCAGCTATATTACAGTGGAAGAGTACCCATACTTTTCAGAAGGGCCATTACAAAGGTGTACAGCTATTACTCATAATTTCCAGTGAGGCCAATACAAAGGTGTGCAGCTATATTACTGAAGAAGAGCACCCATACTTTCCAGTGGGGCCAGTACACAGGTATGCTGTTATATTACTGAGGAAGAGTACCTATAATTTCCAATTGGGCCATTACAAAGGTGGACAGCTATATTACTGAGGAAGAGTACCAATACTTTTCAGCAGGCAAGTACAAAGGTATGCAGCTATATTACTGAGGAAGAGTACCCATACTGAGGAAGAGTACCCATACTTTCCAGCAGGGCCAGTACAAAGATACGCTGTAATGTTTCTGAGGAAAAGTACCCATAATTTCCAGTGGGGCCAGTACAAAGGTGGGCAGCTATATTACTGAGGAGGGGCACTCATACATTCCAGCAGGGCCAGTACAGTGGTGTGCAGCTATATTACTGAGGAAGAGTACTCATTATCTCCAGGGAGGACAGTACAAAGGTGTGCAGCTATATTACTGAGGAAGAGTACCCATACTTTCCAGCGTGTCCAGTACAAAGGTTTGCAGCTATATTACTATGAAAGAGTACTCATAATGTCTAGCAGCGTCAGCACAAAGGTGTGAAGCTCTGTTACTGAAGAAGAGTACCCAAACCTTCCAGCAGGCCCAGTACAAATGTGTGCAGCTATATTACTGAAAGAGAGTACACATAATCTCCAGTGGGGCCAGTAAAAAGGTGTGCAGCTATATTACTGAGGAAGAGCACCCATACTTTCCAGCATGGCCAGTACAAAGGTGGGCAGCGATATTACTGAGAAAGAGTACCCTTAATTTCCAGTGGAGCAGTACAAAGGTGTGCAACTATATTACTGAGGAAGTGTACCCATAATTTCCAGCAGTGCCAGTACAAAGGTGTGCAGCTATATTACTGAGGAAGAGTACCCATACTTTCCAGCGAGTCCAGTACAAAGGTGTGCAGCTATATATTGCTGAGTAAGAGTACCCATACTGAGGAAGAATATCCATACTTTCCAGCAGGGCCAGTACAAATTTGTGTGCAGCTGTATTACTGAGGAAGAGTACCCATACTTTCCAGAGGGCCAGTACAAATTTGTGTGCAGCTATATTACTGAGGAAGAGTACGAATATTTGGCAGCGGGGCCAGTACAAAGGTATGTAGCTATATTACTGAGGAAGAGTACCCATACATTCCAGCGGTGCCAGTACAAAGGTGTGTAGCTATATTACTGAGGAATAAACCCCATACTTTTCAGTGGGGCCAATACAAAGGTGTGAAGCTTTATTACCTAGGAAGAGTACCCATACTTTCCAGCAGGGCCAGAACAAATGCGTGCAGCTAAATTACAGCGGAAGAGTACCCGTACTTTCCAGTGGGGCCAGTACAAAGGTGTGCAGCTATATTACTGAGGAAGAGTACTCATACTTTCCAGCAGGGCCAACACAAATGTGTGCAGCTATATTACTGAGGAAAAGTACCCATACAGAGAAAGAGTATCCATACTTTGCAGTGGGGCCAGTACAAAGGTGTGCAGCTATATTACTGAAGAAGAGTACCCATACTTTCCAGCGGTGCCAGTGCAAATGTGTGCAGCTATATTATGGAGGAAGAGTACTCATACTTTCCAGCAGGGCCAACACAAATGTGTGCAGCTATATTACTGAGGAAAAGTACCCATACAGAGAAAGAGTATCCATACTTTCCAGCGGGGCCATGTACAAAGGTGTGCAGAAAATATTACTGAGGAAGAGTACCCATACTTTCCAGCGGTGCCAGTGCAAATGTGTGCAGCTATATTATGGAGGAAGAGTACCCATACTTTTCAGCAGGGCCAGTACAAAGGTGTGCATCTATATTACTGAGGAAGAGTATCCATACTTTACAGCGGGCCAGTACAAAGGTGTGCAGCTATAGTAATGAGTAAGAGTACCCATTATTTTCAGCAGGCCAGTACAAATGTGTGCAGCTGTATTACTGAGGAAGAGCACCCATACTTTCCAGCGCATCCAGTACAAAGGTGTGCAGCAATATTACTCAGGAAGAGCACCCATACTTTACAGCGGTGCCAGCACAAATATGTGCAGCTATATTACAGTGGAAGAGTACCCATACTTTTCAGAAGGGCCATTACAAAGGTGTACAGCTATTACTCATAATTTCCAGTGAGGCCAATACAAAGGTGTGCAGCTATATTACTGAAGAAGAGCACCCATACTTTCCAGTGGGGCCAGTACACAGGTATGCTGTTATATTACTGAGGAAGAGTACCTATAATTTCCAATTGGGCCATTACAAAGGTGGACAGCTATATTACTGAGGAAGAGTACCAATACTTTTCAGCAGGCAAGTACAAAGGTATGCAGCTATATTACTGAGGAAGAGTACCCATACTGAGGAAGAGTACCCATACTTTCCAGCAGGGCCAGTACAAAGATACGCTGTAATGTTTCTGAGGAAAAGTACCCATAATTTCCAGTGGGGCCAGTACAAAGGTGGGCAGCTATATTACTGAGGAGGGGCACTCATACATTCCAGCAGGGCCAGTACAGTGGTGTGCAGCTATATTACTGAGGAAGAGTACTCATTATCTCCAGGGAGGACAGTACAAAGGTGTGCAGCTATATTACTGAGGAAGAGTACCCATACTTTCCAGCGTGTCCAGTACAAAGATTTGCAGCTATATTACTATGAAAGAGTACTCATAATGTCTAGCAGCGTCAGCACAAAGGTGTGAAGCTCTGTTACTGAAGAAGAGTACCCAAACCATCCAGCAGGCCCAGTACAAATGTGTGCAGCTATATTACTGAAAGAGAGTACACATAATCTCCAGTGGGGCCAGTAAAAAGGTGTGCAGCTATATTACTGAGGAAGAGCACCCATACTTTCCAGCATGGCCAGTACAAAGGTGGGCAGCGATATTACTGAGAAAGAGTACCCTTAATTTCCAGTGGAGCAGTACAAAGGTGTGCAACTATATTACTGAGGAAGTGTACCCATACTTTCCAGCAGTGCCAGTACAAAGGTGTGCAGCTATATTACTGAGGAAGAGTACCCATACTTTCCAGCGAGTCCAGTACAAAGGTGTGCAGCTATATATTGCTGAGTAAGAGTACCCATACTGAGGAAGAATATCCATACTTTCCAGCAGGGCCAGTACAAATTTGTGTGCAGCTGTATTACTGAGGAAGAGTACCCATACTTTCCAGAGGGCCAGTACAAATTTGTGTGCAGCTATATTACTGAGGAAGAGTATGAATATTTGGCAGCGGGGCCAGTACAAAGGTATGTAGCTATATTACTGAGGAAGAGTACCCATACATTCCAGCGGTGCCAGTACAAAGGTGTGTAGCTATATTACTGAGGAATAAACCCCATACTTTTCAGTGGGGCCAATACAAAGGTGTGAAGCTTTATTACCTAGGAAGAGTACCCATACTTTCCAGCAGGGCCAGAACAAATGCGTGCAGCTAAATTACAGCGGAAGAGTACCCGTACTTTCCAGTGGGGCCAGTACAAAGGTGTGCAGCTATATTACTGAGGAAGAGTACCCATACTTTCCAGCAGGGCCAACACAAATGTGTGCAGCTATATTACTGAGGAAAAGTACCCATACAGAGAAAGAGTATCCATACTTTGCAGTGGGGCCAGTACAAAGGTGTGCAGCTATATTACTGAAGAAGAATACCTATACTTTCCAGCATGGCTATTACAAAGGTGTGCAGATATATTACTGAGGAAGAGTACCCATACTTTCCAGCAGGGCCAGCACAAATGTGTGCAGCTATATTACTGAGGAAAAGTACCCATACAGAGAAAGAGTACCCATACTTTGCAGTGGGGCCAGTACAAAGGTGTGCAGCTATACTACTGAGTAAGAATACCCATACTGAGGAAGAATACCCATACTTTCCAGCAGGACCAGTACAAAGGTGTGCAGCTATATTACTGAGGACGAGTACCCATACTTTCCAGAGGGCCAGTACAAATTTGTGTGCAGCTATATTACTGAGGAAAAGTACCAATACTTGCCAGCGGGGCCAGTACAAAGGTGTGTAGCTATATTACTGAGGAAGAAACCCCATACTTTTCAGTGGGGGCAGTACAAAGGTGTGCAGCTATATTACTGAGGAAGAGTACCCATATTTTCTAGTCGGGCCAGTACAAAGGTGACCAGCTTTATTACCTATGAATAGTACCCATACTTTCCAGCAGGGCCAATACAAATGTGTGCAGCTATATTACAGAGGAAGAGTACCCATACTTTCCAACGGGGCCAGTACAAAGGTGTGCAGATATATTACTGAGGAAGAGTACCCATACATTTCAGCAGTGCCATTAAAAAGGTGTGCAGCTATGACCCATAATTTCCAGTGAGGCCAGTAAAAAGGTGTGCATCTATATTACTATAGAAGAGCACACATACTTTCCAGCAGGGCCAGTACACAGATATGCTGTTATATTACTGAGGAAGAGTACCCAAATTTCCAGTGGGGCCAGTACAAACGTAGGCAGCTATATTACTGAGGAAGAGTACCCATACTGAGGAAGAGTACCCATATTTTCTAGCAGGGCCAGTACAAAGTTATGCTGTTAAATTGCTGAGGAAGAGTACCCAAATTTCCAGTGGGGCCACTACAAAGGTGGCCAGCTATATTATTGAGGAAGAGTACCAATACTTTTCAGCAGAAAAGTACAAAGGTGTGCAGCTATATTACTGTGGAAGTGCACTCATACATTCCAGCAGGGCCAGTACAAATGTGTGCAGCTATATTACTGAGGAAGAGTACCCATACTGAGGAAGAGTACCCATATTTTCTAGCAGGGCCAGTACAAAGTTATGCTGTTAAATTGCTGAGGAAGAGGACCCAAATTTCCAGTGGGGCCACTACAAAGGTGGGCAGCTATATAATGGAGGAAGAGTACCAATACTTTCCAGCAGGCCAGTACAAAGTTGTGCATCTTTATTACCTAGGAAGAGTACCCATACTTTCCAGCAGGGCCAGGACAAATGTGTGCAGCTATATTACTGAGGAAGAGTACCCATACTTTCCAGCATGGCTATTTCAAAGGTGTGCAGCTATATTACTGAGGAAGAGTAACCATACTTTCCAGCAGGTTTAGTACAATGGTGTGCAGCTATATTACTGAGGAAGAGTACCCATCGTTTCCAGCGGGGCCAATAAAAAGGTGTGAAGCTATATTACTGAGGAAGTGTGCCCATACTTTCCAGCGGTGCCAGTACAAAGGTGTGC
This sequence comes from Ambystoma mexicanum, assembly GCF_040938575.1. NCBI lineage: Eukaryota > Metazoa > Chordata > Amphibia > Caudata > Ambystomatidae > Ambystoma > Ambystoma mexicanum. The sequence continues at coordinate 1,393,504,717 of NC_090933.1, read as the reverse complement.
AGCTATATTACTGAGGAAGTGTACCCATACTTTCCAGCGAGTCCAGTACAAAGGTGTGCAGCTATACTACTGAGTAAGAGTACCCATACTGAGGAAGAATACCCATACTTTCCAGCAGGGCCAGTACAAAGGTGCGCAGCTATATTACTGAGGAGGAGTACCCATACTTTCCAGAGGGCCAGTACAAATTTGTGTGCAGCTATATTACTGAGGAAAAGTACCAATACTTGCCAGCGGGGCCAGTACAAAGGTGTGTAGCTATATTACTGAGGAAGAAACCCCATACTTTTCAGTGGGGGCAGTACAAAGGTGACCAGCTATATTACTGAGGAAGAGTACCCATATTTTCCAGTCGGGCCAGTACAAAGGTGACCAGCTTTATTACCTATGAATAGTACCCATACTTTCCAGCAGGGCCAAAACAAATGTGTGCAGCTATATTACAGAGGAAGAATACCCATACTTTCCAATGGGGCCAGTACAAAGGTGTGCAGCTATATTACTGAGGAAGAGTACCCATACTTTCCAGCGGGGCGAGCACAAAGGTGTGCAACTATATTACTGAGGAAAAGTACCCATACTGAGAAAGAGTACCCATACTTTGCAGCATGGCTTTTACAAAGGTGTGCAGCTATATTACTGAGGAAGAGTACCCATACTTTACAGCATGGCTTTTACAAAGGTGTGCAGCTATATTACCGAGGAGGAGTACTCATACTTTCCAGCGGGGCCAGTACGAAGTTGCACAGCTTTATTAAATAGGAAGAGTACCCATACTTTCCAGCAGGGCCAGTACAAATGCGAGCAGCTATATTACTGAGGAAGAGTACACATACTTTCCAGCATGGCTATTTCAAAGGTGTGCAGCTATATTACTGAAGAAGAATACCCATACTTTCCAGCGGAGCCAATAAAAAGGTGTGCAGCTATATTGCTGAGGAAGTGTACCCATACTTTCCAGCGGTGCCAGTACAAAGGTGTGCAGCTATATTGCTGAGGAAGTGTACCCATACTTTCCAGAGAGTCCAGTACAAAGGTGTGCAGCTATATTACCGAGGAAGAATACCCATACTTTCCAGCAGGTTTAGTACAATGGTGTGCAGCTATATTACTGAGGAAGAGTACCCATACTTTCCAGCGGGGCCAATAAAAAGGTGTGAAGCTATATTACTGAGGAAGTGTGCCCATACTTTCCAGCAGTGCCAGTACAAAGGTGTGCATCTATATTACTGAGGAAGTGTACCCATACTTTCCAGCGAGTCCAGTACAAAGGTGTGCAGCTATATTACTGAGTAAGAGTACCCATACATTCCAGTGGGGCCAGTACAAAGGTGTACAGCTATATTACCGAGGAAGAGTACCCATACTGAGGAAGAGTACCCATATTTTCCAGCGGGGCCAGTGCAAAGGTGTGCAGCTATATTGCTGAAGAAGTGTACCCATAATTTCCAGCGGGGCCAGTACAAAGAAGTACAGTGGTATTACTGAGAAAGAGTACCCATACTTTCCAGCGGGGCCAGTACAAAGGTGTGCTGAAAATATTACTGAGGAAGAGTACCCATACTTTCCAGCAGTGCCAGTGCAAATGTGTGCAGCTATATTATGGAGGAAGGGTACCCATACTTTTCAGCAGGGCCAGTACAGAGGTGTGCAGCTATATTACTGAGGAAGAGTATCCATACCTTCCAGCAGGCCCAGTACAAAGGTGTGCAGCTATATACTGAGGAAGAGTACCCATCCTTTCCAGCATGGCCAGTACAAAGGTGGGCAGCTATATTACGGAGAAAGAGTACCCATACTTTCCTGCAGGGCCAGTACAAAGGTGTGCATCTATATTACTGAGAAAGGGTACCCATTATTTCCAGCAGGGCCAGTACAAAGGTGTGCAGCTATATTACTGAGGAAGAGCACCCATACTTTCCAGCGGGGCCAGTACAAAGGTGTGCAGCTATATTACTCAGGAAGAGCACCCATACTTTCCAGCATGACCAGTACAAAGGTGTGTAGCTATATTACTCAGGAAGAGCACCCATACTTTACAGCCTGGCCAGTACAAAGGTGTGTAGCTATATTACTCAGGAAGAGCACCCATACTTTCCAGTGGGGCCAGTACAAAGGTGTGCAGCTATATTACTGAGGAATAGCACCCATACTTTCCAGCGTGGCCAGTACAAAGGTGTGCATCCATGTTACTCAGGAAGAGTACCCATTATTTCCAGCAGGGCCAGTACAAAGGTGTGCAGCTATATTACTGAGAAAGAGCACCCATACTTTCCAGAGTGGCCAGTACAAATGTGTGCAGCTATATTACTCAGGAAGAGCACGCATACTTTCCAGTGCGGCCAGTACAAAGGTGTGCAGTAATATTACTCAGGAAGAGCGCCCATACTTTACAGCGGGGCCAGTACAAATGTGTGCAGCTATATTACAGAGGAAGTGTACCCATACTTTTCAGCAGGGCCATTACAAAGGTGTGCAGCTATAACCCATAATTTCCAGTGAGGCAGTACTAAGGTGTGCAGCTATATTACTGAAGAAGAGCACCCATACTTTCCAGCAGGGCCAGTACAAAGGTATGCTGTTATATTACTGAGGAAGAGTACCCATAATTTCCACTGGGGCCAGTGCAAAGGTGGGCAGCTTTATTACTGAGGAAGAGTACCAATACTTTTCAGCAGGCAAGTACAAAGGTATGCAGCTATATTACTGAGGAAGAGTACCCATACTGAGGAAGTGTACCCATATTATCTAGCACGGCCAGTACAAAGGTATGCTGTTATATTACTGAGGAAGAGTACCCAAATTTCCAGTGGGGCCAGCACAAAGGTGGGCAGGTATATTATTGAGGAGGAGTACCAATACTTTTCAGCAGGAAAGTACAAAGGTGTGCAGCTATATTACTGAGGAAGAGCACTCATACATTACAGCAGGGCCAGTACAAAGGTGTGCCGTTATATACTGAGGAAGAGTACCCATACTTTCCAGTGGGGCCAGTACAAAGGTGTGCAGCTATATTACAAAGGAAGAGTACTTCTAATTTCCAGCAGGGCCAGCACAAAGGTGTGCAGCTATGTTACTGATGAAGAGTACCCAAACCTTCCAGCAGGCCCAGTACAAAGGTTTGCAGCTATATTACTGAAAAAGAGAACCCATAATCTCCAGTGGGGACAGTACAAAGGTGTGCACCTATATTACTGAGGAAGAGCACCCATATTTTCCAGCATTTCCAGTACAAAGGTGGGCAGCGATATTATTGAGAAAGAGTATCCATACTTTCCAGCGGGGCCAGTACAAACGTGTGCAGCTATATTACGGAGGAAGAGTACCCATAATTTCCAGTGAGGCAGTACAAAGGTGTGCAGCTATACTACTAAGGAAGAGTACCAATACTTCTCAGCAGGCCAGTTCAAAGATGTGCAGCTATATTACTGAGGAAGAGCACCCATAATATCCAGCATGGCCAGTTCAAAGGTGGGCATCTATATTACTGAGAAAGAGTACCCATACTTTCCAGGAGGGCCAGTACAAAGGTGTGCAGCTATATTACTGAGGAAAAGTACCCATACCTTCCAGCAGGCCCAGTACAAAGGTATGCAGCTATATTACTGAAAAAGAGTACCCATAATCTCCAGCGGTGCCAGTACAAAGGTGTGCAGCTATATTACTGAGGAAAAGTACCCATACCTTCCAGCAGGCCCAGTACAAAGGTATGCAGCTATATTACTGAAAAAGAGTACCCATAATCTCCAGCGGTGCCAGTACAAAGGTGGGCAGCTTTATTACTGAGGAAGAGTACCAATACTTTTCAGCAGGCAAGTACAAAGGTATGCAGCTATATTACTGAGGAAGAGTACCCATACTGAGGAAGTGTACCCATATTATCTAGCACGGCCAGTACAAAGGTATGCTGTTATATTACTGAGGAAGAGTACCCAAATTTCCAGTGGGGCCAGCACAAAGGTGGGCAGGTATATTATTGAGGAGGAGTACCAATACTTTTCAGCAGGAAAGTACAAAGGTGTGCAGCTATATTACTGAGGAAGAGCACTCATACATTACAGCAGGGCCAGTACAAAGGTGTGCCGTTATATACTGAGGAAGAGTACCCATACTTTCCAGTGGGGCCAGTACAAAGGTGTGCAGCTATATTACAAAGGAAGAGTACTTCTAATTTCCAGCAGGGCCAGCACAAAGGTGTGCAGCTATGTTACTGATGAAGAGTACCCAAACCTTCCAGCAGGCCCAGTACAAAGGTTTGCAGCTATATTACTGAAAAAGAGAACCCATAATCCCCAGTGGGGACAGTACAAAGGTGTGCACCTATATTACTGAGGAAGAGCACCCATATTTTCCAGCATTTCCAGTACAAAGGTGGGCAGCGATATTATTGAGAAAGAGTATCCATACTTTCCAGCGGGGCCAGTACAAACGTGTGCAGCTATATTACGGAGGAAGAGTACCCATAATTTCCAGTGAGGCAGTACAAAGGTGTGCAGCTATATTACTAAGGAAGAGTACCAATACTTCTCAGCAGGCCAGTTCAAAGATGTGCAGCTATATTACTGAGGAAGAGTACCCATAATCTCCAGCGGGGCCAGTACAAAAGGGTGCAGCTATATTACTGAGGAAGAGCACCCATAATATCCAGCATGGCCAGTTCAAAGGTGGGCATCTATATTACTGAGAAAGAGTACCCATACTTTCCAGGAGGGCCAGTACAAAGGTGTGCAGCTATATTACTGAGGAAAAGTACCCATACCTTCCAGCAGGCCCAGTACAAAGGTATGCAGCTATATTACTGAAAAAGAGTACCCATAATCTCCAGCGGTGCCAGTACAAAGGTGTGCAGCTATATTACTGAGGAAAAGTACCCATACTTTCCAGCGGGGCCAGTACAAAGGTGTGCATCTATATAACTGGGAAAGAGTACCCATTATTTCCAGCAGGGCCAGTACAAAGGTGTGCAGCTATATTACTGAGGAGGAGTACCCATACTTTCCAGAGGGCCAGTACAAATTTGTGTGCAGCTATATTACTGAGGAAAAGTACCAATACTTGCCAGCGGGACAAGTAAAAAGGTGTGTAGCTATATTACTGAGGAAGAAACCCCATACTTTTCAGTGGGGGCAGTACAAAGTTGTGCAGCTATATTACTGAGGAAGAGTACCCATATTTTCTAGTCGGGCCAGTACAAAGGTGACCAGCTTTATTACCTATGAAGAGTACCCATACTTTCCAGCAGGGCCAAAACAAATGTGTGCAGCTATATTACTGAGGAAGAATACCCATACTTTCCAACGGGGCCAGTACAAAGGTGTGCATCTATATTACTGAGGAAGAGTACCCATACTTTCCAGCGGGGTGAGCACAAAGGTGTGCAACTATATTACTGAAAAAAGTACCCATACTAAGAAAGAGTATCCATACTTTGCAGCGGGCCAGTACAAAGGTGTGCAGCTATATTACTGAGGAAGAGTACCCATACTTTACAGCATGGCTTTTACAAAGGTTTGCAGCTATATTACTGAGGAAGAGTACTCATACTTTCCAGTGGGGCCAGTACAAAGTTGCGCAGCTTTATTAACTAGGAAGAGTACCCATACTTTCCATCAGGGCCACTACAAATGCGAGCAGCTATATTACTGAGGAAGAGTACCCATACTTTCCAGCATGGCTATTTCAAAGGTGTGCAGCTTTATTACTGAGGAAGAGTAACCATAATTTGCAGAAAGGCCAGTACAAAAGTGTGCAGCTATATTACTGAAGAAGAATACCCATACTTTCCAGCGAAGCCAATAAAAAGGTGTGAAGATATATTACTGAGGAAGTGTACCCATAATTTACAGCGGTGCCAGTACAAAGGTGTGCAGCTATATCGCTGAAGAAGTGTACCAATACTTTCAAGCGGGGCCAGTACAAAGGTGTGCAGCTATACTACTGAGGAAGAGTACCCATACATTCCAGTGGGGCCAGTACAAAGGTGTACAGCTAGATTACCGAGGAAGAGTACCCATACTGAGGAAGAGTACCCATATTTTCCAGTGGGGCCAGTGCAAAGGTGTGCAGCTATATTGCTGAAGAAGTGTACCCATAATTTCCAGCGGGGCCAGTACAAAGAAGTACAGTGGTATTACTGAGAAAGAGTACCCATACTTTCCAGCGGGGCCAGTACAAAGGTGTGCTGAAAATATTACTGAGGAAGAGTACCCATACTTTCCAGCGGTGCCAGTGCAAATGTGTGCAGCTATATTATGGAGGAAGGGTACCCATACTTTTCAGCAGGGCCAGTACAGAGGTGTGCAGCTATATTACTGAGGGAGAGTATCCATACCTTCCAGCAGGCCCAGTACAAAGGTGTGCAGCTATATACTGAGGAAGAGTACCCATACTTTCCAGCATGGCCAGTACAAAGGTGGGCAGCTATATTACGGAGAAAGAGTACCCATACTTTCCTGCAGGGCCAGTACAAAGGTGTGCATCTATATTACTGAGAAAGGGTACCCATTATTTCCAGCAGGGCCAGTACAAAGGTGTGCAGCTATATTACTGAGGAAGAGCACCCATACTTTCCAGCGGGGCCAGTACAAAGGTGTGCAGCTATATTACTCAGGAAGAGCACCCATACTTTCCAGCATGACCAGTACAAAGGTGTGTAGCTATATTACTCAGGAAGAGCACCCATACTTTACAGCCTGGCCAGTACAAAGGTGTGTAGCTATATTACTCAGGAAGAGCACCCATACTTTCCAGTGGGGCCAGTACAAAGGTGTGCAGCTATATTACTGAGGAATAGCACCCATACTTTCCAGCGTGGCCAGTACAAAGGTGTGCATCCATGTTACTCAGGAAGAGTACCCATTATTTCCAGCAGGGCCAGTACAAAGGTGTGCAGCTATATTACTGAGAAAGAGCACCCATACTTTCCAGAGTGGCCAGTACAAATGTGTGCAGCTATATTACTCAGGAAGAGCACCCATACTTTCCAGTGCGGCCAGTACAAAGGTGTGCAGTAATATTACTCAGGAAGAGCGCCCATACTTTACAGCGGGGCCAGTACAAATGTGTGCAGCTATATTACAGAGGAAGTGTACCCATACTTTTCAGCAGGGCCATTACAAAGGTGTGCAGCTATAACCCATAATTTCCAGTGAGGCAGTACTAAGGTGTGCAGCTATATTACTGAAGAAGAGCACCCATACTTTCCAGCAGGGCCAGTACAAAGGTATGCTGTTATATTACTGAGGAAGAGTACTTCTAATTTCCAGCAGGGCCAGCACAAAGGTGTGCAGCTATGTTACTGATGAAGAGTACCCAAACCTTCCAGCAGGCCCAGTACAAAGGTTTGCAGCTATATTACTGAAAAAGAGAACCCATAATCTCCAGTGGGGACAGTACAAAGGTGTGCACCTATATTACTGAGGAAGAGCACCCATATTTTCCAGCATTTCCAGTACAAAGGTGGGCAGCGATATTATTGAGAAAGAGTATCCATACTTTCCAGCGGGGCCAGTACAAACGTGTGCAGCTATATTACGGAGGAAGAGTACCCATAATTTCCAGTGAGGCAGTACAAAGGTGTGCATCTATATTACTAAGGAAGAGTACCAATACTTCTCAGCAGGCCAGTTCAAAGATGTGCAGCTATATTACTGAGGAAGAGTACCCATAATCTCCAGCGGGGCCAGTACAAAAGGGTGCAGCTATATTACTGAGGAAGAGCACCCATAATATCCAGCATGGCCAGTTCAAAGGTGGGCATCTATATTACTGAGAAAGAGTACCCATACTTTCCAGGAGGGCCAGTACAAAGGTGTGCAGCTATATTACTGAGGAAAAGTACCCATACCTTCCAGCAGGCCCAGTACAAAGGTATGCAGCTATATTACTGAAAAAGAGTACCCATAATCTCCAGCGGTGCCAGTACAAAGGTGTGCAGCTATATTACTGAGGAAAAGTACCCATACTTTCCAGCGGGGCCAGTACAAAGGTGTGCATCTATATAACTGGGAAAGAGTACCCATTATTTCCAGCAGGGCCAGTACAAAGGTGTGCAGCTATATTACTGAGGAGGAGTACCCATACTTTCCAGAGGGCCAGTACAAATTTGTGTGCAGCTATATTACTGAGGAAAAGTACCAATACTTGCCAGCGGGACAAGTAAAAAGGTGTGTAGCTATATTACTGAGGAAGAAACCCCATACTTTTCAGTGGGGGCAGTACAAAGTTGTGCAGCTATATTACTGAGGAAGAGTACCCATATTTTCTAGTCGGGCCAGTACAAAGGTGACCAGCTTTATTACCTATGAAGAGTACCCATACTTTCCAGCAGGGCCAAAACAAATGTGTGCAGCTATATTACTGAGGAAGAATACCCATACTTTCCAACGGGGCCAGTACAAAGGTGTGCATCTATATTACTGAGGAAGAGTACCCATACTTTCCAGCGGGGTGAGCACAAAGGTGTGCAACTATATTACTGAAAAAAGTACCCATACTAAGAAAGAGTATCCATACTTTGCAGCGGGCCAGTACAAAGGTGTGCAGCTATATTACTGAGGAAGAGTACCCATACTTTACAGCATGGCTTTTACAAAGGTTTGCAGCTATATTACTGAGGAAGAGTACTCATACTTTCCAGTGGGGCCAGTACAAAGTTGCGCAGCTTTATTAACTAGGAAGAGTACCCATACTTTCCATCAGGGCCACTACAAATGCGAGCAGCTATATTACTGAGGAAGAGTACCCATACTTTCCAGCATGGCTATTTCAAAGGTGTGCAGCTTTATTACTGAGGAAGAGTAACCATAATTTGCAGAAAGGCCAGTACAAAAGTGTGCAGCTATATTACTGAAGAAGAATACCCATACTTTCCAGCGAAGCCAATAAAAAGGTGTGAAGATATATTACTGAGGAAGTGTACCCATAATTTACAGCGGTGCCAGTACAAAGGTGTGCAGCTATATCGCTGAAGAAGTGTACCAATACTTTCAAGCGGGGCCAGTACAAAGGTGTGCAGCTATACTACTGAGGAAGAGTACCCATACATTCCAGTGGGGCCAGTACAAAGGTGTACAGCTAGATTACCGAGGAAGAGTACCCATACTGAGGAAGAGTACCCATATTTTCCAGTGGGGCCAGTGCAAAGGTGTGCAGCTATATTGCTGAAGAAGTGTACCCATAATTTCCAGCGGGGCCAGTACAAAGAAGTACAGTGGTATTACTGAGAAAGAGTACCCATACTTTCCAGCGTGGCCAGTACAAAGGTGTGCAGAAAATATTAATGAGGAAGTGTACCCATACTTTCCAGCAGTGCCAGTGCAAATGTGTGCAGCTATATTATGGAGGAAGAGTACCCATACTTTTCAGCAGGGCCAGTACAAAGGTGTGCAGCTATATTACTGAGGAAGAGTATCCATACCTTCCAGCAGGCCCAGTACAAAGGTGTACAGTTATATTACTGAGGAAGAGCACTCCTTTTTTCCAGCATGGCCAGTACAAATGTGGGCACCTGTATTACTGAGAAAGAGTACCCATACTTTACAGCGTGCCAGTACAAAGGTGTGCAGCTATATTACTGAGGAAGAGTACCCATTATTTCCAGCAGGCCAGTACAAATGTGTGCAGCTATATTACTGAGGAAGAGCACTAATACTTTCCAGCGCGGCCAGTACAAAGGTGTGCAGCAATATTACTCAGGAAGAGCACCCATACTTTCCAGCGGTGCCAGTACAAAGGTGTGCAGCTATATTACTGAGGAAGTGTACCCATACTTTCCAGCGAGTCCAGTACAAAGGTGTGCAGCTATATTACCGAGGAAGAATACCCATACTTTCCAGCAGGTTCAGTACAATGGTGTGCAGCTATATTACTGAGGAAGAGTACCCATACTTTCCAGCGGGGCAATTAAAAAGGTGTGAAGCTATATTACTGAGGAAGTGTGCCCATACTTTCCAGCGGTGCCAGTACACAGGTGTGCAGCTATATTATTGAGGAAGTATACCCATACTGAGAAAGAGTACCCATACTTTGCAGGGGGCCAGTACAAAGGGGTGCAGCTATATTACTGAGGAAGAGTACCCATACTTTACAGCATGGCTTTTACAAAGGTGTGCAGCTATATTACCGAGGAAGAGTAACCATATTTTCCAGTGGGGCGAGCTCAAAGGTGTGCAACTATATTACTGAGGAAAAGTACCCATACTGAGAAAGAGTACCCATACTTTGCAGCGGGCCAGTACAAAGGTGTGTAGCTATATTACTGAGGAAGAGTACCCATACTGTACAGCATGGCTTTTACAAAGGTGTGCAGCTATATTACTGAGGAAGAGTAACCATATTTTCCAGTGGGGCCAGTACAAAGGTGTGCAGCTATATTACTGAGGAAGAGTACTCATTCTTTCCAGCGGGGCCAGTACGAAGTTGCACAGCTTTATTAACTAGGAAGAGTACCCATACTTTCCAGCAGGGCCGGTACAAATGCAAGCAGCTATATTACTGAGGAAGAGTACCCAAACTTTCCTGCATTGCTATTTCAAAGGTGTGCAGATATATTACTGAGGAAGAGTAAGCATACTTTGCAGAAAGGCCAGTACAAAGGTGTGCAGCTATATCACTGAAGAAGAATACCCATACTTTCCAGCGGAGCCAATAAAAAGGTGTGAAGCTATATTACTGAGGAAGTGTGCCCATACTTTCCAGCAGTGCCAGTACAAAGGTGTGCAGCTATATTACTGAGGAAGTGTACCCATACTTTCCAGCGAGTCCAGTACACAGGTGTGCAGCTATATTACCGAGGATGAATACCCATACTTTCCAGCAGGTTTAGTACAATGGTGTGCAGCTATATTACTGAGGAAGAGTACCCATACTTTCCAGCGGGGCCAATAAAAAGGTGTGAAGCTATATTACTGAGGAAGTGTGCCCATACTTTCCTGCGGTGCCAGTACAAAGGTGTGCAGCTATATTACTGAGAAAGTGTACCCATACTTTCCAGCGAGTCCAGTACAAAGGTGTGCAGCTATATTACTGAGTTAGAGTACCCATACTGATGAAGAATACCCATACTTTCCAGCAGGGCCAGTACAAAGTTGTGTGCAGCTATATTACTGAGGAAAAGTACCAATACTTGCCAGCGGGACAAGTACAAAGGTGTGCAGCTATATTACTGAGGAAAAGTACCCATACCTTCCAGCAGGCCCAGTACAAAGGTATGCAGCTATATTACTGAAAAAGAGTACCCATAATCTCCAGCGGTGCCAGTACAAAGGTGTGCAGCTATATTACTGAGGAAAAGTACCCATACTTTCCAGCGGGGCCAGTACAAAGGTGTGCATCTATATAACTGGGAAAGAGTACCCATTATTTCCAGCAGGGCCAGTACAAAGGTGTGCAGCTATATTACTGAGGAGGAGTACCCATACTTTCCAGAGGGCCAGTACAAATTTGTGTGCAGCTATATTACTGAGGAAAAGTACCAATACTTTCCAGCGGGACAAGTAAAAAGGTGTGTAGCTATATTACTGAGGAAGAAACCCCATACTTTTCAGTGGGGGCAGTACAAAGTTGTGCAGCTATATTACTGAGGAAGAGTACCCATATTTTCTAGTCGGGCCAGTACAAAGGTGACCAGCTTTATTACCTATGAAGAGTACCCATACTTTCCAGCAGGGCCAAAACAAATGTGTGCAGCTATATTACTGAGGAAGAATACCCATACTTTCCAACGGGGCCAGTACAAAGGTGTGCATCTATATTACTGAGGAAGAGTACCCATACTTTCCAGCGGGGTGAGCACAAAGGTGTGCAACTATATTACTGAAAAAAGTACCCATACTAAGAAAGAGTATCCATACTTTGCAGCGGGCCAGTATAAAGGTGTGCAGCTATATTACTGAGGAAGAGTACCCATACTTTACAGCATGGCTTTTACAAAGGTTTGCAGCTATATTACTGAGGAAGAGTACTCATACTTTCCAGCGGGGCCAGTACAAAGTTGCGCAGCTTTATTAACTAGGAAGAGTACCCATACTTTCCATCAGGGCCACTACAAATGCGAGCAGCTATATTACTGAGGAAGAGTACCCATACTTTCCAGCATGGCTATTTCAAAGGTGTGCAGCTTTATTACTGAGGAAGAGTAACCATAATTTGCAGAAAGGCCAGTACAAAAGTGTGCAGCTATATTACTGAAGAAGAATACCCATACTTTCCAGCGAAGCCAATAAAAAGGTGTGAAGCTATATTACTGAGGAAGTGTACCCATAATTTACAGCGGTGCCAGTACAAAGGTGTGCAGCTATATCGCTGAAGAAGTGTACCAATACTTTCAAGCGGGGCCAGTACAAAGGTGTGCAGCTATACTACTGAGGAAGAGTACCCATACATTCCAGTGGGGCCAGTACAAAGGTGTACAGCTAGATTACCGAGGAAGAGTACCCATACTGAGGAAGAGTACCCATATTTTCCAGTGGGGCCAGTGCAAAGGTGTGCAGCTATATTGCTGAAGAAGTGTACCCATAATTTCCATTGGGGCCAGTACAAAGAAGTACAGTGGTATTACTGAGAAAGAGTACCCATACTTTCCAGCGGGGCCAGTACAAAGGTGTGCAGAAAATATTAATGAGGAAGAGTACCCATACTTTCCAGCAGTGCCAGTGCAAATGTGTGCAGCTATATTATGGAGGAAGAGTACCCATACTTTTCAGCAGGGCCAGTACAAAGGTGTGCAGCTATATTACTGAGGAAGAGTATCCATACCTTCCAGCAGGCCAAGTACAAAGGTGTACAGTTATATTACTGAGGAAGAGCACTCTTATTTTCCAGCATGACCAGTACAAATGTGGGCACCTGTATTACTGAGAAAGAGTACCCATACTTTACAGCGTGCCAGTACAAAGGTGTGCAGCTATATTACTGAGGAAGAGTACCCATTATTTCCAGCAGGCCAGTACAAATGTGTGCAGCTATATTACTGAGGAAGAGCACTAATACTTTCCAGCGCGGCCAGTACAAAGGTGTGCAGCAATATTACTCAGGAAGAGCACCCATACTTTCCAGCGGTGCCAGTACAAAGGTGTGCAGCTATATTACTGAGGAAGTGTACCCATACTTTCCAGCGAGTCCAGTACAAAGGTGTGCAGCTATATTACCGAGGAAGAATACCCATACTTTCCAGCAGGTTCAGTACAATGGTGTGCAGCTATATTACTGAGGAAGAGTACCCATACTTTCCAGCGGGGCAATTAAAAAGGTGTGAAGCTATATTACTGAGGAAGTGTGCCCATACTTTCCAGCGGTGCCAGTACACAGGTGTGCAGCTATATTATTGAGGAAGTGTACCCATACTGAGAAAGAGTACCCATACTTTGCAGCGGGCCAGTACAAAGGTGTGCAGCTATATTACTGAGGAAGAGTACCCATACTGTACAGCATGGCTTTTACAAAGGTGTGCAGCTATATTACTGAGGAAGAGTAACCATATTTTCCAGTGGGGCCAGTACAAAGGTGTGCAGCTATATTACTGAGGAAGAGTACTCATACTTTCCAGCGGGGCCAGTACGAAGTTGCACAGCTTTATTAACTAGGAAGAGTACCCATACTTTCCAGCAGGGCCGGTACAAATGCAAGCAGCTATATTACTGAGGAAGAGTACCCAAACTTTCCTGCATGGCTATTTCAAAGGTGTGCAGCTATATTACTGAGGAAGAGTAAGCATACTTTGCAGAAAGGCCAGTACAAAGGTGTGCAGCTATATCACTGAAGAAGAATACCCATACTTTCCAGCGGAGCCAATAAAAAGGTGTGAAGCTATATTACTGAGGAAGTGTGCCCATACTTTCCAGCGGTGCCAGTACAAAGGTGTGCAGCTATATTACTGAGGAAGTGTACCCATACTTTCCAGCGAGTCCAGTACACAGGTGTGCAGCTATATTACCGAGGATGAATACCCATACTTTCCAGCAGGTTTAGTACAATGGTGTGCAGCTATATTACTGAGGAAGAGTACCCATACTTTCCAGCGGGGCCAATAAAAAGGTGTGAAGCTATATTACTGAGGAAGTGTGCCCATACTTTCCTGCGGTGCCAGTACAAAGGTGTGCAGCTATATTACTGAGAAAGTGTACCCATACTTTCCAGCGAGTCCAGTACAAAGGTGTGCAGCTATATTACTGAGTAAGAGTACCCATACTGATGAAGAATACCCATACTTTCCAGCAGGGCCAGTACAAAGTTGTGCAGCTATATTACTGAGGAGGAGTACCCATACTTTCCAGAGGGCCAGTACAAATTTGTGTGCAGCTATATTACTGAGGAAAAGTGTTAGGGAGAATTCTCTGTTCAGGCTGAATTTCCTAACCTAGTGAGTCCCCCAGCAGCTTTGCTGGATTCCTGGAGTTTGTTTTTTCCATCCTGCCAAGAGTGTGACCCTTTTTCTCCCACTCTTGGACATGTATGTGTAGGATTCCTTTGAAGTGACAATGTGTTCGATGGGCTATGGGGTCTTTTACTCCATAGGGTCTCATATGTTTTTCTATGTGTGTCACACTGCACCTTACGTGTCGTGACACGGGGGCGCCCTAGCAGGTTCCCCCACCATAGACTCCATACCCGGGGACTGACTACTGTCTCCCCGGGCATGTAAAGTCACCATTGGCTTTACTAGACCTAAATTTGCTAACAGAACTAGTACCAACCATCTTATTGTGGACGTGCTAGTAGTGGTAATTCGATTACTCCTGGATCTGTTACTCGAGGGGGCACTGTCCCGTCCCCCCTCGTCGAGTTTTGGCTGGTGGCAGTGGAAACTACTTGTTATGTTCGACCCCGAGCATAACTCTATGGGATTTAATCCCATTGTTGAAGATTGATACTTTTCTTGTTAATCTCCAACGTACCACCAATCTACTTATCTTAAATAGGTTTATCGAGTGGTATTTTCTGCCAGAACTCGGTTTGTAAAATGGCGTCTGTGTTTGTCTCTGTGACTCCTAAACCAAAGGTCGAGCCCTTTGTTCCACTTTTGGCGGGCCTCTGGACAGAGACCCTCCAAAGTTCTGTCTGGGTTACCTCAGGGGTGTGGGAGGGGGTTTAGACACCCTGGACCGAGTTGCCTTGCCAACTCAGGTCGCACTCTGGAGTGATTGGCCCAGGTGGTGAGCCTTCCCGCTCACCACTTAGCATGTGTTGATTGACAGCTAGGCTGAATGAATGGGGGGTGTCTGCATAAAAGCAGGGCTTTTGGGACTGGATCTTCAGAAGTCGCCACAGGAGCTAAAGAATCCGACGAGGGTAACGCTGAGCCGACCTACACGACGACACCTCCGGTGGAGCCCTGCAGAATCGTCTCACAATCTCCCGACGACAGAGGAGATCTCCCTGCCGGAGAGTCTCTTCCCCTGGCTGGTGGGAACAACCAGTCTACTTCTTCTTTATACCTTTTATTCGCCCAGGACGCAGTGGTCGAATTGCCCGTGCACAGCACCCGGCAACCGGATAGCCACTATCCCTGTTCCGCGACTGAAAGGTGGTGCCTTCTGACGGAGCACTCCGCGGCTGGTCTCTTCCTTGGTGGTGCACCGGACTTCCTGATCTTCGACGTCGAGAGCATCTCTTCTCTTAGCCAAGACCCATCGTGCATCTACCACCAGGAACAACTGCCCCCGCCGGAGCTGCCCTCCACAACAAGGTACCGTACTCGCCTGGCTTCCTGTTGTTGATCGGTTCGTGTGAGGTATCTGATTCCTCTCCGTTCCGTTCGGTTGCCTTCAAGCTTTATACGCTCTTTTTCTGAACTGGTTCCACCTGTCGCTAACATTGTGCTACACAGACTTGAGCGTATCTTCACTAGAGACTTTCCAGGACATCGTGCCTTGCCTCTCACCGAGTGGGCCTGGCCGCTGAACTTTTACGATCTATTGTAATTATTGCATTCCTGCCTTGCATTTTTCCCGCTTCAGTACGAATCGTGTTGACTTCATTATCTGCCTATCTCTTTTCTCCCTTTTTCACGAGTATATTCGAGTGTCATCTAGGTTGGGGTATGCACCTCTGTCTGCAAATAAGTGGTGCCGTAAAAACCTAGAGTTGTCGATATTGTGTCTCAGGAGATCGAGCTATATTCCATTCCGCAGAGTAATTGCATTTTTGATTTGTTTGCCGTGATTTGCCTTAGTATTTTTCATAGACGTTCTGTTATAAATAAATAACTTACTATCTTTGTACTAAGCCTTGTTGCGTGCTTACTTGTTTTGCTGTGAAGAATTGCCCTATCTTGTATACTCCCTATACTGACCAACTTTTCTTGAGAGAAGTCTGACTGCTCAGCCACAGCTACCAATTGAATCTGTGTGGTACAGACTGCTACCAAGTGGGTTCATCGCAACACCTGTAGTCCTAAATCTTTTGCAGTGGTCCCAGAGGGAACTGCACAGGTTTCCGCCTAACAAAAAGCAGCAATACTTGCCAGCCCGGCCAGTACAAAGGTGTGTAGCTATATTACTGAGGAAGAAACCCCATACTTTTCAGTGGGGGCAGTACAAAGGTGTGCAGCTATATTACTGAGGAAGAGTACCCATATTTTCTAGTCGGGCCAGTACAAAGGTGACCAGCTTTATTAACTATGAAGAGTACCCATACTTTCCAGCAGGGCCAAAACAAATGTGTGCAGCTATATTACAGAGGAAGAGTACCCATACTTTCCAACGGGGTTAGTACAAAGGTGTGCAGCTATATTACTGAGGAAGAGTACCCATACTTACCAGCGGGGCGAGCACAAAGGTGTGCAACTATATTACTGAGGAAAAGTACCCATACTGAGAAAGAGTACCCATACTTTGCAGCGGGCCAGTACAAAGGTGTGCAGCTATATTACTGAGGAAGGGTACCCATACTTTACAGCATGGCTTTTACAAAGGTGTGCAGCTATATTACAGAGGAAGAGTAACCATATTTTCCAGTGGGCCCAGTACAAAGGTGTGCAGCTATATTACTGAGGAAGAGTACTCATACTTTCCAGCGGGGCCAGTACAAAGTTGCGCAGCTTTATTAACTAGGAAGAGTACCCATACTTTAAAGCAGGGCCAGTACAAATGTGAGCAGCTATATTACTGAGGAAGAGTACCCATACTTTCCAGCATGGCTATTTCAAAGGTGTGCAGCTATATTACTGAGGAAGAGTAACCATACTTTGCAGAAAGGCCAGTACAAAAGTGTGCAGCTATATCACTGAAGAAGAATACCCATACTTTCCAGCGGAGCCATTAAAAAGGTGTGAAGCTATATTACTGAGGAAGTGTGCCCATATTTTCCAGTGGTGCCAGTACAAAGGTGTGCAGCTATATTACTGAGGAAGTGTACCCATACTTTCCAGCGTGTCCAGTACACAGGTGTGCAGCTATATTACCGAGGATGAATACCCATACTTTCCAGCAGGTTTAGTACAATGGTGTGCAGCTATATTACTGAGGAAGAGTACCCATACTTTCCAGCGGGGCCAATAAAAAGATGTGAAGCTATATTACTGAGGAAGTGTGCCCATACTTTCCAGCAGTGCCAGTACAAAGGTGTGCAGCTATATTACTGAGGAAGTGTACCCATACTTTCCAGCGAGTCCAGTACAAAGGTGTGCAGCTATATTACAGAGTAAGAGTACCCATACTGAGGAAGAATACCCATACTTTCCAGCAGGGCCAGTACAAAGGTATGCAGCTATATTACTGAGGAGGAGTACCCATACTTTCCAGAGGGCCAGTTCAAATTTGTGTGCAGTTATATTACTGAGGAAAAGTACCAATACTTGCCAGCAGGGCCAGTACAAAGGTGTGTAGCTATATTACTGAGGAAGAAACCCCATATGTTTCAGTGGGGGCAGTACAAAGGTGTGCAGCTATATTACTGAGGAAGAGTACCCATATTTTCTAGTCGGGCCAGTACAAAGATGACCAGCTTTATTACCTATGAAGAGTACCCATACTTTCCAGCAGGGCCAAAACAAATGTGTGCAGCTATATTACAGAGTAAGAGTACCCATACTTTCCAACGGGGTTAGTACAAAGGTGTGCAGCTATATTACTGAGGAAGATTACCCATACTTTCCAGCGGGGCGAGCACAAAGGTGTGCAACTATATTACTGAGGAAAAGTACCCATACTGAGAAAGAGTACCCATACTTTGCAGCGGGCCAGTACAAAGGTGTGTAGCTATATTACTGAGGAAGAGTACCCATACTGTACAGCATGGCTTTTACAAAGGTGTGCAGCTATATTACTGAGGAAGAGTAACCATATTTTCCAGTGGGGCCAGTACAAAGGTGTGCAGCTATATTACTGAGGAAGAGTACTCATACTTTCCAGCGGGGCCAGTACGAAGTTGCACAGCTTTATTAACTAGGAAGAGTACCCATACTTTCCAGCAGGGCCGGTACAAATGCAAGCAGCTATATTACTGAGGAAGAGTACCCAAACTTTCCTGCATGGCTATTTCAAAGGTGTGCAGCTATATTACTGAGGAAGAGTAAGCATACTTTGCAGAAAGGCCAGTACAAAGGTGTGCAGCTATATCACTGAAGAAGAATACCCATACTTTCCAGCGGAGCCAATAAAAAGGTGTGAAGCTATATTACTGAGGAAGTGTGCCCATACTTTCCAGCGGTGCCAGTACAAAGGTGTGCAGCTATATTACTGAGGAAGTGTACCCATACTTTCCAGCGAGTCCAGTACACAGGTGTGCAGCTATATTACCGAGGATGAATACCCATACTTTCCAGCAGGTTTAGTACAATGGTGTGCAGCTATATTACTGAGGAAGAGTACCCATACTTTCCAGCGGGGCCAATAAAAAGGTGTGAAGCTATATTACTGAGGAAGTGTGCCCATACTTTCCTGCGGTGCCAGTACAAAGGTGTGCAGCTATATTACTGAGAAAGTGTACCCATACTTTCCAGCGAGTCCAGTACAAAGGTGTGCAGCTATATTACTGAGTAAGAGTACCCATACTGATGAAGAATACCCATACTTTCCAGCAGGGCCAGTACAAAGTTGTTCAGCTATATTACTGAGGAGGAGTACCCATACTTTCCAGAGGGCCAGTACAAATTTGTGTGCAGCTATATTACTGAGGAAAAGTGTTAGGGAGAATTCTCTGTTCAGGCTGAATTTCCTAACCTAGTGAGTCCCCCAGCAGCTTTGCTGGATTCCTGGAGTTTGTTTTTTCCATCCTGCCAAGAGTGTGACCCTTTTTCTCCCACTCTTGGACATGTATGTGTAGGATTCCTTTGAAGTGACAATGTGTTCGATGGGCTATGGGGTCTTTTACTCCATAGGGTCTCATATGTTTTTCTATGTGTGTCACACTGCACCTTACGTGTCGTGACACGGGGGCGCCCTAGCAGGTTCCCCCACCATAGACTCCATACCCGGGGACTGACTACTGTCTCCCCGGGCATGTAAAGTCACCATTGGCTTTACTAGACCTAAATTTGCTAACAGAACTAGTACCAACCATCTTATTGTGGACGTGCTAGTAGTGGTAATTCGATTACTCCTGGATCTGTTACTCGAGGGGGCACTGTCCCGTCCCCCCTCGTCGAGTTTTGGCTGGTGGCAGTGGAAACTACTTGTTATGTTCGACCCCGAGCATAACTCTATGGGATTTAATCCCATTGTTGAAGATTGATACTTTTCTTGTTAATCTCCAACGTACCACCAATCTACTTATCTTAAATAGGTTTATCGAGTGGTATTTTCTGCCAGAACTCGGTTTGTAAAATGGCGTCTGTGTTCGTCTCTGTGACTCCTAAACCAAAGGTCGAGCCCTTTGTTCCACTTTTGGCGGGCCTCTGGACAGAGACCATCCAAAGTTCTGTCTGGGTTACCTCAGGGGTGTGGGAGGGGGTTTAGGCACCCTGGACCGAGTTGCCTTGCCAACTCAGGTCGCACTCTGGAGTGATTGGCCCAGGTGGTGAGCCTTCCCGCTCACCACTTAGCATGTGTTGATTGACAGCTAGGCTGAATGAATGGGGGGCGTCTGCATAAAAGCAGGGCTTTTGGGACTGGATCTTCAGAAGTCGCCACAGGAGCTAAAGAATCCGACGAGGGTAACGCTGAGCCGACCTACACGACGACACCTCCGGTAGAGCCCTGCAGAATCGTCTCACAATCTCCCGACGACAGAGGAGATCTCCCTGCCGGAGAGTCTCTTCCCCTGGCTGGTGGGAACAACCAGTCTACTTCTTCTTTATACCTTTTATTCGCCCAGGACGCAGTGGTCGAATTGCCCGTGCACAGCACCCGGCAACCGGATAGCCACTATCCCTGTTCCGCGACTGAAAGGTGGTGCCTTCTGACGGAGCACTCCGCGGCTGGTCTCTTCCCTGGTGGTGCACCGGACTTCCTGATCTTCGACGTCAAGAGCATCTCTTCTCTTAGCCAAGACCCATCGTGCATCTACCACCAGGAACAACTGCCCCCGCCGGAGCTGCCCTCCACAACAAGGTACCGTACTCGCCTGGCTTCCTGTTGTTGATCGGTTCGTGTGAGGTATCTGATTCCTCTCCGTTCCGTTCGGTTGCCTTCAAGCTTTATACGCTCTTTTTCTGAACTGGTTCCACCTGTCGCTAACATTGTGCTACACAGACTTGAGCGTATCTTCACTAGAGACTTTCCAGGACATCGTGCCTTGCCTCTCACCGAGTGGGCCTGGCCGCTGAACTTTTACGATCTATTGTAATTATTGCATTCCTGCCTTGCATTTTTCCCGCTTCAGTACGAATCGTATTGACTTCATTATCTGCCTATCTCTTTTCTCCCTTTTTCACGAGTATATTCGAGTGTCATCTAGGTTGGGGTATGCACCTCTGTCTGCAAATAAGTGGTGCCGTAAAAACCTAGAGTTGTCGATATTGTGTCTCAGGAGATCGAGCTATATTCCATTCCGCAGAGTAATTGCATTTTTGATTTGTTTGCCGTGATTTGCCTTAGTATTTTTCATAGACGTTCTGTTATAAATAAATAACTTACTATCTTTGTACTAAGCCTTGTTGCGTGCTTACTTGTTTTGCTGTGAAGAATTGCCCTATCTTGTATACTCCCTATACTGACCAACTTTTCTTGAGAGAAGTCTGACTGCTCAGCCACAGCTACCAATTGAATCTGTGTGGTACAGACTGCTACCAAGTGGGTTCATCGCAACACCTGTAGTCCTAAATCTTTTGCAGTGGTCCCAGAGGGAACTGCACAGGTTTCCGCCTAACAAAAAGCAGCAATACTTGCCAGCCCGGCCAGTACAAAGGTGTGTAGCTATATTACTGAGGAAGAAACCCCATACTTTTCAGTGGGGGCAGTACAAAGGTGTGCAGCTATATTACTGAGGAAGAGTACCCATATTTTCTAGTCGGGCCATTACAAAGGTGACCAGCTTTATTAACTATGAAGAGTACCCATACTTTCCAGCAGGGCCAAAACAAATGTGTGCAGCTATATTACAGAGGAAGAGTACCCATACTTTCCAATGGGGTTAGTACAAAGGTGTGCAGCTATATTACTGAGGAAGAGTACCCATACTTACCAGCGGGGCGAGCACAAAGGTGTGCAACTATATTACTGAGGAAAAGTACCCATACTGAGAAAGAGTACCCATACTTTGCAGCGGGCCAGTACAAAGGTGTGCAGCTATATTACTGAGGAAGGGTACCCATACTTTACAGCATGGCTTTTACAAAGGTGTGCAGCTATATTACCGAGGAAGAGTAACCATATTTTCCAGTGGGCCCAGTACAAAGGTGTGCAGCTATATTACTGAGGAAGAGTACTCATACTTTCCAGCGGGGCCAGTACAAAGTTGCGCAGCTTTATTAACTAGGAAGAGTACCCATACTTTAAAGCAGGGCCAGTACAAATGTGAGCAGCTATATTACTGAGGAAGAGTACCCATACTTTCCAGCATGGCTATTTCAAAGGTGTGCAGCTATATTACTGAGGAAGAGTAACCATACTTTGCAGAAAGGCCAGTACAAAAGTGTGCAGCTATATCACTGAAGAAGAATACCCATACTTTCCAGCGGAGCCATTAAAAAGGTGTGAAGCTATATTACTGAGGAAGTGTGCCCATACTTTCCAGTGGAGCCAGTACAAAGGTGTGCAGCTATATTACTGAGGAAGTGTACCCATACTTTCCAGCGTGTCCAGTACACAGGTGTGCAGCTATATTACCGAGGATGAATACCCATACTTTCCAGCAGGTTTAGTACAATGGTGTGCAGCTATATTACTGAGGAAGAGTACCCATACTTTCCAGCGGGGCCAATAAAAAGATGTGAAGCTATATTACTGAGAAAGTGTGCCCATACTTTCCAGCAGTGCCAGTACAAAGGTGTGCAGCTATATTACTGAGGAAGTGTACCCATACTTTCCAGCGAGTCCAGTACAAAGGTGTGCAGCTATATTACAGAGTAAGAGTACCCATACTGAGGAAGAATACCCATACTTTCCAGCAGGGCCAGTACAAAGGTATGCAGCTATATTACTGAGGAGGAGTACCCATACTTTCCAGAGGGCCAGTTCAAATTTGTGTGCAGTTATATTACTGAGGAAAAGTACCAATACTTGCCAGCAGGGCCAGTACAAAGGTGTGTAGCTATATTACTGAGGAAGAAACCCCATACGTTTCAGTGGGGGCAGTACAAAGGTGTGCAGCTATATTACTGAGGAAGAGTACCCATATTTTCTAGTCGGGCCAGTACAAAGATGACCAGCTTTATTACCTATGAAGAGTACCCATACTTTCCAGCAGGGCCAAAACAAATGTGTGCAGCTATATTACAGAGTAAGAGTACCCATACTTTCCAACGGGGTTAGTACAAAGGTGTGCAGCTATATTACTGAGGAAGATTACCCATACTTTCCAGCGGGGCGAGCACAAAGGTGTGCAACTATATTACTGAGGAAAAGTACCCATACTGAGAAAGAGTACCCATACTTTGCAGCGGGCCAGTACAAAGGTGTGCAGCTATATTACTGAGGAAGGGTACCCACACTTTACAGCATGGCTTTTACAAAGGTGTGCAGCTATATTACCGAGGAAAAGTAACCATATTTTCCTGTGGGGCCAGTACAAAGGTGTGCAGCTATATTACTGAGGAAGGGTACCCATACTTTACAGCATGGCTTTTACAAAGGTGTGCAGCTATATTACCGAGGAAGAGTAACCATATTTTCCAGTGGGCCCAGTACAAAGGTGTGCAGCTATATTACTGAGGAAGAGTACTCATACTTTCCAGCGGGGCCAGTACAAAGTTGCGCAGCTTTATTAACTAGGAAGACTACCCATACTTTAAAGAAGGGCCAGTACAAATGTGAGCAGCTATATTACTGAGGAAGAGTACCCATACTTTCCTGCATGGCTATTTCAAAGGTGTGCAGCTATATTACTGAGGAAGAGTAACCATACTTTGCAGAAAGGCCAGTACAAAAGTGTGCAGCTATATCACTGAAGAAGAATACCCATACTTTCCAGCGGAGCCAATAAAAAGGTGTGAAGCTATATTACTGAGGAAGTGTGCCCATACTTTCCAGCGGTGCCAGTACAAAGGTGTGCAGCTATATTACTGAGGAAGTGTACCCATACTTTCCAGCGTGTCCAGTACACAGGTGTGCAGCTATATTACCGAGGATGAATACCCATACTTTCCAGCAGGTTTAGTACAATGGTGTGCAGCTATATTACTGAGGAAGAGTACCCATACTTTCCAGCGGGGCCAATAAAAAGGTGTGAAGCTATATTACTGAGGAAGTGTGCCCATACTTTCCAGCAGTGCCAGTACAAAGGTGTGCAGCTATATTACTGAGGAAGTGTACCCATACTTTCCAGTGAGTCCAGTACAAAGGTGTGCAGCTATATTACTGAGTAAGAGTACCCATACTGAGGAAGAATACCCATACTTTCCAGCAGGGCCAGTACAAAGGTATGCAGCTATATTACTGAGGAGGAGTACCCATACTTTCCAGAGGGCCAGTTCAAATTTGTGTGCAGTTATATTACTGAGGAAAAGTACCAATACTTGCCAGCAGGGCCAGTACAAAGGTGTGTAGCTATATTACTGATTAAGAAACCCCATACTTTTCAGTGGGGGCAGTACAAAGGTGTGCAGCTATATTACTGAGGAAGAGTACCCATATTTTCTAGTCGGGCCAGTACAAAGGTGACCAGCTTTATTACCTATGAAGAGTACCCATACTTTCCAGCAGGGCCAAAACAAATGTGTGCAGCTATATTACAGAGTAAGAGTACCCATACTTTCCAACGGGGTTAGTACAAAGGTGTGCAGCTATATTACTGAGGAAGATTACCCATACTTTCCAGCGGGGCGAGCACAAATGGGTGCAACTATATTACTGAGGAAAAGTACCCATACTGAGAAAGAGTACCCATACTTTGCAGTGGGCCAGTACAAAGGTGTGCAGCTATATTACTGAGGAAGGGTACCCATACTTTACAGCATGGCTTTTACAAAGGTGTGCAGCTATATTACCGAGGAAGAGTAACCATATTTTCCTGTGGGGCCAGTACAAAGGTGTGCAGCTATATTACTGAGGAAGAGTACTCATACTTTCCAGCGGAGCCAGTACAAAGTTGCGCAGCTTTATTAACTAGGAAGAGTACCCATACTTTCCAGCAGGGCCAGTACAAATGTGAGCAGCTATATTACTGAGGAAGAGTACCCATACTTTCCAGCATGGCTATTTCAAAGGTGTGCAGCTATATTACTGAGGAAGAGTAACCATACTTTGCAGAAAGGCCAGTACAAAAGTGTGCAGCTATATTACTGAAGAAGAATACCCATACTTTCCAGCGGAGCCAATAAAAAGTTGTGAAGCTATATTACTGAGGAAGTGTACCCATAATTTACAGCGGTGCCAGTACAAAGGTGTGCAGCTATATTGCTGAAGAAGTGTACCAATACTTTCAAGCGGGCCAGTACAAAGGTGTGCAGCGATACTACTGAGGAAGAGTACCCATACATTCCAGTGGGGCCAGTACAAAGGTGTACAGCTGTATTACCGATGAAGAGTACCCATACTGAGGAAGAGTACCCACATTTTCCAGCGGGGCCAGTGCAAAGGTGTGCAGCTATATTGCTGAAGAAGTGTACCCATAATTTCCAGCGGGGCCAGTACAAAGAAGTACAGTGGTATTACTGAGAAAGAGTACCCATACTTTCCAGCGGGGCCATGTACAAAGGTGTGCAGAAAATATTACTGAGGAAGAGTACCCATACTTTCCAGCGGTGCCAGTGCAAATGTGTGCAGCTATATTATGGATGAAGAGTACCCATACTTTTCAGCAGGGCCAGTACAAAGGTGTGCATCTATATTATTGAGGAAGAGTATCCATACTTTACAGCGGGCCAGTACAAAGGTGTGCAGCTATAGTAATGAGGAAGAGTACCCATTATTTCCAGCAGGCCAGTACAAATGTGTGCAGCTATATTACTGAGGAAGAGCACCCACACTTTCCAGCGAGTCCAGTACAAAGGTGTGCAGCTATATATTGCTGAGTAAAAGTACCCATACTGAGGAAGAATATCCATACTTTACAGCAGGGCCAGTACAAATTTGTGTGCAGCTGTATTACTGAGGAAGAGTACCCATACTTTCCAGAGGGCCAGTACAAATTTGTGTGCAGCTATATTACTGAGGAAGAGTACGAATACTTGGCAGCGGGGCCAGTACAAAGGTATGTAGCTATATTACTGAAGAAGAGTACCCATACATTCCAGCGGTGCCAATACAAAGGTGTGTAGCTATATTACTGAGGAATAAACCCCATACTTTTCAGTGGGGCCGATACAAAGGTGTGAAGCTTTATTACCTAGGAAGAGTACCCATACTTTCCAGCAGGGCCAGAACAAATGTGTGCAGCTAAATTACAGCGGAAGAGTACCCGTACTTTCCAGTGGGGCCAGTACAAAGGTGTGCAGCTATATTACTGAGGACGAGTACCCATACTTTCTAGCAGGGCCAGCACAAAGGTGTGCAGCTATATTACTGAGGAAGAGTGCCCATACTTTCCAGCAGGGCCAGCACAAATGTGTGCAGCTATATTACTGAGGCAAAGTACCCATACAGAGAAAGAGTACCCATACTTTGCTGTGGGGCCAGTACAAAGGTGTGCAGCTATACTACTGAGTAAGAATACCCATACTGAGGAAGAATACCCATACTTTCCAGCAGGGCCAGTACAAAGGTGTGCAGCTATATTACTGAGGAAGAGTACTCATACTTTCCAGCGGAGCCAGTACAAAGTTGCGCAGCTTTATTAACTAGGAAGAGTACCCATACTTTCCAGCAGGGCCAGTACAAATGTGAGCAGCTATATTACTGAGGAAGAGTACCCATACTTTCCAGCATGGCTATTTCAAAGGTGTGCAGCTATATTACTGAGGAAGAGTAACCATACTTTGCAGAAAGGCCAGTACAAAAGTGTGCAGCTATATTACTGAAGAAGAATACCCATACTTTCCAGCGGAGCCAATAAAAAGTTGTGAAGCTATATTACTGAGGAAGTGTACCCATAATTTACAGCGGTGCCAGTACAAAGGTGTGCAGCTATATTGCTGAAGAAGTGTACCAATACTTTCAAGCGGGCCAGTACAAAGGTGTGCAGCGATACTACTGAGGAAGAGTACCCATACATTCCAGTGGGGCCAGTACAAAGGTGTACAGCTGTATTACCGATGAAGAGTACCCATACTGAGGAAGAGTACCCACATTTTCCAGCGGGGCCAGTGCAAAGGTGTGCAGCTATATTGCTGAAGAAGTGTACCCATAATTTCCAGCGGGCCAGTACAAAGAAGTACAGTGGTATTACTGAGAAAGAGTACCCATACTTTCCAGCGGGGCCATGTACAAAGGTGTGCAGAAAATATTACTGAGGAAGAGTACCCATACTTTCCAGCGGTGCCAGTGCAAATGTGTGCAGCTATATTATGGATGAAGAGTACCCATACTTTTCAGCAGGGCCAGTACAAAGGTGTGCATCTATATTATTGAGGAAGAGTATCCATACTTTACAGCGGGCCAGTACAAAGCTGTGCAGCTATAGTAATGAGGAAGAGTACCCATTATTTCCAGCAGGCCAGTACAAATGTGTGCAGCTATATTACTGAGGAAGAGCACCCATACTTTTCAGCGCGTCCAGTACAAAGGTGTGCAGCAATATTACTCAGGAAGAGCACCCATACTTTACAGCGGTGCCAGTACAAATGTGTGCAGCTATATTACAGTGGAAGAGTACCCATACTTTTCAGAAGGGCCATTACAAAGGTGTACAGCTATTACTCATAATTTCCAGTGAGGCCAATACAAAGGTGTGCAGCTATATCACTGAAGAAGAGCACCCATACTTTCCAGTGGGGCCAGTACACAGGTATGCTGTTATATTACTGAGGAAGAGTACCTATAATTTTCAATTGGGCCATTACAAAGGTGGACAGCTATATTACTGAGGAAGAGTACCAATACTTTTCAGCAGGCAAGTACAAAGGTATGCAGCTATATTACTGAGGAAGAGTACCCATACTGAGGAAGAGTACCCATACTTTCCAGCAGGGCCAGTACAAAGATACGCTGTTATGTTTCTGAGGAAAAGTACCCATAATTTCCAGTGGGGCCAGTACAAAGGTGGGCAGCTATATTACTGAGGAGGGGCACTCATACATTCCAGCAGGGCCAGTACAGTGGTGTGCAGCTATATTACTGAGGAAGAGTACTCATTATCTCCAGGGAGGACAGTACAAAGGTGTGCAGCTATATTACTGAGGAAGAGTACCAATACGTTCCAGCGGGTCCAGTACAAAGGTTTGCAGCTATATTACTATGAAAGAGTACTCATAATGTCTAGCAGCGTCAGCACAAAGGTGTGCAGCTCTGTTACTGAAGAAGAGTACCCAAACCTTCCAGCAGGCCCAGTACAAATGTGTGCAGCTATATTACTGAAAAAGAGCACACATAATCTCCAGTGGGGCCAGTAAAAAGGTGTACAGCTATATTACTGAGGAAGAGCACCCATACTTTCCAGCATGGCCAGTACAAAGGTGGGCAGCGATATTACTGAGAAAGAGTACCCTTAATTTCCAGTGGAGCAGTACAAAGGTGTGCAACTATATTACTGAGGAAGTGTACCCATACTTTCCAGCAGTGCCAGTACAAAGGTGTGCAGCTATATTACTGAGGAAGAGTACCCATACTTTCCAGCGAGTCCAGTACAAAGGTGTGCAGCTATATATTGCTGAGTAAGAGTACCCATACTGAGGAAGAATATCCATACTTTACAGCAGGGCCAGTACAAATTTGTGTGCAGCTGTATTACTGAGGAAGAGTACCCATACTTTCCAGAGGGCCAGTACAAATTTGTGTGCAGCTATATTACTGAGGAAGAGTACGAATACTTGGCAGCGGGGCCAGTACAAAGGTATGTAGCTATATTACTGAAGAAGAGTACCCATACATTCCAGCGGTGCCAATACAAAGGTGTGTAGCTATATTACTGAGGAATAAACCCCATACTTTTCAGTGGGGCCAATACAAAGGTGTGAAGCTTTATTAACTAGGAAGAGTACCCATACTTTCCAGCAGGGCCAGAACAAAGGTGTGCAGCTAAATTACAGCGGAAGAGTACCCGTACTTTCCAGTGGGGCCAGTACAAAGGTGTGCAGCTATATTACTGAGGACGAGTACCCATACTTTCTAGCAGGGCCAGCACAAATGTGCGCAGCTATATTACTGAAGAAGAGTACCTATACTTTCCAGCATGGCTATTACAAAGGTGTGCAGCTATATTACTGAGGAAGAGTACCCATACTTTTCAGCAGGGCCAGCACAAATGTGTGCAGCTATATTACTGAGGAAAAGTACCCATACAGAGAAAGAGTACCCATACTTTGCAGTGGGGCCAGTACAAAGGTGTGCAGCTATACTACTGAGTAAGAATACCCATACTGAGGAAGAATACCCATACTTTCCAGCAGGGCCAGTACAAAGGTGTGCAGCTATATTACTGAGGAGGAGTACCCATACTTTCCAGAGGGCCAGTACAAATTTGTGTGCAGCTATATTACTGAGGAAAAGTACCAATACTTGCCAGCGGGGCCAGTACAAAGGTGTGTAGCTATATTACTGAGGAAGAAACCCCATACTTTTCAGTGGGGGCAGTACAAAGGTGTGCAGCTATATTACTGAGGAAGAGTACCCATATTTTCTAGTCGGGCCAGTACAAAGGTGACCAGCTTTATTACCTATGAATAGTACCCATACTTTCCAGCAGGGCCAATACAAATGTGTGCAGCTATATTACAAAGGAAGAGTACCCATACTTTCCAACGGGGCCAGTACAAAGGTGTGCAGCTATATTACTGAGGAAGAGTACCCATACTTTCCAGCGGGGCGAGCACAAAGGTGTGCAACTATATTACTGAGGAAAAGTACCCATACTGAGAAAGAGTACCCATACTTTCTAGCAGGGCCAGTACAAAGTTATGCTGTTAAATTGCTGAGGAAGAGGACCCAAATTTCCAGTGGGGGCACTACAAAGGTGGGCAGCTATATAATGGAGGAAGAGTACCAATACTTTCCAGCAGGCCAGTACAAAGTTGTGCATCTTTATTACCTATGAAGAGTACCCATACTTTCCAGCAGGGCCAGTACAAATGTGTGCAGCTATATTACTGAGGAAGAGTACCCATACTTTCCAGCATGGCTATTTCAAAGGTGTGCAGCTATATTACTGAGGAAGAGTAACCATACTTTCCAGCAGGTTTAGTACAATGGTGTGCAGCTATATTACTGAGGAAGAGTACCCATACTTTCCAGCGGGGCCAATAAAAAGGTGTGAAGCTATATTACTGAGGAAGTGTGCGCATACTTTCCAGCGGTGCCAGTACAAAGGTGTGCAGCTATATTACTGAGGAAGTGTACCCATACTTTCCAGCGAGTCCAGTACAAAGGTGTGCAGCTATACTACTGACTAAGAGTACCCATACTGAGGAAGAATACCCATACTTTCCAGCAGGGCCAGTACAAAGGTGCGCAGCTATATTACTGAGGAGAAGTACCCATACTTTCCAGAGGGCCAGTACAAATTTGTGTGCAGCTATATTACTGAGGTAAAGTACCAATACTTGCCAGCGGGCCCAGTACAAAGGTGTGTAGCTATATTACTGATGAAGAAACCCCATACTTTTCAGTGGGGGCAGTTCAAAGGTGTGCAGCTATATTACTGAGGAAGAGTACCCATATTTTCTAGTCGGGCCAGTACAAAGGTGACCAGCTTTATTACCTTTGAATAATACCCATACTTTCCTGCAGGGCCAAAACAAATGTGTGCAGCTATATAACAGAGGAAGAGTACCCATACTTTCCAATGGGGCCAGTACAAAGGTGTGCAGCTATATTACTGAGGAAGAGTACCCATACTTTCCAGCGGGGCGAGCACAAAGGTGTGCAACTATATTACTGAGGAAAAGTACTCATACTGAGAAAGAGTACCCATACTTTGCAGCATGGCTTTTACAAAGGTGTGCAGCTATATTACTGAGGAAGAGTACCCATACTTTACAGCATGGCTTTTACAAAGGTGTGCAGCTATATTACCGTGGAAGAGTACCCATACTTTCCAGCATGGCTGTTTCAAAGGTGTGCAGCTATATTACTGAAGAAGAATACCCATACTTTCCAGCGGAGCCAATAAAAAGGTGTGAAGCTATATTACTGAGGAAGTGTGCCCATACTTTCCAGCGGTGCCAGTACAAAGGTGTGCAGCTATATTGCTGAGGAAGTGTACCCATACTTTCCAGCGAGTCCAGTACAAAGGTGTGCAGCTATATTACCGAGGAAGAATACCCATACTTTCCAGCAGGTTTAGTACAATGGTGTGCAGCTATATTACTGAGGAAGAGTACCCATACTTTCCAGCGGGGCCAATAAAAAGGTGTGAAGCTATATTACTGAGGAAGTGTGCCCATACTTTCCAGTGGTGCCAGTACAAAGGTGTGCATCTATATTACTGAGGAAGTGTACCCATACTTTCCAGCGAGTCCAGTACAAAGGTGTGCAGCTATATTACTGAGTAAGAGTACCCATACATTCCAGTTTGGCCAGTACAAAGGTGTACAGCTATATTACCGAGGAAGAGTACCCATACTGAGGAAGAGTACCCATATTTTCCAGCGGGGCCAGTGCAAAGGTGTGCAGCTATATTGCTGAAGAAGTGTACCCATAATTTCCAGCGGGGCCAGTACAAAGAAGTACAGTGGTATTACTGAGAAAGAGTACCCATACTTTCCAGCGGGGCCAGTACAAAGGTGTGCTGAAAATATTACTGAGGAAGAGTACCCATACTTTCCAGCGGTGCCAGTGCAAATGTGTGCAGCTATATTATGGAGGAAGAGTACCCATACTTTTCAGCAGGGCCAGTACAAAGGTGTGCAGCTTTATTACTGAGGAAGAGTATCCATACCTTCCAGCAGGCCCAATACAAAGGTGTGCAGCTATATACTGAGGAAGAGTACCCATACTTTCCAGCATGGCCAGTACAAAGGTGGGCAGCTGTATTACGGAGAAAGAGTACCCATACTTTCCTGCAGGGCCAGTACAAAGGTGTGCATCTATATTACTGAGAAAGGGTACCCATTATTTCCAGCAGGGCCAGTACAAAGGTGTGCAGCTATATTTCTGAGGAAGAGCACCCATACTTTCCAGCGGGGCCAGTACAAAGGTGTGCAGCTATATTACTCAGGAAGAGCACCCATACTTTCCAGCGTGACCAGTACAAAGGTGTGTAGCTATATTACTCAGGAAGAGCGCCCATACTTTACAGCGGGGCCAGTACAAATGTGTGCAGCTATATTACAGAGGAAGTGTACCCATACTTTTCAGCAGGGCCATTACAAAGGTGTGCAGCTATAACCCATAATTTCCAGTGAGGCCAGTACTAAGGTGTGCAGCTATATTACTGAAGAAGAGCACCCATAATTTCCAGCAGGGCCAGTACAAAGGTATGCTGTTATATTACTGAGGAAGAGTACCCATAATTTCCAGTGGGGCCAGTGCAAAGGTGGGCAGCTTTATTACTGAGGAAGAGTACCAATACTTTTCAGCAGGCAAGTACAAAGGTATGCAGCTATATTACTGAGGAAGAGTACCCATACTGAGGAAGAGTACCCATATTATCTAGCACGGCCAGTACAAAGGTATGCTGTTATATTACTGAGGAAGAGTACCCACATTTCCAGTGGGGCCAGCACAAAGGTGGGCAGGTATATTATTGAGGAGAAGTACCAATACTTTTCAGCAGGAAAGTACAAAGGTGTGCAGCTATATTACTGAGGAAGAGCTCTCATACATTCCAGCAGGGCCAGTACAAAGGTGTGCCGTTATATACTGAGGAAGAGTATCCATACTTTCCAGTGGGGCCAGTACAAAGGTGTGCACCTATATTACAAAGGAAGAGTACTCATAATTTCCAGCAGGGCCAGCACAAAGTTGTGCAGCTATATTACTGATGAAGAGTACCCAAACCTTCCAGCAGGCCCAGTACAAACGTTTGCAGCTATATTACTGAAAAAGAGAACCCATAATCTCCAGTGGGGACAGTACAAAGGTGTGCAGCTATATTACTGAGGAAGAGCACCCATATTTTCCAGCATTTCCAGTACAAAGGTGGGCAGCGATATTATTGAGAAAGAGTACCCATACTTTCCAGCGGGGCCAGTACAAACGTGTGCAGCTATATTACGGAGGAAGAGTACCCATAATTTCCAGTGAGGCAGTACAAAGGTGTGCAGCTATATTACTAAGGAAGTGTACCAATACTTCTCAGCAGGCCAGTTCAAAGATGTGCAGCTATATTACTGAGGAAGAGTACCCATACTTTCCAGGAGGGCCAGTACAAAGGTGTGCAGCTATATTACTGAGGTAGAGCACTCATGCATTCCAGCAGGGCCAAAGCAAATGTGTGCAGCTATATTACAGAGGAAGAGTACCCATACTTTCCAATGGGGCCAGTACAAAGATGTGCAGCTATATTACTGAGGAAGAGCACCCATATTTTCCAGCATTTCCAGTACAAAGGTGGGCAGCGATATTATTGAGAAAGAGTACCCATACTTTCCAGCGGGGCCAGTACAAACGTGTGCAGCTATATTACGGAGGAAGAGTACCCATAATTTCCAGTGAGGCAGTACAAAGGTGTGCAGCTATATTACTAAGGAAGTGTACCAATACTTCTCAGCAGGCCAGTTCAAAGATGTGCAGCTATATTACTGAGGAAGAGTACCCATACTTTCCAGGAGGGCCAGTACAAAGGTGTGCAGCTATATTACTGAGGTAGAGCACTCATGCATTCCAGCAGGGCCAAAGCAAATGTGTGCAGCTATATTACAGAGGAAGAGTACCCATACTTTCCAATGGGGCCAGTACAAAGGTGTGCAGCTATATTACTGAGGAAGAGTACCCATACTTTCCAGCGGGGCGAGCACAAAGGTGTGCAACTATATTACTGAGGAAAAGTACCCATACTGAGAAAGAGTACCCATACTTTGCAGCATGGCTTTTACAAAGGTGTGCAGCTATATTACTGAGGAAGAGTACCCATACTTTACAGCATGGCTTTTACAAAGGTGTGCAGCTATATTACCGAGGAAGAGTACTCATACTTTCCAGCAGGGCCAGTATGAAATTGCGCAGCTTTATTAAATAGGAAGAGTCCCCATACTTTCCAGCAGGGCCAGTACAAATGCGAGCAGCTATATTACTGAGGAAGAGTACCCATACTTTCCAGCATGGCTATTTCAAAGGTGTGCAGCTATATTACTGAAGAAGAATACCCATACTTTCCAGCGGAGCCAATAAAAAGGTGTGAAGCTATATTACTGAGGAAGTGTGCCCATACTTTCCAGCAGTGCCAGTACAAAGGTGTGCAGCTATATTGCTGAGGAAGTGTACCCATACTTTCCAGCGAGTCCAGTACAAAGGTGTGCAGCTATATTACAGAGGAAGAGTACCCATACTTTCCAACGGGGCCAGTACAAAGGTGTGCAGCTATATTACTGAGGAAGAGTACCCATACTTTCCAGCGGGGCGAGCACAAAGGTGTGCAACTATATTACTGAGGAAGTGTACCCATACTTTCCAGCGAGTCCAGTACAAAGGTGTGCAGCTATACTACTGACTAAGAGTACCCATACTGAGGAAGAATACCCATACTTTCCAGCAGGGCCAGTACAAAGGTGCACAGCTATATTACTGAGGAGGAGTACCCATACTTTCCAGAGGGCCAGTACAAATTTGTGTGAAGCTATATTACTGAGGAAAAGTACCAATACTTGCCAGCGGGGCCAGTACAAAGGTGTGTAGCTATATTACTGAGGAAGAAACCCCATACTTTTCAGTGGGGGCAGTACAAAGGTGTGCAGCTATATTACTGAGGAAGAGTACCCATATTTTCTAGTCGGGCCAGTACAAAGGTGACCAGCTTTATTACCTATGAATAGTACCCATACTTTCCAGCAGGGCCAAAACAAATGTGTGCAGCTATATTACAGAGGAAGAGTACCCATACTTTCCAATGGGGCCAGTACAAAGGTGTGCAGCTATATTACTGAGGAAGAGTACCCACACTTTCCAGCGGGGCGAGCACAAAGGTGTGCAACTATATTACTGAGGAAAAGTACCCATACTGAGAAAGAGTACCCATGCTTTGCAGCATGGCTTTTACAAAGGTGTGCAGCTATATTACCGAGGAAGAGTACTCATACTTACCAGCGGGGCCAGTACGAAGTTGCGCAGCTTTATTAAATAGGAAGAGTACCCATACTTTCCAGCAGGGCCAGTACAAATGCGAGCAGCTATATTACTGAGGAAGAGTACCCATACTTTCCAGCATGGCTATTTCAAAGGTGTGCAGCTATATTACTGAAGAAGAATACCCATACTTTCCAGCGGAGCCAATAAAAAGGTGTGAAGCTATATTACTGAGGAAGTGTGCCCATACTTTCCAGCAGTGCCAGTACAAAGGTGTGCAGCTATATTGCTGAGGAAGTGTACCCATACTTTCCAGCGAGTCCAGTACAAAGGTGTGCAGCTATATTACAGAGGAAGAGTACCCATACTTTCCAACGGGGCCAGTACAAAGGTGTGCAGCTATATTACTGAGGAAGAGTACCCATACTTTCCAGCGGGGCGAGCACAAAGGTGTGCAACTATATTACTGAGGAAAAGTACCCATACTGAGAAAGAGTACCCATACTTTCTAGCAGGGCCAGTACAAAGTTATGCTGTTAAATTGCTGAGGAAGAGGACCCAAATTTCCAGTGGGGGCACTACAAAGGTGGGCAGCTATATAATGGAGGAAGAGTACCAATACTTTCCAGCAGGCCAGTACAAAGTTGTGCATCTTTATTACCTATGAAGAGTACCCATACTTTCCAGCAGGGCCAGTACAAATGTGTGCAGCTATATTACTGAGGAAGAGTACCCATACTTTCCAGCATGGCTATTTCAAAGGTGTGCAGCTATATTACTGAGGAAGAGTAACCATACTTTCCAGCAGGTTTAGTACAATGGTGTGCAGCTATATTACTGAGGAAGAGTACCCATACTTTCCAGCGGGGCCAATAAAAAGGTGTGAAGCTATATTACTGAGGAAGTGTGCGCATACTTTCCAGCGGTGCCAGTACAAAGGTGTGCAGCTATATTACTGAGGAAGTGTACCCATACTTTCCAGCGAGTCCAGTACAAAGGTGTGCAGCTATACTACTGACTAAGAGTACCCATACTGAGGAAGAATACCCATACTTTCCAGCAGGGCCAGTACAAAGGTGCGCAGCTATATTACTGAGGAGAAGTACCCATACTTTCCAGAGGGCCAGTACAAATTTGTGTGCAGCTATATTACTGAGGTAAAGTACCAATACTTGCCAGCGGGCCCAGTACAAAGGTGTGTAGCTATATTACTGATGAAGAAACCCCATACTTTTCAGTGGGGGCAGTTCAAAGGTGTGCAGCTATATTACTGAGGAAGAGTACCCATATTTTCTAGTCGGGCCAGTACAAAGGTGACCAGCTTTATTACCTTTGAATAATACCCATACTTTCCTGCAGGGCCAAAACAAATGTGTGCAGCTATATAACAGAGGAAGAGTACCCATACTTTCCAATGGGGCCAGTACAAAGGTGTGCAGCTATATTACTGAGGAAGAGTACCCATACTTTCCAGCGGGGCGAGCACAAAGGTGTGCAACTATATTACTGAGGAAAAGTACTCATACTGAGAAAGAGTACCCATACTTTGCAGCATGGCTTTTACAAAGGTGTGCAGCTATATTACTGAGGAAGAGTACCCATACTTTACAGCATGGCTTTTACAAAGGTGTGCAGCTATATTACCGTGGAAGAGTACCCATACTTTCCAGCATGGCTGTTTCAAAGGTGTGCAGCTATATTACTGAAGAAGAATACCCATACTTTCCAGCGGAGCCAATAAAAAGGTGTGAAGCTATATTACTGAGGAAGTGTGCCCATACTTTCCAGCGGTGCCAGTACAAAGGTGTGCAGCTATATTGCTGAGGAAGTGTACCCATACTTTCCAGCGAGTCCAGTACAAAGGTGTGCAGCTATATTACCGAGGAAGAATACCCATACTTTCCAGCAGGTTTAGTACAATGGTGTGCAGCTATATTACTGAGGAAGAGTACCCATACTTTCCAGCGGGGCCAATAAAAAGGTGTGAAGCTATATTACTGAGGAAGTGTGCCCATACTTTCCAGTGGTGCCAGTACAAAGGTGTGCATCTATATTACTGAGGAAGTGTACCCATACTTTCCAGCGAGTCCAGTACAAAGGTGTGCAGCTATATTACTGAGTAAGAGTACCCATACATTCCAGTTTGGCCAGTACAAAGGTGTACAGCTATATTACCGAGGAAGAGTACCCATACTGAGGAAGAGTACCCATATTTTCCAGCGGGGCCAGTGCAAAGGTGTGCAGCTATATTGCTGAAGAAGTGTACCCATAATTTCCAGCGGGGCCAGTACAAAGAAGTACAGTGGTATTACTGAGAAAGAGTACCCATACTTTCCAGCGGGGCCAGTACAAAGGTGTGCTGAAAATATTACTGAGGAAGAGTACCCATACTTTCCAGCGGTGCCAGTGCAAATGTGTGCAGCTATATTATGGAGGAAGAGTACCCATACTTTTCAGCAGGGCCAGTACAAAGGTGTGCAGCTATATTACTGAGGAAGAGTATCCATACCTTCCAGCAGGCCCAATACAAAGGTGTGCAGCTATATACTGAGGAAGAGTACCCATACTTTCCAGCATGGCCAGTACAAAGGTGGGCAGCTGTATTACGGAGAAAGAGTACCCATACTTTCCTGCAGGGCCAGTACAAAGGTGTGCATCTATATTACTGAGAAAGGGTACCCATTATTTCCAGCAGGGCCAGTACAAAGGTGTGCAGCTATATTTCTGAGGAAGAGCACCCATACTTTCCAGCGGGGCCAGTACAAAGGTGTGCAGCTATATTACTCAGGAAGAGCACCCATACTTTCCAGCGTGACCAGTACAAAGGTGTGTAGCTATATTACTCAGGAAGAGCGCCCATACTTTACAGCGGGGCCAGTACAAATGTGTGCAGCTATATTACAGAGGAAGTGTACCCATACTTTTCAGCAGGGCCATTACAAAGGTGTGCAGCTATAACCCATAATTTCCAGTGAGGCCAGTACTAAGGTGTGCAGCTATATTACTGAAGAAGAGCACCCATAATTTCCAGCAGGGCCAGTACAAAGGTATGCTGTTATATTACTGAGGAAGAGTACCCATAATTTCCAGTGGGGCCAGTGCAAAGGTGGGCAGCTTTATTACTGAGGAAGAGTACCAATACTTTTCAGCAGGCAAGTACAAAGGTATGCAGCTATATTACTGAGGAAGAGTACCCATACTGAGGAAGAGTACCCATATTATCTAGCACGGCCAGTACAAAGGTATGCTGTTATATTACTGAGGAAGAGTACCCACATTTCCAGTGGGGCCAGCACAAAGGTGGGCAGGTATATTATTGAGGAGAAGTACCAATACTTTTCAGCAGGAAAGTACAAAGGTGTGCAGCTATATTACTGAGGAAGAGCTCTCATACATTCCAGCAGGGCCAGTACAAAGGTGTGCCGTTATATACTGAGGAAGAGTATCCATACTTTCCAGTGGGGCCAGTACAAAGGTGTGCACCTATATTACAAAGGAAGAGTACTCATAATTTCCAGCAGGGCCAGCACAAAGTTGTGCAGCTATATTACTGATGAAGAGTACCCAAACCTTCCAGCAGGCCCAGTACAAACGTTTGCAGCTATATTACTGAAAAAGAGAACCCATAATCTCCAGTGGGGACAGTACAAAGGTGTGCAGCTATATTACTGAGGAAGAGCACCCATATTTTCCAGCATTTCCAGTACAAAGGTGGGCAGCGATATTATTGAGAAAGAGTACCCATACTTTCCAGCGGGGCCAGTACAAACGTGTGCAGCTATATTACGGAGGAAGAGTACCCATAATTTCCAGTGAGGCAGTACAAAGGTGTGCAGCTATATTACTAAGGAAGTGTACCAATACTTCTCAGCAGGCCAGTTCAAAGATGTGCAGCTATATTACTGAGGAAGAGTACCCATACTTTCCAGGAGGGCCAGTACAAAGGTGTGCAGCTATATTACTGAGGTAGAGCACTCATGCATTCCAGCAGGGCCAAAGCAAATGTGTGCAGCTATATTACAGAGGAAGAGTACCCATACTTTCCAATGGGGCCAGTACAAAGGTGTGCAGCTATATTACTGAGGAAGAGCACCCATATTTTCCAGCATTTCCAGTACAAAGGTGGGCAGCGATATTATTGAGAAAGAGTACCCATACTTTCCAGCGGGGCCAGTACAAACGTGTGCAGCTATATTACGGAGGAAGAGTACCCATAATTTCCAGTGAGGCAGTACAAAGGTGTGCAGCTATATTACTAAGGAAGTGTACCAATACTTCTCAGCAGGCCAGTTCAAAGATGTGCAGCTATATTACTGAGGAAGAGTACCCATACTTTCCAGGAGGGCCAGTACAAAGGTGTGCAGCTATATTACTGAGGTAGAGCACTCATGCATTCCAGCAGGGCCAAAGCAAATGTGTGCAGCTATATTACAGAGGAAGAGTACCCATACTTTCCAATGGGGCCAGTACAAAGGTGTGCAGCTATATTACTGAGGAAGAGTACCCATACTTTCCAGCGGGGCGAGCACAAAGGTGTGCAACTATATTACTGAGGAAAAGTACCCATACTGAGAAAGAGTACCCATACTTTGCAGCATGGCTTTTACAAAGGTGTGCAGCTATATTACTGAGGAAGAGTACCCATACTTTACAGCATGGCTTTTACAAAGGTGTGCAGCTATATTACCGAGGAAGAGTACTCATACTTTCCAGCAGGGCCAGTATGAAGTTGCGCAGCTTTATTAAATAGGAAGAGTCCCCATACTTTCCAGCAGGGCCAGTACAAATGCGAGCAGCTATATTACTGAGGAAGAGTACCCATACTTTCCAGCATGGCTATTTCAAAGGTGTGCAGCTATATTACTGAAGAAGAATACCCATACTTTCCAGCGGAGCCAATAAAAAGGTGTGCAGCTATATTGCTGAGGAAGTGTACCCATACTTTCCAGCATGGCTATTTCAAAGGTGTGCAGCTATATTACTGAGGAAGTGTGCCCATACTTTCCAGCGTTGCCAGTACAAAGGTGTGCAGCTATATTGCTGAGGAAGTGTACCCATACTTTCCAGCGAGTCCAGTACAAAGGTGTGCAGCTATATTACCGAGGAAGAATACCCATACTTTCCAGCAGGTTTAGTACAATGGTGTGCAGCTATATTACTGAGGAAGAGTACCCATACTTTCCAGCGGGGCCAATAAAAAGGTGTGAAGCTATATTACTGAGGAAGTGTGCCCATACTTTCCAGTGGTGCCAGTACAAAGGTGTGCAGCTGTATTACTGAGGAAGAGTACCCATACTTTCCAGAGGGCCAGTACAAATTTGTGTGCAGCTATATTAGTGAGGAAGAGTACGAATACTTGGCAGCGGGGCCAGTACAAAGGTATGTAGCTATATTACTGAGGAAGAGTACTCATTATCTCCAGGGAGGACAGTACAAAGGTGTGCAGCTATATTACTGAGGAAGAGTACCCATACGTTCCAGCGGGTCCAGTACAAAGGTTTGCAGCTATATTACTATGAAATAGTACTCATAATGTCTAGCAGCGTCAGCACAAAGGTGTGCAGCTCTGTTACTGAAGAAGAGTACCCAAACCTTCCAGCAGGCCCAGTACAAATGTGTGCAGCTATATTACTGAAAAAGAGCACACATAATCTCCAGTGGGGCCAGTAAAAAGGTGTACAGCTATATTACTGAGGAAGAGCACCCATACTTTCCAGCATGGCCAGTACAAAGGTGGGCAGCGATATTACTGAGAAAGAGTACCCTTAATTTCCAGTGGAGCAGTACAAAGGTGTGCAACTATATTACTGAGGAAGTGTACCCATACTTTCCAGCAGTGCCAGTACAAAGGTGTGCAGCTATATTACTGAGGAAGAGTACCCATACTTTCCAGCGAGTCCAGTACAAAGGTGTGCAGCTATATTACTGAGGAAGAGTACGAATACTTGGCAGCAGGGCCAGTACAAAGGTATGTAGCTATATTACTGAAGAAGAGTACCCATACATTCCAGCGGTGCCAATACAAAGGTGTGTAGCTATATTACTGAGGAATAAACCCCATACTTTTCAGTGGGGCCAATACAAAGGTGTGAAGCTTTATTACCTAGGAAGAGTACCCATACTTTCCAGCAGGGCCAGAACAAATGTGTGCAGCTAAATTACAGCGGAAGAGTACCCGTACTTTCCAGTGGGGCCAGTACAAAGGTGTGCAGCTATATTACTGAGGACGAGTACCCATACTTTCTAGCAGGGCCAGCACAAATGTGCGCAGCTATATTACTGAAGAAGAGTACCTACACTTTCCAGCATGGCTATTACAAAGGTGTGCAGCTATATTACTGAGGAAGAGTACCCATACTTTCCAGCAGGGCCAGCACAAATGTGTGCAGCTATAATACTGAGGAAAAGTACCCATACAGAGAAAGAGTACCCATACTTTGCAGTGGGGCCAGTACAAAGGTGTGCAGCTATACTACTGAGTAAGAATACCCATACTGAGGAAGAATACCCATACTTTCCAGCAGGGCCAGTACAAAGGTATGCAGCTATATTACTGAGGAGGAGTACCCATACTTTCCAGAGGGCCAGTACAAATTTGTGTGCAGCTATATTACTGAGGAAAAGTACCAATACTTGCCAGCGGGGCCAGTACAAAGGTGTGTAGCTATATTACTGAGGAAGAAACCCCATACCTTTCAGTGGGGGCAGTACAAAGGTGTGCAGCTATATTACTGAGGAAGAGTACCCATATTTTCTAGTCGGGCCAGTACAAAGGTGACCAGCTTTATTACCTATGAATAGTACCCATACTTTCCAGCAGGGCCAATACAAATGTGTGCAGCTATATTACAAAGGAAGAGTACCCATACTTTCCAACGGGGCCAGTACAAAGGTGTGCAGCTATATTACTGAGGAAGAGTACCCATACTTTCCAGCGGGGCGAGCACAAAGGTGTGCAACTATATTACTGAGGAAAAGTACCCATACTGAGAAAGAGTACCCATACTTTCTAGCAGGGCCAGTACAAAGTGATGCTGTTAAATTGCTGAGGAAGAGGACCCAAATTTCCAGTGGGGCCACTACAAAGGTGGGCAGCTATATAATGGAGGAAGAGTACCAATACTTTCCAGCAGGCCAGTACAAAGTTGTGCATCTTTATTACCTAGGAAGAGTACCCATACTTTCCAGCAGGGCCAGTACAAATGTGTGCAGCTATATTACTGAGGAAGAGTACCCATACTTTCCAGCATGGCTATTTCAAAGGTGTGCAGCTATATTACTGAGGAAGAGTAACCATACTTTCCAGCAGGTTTAGTACAATGGTGTGCAGCTATATTACTGAGGAAGAGTACCCATACTTTCCAGCGGGTCCAATAAAAAGGTGTGAAGCTATATTACTGAGGAAGTGTGCCCATACTTTCCAGCGGTGCCAGTACAAAGGTGTGCAGCTATATTACTGAGGAAGTGTACCCATACTTTCCAGCGAGTCCAGTACAAAGGTGTGCAGCTATACTACTGACTAAGAGTACCCATACTGAGGAAGAATACCCATACTTTCCAGCAGGGCCAGTACAAAGGTGCACAGCTATATTACTGAGGAGGAGTACCCATACTTTCCAGAGGGCCAGTACAAATTTGTGTGAAGCTATATTACTGAGGAAAAGTACCAATACTTGCCAGCGGGGCCAGTACAAAGGTGTGTAGCTATATTACTGAGGAAGAAACCCCATACTTTTCAGTGGGGGCAGTACAAAGGTGTGCAGCTATATTACTGAGGAAGAGTACCCATATTTTCTAGTCGGGCCAGTACAAAGGTGACCAGCTTTATTACCTATGAATAGTACCCATACTTTCCAGCAGGGCCAAAACAAATGTGTGCAGCTATATTACAGAGGAAGAGTACCCATACTTTCCAATGGGGCCAGTACAAAGGTGTGCAGCTATATTACTGAGGAAGAGTACCCATACTTTCCAGCGGGGCGAGCACAAAGGTGTGCAACTATATTACTGAGGAAAAGTACCCATACTGAGAAAGAGTACCCATGCTTTGCAGCATGGCTTTTACAAAGGTGTGCAGCTATATTACTGAGGAAGAGTACCCATACTTTACAGCATGGCTTTTACAAAGGTGTGCAGCTATATTACCGAGGAAGAGTACTCATACTTACCAGCGGGGCCAGTACGAAGTTGCGCAGCTTTATTAAATAGGAAGAGTACCCATACTTTCCAGCAGGGCCAGTACAAATGCGAGCAGCTATATTACTGAGGAAGAGTACCCATACTTTCCAGCATGGCTATTTCAAAGGTGTGCAGCTATATTACTGAAGAAGAATACCCATACTTTCCAGCGGAGCCAATAAAAAGGTGTGAAGCTATATTACTGAGGAAGTGTGCCCATACTTTCCAGCAGTGCCAGTACAAAGGTGTGCAGCTATATTGCTGAGGAAGTGTACCCATACTTTCCAGCGAGTCCAGTACAAAGGTGTGCAGCTATATTACAGAGGAAGAGTACCCATACTTTCCAACGGGGCCAGTACAAAGGTGTGCAGCTATATTACTGAGGAAGAGTACCCATACTTTCCAGCGGGGCGAGCACAAAGGTGTGCAACTATATTACTAAGGAAAAGTACCCATACTGAGAAAGAGTACCCATACTTTCTAGCAGGGCCAGTACAAAGTTATGCTGTTAAATTGCTGAGGAAGAGGACCCAAATTTCCAGTGGGGGCACTACAAAGGTGGGCAGCTATATAATGGAGGAAGAGTACCAATACTTTCCAGCAGGCCAGTACAAAGTTGTGCATCTTTATTACCTATGAAGAGTACCCATACTTTCCAGCAGGGCCAGTACAAATGTGTGCAGCTATATTACTGAGGAAGAGTACCCATACTTTCCAGCA
This sequence comes from Ambystoma mexicanum, assembly GCF_040938575.1. NCBI lineage: Eukaryota > Metazoa > Chordata > Amphibia > Caudata > Ambystomatidae > Ambystoma > Ambystoma mexicanum. The sequence continues at coordinate 1,393,461,029 of NC_090933.1, read as the reverse complement.
TGGCTATTTCAAAGGTGTGCAGCTATATTACTGAGGAAGAGTAACCATACTTTCCAGCAGGTTTAGTACAATGGTGTGCAGCTATATTACTGAGGAAGAGTACCCATACTTTCCAGCGGGGCCAATAAAAAGGTGTGAAGCTATATTACTGAGGAAGTGTGCCCATACTTTCCAGCGGTGCCAGTACAAAGGTGTGCAGCTATATTACTGAGGAAGTGTACCCATACTTTCCAGCGAGTCCAGTACAAAGGTGTGCAGCTATACTACTGACTAAGAGTACCCATACTGAGGAAGAATACCCATACTTTCCAGCAGGGCCAGTACAAATTGCGCAGCTATATTACTGAGGAGAAGTACCCATACTTTCCAGAGGGCCAGTACAAATTTGTGTGCAGCTATATTACTGAGGTAAAGTACCAATACTTGCCAGCGGGCCCAGTACAAAGGTGTGTAGCTATATTACTGATGAAGAAACCCCATACTTTTCAGTGGGGGCAGTACAAAGGTGTGCAGCTATATTACTGAGGAAGAGTACCCATATTTTCTAGTCGGGCCAGTACAAAGGTGACCAGCTTTATTACCTTTGAATAATACCCATACTTTCCTGCAGGGCCAAAACAAATGTGTGCAGCTATATTACAGAGGAAGAGTACCCATACTTTCCAATGGGGCCAGTACAAAGGTGTGCAGCTATATTACTGAGGAAGAGTACCCATACTTTCCAGCGGGGCGAGCACAAAGGTGTGCAACTATATTACTGAGGAAAAGTACTCATACTGAGAAAGAGTACCCATACTTTGCAGCATGGCTTTTACAAAGGTGTGCAGCTATATTACTGAGGAAGAGTACCCATACTTTACAGCATGGCTTTTACAAAGGTGTGCAGCTATATTACCGTGGAAGAGTACTCATACTTTCCAGCGGGGCCAGTACGAAGTTGCGCAGCTTTATTAAATAGGAAGAGTACCCATATTTTCCAGCAGGGCCAGTACAAATGCGAGCAGCTATATTACTGAGGAAGAGTACCCATACTTTCCAGCATGGCTGTTTCAAAGGTGTGCAGCTATATTACTGAAGAAGAATACCCATACTTTCCAGCGGAGCCAATAAAAAGGTGTGAAGCTATATTACTGAGGAAGTGTGCCCATACTTTCCAGCGGTGCCAGTACAAAGGTGTGCAGCTATATTGCTGAGGAAGTGTACCCATACTTTCCAGCGAGTCCAGTACAAAGGTGTGCAGCTATATTACCGAGGAAGAATACCCATACTTTCCAGCAGGTTTAGTACAATGGTGTGCAGCTATATTACTGAGGAAGAGTACCCATACTTTCCAGCGGGGCCAATAAAAAGGTGTGAAGCTATATTACTGAGGAAGTGTGCCCATACTTTCCAGTGGTGCCAGTACAAAGGTGTGCATCTATATTACTGAGGAAGTGTACCCATACTTTCCAGCGAGTCCAGTACAAAGGTGTGCAGCTATATTACTGAGTAAGAGTACCCATACATTCCAGTGGGGCCAGTACAAAGGTGTACAGCTATATTACCGAGGAAGAGTACCCATACTGAGGAAGAGTACCCATATTTTCCAGCGGGCCAGTGCAAAGGTGTGCAGCTATATTGCTGAAGAAGTGTACCCATAATTTCCAGCGGGGCCAGTACAAAGAAGTACAGTGGTATTACTGAGAAAGAGTACCCATACTTTCCAGCGGGGCCAGTACAAAGGTGTGCTGAAAATATTACTGAGGAAGAGTACCCATACTTTCCAGCGGTGCCAGTGCAAATGTGTGCAGCTATATTATGGAGGAAGAGTACCCATACTTTTCAGCAGGGCCAGTACAAAGGTGTGCAGCTATATTACTGAGGAAGAGTATCCATACCTTCCAGCAGGCCCAATACAAAGGTGTGCAGCTATATACTGAGGAAGAGTACCCATACTTTCCAGCATGGCCAGTACAAAGGTGGGCAGCTGTATTACGGAGAAAGAGTACCCATACTTTCCTGCAGGGCCAGTACAAAGGTGTGCATCTATATTACTGAGAAAGGGTACCCATTATTTCCAGCAGGGCCAGTACAAAGGTGTGCAGCTATATTTCTGAGGAAGAGCACCCATACTTTCCAGCGGGGCCAGTACAAAGGTGTGCAGCTATATTACTCAGGAAGAGCACCCATACTTTCCAGCGTGACCAGTACAAAGGTGTGTAGCTATATTACTCAGGAAGAGCACCCATACTTTACAGCGGGGCCAGTACAAATGTGTGCAGCTATATTACAGAGGAAGTGTACCCATACTTTTCAGCAGGGCCATTACAAAGGTGTGCAGCTATAACCCATAATTTCCAGTGAGGCCAGTACTAAGGTGTGCAGCTATATTACTGAAGAAGAGCACCCATACTTTCCAGCAGGGCCAGTACAAAGGTATGCTGTTATATTACTGAGGAAGAGTACCCATAATTTCCAGTGGGGCCAGTGCAAAGGTGGGCAGCTTTATTACTGAGGAAGAGTACCAATACTTTTCAGCAGGCAAGTACAAAGGTATGCAGCTATATTACTGAGGAAGAGTACCCATACTGAGGAAGAGTACCCATATTATCTAGCACGGCCAGTACAAAGGTATGCTGTTATATTACTGAGGAAGAGTACCCACATTTCCAGTGGGGCCAGCACAAAGGTGGGCAGGTATATTATTGAGGAGAAGTACCAATACTTTTCAGCAGGAAAGTACAAAGGTGTGCAGCTATATTACTGAGGAAGAGCTCTCATACATTCCAGCAGGGCCAGTACAAAGATGTGCCGTTATATACTGAGGAAGAGTATCCATACTTTCCAGTGGGGCCAGTACAAAGGTGTGCACCTATATTACAAAGGAAGAGTACTCATAATTTCCAGCAGGGCCAGCACAAAGGTGTGCAGCTATGTTACTGATGAAGAGTACCCAAACTTTCCAGCAGGCCCAGTACAAACGTTTGCAGCTATATTACTGAAAAAGAGAACCCATAATCTCCAGTGGGGACAGTACAAAGGTGTGCAGCTATATTACTGAGGAAGAGCACCCATATTTTCCAGCATTTCCAGTACAAAGGTGGGCAGCGATATTATTGAGAAAGAGTACCCATACTTTCCAGCGGGGCCAGTACAAACGTGTGCAGCTATATTACGGAGGAAGAGTACCCATAATTTCCAGTGAGGCAGTACAAAGGTGTGCAGCTATATTACTAAGGAAGAGTACCAATACTTCTCAGCAGGCCAGTTCAAAGATGTGCAGCTATATTACTGAGGAAGAGTACCCATACTTTCCAGGAGGGCCAGTACAAAGGTGTGCAGCTATATTACTGAGGTAGAGCACTCATGCATTCCAGCAGGGCCAAAACAAATGTGTGCAGCTATATTACAGAGGAAGAGTACCCATACTTTCCAATGGGGCCAGTACAAAGGTGTGCAGCTATATTACTGAGGAAGAGTACCCATACTTTCCAGCGGGGCGAGCACAAAGGTGTGCAACTATATTACTGAGGAAAAGTACCCATACTGAGAAAGAGTACCCATACTTTGCAGCATGGCTTTTACAAAGGTGTGCAGCTATATTACTGAGGAAGAGTACCCATACTTTACAGCATGGCTTTTACAAAGGTGTGCAGCTATATTACCGAGGAAGAGTACTCATACTTTCCAGCGGGGCCAGTACGAAGTTGCGCAGCTTTATTAAATAGGAAGAGTCCCCATACTTTCCAGCAGGGCCAGTACAAATGCGAGCAGCTATATTACTGAGGAAGAGTACCCATACTTTCCAGCATGGCTATTCCAAAGGTGTGCAGCTATATTACTGAAGAAGAATACCCATACTTTCCAGCGGAGCCAATAAAAAGGTGTGCAGCTATATTGCTGAGGAAGTGTACCCATACTTTCCAGCATGGCTATTTCAAAGGTGTGCAGCTATATTACTGAGGAAGTGTGCCCATACTTTCCAGCGGTGCCAGTACAAAGGTGTGCAGCTATATTGCTGAGGAAGTGTACCCATACTTTCCAGCGAGTCCAGTACAAAGGTGTGCAGCTATATTACCGAGGAAGAATACCCATACTTTCCAGCAGGTTTAGTACAATGGTGTGCAGCTATATTACTGAGGAAGAGTACCCATACTTTCCAGCGGGGCCAATAAAAAGGTGTGAAGCTATATTACTGAGGAAGTGTGCCCATACTTTCCAGCGGTGCCAGTACAAAGGTGTGCAGCTGTATTACTGAGGAAGAGTACCCATACTTTCCAGAGGGCCAGTACAAATTTGTGTGCAGCTATATTACTGAGGAAGAGTACGAATACTTGGCAGCGGGGCCAGTACAAAGGTATGTAGCTATATTACTGAAGAAGAGTACCCATACATTCCAGCGGTGCCAATACAAAGGTGTGTAGCTATATTACTGAGGAATAAACCCCATACTTTTCAGTGGGGCCAATACAAAGGTGTGAAGCTTTATTACCTAGGAAGAGTACCCATACTTTCCAGCAGGGCCAGAACAAATGTGTGCAGCTAAATTACAGCGGAAGAGTACCCGTACTTTCCAGTGGGGCCAGTACAAAGGTGTGCAGCTATATTACTGAGGACGAGTACCCATACTTTCTAGCAGGGCCAGCACAAATGTGCGCAGCTATATTACTGAAGAAGAGTACCTATACTTTCCAGCATGGCTATTACAAAGGTGTGCAGCTATATTACTGAGAAAGAGTACCCATACTTTCTAGCAGGGCCAGTACAAAGTTATGCTGTTAAATTGCTGAGGAAGAGGACCCAAATTTCCAGTGGGGCCACTACAAAGGTGGGCAGCTATATAATGGAGGAAGAGTACCAATACTTTCCAGCAGGCCAGTACAAAGTTGTGCATCTTTATTACCTAGGAAGAGTACCCATACTTTCCAGCAGGGCCAGTACAAATGTGTGCAGCTATATTACTGAGGAAGAGTAACCATACTTTCCAGCAGGTTTAGTACAATGGTGTGCAGCTATATTACTGAGGAAGAGTACCCATACTTTCCAGCGGGGCCAATAAAAAGGTGTGAAGCTATATTACTGAGGAAGTGTGCCCATACTTTCCAGCGGTGCCAGTACAAAGGTGTGCAGCTATATTACTGAGGAAGTGTACCCATACTTTCCAGCGAGTCCAGTACAAAGGTGTGCAGCTATACTACTGACTAAGAGTACCCATACTGAGGAAGAATACCCATACTTTCCAGCAGGGCCAGTACAAAGGTGCACAGCTATATTACTGAGGAGGAGTACCCATACTTTCCAGAGGGCCAGTACAAATTTGTGTGCAGCTATAAAACTGAGGAAAAGTACCAATACTTGCCAGCGGGGCCAGTACAAAGGTGTGTAGCTATATTACTGAGGAAGAAACCCCATACTTTTCAGTGGGGGCAGTACAAAGGTGTGCAGCTATAATACTGAGGAAGAGTACCCATATTTTCTAGTCGGGCCAGTACAAAGGTGACCAGCTTTATTACCTATGAATAGTACCCATACTTTCCAGCAGGGCCAAAACAAATGTGTGCAGTTATATTACAGAGGAAGAGTACCCATACTTTCCAATGGGGCCAGTACAAAGGTGTGCAGCTATATTACTGAGGAAGAGTACCCATACTTTCCAGCGGGGCGAGCACAAAGGTGTGCAACTATATTACTGAGGAAAAGTACCCATACTGAGAAAGAGTACCCATGCTTTGCAGCATGGCTTTTACAAAGGTGTGCAGCTATATTACTGAGGAAGTGTACCCATACTTTACAGCATGGCTTTTACAAAGGTGTGCAGCTATATTACCGAGGAAGAGTACTCATACTTACCAGCGGGGCCAGTACGAAGTTGCGCAGGTTTATTAAATAGGAAGAGTACCCATACTTTCCAGCAGGGCCAGTACAAATGCGAGCAGCTATATTACTGAGGAAGAGTACCCATACTTTCCAGCATGGCTATTTCAAAGGTGTGCAGCTATATTACTGAAGAAGAATACCCATACTTTCCAGCGGAGCCAATAAAAAGGTGTGAAGCTATATTACTGAGGAAGTGTGCCCATACTTTCCAGCAGTGCCAGTACAAAGGTGTGCAGCTATATTGCTGAGGAAGTGTACCCATACTTTCCAGCGAGTCCAGTACAAAGGTGTGCAACTATATTACAGAGGAAGAGTACCCATACTTTCCAACGGGGCCAGTACAAAGGTGTGCAGCTATATTACTGAGGAAGAGTACCCATACTTTCCAGCGGGGCGAGCACAAAGGTGTGCAACTATATTACTGAGGAAAAGTACCCATACTGAGAAAGAGTACCCATACTTTCTAGCAGGGCCAGTACAAAGTTATGCTGTTAAATTGCTGAGGAAGAGGACCCAAATTTCCAGTGGGGGCACTACAAAGGTGGGCAGCTATATAATGGAGGAAGAGTACCAATACTTTCCAGCAGGCCAGTACAAAGTTGTGCATCTTTATTACCTATGAAGAGTACCCATACTTTCCAGCAGGGCCAGTACAAATGTGTGCAGCTATATTACTGAGGAAGAGTACCCATACTATCCAGCATGGCTATTTCAAAGGTGTGCAGCTATATTACTGAGGAAGAGTAACCATACTTTCCAGCAGGTTTAGTACAATGGTGTGCAGCTATATTACTGAGGAAGAGTACCCATACTTTCCAGCGGGGCCAATAAAAAGGTGTGAAGCTATATTACTGAGGAAGTGTACCCATACTTTCCAGCGAGTCCAGTACAAAGGTGTGCAGCTATACTACTGACTAAGAGTACCCATACTGAGGAAGAATACCCATACTTTCCAGCAGGGCCAGTACAAAGGTGCGCAGCTATATTACTGAGGAGAAGTACCCATACTTTCCAGAGGGCCAGTACAAATTTGTGTGCAGCTATATTACTGAGGTAAAGTACCAATACTTGCCAGCGGGCCCAGTACAAAGGTGTGTAGCTATATTACTGATGAAGAAACTCCATACTTTTCAGTGGGGGCAGTACAAAGGTGTGCAGCTATATTACTGAGGAAGAGTACCCATATTTTCTAGTCGGGCCAGTACAAAGGTGACCAGCTTTATTACCTTTGAATAATACCCATACTTTCCTGCAGGGCCAAAACAAATGTGTGCAGCTATATTACAGAGGAAGAGTACCCATACTTTCCAATGGGGCCAGTACAAAGGTGTGCAGCTATATTACTGAGGAAGAGTACCCATACTTTCCAGCGGGGCGAGCACAAAGGTGTGCAACTATATTACTGAGGAAAAGTACTCATACTGAGAAAGAGTACCCATACTTTGCAGCATGGCTTTTACAAAGGTGTGCAGATATATTACTGAGGAAGAGTACCCATACTTTACAGCATGGCTTTTACAAAGGTGTGCAGCTATAATACCGTGGAAGAGTACTCATACTTTCCAGCGGGGCCAGTACGAAGTTGCGCAGCTTTATTAAATAGGAAGAGTACCCATATTTTCCAGCAGGGCCAGTACAAATGCGAGCAGCTATATTACTGAGGAAGAGTACCCATACTTTCCAGCATGGCTGTTTCAAAGGTGTGCAGCTATATTACTGAAGAAGAATACCCATACTTTCCAGCGGAGCCAATAAAAAGGTGTGAAGCTATATTACTGAGGAAGTGTGCCCATACTTTCCAGCGGTGCCAGTACAAAGGTGTGCAGCTATATTGCTGAGGAAGTGTACCCATACTTTCCAGCGAGTCCAGTACAAAGGTGTGCAGCTATATTACCGAGGAAGAATACCCATACTTTCCAGCAGGTTTAGTACAATGGTGTGCAGCTATATTACTGAGGAAGAGTACCCATACTTTCCAGCGGGGCCAATAAAAAGGTGTGAAGCTATATTACTGAGGAAGTGTGCCCATACTTTCCAGTGGTGCCAGTACAAAGGTGTGCATCTATATTACTGAGGAAGTGTACCCATATTTCCAGCGAGTCCAGTACAAAGGTGTGCAGCTATATTACTGAGTAAGAGTACCCATACATTCCAGTGGGGCCAGTACAAAGGTGTACAGCTATATTACCGAGGAAGAGTACCCATACTGAGGAAGAGTACCCATATTTTCCAGCGGGGCCAGTGCAAAGGTGTGCAGCTATATTGCTGAAGAAGTGTACCCATAATTTCCAGCGGGGCCAGTACAAAGAAGTACAGTGGTATTACTGAGAAAGAGTACCCATACTTTCCAGCGGGGCCAGTACAAAGGTGTGCTGAAAATATTACTGAGGAAGAGTACCCATGCTTTCCAGCGGTGCCAGTGCAAATGTGTGCAGCTATATTATGGAGGAAGAGTACCCATACTTTTCAGCAGGGCCAGTAAAAAGGTGTGCAGCTATATTACTGAGGAAGAGTATCCATACCTTCCAGCAGGCCCAATACAAAGGTGTGCAGCTATATACTGAGGAAGAGTACCCATACTTTCCAGCATGGTCAGTACAAAGGTGGGCAGCTATATTACGGAGAAAGAGTACCCATACTTTCCTGCAGGGCCAGTACAAAGGTGTGCATCTATATTACTGAGAAAGGGTACCCATTATTTCCAGCAGGGCCAGTACAAAGGTGTGCAGCTATATTTCTGAGGAAGAGCACCCATACTTTCCAGCGGGGCCAGTACAAAGGTGTGCAGCTATATTACTCAGGAAGAGCACCCATACTTTCCAGCGTGACCAGTACAAAGGTGTGTAGCTATATTACTCAGGAAGAGCGCCCATACTTTACAGCGGGGCCAGTACAAATGTGTGCAGCTATATTACAGAGGAAGTGTACCCATACTTTTCAGCAGGGCCATTACAAAAGTGTGCAGCTATAACCCATAATTTCCAGTGAGGCCAGTACTAAGGTGTGCAGCTATATTACTGAAGAAGAGCACCCATACTTTCCAGCAGGGCCAGTACAAAGGTATGCTGTTATATTACTGAGGAAGAGTACCCATAATTTCCAGTGGGGCCAGTGCAAAGGTGGGCAGCTTTATTACTGAGGAAGAGTACCAATACTTTTCAGCAGGCAAGTACAAAGGTATGCAGCTATATTACTGAGGAAGAGTACCCATACTGAGGAAGAGTACCCATATTATCTAGCACGGCCAGTACAAAGGTATGCTGTTATATTACTGAGGAAGAGTACCCACATTTCCAGTGGGGCCAGCACAAAGGTGGGCAGGTATATTATTGAGGAGAAGTACCAATACTTTTCAGCAGGAAAGTACAAAGGTGTGCAGCTATATTACTGAGGAAGAGCACTCATACATTCCAGCAGGGCCAGTATAAAGGTGTGCCGTTATATACTGAGGAAGAGTATCCATACTTTCCAGTGGGGCCAGTACAAAGGTGTGCAGCTATATTACAAAGGAAGAGTACTCATAATTTCCAGCAGGGCCAGCACAAAGGTGTGCAGCTATGTTACTGATGAAGAGTACCCAAACCGTCCAGCAGGCCCAGTACAAACGTTTGCAGCTATATTACTGAAAAAGAGAACCCATAATCTCCAGTGGGGACAGTACAAAGGTGTGCAGCTATATTACTGAGGAAGAGCACCCATATTTTCCAGCATTTCCAGTACAAAGGTGGGCAGCGATATTATTGAGAAAGAGTACCCATACTTTCCAGCGGGGCCAGTACAAACGTGTGCAGCTATATTACGGAGGAAGAGTACCCATAATTTCCAGTGAGGCAGTACAAAGGTGTGCAGCTATATTACTAAGGAAGAGTACCAATACTTCTCAGCAGGCCAGTTCAAAGATGTGCAGCTATATTACTGAGGAAGAGTACCCATACTTTCCAGGAGGGCCAGTACAAAGGTGTGCAGCTATATTACTGAGGTAGAGCACTCATGCATTCCAGCAGGGCCAAAACAAATGTGTGCAGCTATATTACAGAGGAAGAGTACCCATACTTTCCAATGGGGCCAGTACAAAGGTGTGCAGCTATATTACTGAGGAAGAGTACCCATACTTTCCAGCGGGGCGAGCACAAAGGTGTGCAACTATATTACTGAGGAAAAGTACCCATACTGAGAAAGAGTACCCATACTTTGCAGCATGGCTTTTACAAAGGTGTGCAGCTATATTACTGAGGAAGAGTACCCATACTTTACAGCATGGCTTTTACAAAGGTGTGCAGCTATATTACCGAGGAAGAGTACTCATACTTTCCAGTGGGGCCAGTACGAAGTTGCGCAGCTTTATTAAATAGGAAGAGTCCCCATACTTTCCAGCAGGGCCAGTACAAATGCGAGCAGCTATATTACTGAGGAAGAGTACCCATACTTTCCAGCATGGCTATTTCAAAGGTGTGCAGCTATATTACTGAAGAAGAATACCCATACTTTCCAGCGGAGCCAATAAAAAGGTGTGCAGCTATATTGCTGAGGAAGTGTACCCATACTTTCCAGCATGGCTATTTCAAAGGTGTGCAGCTATATTACTGAGGAAGTGTGCCCATACTTTCCAGCGGTGCCAGTACAAAGGTGTGCAGCTATATTGCTGAGGAAGTGTACCCATACTTTCCAGCGAGTCCAGTACAAAGGTGTGCAGCTATATTACCGAGGAAGAATACCCATACTTTCCAGCAGGTTTAGTACAATGGTGTGCAGCTATATTACTGAGGAAGAGTACCCATACTTTCCAGCGGGGCCAATAAAAAGGTGTGAAGCTATATTACTGAGGAAGTGTGCCCATACTTTCCAGCGGTGCCAGTACAAAGGTGTGCATCTATATTACTGAGGAAGTGTACCCATACTTTCCAGCGAGTCCAGTACAAAGGTGTGCAGCTATATTACTGAGTAAGAGTACCCATACATTCCAGTGGGGCCAGTACAAAGGTGTACAGCTATATTACCGAGGAAGAGTACCCATACTGAGGAAGAGTACCCATAATTTCCAGCGGGGCCAGTACAAAGAAGTACAGTGGTATTACTGAGAAAGAGTACCCATACTTTCCAGCGGGTCCAGTACAAAGGTGTGCTGAAAATATTACTGAGGAAGAGTACCCATACTTTCCAGCAGTGCCAGTGCAAATGTGTGCAGCTATATTATGGAGGAAGAGTACCCATACTTTTCAGCAGGGCCAGTACAAAGGTGTGCAGCTATATTACTGAGGAAGAGTATCCATACCTTCCAGCAGGCCCAGTACAAAGGTGTGCAGCTATATACTGAGGAAGAGTACCCATACTTTCCAGCATGGCCAGTACAAAGGTGGGCAGCTATATTACGGAGAAAGAGTGCCCATACTTTCCTGCAGGGCCAGTACAAAGGTGTGCATCTATATTACTGAGAAAGGGTACCCATTATTTCCAGCAGGGCCAGTACAAAGGTGTGCAGCTATATTACTGAGGGAGAGCACCCATACTTTCCAGCGGGGCCAGTACAAAGGTGTGCAGCTATATTACTCAGGAAGAGCTCCCATACTTTCCAGCGTGACCAGTACAAAGGTGTGTAGCTATATTACTCAGGAAGAGCACCCATACTTTACAGCGTGGCCAGTACAAAGGTGTGTAGCTATATTACTCAGGAAGAGCACCCATACTTCCCAGTGGTGCCAGTACAAAGGTGTGCAGCTATATTACTGAGGAAGAGCACCCATACTTTCCAGCGTGGCCAGTACAAATATGTGCAGCTATATTACTCAGGAAGAGCACCCATACTTTCCAGTACGGCCAGTACAAAGGGGTGCAGTAATATTACTCAGGAAGAGCGCCCATACTTTACAGCGGGGCCAGTACAAATGTGTGCAGCTATATTACAGAGGAAGTGTACCCATACTTTTCAGCAGGGCCATTACAAAGGTGTGCAGCTGTAACCCATAATTTCCAGTGAGGCCAGTACTAAGGTGTGCAGCTATATTACTGAAGAAGATCACCCATACTTTCCAGCAGGGCCAGTACAAAGGTATGCTGTTATATTACTGAGGAAGAGTACCCATAATTTCCAGTGGGGCCAGTGCAAAGGTGGGCAGCTTTATTACTGAGGAAGAGTACCAATACTTTTCAGCAGGCAAGTACAAAGGTATGCAGCTATATTACTGAGGAAGAGTACCCATACTGAGGAAGAGTACCCATATTATCTAGCACGGCCAGTACAAAGGTATGCTGTTATATTACTGAGGAAGAGTACCCAAACCTTCCAGCAGGCCCAGTACAAAGGTTTGCAGCTATATTACTGAAAAAGAGAACCCATAATCTCCAGTGGGGACAGTACAAAGGTGTGCAGCTATATTACTGAGGAAGAGCACCCATATTTTCCAGCATTTCCAGTACAAAGGTGGGCAGCGATATTATTGAGAAAGAGTATCCATACTTTCCAGCGGGGCCAGTACAAACTTGTGCAGCTATATTACGGAGGAAGAGTAGCCATAATTTCCAGTGAGGCAGTACAAAGGTGTGCAGCTATATTACTAAGGAAGAGTACCAATTCTTCTCAGCAGGCCAGTTCAAAGATGTGAAGCTATATTACTGAGGAAGAGTACCCATAATCTCCAGCGGGGCCATTACAAAAGGGTGCAGCTATATTACTGAGGAAGAGCACCCATAATATCCAGCATGGCCAGTTCAAAGGTGGGCATCTATATTACTGAGAAAGAGTACCCATACTTTCCAGGAGGGCCAGTACAAAGGTGTGCAGCTATATTACTGAGGAAAAGTACCCATACCTTCCAGCAGGCCCAGTACAAAGGTATGCAGCTATATTACTGAAAAAGAGTACCCATAATCTCCAGCGGTGCCAGTACAAAGGTGTGCAGCTATATTACTGAGGAAAAGCACCCATACTTTCCAGCATGGCCAGTACAAATGTGGGCAGCTATATTACAGAGAAAGAGTACCCATACTTTCCAGCGGGGCCAGTACAAAGGTGTGCATCTATATTACTGGGAAAGAGTACCCATTATTTCCAGCAGGGCAAGTACAAAGGTGTGCAGCTATATTACTGAGGAGGAGTACCCACACTTTCCAGAGGGCCAGTACAAATTTGTGTGCAGCTATATTACTGAGGAAAAGTACCAATACTTGCCAGCGGGACCAGTAAAAAGGTGTGTAGCTATATTACTGAGGAAGAAACCCCATACTTTTCAGTGGGGGCAGTACAAAGGTGTGCAGCTATATTACTGAGGAAGAGTACCCATATTTTCTAGTCGGGCCAGTACAAAGGTGACCAGCTTTATTACCTATGAAGAGTACCCATACTTTCCAGCAGGGCCAAAACAAATGTGTGCAGCTATATTACTGAGGAAGAGTACCCATACTTTCCAACGGGGCCAGTACAAAGGTGTGCATCTATATTACTGAGGAAGAGTACCCATACTTTCCAGCGGGGTGAGCACAAAGGTGTGCAACTATATTACTGAAAAAAAGTACCCATACTAAGAAAGAGTATCCATACTTTGCAGCGGGCCAGTACAAAGGTGTGCAGCTATATTACTGAGGAAGAGTACCCATACTTTACAGCATGGCTTTTACAAAGGTTTGCAGCTATATTACTGAGGAAGAGTACTCATACTTTCCAGCGGGGCCAGTACAAAGTTGCGCAGCTTTATTAACTAAGAAGAGTACCCATACTTTCCATCAGGGCCACTACAAATGCGAGCAGCTATATTACTGAGGAAGAGTACCCATACTTTCCAGCATGGCTATTTCAAAGGTGTGCAGCTTTATTACTGAGGAAGAGTAACCATAATTTGCAGAAAGGCCAGTACAAAAGTGTGCAGCTATATTACTGAAGAAGAATACCCATACTTTCCAGCGAAGCCAATAAAAAGGTGTGAAGCTATATTACTGAGGAAGTGTACCCATAATTAACAGCGGTGCCAGTACAAAGGTGTGCAGCTATATCGCTGAAGAAGTGTACCAATACTTTCAAGCGGGCCAGTACAAAGGTGTGCAGCTATACTACTGAGGAAGAGTACCCATACATTCCAGTGGGGCCAGTACAAAGGTGTACAGCTATATTACCGAGGAAGAGTACCCATACTGAGGAAGTGTACCCATAATTTCCAGCGGGGCCAGTACAAAGAAGTACAGTGGTATTACTGAGAAAGAGTACCCATACTTTCCAGCGGGGCCAGTACTAAGGTGTGCAGAAAATATTAATGAGGAAGAGTACCCATACTTTCCAGCAGTGCCAGTGCAAATGTGTGCAGCTATATTATGGAGGAAGAGTATCCATACTTTTCAGCAGGGCCAGTACAAAGGTGTGCAGCTATATTACTGAGGAAGAGTATCCATACCTTCCAGCAGGCCCAGTACAAAGGTGTACAGTTATATTACTGAGGAAGAGCACCCTTATTTTCCAGCATGGCCAGTACAAATGTGGGCACCTGTATTACTGAGAAAGAGTACCCATACTTTACAGCGTGCCAGTACAAAGGTGTGCAGCTATATTACTGAGGAAGAGTACCCATTATTTCCAGCAGGCCAGTACAAAGGTGTTCAGCTATATTACTGAGGAAGAGTACCCATACTTTCCAGCAGGGCCAGTACAAAAGTGAGCAGCTATATTACTGAGGAAGAGCACCCATACTTTCCAGCGCGGCCAGTACAAAGGTGTGCAGCAATATTACTCAGGAAGAGCACCCATACTTTCCAGCGGTGCCAGTACAAAGGTGTGCAGCTATATTACTGAGGAAGTGTACCCATACTTTCCAGCGAGTCCAGTACAAAGGTGTGCAGCTATATTACCGAGGAAGAATACCCATACTTTCCAGCAGGTTCAGTACAATGGTGTGCAGCTATATTACTGAGGAAGAGTACCCATACTTTCCAGCGGGGCAATTAAAAAGGTGTGAAGCTATATTACTGAGGAAGTGTGCCCATACTTTCCAGCGGTGCCAGTACACAGGTGTGCAGCGATATTATTGAGGAAGTGTACCCATACTGAGAAAGAGTACCCATACTTTGCAGCGGGCCAGTACAAAGGTGTGCAGCTATATTACTGAGGAAGAGTACCCATACTTTACAGCATGGCTTTTACAAAGGTGTGCAGCTATATTACCGAGGAAGAGTAACCATATTTTCCAGTGGGGCAAGCTCAAAGGTGTGCAACTATATTACTGAGGAAAAGTACCCATACTGAGAAAGAGTACCCATACTTTGCAGCGGGCCAGTACAAAGGTGTGCAGCTATATTACTGAGGAAGAGTACCCATACTGTACAGCATGGCTTTTACAAAGGTGTGCAGCTATATTACTGAGGAAGAGTAACCATATTTTCCAGTGGGGCCAGTACAAAGGTGTGCAGCTATATTACTGAGGAAGAGTACTCATACTTTCCAGCGGGGCCAGTACGAAGTTGCACAGCTTTATTAACTTGGAAGAGTACCCATACTTTCCAGCAGGGCCGGTACAAATGCAAGCAGCTATATTACTGAGGAAGAGTACCCATACTTTCCTGCATGGCTATTTCAAAGGTGTGCAGCTATATTACTGAGGAAGAGTAAGCATACTTTGCAGAAAGGCCAGTACAAAAGTGTGCAGCTATATCACTGAAGAAGAATACCCATACTTTCCAGCGGAGCCAATAAAAAGGTGTGAAGCTATATTACTGAGGAAGTGTGCCCATACTTTCCAGCGGTGCCAGTACAAAGGTGTGCAGCTATATTACTGAGGAAGTGTACCCATACTTTCCAGCGAGTCCAGTACACAGGTGTGCAGCTATATTACCGAGGATGAATACCCATACTTTCCAGCAGGTTTAGTACAATGGTGTGCAGCTATATTACTGAGGAAGAGTACCCATACTTTCCAGCGGGGCCAATAAAAAGTAGTGAAGCTATATTACTGAGGAAGTGTGCCCATACTTTCCAGCGGTGCCAGTACAAAGGTGTGCAGCTATATTACTGAGGAAGTGTACCCATACATTCCAGTGAGTCCAGTACAAAGGTGTGCAGCTATATTACTGAGTAAGAGTACCCATACAGATGAATAATACCCATACTTTCCAGCAGGGCCAGTACAAAGTTGTGCAGCTATATTACTGAGGAGGAGTACCCATACTTTCCAGAGGGCCAGTACAAATTTGTGTGCAGCTATATTACTGAGGAAAAGCACCAATACTTGCCAGCGGGGCCAGTACAAAGGTGTGTAGCTATATTACTGAGGAAGAAACCTCATACTTTTCAGTGGGGGCAGTACAAAGGTGTGCAGCTATATTACTGAGGAAGAGTACCCATATTTTCTAGTCGGGCCAGTACAAAGGTGACCAGCTTTATTACATATGAAGAGTACCCATACTTTCCAGCAGGGCCAAAACAAATGTGTGCAGCTATATTACAGAGGAAGAGTACCCATACTTTCCAACGGGGTTAGAACAAAGGTGTGCAGCTATATTACTGAGGAAGAGTACCCATACTGAGAAAGAGCACCCATACTTTGCAGCGGGCCAGTACAAAGGTGTGCAGCTATATTACTGAGGAAGGGTACCCATACTTTACAGCATGGCTTTTACAAAGGTGTGCAGCTATATTACTGAGGAAGAGTAACCATATTTTCCTGTGGGGCCAGTACAAAGGTGTGCAGCTATATTACTGAGGAAGAGTACTCATACTTTCCAGCGGAGCCAGTACAAAGTTGCGCAGCTTTATTAACTAGAAAGAGTACCCATACTTTCCAGCAGGGCCAGTACAAATGTGAGCAGTTATATTACTGAGGAAGAGTACCCATACTTTCCAGCATGGCTATTTCAAAGGTGTGCAGCTATATTACTGATGAAGAGTAACCATACTTTGCAGAAAGGCCAGTACAAAAGTGTGCAGCTATATTACTGAAGAAGAATACCCATACTTTCCAGCGGAGCCAATAAAAAGGTGTGAAGCTATATTACTGAGGAAGTGTACCCATAATTTACAGCGGTGCCAGTACAAAGGTGTGCAGCTATATTGCTGAAGAAGTGTACCAATACTTTCAAGCGGGCCAGTACAAAGGTGTGCAGCGATACTACTGAGGAAGAGTACCCATACATTCCAGTGGGGCCAGTACAAAGGTGTACAGCTGTATTACCGATGAAGAGTACCCATACTGAGGAAGAGTACCCACATTTTCCAGCAGGGCCAGTGCAAAGGTGTGCAGCTATATTGCTGAAGAAGTGTACCCATAATTTCCAGCAGGGCCAGTACAAAGAAGTACAGTGGTATTACTGAGAAAGAGTACCCATAATTTCCAGCGGGGCCATGTACAAAGGTGTGCAGAAAATATTACTGAGGAAGAGTACCCATACTTTCCAGCGGTGCCAGTGCAAATGTGTGCAGCTATATTATGGAGGAAGAATACCCATACTTTTCAGCAGGGCCAGTACAAAGGTGTGCATCTATATTACTGAGGAAGAGTATCCATACTTTACAGCGGGCCAGTACAAAGGTGTGCAGCTATAGTAATGAGGAAGAGTACCCATTATTTCCAGCAGGCCAGTACAAATGTGTGCAGCTATATTACTGAGGAAGAGCAACCATACTTTCCAGCGCGTCCAGTACAAATGTGTGCAGCTATATTACAGTGGAAGAGTACCCATACTTTTCAGAAGGGCCATTACAAAGGTGTACAGCTATTACTCATAATTTCCAGTGAGGCCAATACAAAGGTGTGCAGCTATATTACTGAAGAAGAGCACCCATACTTTCCAGTGGGGCCAGTACACAGGTATGCTGTTATATTACTGAGGAAGAGTACCTATAATTTCCAAATGGGCCATTACAAAGGTGGACAGCTATATTACTGAGGAAGAGTACCAATACTGAGGAAGAGTACCCATATTATCTAGCACGGCCAGTACAAAGGTATGCTGTTATATTACTGAGGAAGAGTACCCACATTTCCAGTGGGGCCAGCACAAAGGTGGGCAGGTATATTATTGAGGAGAAGTACCAATACTTTTCAGCAGGAAAGTACAAAGGTGTGCAGCTATATTACTGAGGAAGAGCACTCATACATTCCAGCAGGGCCAGTATAAAGGTGTGCCGTTATATACTGAGGAAGAGTATCCATACTTTCCAGTGGGGCCAGTACAAAGGTGTGCAGCTATATTACAAAGGAAGAGTACTCATAATTTCCAGCAGGGCCAGCACAAAGGTGTGCAGCTATGTTACTGATGAAGAGTACCCAAACCGTCCAGCAGGCCCAGTACAAACGTTTGCAGCTATATTACTGAAAAAGAGAACCCATAATCTCCAGTGGGGACAGTACAAAGGTGTGCAGCTATATTACTGAGGAAGAGCACCCATATTTTCCAGCATTTCCAGTACAAAGGTGGGCAGCGATATTATTGAGAAAGAGTACCCATACTTTCCAGCGGGGCCAGTACAAACGTGTGCAGCTATATTACGGAGGAAGAGTACCCATAATTTCCAGTGAGGCAGTACAAAGGTGTGCAGCTATATTACTAAGGAAGAGTACCAATACTTCTCAGCAGGCCAGTTCAAAGATGTGCAGCTATATTACTGAGGAAGAGTACCCATACTTTCCAGGAGGGCCAGTACAAAGGTGTGCAGCTATATTACTGAGGTAGAGCACTCATGCATTCCAGCAGGGCCAAAACAAATGTGTGCAGCTATATTACAGAGGAAGAGTACCCATACTTTCCAATGGGGCCAGTACAAAGGTGTGCAGCTATATTACTGAGGAAGAGTACCCATACTTTCCAGCGGGGCGAGCACAAAGGTGTGCAACTATATTACTGAGGAAAAGTACCCATACTGAGAAAGAGTACCCATACTTTGCAGCATGGCTTTTACAAAGGTGTGCAGCTATATTACTGAGGAAGAGTACCCATACTTTACAGCATGGCTTTTACAAAGGTGTGCAGCTATATTACCGAGGAAGAGTACTCATACTTTCCAGTGGGGCCAGTACGAAGTTGCGCAGCTTTATTAAATAGGAAGAGTCCCCATACTTTCCAGCAGGGCCAGTACAAATGCGAGCAGCTATATTACTGAGGAAGAGTACCCATACTTTCCAGCATGGCTATTTCAAAGGTGTGCAGCTATATTACTGAAGAAGAATACCCATACTTTCCAGCGGAGCCAATAAAAAGGTGTGCAGCTATATTGCTGAGGAAGTGTACCCATACTTTCCAGCATGGCTATTTCAAAGGTGTGCAGCTATATTACTGAGGAAGTGTGCCCATACTTTCCAGCGGTGCCAGTACAAAGGTGTGCAGCTATATTGCTGAGGAAGTGTACCCATACTTTCCAGCGAGTCCAGTACAAAGGTGTGCAGCTATATTACCGAGGAAGAATACCCATACTTTCCAGCAGGTTTAGTACAATGGTGTGCAGCTATATTACTGAGGAAGAGTACCCATACTTTCCAGCGGGGCCAATAAAAAGGTGTGAAGCTATATTACTGAGGAAGTGTGCCCATACTTTCCAGCGGTGCCAGTACAAAGGTGTGCATCTATATTACTGAGGAAGTGTACCCATACTTTCCAGCGAGTCCAGTACAAAGGTGTGCAGCTATATTACTGAGTAAGAGTACCCATACATTCCAGTGGGGCCAGTACAAAGGTGTACAGCTATATTACCGAGGAAGAGTACCCATACTGAGGAAGAGTACCCATAATTTCCAGCGGGGCCAGTACAAAGAAGTACAGTGGTATTACTGAGAAAGAGTACCCATACTTTCCAGCGGGTCCAGTACAAAGGTGTGCTGAAAATATTACTGAGGAAGAGTACCCATACTTTCCAGCAGTGCCAGTGCAAATGTGTGCAGCTATATTATGGAGGAAGAGTACCCATACTTTTCAGCAGGGCCAGTACAAAGGTGTGCAGCTATATTACTGAGGAAGAGTATCCATACCTTCCAGCAGGCCCAGTACAAAGGTGTGCAGCTATATACTGAGGAAGAGTACCCATACTTTCCAGCATGGCCAGTACAAAGGTGGGCAGCTATATTACGGAGAAAGAGTGCCCATACTTTCCTGCAGGGCCAGTACAAAGGTGTGCATCTATATTACTGAGAAAGGGTACCCATTATTTCCAGCAGGGCCAGTACAAAGGTGTGCAGCTATATTACTGAGGGAGAGCACCCATACTTTCCAGCGGGGCCAGTACAAAGGTGTGCAGCTATATTACTCAGGAAGAGCTCCCATACTTTCCAGCGTGACCAGTACAAAGGTGTGTAGCTATATTACTCAGGAAGAGCACCCATACTTTACAGCGTGGCCAGTACAAAGGTGTGTAGCTATATTACTCAGGAAGAGCACCCATACTTCCCAGTGGTGCCAGTACAAAGGTGTGCAGCTATATTACTGAGGAAGAGCACCCATACTTTCCAGCGTGGCCAGTACAAATATGTGCAGCTATATTACTCAGGAAGAGCACCCATACTTTCCAGTACGGCCAGTACAAAGGGGTGCAGTAATATTACTCAGGAAGAGCGCCCATACTTTACAGCGGGGCCAGTACAAATGTGTGCAGCTATATTACAGAGGAAGTGTACCCATACTTTTCAGCAGGGCCATTACAAAGGTGTGCAGCTGTAACCCATAATTTCCAGTGAGGCCAGTACTAAGGTGTGCAGCTATATTACTGAAGAAGATCACCCATACTTTCCAGCAGGGCCAGTACAAAGGTATGCTGTTATATTACTGAGGAAGAGTACCCATAATTTCCAGTGGGGCCAGTGCAAAGGTGGGCAGCTTTATTACTGAGGAAGAGTACCAATACTTTTCAGCAGGCAAGTACAAAGGTATGCAGCTATATTACTGAGGAAGAGTACCCATACTGAGGAAGAGTACCCATATTATCTAGCACGGCCAGTACAAAGGTATGCTGTTATATTACTGAGGAAGAGTACCCAAACCTTCCAGCAGGCCCAGTACAAAGGTTTGCAGCTATATTACTGAAAAAGAGAACCCATAATCTCCAGTGGGGACAGTACAAAGGTGTGCAGCTATATTACTGAGGAAGAGCACCCATATTTTCCAGCATTTCCAGTACAAAGGTGGGCAGCGATATTATTGAGAAAGAGTATCCATACTTTCCAGCGGGGCCAGTACAAACTTGTGCAGCTATATTACGGAGGAAGAGTAGCCATAATTTCCAGTGAGGCAGTACAAAGGTGTGCAGCTATATTACTAAGGAAGAGTACCAATTCTTCTCAGCAGGCCAGTTCAAAGATGTGAAGCTATATTACTGAGGAAGAGTACCCATAATCTCCAGCGGGGCCATTACAAAAGGGTGCAGCTATATTACTGAGGAAGAGCACCCATAATATCCAGCATGGCCAGTTCAAAGGTGGGCATCTATATTACTGAGAAAGAGTACCCATACTTTCCAGGAGGGCCAGTACAAAGGTGTGCAGCTATATTACTGAGGAAAAGTACCCATACCTTCCAGCAGGCCCAGTACAAAGGTATGCAGCTATATTACTGAAAAAGAGTACCCATAATCTCCAGCGGTGCCAGTACAAAGGTGTGCAGCTATATTACTGAGGAAAAGCACCCATACTTTCCAGCATGGCCAGTACAAATGTGGGCAGCTATATTACAGAGAAAGAGTACCCATACTTTCCAGCGGGGCCAGTACAAAGGTGTGCATCTATATTACTGGGAAAGAGTACCCATTATTTCCAGCAGGGCAAGTACAAAGGTGTGCAGCTATATTACTGAGGAGGAGTACCCACACTTTCCAGAGGGCCAGTACAAATTTGTGTGCAGCTATATTACTGAGGAAAAGTACCAATACTTGCCAGCGGGACCAGTAAAAAGGTGTGTAGCTATATTACTGAGGAAGAAACCCCATACTTTTCAGTGGGGGCAGTACAAAGGTGTGCAGCTATATTACTGAGGAAGAGTACCCATATTTTCTAGTCGGGCCAGTACAAAGGTGACCAGCTTTATTACCTATGAAGAGTACCCATACTTTCCAGCAGGGCCAAAACAAATGTGTGCAGCTATATTACTGAGGAAGAGTACCCATACTTTCCAACGGGGCCAGTACAAAGGTGTGCATCTATATTACTGAGGAAGAGTACCCATACTTTCCAGCGGGGTGAGCACAAAGGTGTGCAACTATATTACTGAAAAAAAGTACCCATACTAAGAAAGAGTATCCATACTTTGCAGCGGGCCAGTACAAAGGTGTGCAGCTATATTACTGAGGAAGAGTACCCATACTTTACAGCATGGCTTTTACAAAGGTTTGCAGCTATATTACTGAGGAAGAGTACTCATACTTTCCAGCGGGGCCAGTACAAAGTTGCGCAGCTTTATTAACTAAGAAGAGTACCCATACTTTCCATCAGGGCCACTACAAATGCGAGCAGCTATATTACTGAGGAAGAGTACCCATACTTTCCAGCATGGCTATTTCAAAGGTGTGCAGCTTTATTACTGAGGAAGAGTAACCATAATTTGCAGAAAGGCCAGTACAAAAGTGTGCAGCTATATTACTGAAGAAGAATACCCATACTTTCCAGCGAAGCCAATAAAAAGGTGTGAAGCTATATTACTGAGGAAGTGTACCCATAATTAACAGCGGTGCCAGTACAAAGGTGTGCAGCTATATCGCTGAAGAAGTGTACCAATACTTTCAAGCGGGCCAGTACAAAGGTGTGCAGCTATACTACTGAGGAAGAGTACCCATACATTCCAGTGGGGCCAGTACAAAGGTGTACAGCTATATTACCGAGGAAGAGTACCCATACTGAGGAAGTGTACCCATAATTTCCAGCGGGGCCAGTACAAAGAAGTACAGTGGTATTACTGAGAAAGAGTACCCATACTTTCCAGCGGGGCCAGTACTAAGGTGTGCAGAAAATATTAATGAGGAAGAGTACCCATACTTTCCAGCAGTGCCAGTGCAAATGTGTGCAGCTATATTATGGAGGAAGAGTATCCATACTTTTCAGCAGGGCCAGTACAAAGGTGTGCAGCTATATTACTGAGGAAGAGTATCCATACCTTCCAGCAGGCCCAGTACAAAGGTGTACAGTTATATTACTGAGGAAGAGCACCCTTATTTTCCAGCATGGCCAGTACAAATGTGGGCACCTGTATTACTGAGAAAGAGTACCCATACTTTACAGCGTGCCAGTACAAAGGTGTGCAGCTATATTACTGAGGAAGAGTACCCATTATTTCCAGCAGGCCAGTACAAAGGTGTTCAGCTATATTACTGAGGAAGAGTACCCATACTTTCCAGCAGGGCCAGTACAAAAGTGAGCAGCTATATTACTGAGGAAGAGCACCCATACTTTCCAGCGCGGCCAGTACAAAGGTGTGCAGCAATATTACTCAGGAAGAGCACCCATACTTTCCAGCGGTGCCAGTACAAAGGTGTGCAGCTATATTACTGAGGAAGTGTACCCATACTTTCCAGCGAGTCCAGTACAAAGGTGTGCAGCTATATTACCGAGGAAGAATACCCATACTTTCCAGCAGGTTCAGTACAATGGTGTGCAGCTATATTACTGAGGAAGAGTACCCATACTTTCCAGCGGGGCAATTAAAAAGGTGTGAAGCTATATTACTGAGGAAGTGTGCCCATACTTTCCAGCGGTGCCAGTACACAGGTGTGCAGCGATATTATTGAGGAAGTGTACCCATACTGAGAAAGAGTACCCATACTTTGCAGCGGGCCAGTACAAAGGTGTGCAGCTATATTACTGAGGAAGAGTACCCATACTTTACAGCATGGCTTTTACAAAGGTGTGCAGCTATATTACCGAGGAAGAGTAACCATATTTTCCAGTGGGGCAAGCTCAAAGGTGTGCAACTATATTACTGAGGAAAAGTACCCATACTGAGAAAGAGTACCCATACTTTGCAGCGGGCCAGTACAAAGGTGTGCAGCTATATTACTGAGGAAGAGTACCCATACTGTACAGCATGGCTTTTACAAAGGTGTGCAGCTATATTACTGAGGAAGAGTAACCATATTTTCCAGTGGGGCCAGTACAAAGGTGTGCAGCTATATTACTGAGGAAGAGTACTCATACTTTCCAGCGGGGCCAGTACGAAGTTGCACAGCTTTATTAACTTGGAAGAGTACCCATACTTTCCAGCAGGGCCGGTACAAATGCAAGCAGCTATATTACTGAGGAAGAGTACCCATACTTTCCTGCATGGCTATTTCAAAGGTGTGCAGCTATATTACTGAGGAAGAGTAAGCATACTTTGCAGAAAGGCCAGTACAAAAGTGTGCAGCTATATCACTGAAGAAGAATACCCATACTTTCCAGCGGAGCCAATAAAAAGGTGTGAAGCTATATTACTGAGGAAGTGTGCCCATACTTTCCAGCGGTGCCAGTACAAAGGTGTGCAGCTATATTACTGAGGAAGTGTACCCATACTTTCCAGCGAGTCCAGTACACAGGTGTGCAGCTATATTACCGAGGATGAATACCCATACTTTCCAGCAGGTTTAGTACAATGGTGTGCAGCTATATTACTGAGGAAGAGTACCCATACTTTCCAGCGGGGCCAATAAAAAGTAGTGAAGCTATATTACTGAGGAAGTGTGCCCATACTTTCCAGCGGTGCCAGTACAAAGGTGTGCAGCTATATTACTGAGGAAGTGTACCCATACATTCCAGTGAGTCCAGTACAAAGGTGTGCAGCTATATTACTGAGTAAGAGTACCCATACAGATGAAGAATACCCATACTTTCCAGCAGGGCCAGTACAAAGTTGTGCAGCTATATTACTGAGGAGGAGTACCCATACTTTCCAGAGGGCCAGTACAAATTTGTGTGCAGCTATATTACTGAGGAAAAGCACCAATACTTGCCAGCGGGGCCAGTACAAAGGTGTGTAGCTATATTACTGAGGAAGAAACCTCATACTTTTCAGTGGGGGCAGTACAAAGGTGTGCAGCTATATTACTGAGGAAGAGTACCCATATTTTCTAGTCGGGCCAGTACAAAGGTGACCAGCTTTATTACATATGAAGAGTACCCATACTTTCCAGCAGGGCCAAAACAAATGTGTGCAGCTATATTACAGAGGAAGAGTACCCATACTTTCCAACGGGGTTAGAACAAAGGTGTGCAGCTATATTACTGAGGAAGAGTACCCATACTGAGAAAGAGCACCCATACTTTGCAGCGGGCCAGTACAAAGGTGTGCAGCTATATTACTGAGGAAGGGTACCCATACTTTACAGCATGGCTTTTACAAAGGTGTGCAGCTATATTACTGAGGAAGAGTAACCATATTTTCCTGTGGGGCCAGTACAAAGGTGTGCAGCTATATTACTGAGGAAGAGTACTCATACTTTCCAGCGGAGCCAGTACAAAGTTGCGCAGCTTTATTAACTAGAAAGAGTACCCATACTTTCCAGCAGGGCCAGTACAAATGTGAGCAGTTATATTACTGAGGAAGAGTACCCATACTTTCCAGCATGGCTATTTCAAAGGTGTGCAGCTATATTACTGATGAAGAGTAACCATACTTTGCAGAAAGGCCAGTACAAAAGTGTGCAGCTATATTACTGAAGAAGAATACCCATACTTTCCAGCGGAGCCAATAAAAAGGTGTGAAGCTATATTACTGAGGAAGTGTACCCATAATTTACAGCGGTGCCAGTACAAAGGTGTGCAGCTATATTGCTGAAGAAGTGTACCAATACTTTCAAGCGGGCCAGTACAAAGGTGTGCAGCGATACTACTGAGGAAGAGTACCCATACATTCCAGTGGGGCCAGTACAAAGGTGTACAGCTGTATTACCGATGAAGAGTACCCATACTGAGGAAGAGTACCCACATTTTCCAGCAGGGCCAGTGCAAAGGTGTGCAGCTATATTGCTGAAGAAGTGTACCCATAATTTCCAGCAGGGCCAGTACAAAGAAGTACAGTGGTATTACTGAGAAAGAGTACCCATAATTTCCAGCGGGGCCATGTACAAAGGTGTGCAGAAAATATTACTGAGGAAGAGTACCCATACTTTCCAGCGGTGCCAGTGCAAATGTGTGCAGCTATATTATGGAGGAAGAATACCCATACTTTTCAGCAGGGCCAGTACAAAGGTGTGCATCTATATTACTGAGGAAGAGTATCCATACTTTACAGCGGGCCAGTACAAAGGTGTGCAGCTATAGTAATGAGGAAGAGTACCCATTATTTCCAGCAGGCCAGTACAAATGTGTGCAGCTATATTACTGAGGAAGAGCAACCATACTTTCCAGCGCGTCCAGTACAAATGTGTGCAGCTATATTACAGTGGAAGAGTACCCATACTTTTCAGAAGGGCCATTACAAAGGTGTACAGCTATTACTCATAATTTCCAGTGAGGCCAATACAAAGGTGTGCAGCTATATTACTGAAGAAGAGCACCCATACTTTCCAGTGGGGCCAGTACACAGGTATGCTGTTATATTACTGAGGAAGAGTACCTATAATTTCCAAATGGGCCATTACAAAGGTGGACAGCTATATTACTGAGGAAGAGTACCAATACTTTTCAGCAGGCAAGTACACAGGTATGCAGCTATATTACTGAGGAAGAGTACCCATACTGAGGAAGAGTACCCATACTTTCCAGGAGGGCCAGTACAAAGATACGCTGTTATGTTTCTGAGGAAAAGTACCCATAATTTCCAGTGGGGCCAGTACAAAGGTGGGCAGCTATATTACTGAGGAGGGGCACTCATACATTCCAGCAGGGCCAGTACAGTGGTGTGCAGCTATATTACTGAGGAAGAGTACTCATTATCTCCAGGGAGGACAGTACAAAGGTGTGCAGCTATATTACTGAGGAAGAGTACCCATACTTTCCAGCGGGTCCAGTACAAAGGTTTGCAGCTATATTACTATGAAAGAGTACTCATAATGTCTAGCAGCGTCAGCACAAAGGTGTGCAGCTCTGTTACTGAAGAAGAGTACCCAAACCTTCCAGCAGGCCCAGTACAAATGTGTGCAGCTATATTACTGAAAAAGAGTACACATAATCTCCAGTGGGGCCAGTAAAAAGGTGTGCAGCTATATTACTGAGGAAGAGCACCCATACTTTCCAGCATGGCCAGTACAAAGGTGGGCAGCGATATTACTGAGAAAGAGTACCCTTAATTTCCAGTGGAGCAGTACAAAGGTGTGCAACTATATTACTGAGGAAGTGTACCCATACTTTCCAGCAGTGCCAGTACAAAGGTGTGCAGCTATATTACTGAGGAAGAGTACCCATACTTTCCAGCGAGTCCAGTACAAAGGTGTGCAGCTATATATTGCTGAGTAAGAGTACCCATACTGAGGAAGAATATCCATACTTTCCAGCAGGGCCAGTACAAATTTGTGTGCAGCTGTATTACTGAGGAAGAGTACCCATACTTTCCAGAGGGCCAGTACAAATTTGTGTGCAGCTATATTACTGAGGAAGAGTATGAATACTTGGCAGCGGGGCCAGTACAAAGGTATGTAGCTATATTACTGAGGAAGAGTACCCATACATTCCAGCGGTGCCAGTACAAAGGTGTGTAGCTATATTACTGAGGAATAAACCCCATACTTTTCAGTGGGGCCAATACAAAGGTGTGAAGCTTTATTACCTAGGAAGAGTACCCGTACTTTCCAGCAGGGCCAGAACAAATGTGTGCAGCTAAATTACAGCGGAAGAGTACCCGTACTTTCCAGTGGGGCCAGTACAAAGGTGTGCAGCTATATTACTGAGGAAGAGTACCCATACTTTCCAGCAGGGCCAGCACAAATGTGTGCAGCTATATTACTGAGGAAAAGTACCCATACAGAGAAAGAGTACCCATACTTTCCAGTGGGACCAGTACAAAGGTGCACAGCTATATTACTGAAGAAGAGTACCTATACTTTCCAGCATGGGTATTACAAAGTTGTGCAGCTATATTACTGAGGAAGAGTACCCATACTTTCCAGCAGGGCCAGCACAAATGTGTGCAGCTATATTACTGAGGAAAAGTACCCATACAGAGAAAGAGTACCCATACTTTGCAGTGGGGCCAGTACAAAGGTGTGCAGCTATACTACTGAGTAAGAATACCCATACTGAGGAAGAATACCCATACTTTCCAGCAGGGCCAGTACAAAGGTGTGCAGCTATATTACTGAGGAGGAGTACCCATACTTTCCAGAGGGCCAGTACAAATTTGTGTGCAGCTATATTACTGAGGAAAAGTACCAATACTTGCCATCGGGGCCAGTACGAAGGTGTGTAGCTATATTACTGAGGAAGAAACCCCATACTTTTCAGTGGGGGCAGTACAAAGGTGTGCAGCTATATTACTGAGGAAGAGTACCGATATTTTCTAGTCGGGCCAGTACAAAGGTGACCAGCTTTATTACCTATGAATAGTACCCATACTTTCCAGCAGGGCCAATACAAATGTGTGCAGCTATATTACAGAGGAAGAGTACCCATACTTTCCAACGGGGCCAGTACAAAGGTGTGCAGCTATATTTCTGAGGAAGAGTACCCATACTTTCCAGCAGGGCGAGCACAAAGGTGTGCAACTATATTACTGAGTAAAAGTACCCATACTGAGAAAGAGTACCCATCCTTTCTAGCAGGGCCAGTACAAAGTTATGCTGTTAAATTGCTGAGGAAGAGGACCCAAATTTCCAATGGGGCCACTACAAAGGTGGGCAGCTATATAATGGAGGAAGAGTACCAATACTTTCCAGCAGGGCAGTACAAAGTTGTGCATCTTTATTACCTAGGAAGAGTACCCATACTTTCCAGCAGGGCCAGTACAAATGTGTGCAGCTATATTACTGAGGAAGAGTACCCATACTTTCCAGCATGGCTATTTCAAAGGTGTGCAGCTATATTACTGAGGAAGAGTAACCATACTTTCCAGCAGGTTTAGTACAATGGTATGCAGCTATATTACTGAGGAAGAGTACCCATACTTTCCAGCGGGGCCAATAAAAAGGTGTGAAGCTATATTACTGAGGAAGTGTGCCCATACTTTCTAACGGTGCCAGTACAAAGGTGTGCAGCTATATTACTGAGGAATTGTACCCATACTTTCCAGCGAGTCCAGTACAAAGTTGTGCAGCTATACTACTGAGTAAGAGTACCCATACTGAGGAAGAATACCCATACTTTCCAGCAGGCCCAATACAAAGGTGCACAGCTATATTACTGAGGAGTACCCACACTTTCCAGAGGGCCAGTACGAATTTGTGTGCAGCTATATTACTGAGGAAAAGTACCAATACTTGCCAGCGGGGCCAATACAAAGGTGTGTAGCTATATTACTGAGGAAGAAACCCCATACTTTTCAGTGGGGGCAGTACAAAGGTGTGCAGCTATATTACTGAGGAAGAGTACCCATATTTTCTAGTCGGGCCAGTACAAAGGTGACCAGCTTTATTACCTATGAATAGTACCCATACTTTCCAGCAGGGCCAAAACAAATGTGTGCAGCTATATTACTGAGGAAGAGTACCCATACTTTCCAGCGGGGCGAGCACAAAGGTGTGCAACTATATTACTGAGGAAAAGTACCCATACTGAGAAAGAGTACCCATACTTTGCAGCATGGCTTTTACAAAGGTGTGCAGCTATATTACTGAGGAAGAGTACCCATACTTTACAGCATGGCTTTTACAAAGGTGTGCAGCTATATTACAGAGGAAGAGTACTCATACTTTCCAGCGGGGCCAGTACGAAGTTGCGCAGCTTTATTAAATAGGAAGAGTACCCATACTTTCCAGCAGGGCCAGTACAAATGCGAGCAGCTATATTACTGAGGAAGAGTACCCATACTTTCCAGCATGGCTATTTCAAAGGTGTGCAGCTATATTACTGAAGACGAATACCCATACTTTCCAGCGGAGCCAATAAAAAGGTGTGAAGCTATATTACTGAGGAAGTGTGCCCATACTTTCCAGCGGTGCCAGTACAAAGGTGTGCAGCTATATTACAAAGGAAAAGTACCAATACTTGTCAGCGGGGCCAGTACAAAGGTGTGTAGCTATATTACTGAGGAAGAAACCCCATACTTTTCAGTGGGGGCAGTACAAAGGTGTGCAGCTATATTACTGAGGAAGAGTACCCATATTTTCTAGTCGGGCCAGTACAAAGGTGACCAGCTTTATTACCTATGAAGAGTACCCATACTTTCCAGCAGGGCCAAAACAAATGTGTGCAGCTATATTACAGAGGAAGAGTACCCATACTTTCCAACGGGGTTAGTACAAAGGTGTGCAGCTATATTACTGAGGAAGATTACCCATACTTTCCAGCGGGGCGAGCACAAAGGTGTGCAACTATATTACTGAAGAAAAGTACCCATACTGAGAAAGAGTACCCATACTTTGCAGCGGGCCAGTACAAAGGTGTGCAGCTATATTACTGAGGAAGGGTACCCATACTTTACAGCATGGCTTTTACAAAGGTGTGCAGCTATATTACTGAGGAAGAGTAACCATATTTTCCTGTGGGGCCAGTACAAAGGTGTGCAGCTATATTACTGAGGAAGAGTACTCATACTTTCCAGCGAAGCCAGTACAAAGTTGCGCAGCTTTATTAACTAGAAAGAGTACCCATACTTTCCAGCAGGGCCAGTACAAATGTGAGCAGCTATATTACTGAGGAAGAGTACCCATACTTTCCAGCATGGCTATTTCAAAGGTGTGCAGCTATATTACTGAGGAAGAGTAACCATACTTTGCAGAAAGGCCAGTACAAAAGTGTGCAGCTATATTACTGAAGAAGAATACCCATACTTTCCAGCGGAGCCAATAAAAAGGTGTGAAGCTATATTACTGAGGAAGTGTACCCATAATTTACAGCGGTGTCAGTACAAAGGTGTGCAGCTATATTGCTGAAGAAGTGTACCAATACTTTCAAGCGGGCCAGTACAAAGGTGTGCAGCGATACTACTGAGGAAGAGTACCCATACATTCCAGTGGGGCCAGTACAAAGGTGTACAGCTGTATTACCGATGAAGAGTACCCATACTGAGGAAGAGTACCCACATTTTCCAGCAGGGCCAGTGCAAAGGTGTGCAGCTATATTGCTGAAGAAGTGTACCCATAATTTCCAGTGGGGCCAGTACAAAGAAGTACAGTGGTATTACTGAGAAAGAGTACCCATAATTTCCAGCGGGGCCATGTACAAAGGTGTGCAGAAAATATTACTGAGGAAGAGTACCCATACTTTCCAGCGGTGCCAGTGCAAATGTTTGCAGCTATATTATGGAGGAAGAGTACCCATACTTTTCAGCAGAGCCAGTACAAAGGTGTGCATCTATATTACTGAGGAAGAGTATCCATACTTTACAGCGGGCCAGTACAAAGGTGTGCAGCTATAGTAATGAGGAAGAGTACCCATTATTTCCAGCAGGCCAGTACAAATGTGTGCAGCTATATTACTGAGGAAGAGCACCCATACTTTCCAGCGCGTCCAGTACAAAGGTGTGCAGCAATATTACTCAGGAAGAGCACCCATACTTTACAGCAGTGCCAGTACAAATGTGTGCAGCTATATTACAGTGGAAGAGTACCCATACTTTTCAGAAGGGCCATTACAAAGGTGTACAGCTATTACTCATAATTTCCAGTGAGGCCAATACAAAGGTGTGCAGCTATATTACTGAAGAAGATCACCCATACTTTCCAGTGGGGCCAGTACACAGGTATGCTGTTATATTACTGAGGAAGAGTACCTATAATTTCCAATTGGGCCATTACAAAGGTGGACAGCTATATTACTGAGGAGGAGTACCCATACTTTCCAGAGGGCCAGTACAAATTTGTATGCAGCTATATTACTGAGGAAAAGCACCAATACTTGCCAGCAGGGCCAGTACAAAGGTGTGTAGCTATATTACTGAGGAAGAAACCCAATACTTTTCAGTGGGGGCAGTACAAAGGTGTGCAGCTATATTACTGAGGAAGAGTACCCATATTTTCTAGTCGGGCCAGTACAAAGGTGACCAGCTTTATTACCTATGAAGAGTACCCATACTTTCCAGCAGGGCCAAAACAAATGTGTGCAGCTATATAACAGAGGAAGAGTACCCATACTTTCCAACGGGGTTAGTACAAAGGTGTGCAGCTATATTACTGAGGAAGAGTACCCATACTTTCCAGCGGGGCGAGCACAAAGGTGTGCAACTATATTACTGAGGAAAAGTACCCATACTGAGAAAGAGTACCCATACTTTCCAGTAGGGCCAGTACAAAGGTGTGCAGCTATATTACTGAGGAAGGGTACCCATACTTTACAGCATGGCTTTTACAAAGGTTTGCAGCTATATTACCGAGGAAGAGTAACCATATTTTCCAGTGGGCCCAGTACAAAGGTGTGCAGCTATATTACTGAGGAAGAGTACTCATACTTTCCAGCGGGGCCAGTACAAAGTTGTGCAGCTTTATTAACTAGGAAGAGTGCCCATACTTTCCAGCAGGGCCAGTACAAATGTGAGCAGCTATATTACTGAGGAAGAGTACCCATACTTTCCAGCATGGCTATTTCAAAGGTGTGCAGCTATATTACTGAGGAAGAGTAACCATACTTTGCAGAAAGGCCAATACAAAAGTGTGCAGCTATATCACTGAAGAAGAATACCCATACTTTCCAGCGGAGCCAATAAAAAGGTGTGAAGCTATATTACTGAGGAAGTGTGCCCATACTTTCCAGCGGTGCCAGTACAAAGGTGTGCAGCTATATTACTGAGGAAGTGTACCCATACTTTCCAGCGTGTCCAGTACAGAGGTGCGCAGCTATATTACCGAAGATGAATACCCATACTTTCCAGCAGGTTTAGTACAATGGTGTGCAGCTATATTACTGAGGAAGAGTACCCATACTTTCCAGCGGGGCCAATAAAAAGGTGTGAAGCTATATTACTGAGGAAGTGTGCCCATACTTTCCAGCGGTGCCAGTACAAAGGTGTGTAGCTATATTACTGAGGAAGTGTACTCATACTTTCCAGCGAGTCCAGTACAAAGGTGTGCAGCTATATTACTGAGTAAGAGTACCCATACTGAGGAAGAATACCCATACTTTCCAGCAGGGCCAGTACAAAGGTATGCAGCTATATTACTGAGGAGGAGTACCCATACTTTCCAGAGGGCCAGTTCAAATTTGTGTGCAGCTATATTACTGAGGAAAAGTACCAATACTTGCCAGCGGGGCCAGTACAAAGGTGTGTAGCTATATTACTGAGGAAGAGTACCCATATTTTCTAGTCGGGCCAGTACAAAGGTGACCAGCTTTATTACCTATGAAGAGTACCCATACTTTCCAGCAGGGCCAAAACAAATGTGTGCAGCTATATTACAGAGGAAGAGTACCCATACTTTCCAACGGGGTTAGTACAAAGGTGTGCAGCTATATTACTGAGGAAGAGTACCCATACTTTCCAGCGGGGCGAGCACAAAGGTGTGCAACTATATTACTGAGGAAAAGTACCCATACTGAGAAAGAGTACCCATACTTTGCAGCGGGCCAGTACAAAGGTGTGCAGCTATATTACTGAGGAAGGGTACCCATACTTTACAGCATGGCTTTTACAAAGGTGTGCAGCTATATTACCGAGGAAGACAAACCATATTTTCCTGTGGGGCCAGTACAAAGGTGTGCAGCTATATTACTGAGGAAGAGTACTCATACTTTCCAGCTGAGCCAGTACAAAGTTGTGCAGCTTTATTAACTAGGAAGAGTACCCATACTTTCCAGCAGGGCCAGTACAAATGTGAGCAGCTATATTACTGAGGAAGAGTACCCATACTTTCCAGCATGGCTATTTCAAAGGTGTGCAGCTATATTACTGAGGAAGAGTAACCATACTTTGCAGAAAGGCCAGTACAAAAGTGTGCAGCTATATTGCTGAAGAAGAATACCCATACTTTCCAGCGGAGCCAATAAAAAGGTGTGAAGCTATATTACTGAGGAAGTGTACCCATAATTTACAGCGGTGCCAGTACAAAGGTGTGCAGCGATACTACTGAGGAAGAGTACCCATACATTCCAGTGGGGCCAGTACAAAGGTGTACAGCTGTATTACCGATGAAGAGTACCCATACTTAGGAAGAGTACCCATATTTTCCAGCGGGGCCAGTGCAAAGGTGTGCAGCTATATTGCTGAAGAAGTGTACCCATAATTTCCAGTGGGGACAGTACAAAGAAGTACAGTGGTATTACTGAGAAAGAGTACCCATACTTTCCAGCGGGGCCATGTACAAAGGTGTTCAGAAAATATTACTGAGGAAGAGTATCCATACTTTACAGCGGGCCAGTACAAAGGTGTGCAGCTATAGTAATGAGGAAGAGTGCCCATTATTTCCAGCAGGCCAGTACAAATGTGTGCAGCTATATTACTGGGGAAGAGCACCCATACTTTCCAGCGCGTCCAGTACAAAGGTGTGCAGCAATATTACTCAGGAAGAGCACCCATACTTTACAGCGGTGCCAGTACAAATGTGTGCAGCTATATTACAGTGGAAGAGTACCCATACTTTTCAGAAGGGCCATTACAAAGGTGTACAGCTATTACTCATAATTTCCAGTGAGGCCAATACAAAGGTGTGCAGCTATATTACTGACGAAGAGCAACCATACTTTCCAGTGGGGCCAGTACACAGGTATGCTGTTATATTACTGAGGAAGAGTACCTATAATTTCCAATTGGGCCATTACAAAGGTGGACAGCTATATTACTGAGGAAGAGTACCAATACTTTTCAGAAGGCAAGTACAAAGGTATGCAGCTATATTACTGAGGAAGAGTACCCATACTGAGGAAGAGTACCCATACTTTCCAACAGGGCCAGTACAAAGATACGCTGTTATGTTTCTGAGGAAAAGTACCCTTAATTTCCAGTGGGACCAGTACAAAGGTGGGCAGCTATATTACTGAGGAGGGGCACTCATACATTCCAGAAGGGCCAGTACAGTGGTGTGCAGCTATATTACTGAGGAAGAGTACTCATTATCTCCAGGGGGGACAGTACAAAGGTGTGCAGCTATATTACTAAGGAAGAGTACCCATACTTTCCAGCGGGTCCAGTACAAAGGTTTGCAGCTATATTACTATGAAAGAGTACTCATAATGTCTAGCAGCGTCAGCACAAAGGTGTGCAGCTCTGTTACTGAAGAAGAGTACCCAAACCTTCCAGCAGGCCCAGTACAAATGTGTGCAGCTATATTACTGAAAAAGAGTACACATAATCTCCAGTGGGGCCAGTAAAAAGGTGTGCAGCTATATTACTGAGGAAGAGTACCTATACTTTCCAGCATGGCTATTACAAAGGTGTGCAGCTATATTACTGAGGAAGAGTACCCATACTTTCCAGCAGGGCCAGCACAAATGTGTGCAGCTATATTACTGAGGAAAAGTACCCATACAGAGAAAGAGTACCCATACTTTGCAGTGGGGCCAGTACAAAGGTGTGCAGCTATACTACTGAGTAAGAATACCCATACTGAGGAAGAATACCCATACTTTCCAGCAGGGCCAGTACAAAGGTGTGCAGCTATATTACTGAGGAGGAGTACCCATACTTTCCAGAGGGCCAGCACAAATGTGTGCAGCTATATTACTGAGGAAAAGTACCCATACAGAGAAAGAGTACCCATACTTTGCAGTGGGGCCAGTACAAAGGTGCGCAGCTATATTACTGAAGAAGAGTACCTATACTTTCCAGCATGGCTATTACAAAGGTGTGCAGCTATATTACTGAGGAAGAGTACCCATACTTTCCAGCAGGGCCAGCACAAATGTGTGCAGCTATATTACTGAGGAAAAGTACCCATACAGAGAAAGAGTACCCATACTTTGCAGTGGGGCCAGTACAAAGGTGTGCAGTTATACTACTGGGTAAGAATACCCATACTGAGGAAGAATACCCATACTTTCCAGCAGGGCCAGTACAAAGGTGTGCAGCTATATTACTGAGGAGGAGTACCCATACTTTCCAGAGGGCCAGTACAAATTTGTGTGCAGCTATATTACTGAGGAAAAGTACCAATAATTGCCAGCGGGGCCAGTACAAAGGTGTGTAGCTATATTACTGAGGAAGAAACTCCATACTTTTCAGTGGGGGCAGTACAAAGGTGTGCAGCTATATTACTGAGGAAGAGTACCCATATGTTCTAGTCGGGCCAGTACAAAGGTGACCAGCTTTATTACCTATGAATAGTACCCATACTTTCCAGCAGGGCCAATACAAATGTGTGCAGCTATATTACAGAGGAAGAGTACGCATACTTTCCAACGGGGCCAGTACAAAGGTGTGCAGCTATATTACTGAGGAAGAGTACCCATACTTTCCAGCGGGGCGAGCACAAAGGTGTGCAACTATATTACTGAGGAAAAGTACCCATACTGAGAAAGAGTACCCATACTTTCCAGTAGGGCCAGTACAAAGGTGTGCAGCTATATTACTGAGGAAGGGTACCCATACTTTACAGCATGGCTTTTACAAAGGTGTGCAGCTATATTACTGAGGAAGAGTAACCATATTTTCCTGTGGGGCCAGTACAAAGGTGTGCAGCTATATTACTGAGGAAGAGTACTCATACTTTCCAGCGAAGCCAGTACAAAGTTGCGCAGCTTTATTAACTAGAAAGAGTACCCATACTTTCCAGCAGGGCCAGTACAAATGTGAGCAGCTATATTACTGAGGAAGAGTACCCATACTTTCCAGCATGGCTATTTCAAAGGTGTGCAGCTATATTACTGAGGAAGAGTAACCATACTTTGCAGAAAGGCCAGTACAAAAGTGTGCAGCTATATTACTGAAGAAGAATACCCATACTTTCCAGCGGAGCCAATAAAAAGGTGTGAAGCTATATTACTGAGGAAGTGTACCCATAATTTACAGCGGTGTCAGTACAAAGGTGTGCAGCTATATTGCTGAAGAAGTGTACCAATACTTTCAAGCGGGCCAGTACAAAGGTGTGCAGCGATACTACTGAGGAAGAGTACCCATACATTCCAGTGGGGCCAGTACAAAGGTGTACAGCTGTATTACCGATGAAGAGTACCCATACTGAGGAAGAGTACCCACATTTTCCAGCAGGGCCAGTGCAAAGGTGTGCAGCTATATTGCTGAAGAAGTGTACCCATAATTTCCAGTGGGGCCAGTACAAAGAAGTACAGTGGTATTACTGAGAAAGAGTACCCATAATTTCCAGCGGGGCCATGTACAAAGGTGTGCAGAAAATATTACTGAGGAAGAGTACCCATACTTTCCAGCGGTGCCAGTGCAAATGTTTGCAGCTATATTATGGAGGAAGAGTACCCATACTTTTCAGCAGAGCCAGTACAAAGGTGTGCATCTATATTACTGAGGAAGAGTATCCATACTTTACAGCGGGCCAGTACAAAGGTGTGCAGCTATAGTAATGAGGAAGAGTACCCATTATTTCCAGCAGGCCAGTACAAATGTGTGCAGCTATATTACTGAGGAAGAGCACCCATACTTTCCAGCGCGTCCAGTACAAAGGTGTGCAGCAATATTACTCAGGAAGAGCACCCATACTTTACAGCAGTGCCAGTACAAATGTGTGCAGCTATATTACAGTGGAAGAGTACCCATACTTTTCAGAAGGGCCATTACAAAGGTGTACAGCTATTACTCATAATTTCCAGTGAGGCCAATACAAAGGTGTGCAGCTATATTACTGAAGAAGATCACCCATACTTTCCAGTGGGGCCAGTACACAGGTATGCTGTTATATTACTGAGGAAGAGTACCTATAATTTCCAATTGGGCCATTACAAAGGTGGACAGCTATATTACTGAGGAGGAGTACCCATACTTTCCAGAGGGCCAGTACAAATTTGTATGCAGCTATATTACTGAGGAAAAGCACCAATACTTGCCAGCAGGGCCAGTACAAAGGTGTGTAGCTATATTACTGAGGAAGAAACCCAATACTTTTCAGTGGGGGCAGTACAAAGGTGTGCAGCTATATTACTGAGGAAGAGTACCCATATTTTCTAGTCGGGCCAGTACAAAGGTGACCAGCTTTATTACCTATGAAGAGTACCCATACTTTCCAGCAGGGCCAAAACAAATGTGTGCAGCTATATAACAGAGGAAGAGTACCCATACTTTCCAACGGGGTTAGTACAAAGGTGTGCAGCTATATTACTGAGGAAGAGTACCCATACTTTCCAGCGGGGCGAGCACAAAGGTGTGCAACTATATTACTGAGGAAAAGTACCCATACTGAGAAAGAGTACCCATACTTTCCAGTAGGGCCAGTACAAAGGTGTGCAGCTATATTACTGAGGAAGGGTACCCATACTTTACAGCATGGCTTTTACAAAGGTGTGCAGCTATATTACCGAGGAAGAGTAACCATATTTTCCAGTGGGCCCAGTACAAAGGTGTGCAGCTATATTACTGAGGAAGAGTACTCATACTTTCCAGCGGGGCCAGTACAAAGTTGTGCAGCTTTATTAACTAGGAAGAGTGCCCATACTTTCCAGCAGGGCCAGTACAAATGTGAGCAGCTATATTACTGAGGAAGAGTACCCATACTTTCCAGCATGGCTATTTCAAAGGTGTGCAGCTATATTACTGAGGAAGAGTAACCATACTTTGCAGAAAGGCCAATACAAAAGTGTGCAGCTATATCACTGAAGAAGAATACCCATACTTTCCAGCGGAGCCAATAAAAAGGTGTGAAGCTATATTACTGAGGAAGTGTGCCCATACTTTCCAGCGGTGCCAGTACAAAGGTGTGCAGCTATATTACTGAGGAAGTGTACCCATACTTTCCAGCGTGTCCAGTACAGAGGTGCGCAGCTATATTACCGAAGATGAATACCCATACTTTCCAGCAGGTTTAGTACAATGGTGTGCAGCTATATTACTGAGGAAGAGTACCCATACTTTCCAGCGGGGCCAATAAAAAGGTGTGAAGCTATATTACTGAGGAAGTGTGCCCATACTTTCCAGCGGTGCCAGTACAAAGGTGTGTAGCTATATTACTGAGGAAGTGTACTCATACTTTCCAGCGAGTCCAGTACAAAGGTGTGCAGCTATATTACTGAGTAAGAGTACCCATACTGAGGAAGAATACCCATACTTTCCAGCAGGGCCAGTACAAAGGTATGCAGCTATATTACTGAGGAGGAGTACCCATACTTTCCAGAGGGCCAGTTCAAATTTGTGTGCAGCTATATTACTGAGGAAAAGTACCAATACTTGCCAGCGGGGCCAGTACAAAGGTGTGTAGCTATATTACTGAGGAAGAGTACCCATATTTTCTAGTCGGGCCAGTACAAAGGTGACCAGCTTTATTACCTATGAAGAGTACCCATACTTTCCAGCAGGGCCAAAACAAATGTGTGCAGCTATATTACAGAGGAAGAGTACCCATACTTTCCAACGGGGTTAGTACAAAGGTGTGCAGCTATATTACTGAGGAAGAGTACCCATACTTTCCAGCGGGGCGAGCACAAAGGTGTGCAACTATATTACTGAGGAAAAGTACCCATACTGAGAAAGAGTACCCATACTTTGCAGCGGGCCAGTACAAAGGTGTGCAGCTATATTACTGAGGAAGGGTACCCATACTTTACAGCATGGCTTTTACAAAGGTGTGCAGCTATATTACCGAGGAAGACAAACCATATTTTCCTGTGGGGCCAGTACAAAGGTGTGCAGCTATATTACTGAGGAAGAGTACTCATACTTTCCAGCTGAGCCAGTACAAAGTTGTGCAGCTTTATTAACTAGGAAGAGTACCCATACTTTCCAGCAGGGCCAGTACAAATGTGAGCAGCTATATTACTGAGGAAGAGTACCCATACTTTCCAGCATGGCTATTTCAAAGGTGTGCAGCTATATTACTGAGGAAGAGTAACCATACTTTGCAGAAAGGCCAGTACAAAAGTGTGCAGCTATATTGCTGAAGAAGAATACCCATACTTTCCAGCGGAGCCAATAAAAAGGTGTGAAGCTATATTACTGAGGAAGTGTACCCATAATTTACAGCGGTGCCAGTACAAAGGTGTGCAGCGATACTACTGAGGAAGAGTACCCATACATTCCAGTGGGGCCAGTACAAAGGTGTACAGCTGTATTACCGATGAAGAGTACCCATACTTAGGAAGAGTACCCATATTTTCCAGCGGGGCCAGTGCAAAGGTGTGCAGCTATATTGCTGAAGAAGTGTACCCATAATTTCCAGTGGGGACAGTACAAAGAAGTACAGTGGTATTACTGAGAAAGAGTACCCATACTTTCCAGCGGGGCCATGTACAAAGGTGTTCAGAAAATATTACTGAGGAAGAGTATCCATACTTTACAGCGGGCCAGTACAAAGGTGTGCAGCTATAGTAATGAGGAAGAGTGCCCATTATTTCCAGCAGGCCAGTACAAATGTGTGCAGCTATATTACTGGGGAAGAGCACCCATACTTTCCAGCGCGTCCAGTACAAAGGTGTGCAGCAATATTACTCAGGAAGAGCACCCATACTTTACAGCGGTGCCAGTACAAATGTGTGCAGCTATATTACAGTGGAAGAGTACCCATACTTTTCAGAAGGGCCATTACAAAGGTGTACAGCTATTACTCATAATTTCCAGTGAGGCCAATACAAAGGTGTGCAGCTATATTACTGACGAAGAGCAACCATACTTTCCAGTGGGGCCAGTACACAGGTATGCTGTTATATTACTGAGGAAGAGTACCTATAATTTCCAATTGGGCCATTACAAAGGTGGACAGCTATATTACTGAGGAAGAGTACCAATACTTTTCAGAAGGCAAGTACAAAGGTATGCAGCTATATTACTGAGGAAGAGTACCCATACTGAGGAAGAGTACCCATACTTTCCAACAGGGCCAGTACAAAGATACGCTGTTATGTTTCTGAGGAAAAGTACCCTTAATTTCCAGTGGGACCAGTACAAAGGTGGGCAGCTATATTACTGAGGAGGGGCACTCATACATTCCAGAAGGGCCAGTACAGTGGTGTGCAGCTATATTACTGAGGAAGAGTACTCATTATCTCCAGGGGGGACAGTACAAAGGTGTGCAGCTATATTACTAAGGAAGAGTACCCATACTTTCCAGCGGGTCCAGTACAAAGGTTTGCAGCTATATTACTATGAAAGAGTACTCATAATGTCTAGCAGCGTCAGCACAAAGGTGTGCAGCTCTGTTACTGAAGAAGAGTACCCAAACCTTCCAGCAGGCCCAGTACAAATGTGTGCAGCTATATTACTGAAAAAGAGTACACATAATCTCCAGTGGGGCCAGTAAAAAGGTGTGCAGCTATATTACTGAGGAAGAGTACCTATACTTTCCAGCATGGCTATTACAAAGGTGTGCAGCTATATTACTGAGGAAGAGTACCCATACTTTCCAGCAGGGCCAGCACAAATGTGTGCAGCTATATTACTGAGGAAAAGTACCCATACAGAGAAAGAGTACCCATACTTTGCAGTGGGGCCAGTACAAAGGTGTGCAGCTATACTACTGAGTAAGAATACCCATACTGAGGAAGAATACCCATACTTT
The DNA here is from genome assembly GCF_040938575.1 of Ambystoma mexicanum. Classification (NCBI taxonomy): domain Eukaryota; kingdom Metazoa; phylum Chordata; class Amphibia; order Caudata; family Ambystomatidae; genus Ambystoma; species Ambystoma mexicanum. The sequence goes on along the minus strand of NC_090933.1, from coordinate 1,393,419,631 downwards.
CCAGCAGGGCCAGTACAAAGGTGTGCAGCTATATTACTGAGGAGGAGTACCCATACTTTCCAGAGGGCCAGCACAAATGTGTGCAGCTATATTACTGAGGAAAAGTACCCATACAGAGAAAGAGTACCCATACTTTGCAGTGGGGCCAGTACAAAGGTGCGCAGCTATATTACTGAAGAAGAGTACCTATACTTTCCAGCATGGCTATTACAAAGGTGTGCAGCTATATTACTGAGGAAGAGTACCCATACTTTCCAGCAGGGCCAGCACAAATGTGTGCAGCTATATTACTGAGGAAAAGTACCCATACAGAGAAAGAGTACCCATACTTTGCAGTGGGGCCAGTACAAAGGTGTGCAGTTATACTACTGGGTAAGAATACCCATACTGAGGAAGAATACCCATACTTTCCAGCAGGGCCAGTACAAAGGTGTGCAGCTATATTACTGAGGAGGAGTACCCATACTTTCCAGAGGGCCAGTACAAATTTGTGTGCAGCTATATTACTGAGGAAAAGTACCAATAATTGCCAGCGGGGCCAGTACAAAGGTGTGTAGCTATATTACTGAGGAAGAAACTCCATACTTTTCAGTGGGGGCAGTACAAAGGTGTGCAGCTATATTACTGAGGAAGAGTACCCATATGTTCTAGTCGGGCCAGTACAAAGGTGACCAGCTTTATTACCTATGAATAGTACCCATACTTTCCAGCAGGGCCAATACAAATGTGTGCAGCTATATTACAGAGGAAGAGTACGCATACTTTCCAACGGGGCCAGTACAAAGGTGTGCAGCTATATTACTGAGGAAGAGTACCCATACATTCCAGCGGGGCGAGCACAAAGGTGTGCAACTATATTACTGAGGAAGAGTACCCATACTGAGGAAGAGTACCCATACTTTCCAACAGGGCCAGTACAAAGATACGCTGTTATGTTTCTGAGGAAAAGTACCCTTAATTTCCAGTGGGGCCAGTACAAAGGTGGGCAGCTATATTACTGAGGAGGGGCACTCATACATTCCAGAAGGGCCAGTACAGTGGTGTGCAGCTATATTACTGAGGAAGAGTACTCATTATCTCCAGGGGGGACAGTACAAAGGTGTACAGCTATATTACTGAGGAAGAGTACCCATACTTTCCAGCGGGTCCAGTACAAAGGTTTGCAGCTATATTACTATGAAAGAGTACTCATAATGTCTAGCAGCGTCAGCACAAAGGTGTGCAGCTCTGTTACTGAAGAAGAGTACCCAAACCTTCCAGCAGGCCCAGTACAAATGTGTGCAGCTATATTACTGAAAAAGAGTACACATAATCTCCAGTGGGGCCAGTAAAAAGGTGTGCAGCTATATTACTGAGGAAGAGCACCCATACTTTCCAGCATGGCCAGTACAAAGGTGGGCAGCGATATTACTGAGAAAGAGTACCCTTAATTTCCAGTGGAGCAGTACAAAGGTGTGCAACTATATTACTGAGGAAGTGTACCCATACTTTCCAGCGGTGCCAGTACAAAGGTGTGCAGCTATATATTGCTGAGTAAGAGTACCCATACTGAGGAAGAATATCCATACTTTCCAGCAGGGCCAGTACACATTTGTGTGCAGCTGTATTACTGAGGAAGAGTACCCATACTTTCCAGAGGGCCAGTACAAATTTGTGTGCAGCTATATTACTGAGGAAGAGTACGAATACTTGGCAGCGGGGCCAGTACAAAGGTATGTAGCTATATTACTGAGGAAGAGTACCCATACATTCCAGCGGTGCCAGTACAAAGGTGTGTAGCTATATTACTGAGGAATAAACCCCATACTTTTCAGTGGGGCCAATACAAAGGTGTGAAGCTTTATTACCTAGGAAGAGTACCCATACTTTCCAGCAGGGCCAGAACAAATGTGTGCAGCTAAATTACAGCGGAAGAGTACCCATACTTTCCAGTGGGGCCAGTACAAAGGTGTGCAGCTATATTACTGAGGAAGAGTACCCATACTTTCCAGCAGGGCCAGCACAAATGTGTGCAGCTATATTACTGAGGAAAAGTACCCATACAGAGAAAGAGTACCCATACTTTGCAGTGGGGCCAGTACAAAGGTGTGCAGCTATATTACTGAAGAAGAGTACCTATACTTTCCAGCATGGCTATTACAAAGGTGTGCAGCTATATTACTGAGGAAGAGTATCCATACTTTCCAGCAGGGCCAGCACAAATGTGTGCAGCTATATTACTGAGGAAAAGTACCCATACAGAGAAAGAGTACCCGTACTTTGCAGTGGGGCCAGTACAAAGGTGTGCAGCTATACTACTGAGTAAGAATACCCATACTGAGGAAGAATACCCATTCTTTCCAGCAGGGCCAGCACAAAGGTGTGCAGCTATATTACTGAGGAGTAGTACCCATACTTTCCAGAGGGCCAGTACAAATTTGTGTGCAGCTATATTACTGAGGAAAAGTACCAATAATTGCCAGCGGGGCCAGTACAAAGGTGTGTAGCTATATTACTGACGAAGAAACTCCATACTTTTCAGTGGGGGCAGTACAAAGGTTTGCAGCTATATTACTGAGGAAGAGTACCCATATTTTCTAGTCGGGCCAGTACAAAGGTGACCAGCTTTATTACCTTTGAATAGTACCCATACTTTCCAGCAGGGCCAATACAAATGTGTGCAGCTATATTACAGAGGAAGAGTACGCATACTTTCCAACGGGGCCAGTACAAAGGTGTGCAGCTATATTACTGAGGAAGAGTACCCATACATTCCAGCGGGGCGAGCACAAAGGTGTGCAACTATATTACTGAGGAAAAGTACCCATACTGAGAAAGAGTACCCATACTTTGCAGCGGGCCAGTACAAAGGTGTGCAGCTATATTACTGAGGAAGAGTACCCATACTTTACAGCATGGCTTTTACAAAGGTGTGCAGCTATATTACCGAGGAAGAGTAACCATATTTTCCAGTGGAGCCAGTACAAAGGTGTGCAGCTATATTACTGAGGAAGAGTACTCATACATTCCAGCGGGGCCAGTACGAAGTTGCACAGCTTTATTAACTAGGAAGAGAACCCATACTTTCCAGCAGGGCCAGTACAAATGCGAGCAGCTATATTACTGAGGAAGAGTACCCATACTTTCCAGCATGGCTATTTCAAAGGTGTGCAGCTATATTACTGAGGAAGAGTAACCATACTTTGCAGAAAGGCCAGTACAAAAGTGTGCAGCTATATTACTGAAGAAGAATACCCATACTTTCCAGCGGAGCCAATAAAAAGGTGTGAAGCTATATTACTGAGGAAGTGTGCCCATACTTTCCAGCGGTGCCAGTACAAAGGTGTGCAGCTATATTGCTGAGGAAGTTTAACCATACTTTCCAGCGAGTCCAGTACAAAGGTGTGCAGCTATATTACCGAGGAAGAATACCCATACTTTCCAGCAGGTTTAGTACAATGGTGTGCAGCTATATTACTGAGGAAGAGTACCCATACTTTCCAGCGGGGCCAATAAAAAGATGTGAAGCTATATTACTGAGGAAGTGTACCCATACTTTCGAGGGGTGCCAGTACAAAGGTGTGCATCTATATTACTGAGGAAGTGTACCCATACTTTCCAGCGAGTCCAGTACAAAGGTGTGCAGCTATATTACTGAGTAAGAGTACCCATACATTCCAGTGGGGCCAGTACAAAGGTGTACAGCTATATTACCGAGGAAGAGTACCCATACTGAGGAAGAGTACCCGTATTTTCCAGCGGGGCCAGTGCAAAGGTGTGCAGCTATATTGCTGAAGAAGTGTACCCATAATTTCCAGCGGGGCCAGTACAAAGAAGTACAGTGGTATTACTGAGAAAGAGTACCCATACTTTCCAGCAGGGCCAGTACAAAGGTGTGCTTAAAATATTACTGAGGAAGAGTACCCATATTTTCCAGCGGTGCCAGTGCAAATGTGTGCAGCTATATTATGGAGGAAGAGTACCCATACTTTTCAGCAGGGCCAGTACAAAGGTGTGCAGCTATATACTGAGGAAGAGTACCCATACTTTCCAGCATGGCCAGTACAAAGGTGGGCCGCTATATTACTGAGAAAGAGTACCCATACTTTCCTGCAGGGCCAGTACAAAGGTGTGCATCTATATTACTGAGAAAGGGTACCCATTATTTCCAGCAGGGCCAGTACAAAGGTGTGCAGCTATATTACTGAGGAAGAGCACCCATACTTTCCAGCGGGGCCAGTACAAAGGTGTGCAGCTATATTACTCAGGAAGAGCACCCATACTTTCCAGCGTGACCAGTACATAGGTGTGTAGCTATATTACTCAGGAAGAGCACCCATACTTTACAGCGTGGCCAGTACAAAGGTGTGTAGCTATATTACTCAGGAAGAGCACCCATACTTTCCAGTGTGGCCAGTACAAAGGTGTGCAACTATATTACTGAGGAAGAGCACCCATACTTTCCAGCGTGGCCAGTACAACGGTGTGCAGCCATATTACTCAGGAAGAGTACCCATTATTTCCAGCAGGGCCAGTACAAAGGTGTGCAGCTATATTACTGAGAAAGAGCACCCATACTTTCCAGCGTGGCCAGTACAAATGTGTGCAGCTATATTACTCAGGAAGAGCACCCATACTTTCCAGTGCGGCCAGTACAAAGGTGTGCAGTAATATTACTCAGGAAGAGCGCCCATACTTTACAGCGGGGCCAGTACAAATGTGTGCAGCTATATTACAGAGGAAGTGTACCCATACTTTTCAGCAGGGCCATTACAAAGGTGTGCAGCTATAACCCATAATTTCCAGTGAGGCCAGTACTAAGGTGTGCAGCTATATTACTAAAGAAGAGCACCCATACTTTCCAGCAGGGCCAGTACAAAGGTATGCTGTTATATTACTGAGGAATAGTACCCATAATTTCCAGTGGGGCCAGTGCAAAGGTGGGCAGCTTTATTACTGAGGAAGAGTACCAATACTTTTCTGCAGGCAAGTACAAAGGTATGCAGCTATATTACTGAGGAAGAGTACCCATATTTTCTAGCACGGCCAGTACAAAGGTATGATGTTATATTACTGAGGAAGAGTACCCAAATTTCCAGTGGGGCCAGCACAAAGGTGGGCAGGTATATTATTGAGGAGTACCAATACTTTTCAGCAGGAAAGTACTAAGGTGTGCAGCTATATTACTGAGGAAGAACACTCATACATTCCAGCAGGGCCAGTACAAAGGTGTGCCGCTATATACTGAGGAAGAGTACCCATACTTTCCAGTGGGGCCAGTACAAAGGTGTGCAGCTATATTACAAAGCAAGAGTACTCATAATTTCCAGCAGGGCTAGCACAAAGGTGTGCAGCTATGTTACTGATGAAGAGTACCCAAACCATCCAGCAGGCACAGTACAAAGGTTTGCAGCTATATTACTGAAAAAGAGAACCCATAATCTCCAGTGGGGCCAGTACAAAGGTGTGCAGCTATATTACTGAGGAAGAGCACCCATATTTTCCAGCATTTCCAGTACAAAGGTGGGCAGCGATATTATTGAGAAAGAGTACCCATACTTTCCAGCGGGGCCAGTACAAACGTGTGCAGCTATATTACGGAGGAAGAGTACCCATAATTTCCAGTGAGGCAGTACAAAGGTGTGCAGCTATATTACTAAGGAAGAGTACCAATACTTCTCAGCAGGCCAGTTCAAAGATGTGCAGCTATATTACTGAGGAAGAGTACCCATAATCTCCAGTGGGGCCAGTACAAAAGGGTGCAGCTATATTACTGAGGAAGAGCACCCATAATATCCAGCATGGCCAGTTCAAAGGTGGGCATCTATATTACTGAGAAAGAGTACCCATTCTTTCCAGGAGGGTCAGTACAAAGGTGTGCAGCTATATTACTGTGGAAAAGTACCCATACCTTCCAGCAGGCCCAGTACAAACGTAGGCATCTATATTACTGAGGAAGAGTACCAATACTTTTCTGCAGAGAAGTACAAAGGTATGCAGCTATATTACTGAGGAATAGTACCCACACTGAGGAAGAGTACCCATATTTTCTAGCAGGGCCAGTACAAAGTTATGCTGTTAAATTGCTGAGGAAGAGTACCCAAATTTCCAGTGGGGCCACTACAAAGGTGGCCAGCTATATTATTGAGGAAGAGTACCAATACTTTTCAGCAGAAAAGTACAAAGGTGTGCAGCTATATTACTGAGGAAGAGCACTCATACATTCCAGCAGGGCCAGTACAAATGTGTGCAGCTATATTACTGAGGAAGAGTACCCATACTGAGGAAGAGTACCCATATTTTCTAGCAGGGCCAGTACAAAGTTATGCTGTTAAATTGCTGAGGAAGAGGACCCAAATTTCCAGTGGGGCCACTACAAAGGTGGGCAGCTATATAATGGAGGAAGAGTACCAATACTTTCCAGCAGGGCCAGTACAAATGTGTGCCTCTATATTACTGAGAAAGAGTACCCATACTTTCCAGCATGGCTATTTCAAAGGTGTGCAGCTATATTACTGAGGAAGAGTAACCATACTTTCCAGCAGGTTTAGTACAATGGTGTGCAGCTATATTACTGAGGAAGAGTACCCATACTTTCCAGCGGGGCCAATAAAAAGGTGTGAAGCTATATTACTGAGGAAGTGTGCCCATACTTTCCAGCGGTGCCAGTACAAAGGTGTGCAGCTATATTGCTGAGGAAGTGTACCCATACATTCCAGCGAGTCCAGTACAAAGGTGTGCAGCTATACTACTGAGTAAGAGTACCCATACTGAGGAAGAATACCCATACTTTCCAGCAGGACCAGTACAAAGGTGCACAGCTATATTACTGAGGAGGAGTACCCATACTTTCCAGAGGGCCAGTACAAATTTGTGTGCAGCTATATTACTGAGGAAAAGTACCAATACTTGCCAGCGGGGCCAGTACAAAGGTGTGTAGCTATATTACTGAGGAAGAAACACCATACTTTTCAGTGGGGGCAGTACAAAGGTGTGCAGCTATATTACTGAGGAGGAGTACCCATATTTTCTAGTCGCACCAGTACAAAGGTGACCAGCTTTATTACCTATGAATAGTACCCATACTTTCCAGCAGGGCCAAAACAAATGTGTGCAGCTATATTACTGAGGAAGAGTACCCATACTTTCCAGCGGGTCGAGCACAAAGGTGTGCAGCTATATTACTGAGGAAGAGTAACCATATTTTCCAGTGGAGCCAGTACAAAGGTGTGCAGCTATATTACTGAGGAAGAGTACTCATACTTTCCAGCGGGGCCAGTACGAAGTTGCGCAGCTTTATTAACTAGGAAGAGTACCCATACTTTCCAGCAGGGCCAGTACAAATGCGAGCAGCTATATTACTGAGGAAGAGTACCCAAACTTTCCAGCATGGCTATTTCAAAGTTGTGCAGCTATATTACTGAGGAAGAGTAACCACACTTTGCAGAAAGGACAGTACAAAAGTGTGCAGCTATATTACTGAAGAAGAATACCCATACTTTCCAGCGGAGCCAATAAAAAGGTGTGAAGCTATATTACTGAGGAAGTGTGCCCATACTTTCCAGCGGTGCCAGTACAAAGCTGTGCAGCTATATTGCTGAGGAAGTGTACCCATACTTTCAGCGAGTCCAGTACAAAGGTGTGCAGCTATATTACCGAGGAAGAATACCCATACTTTCCAGGAGGTTTAGTACAATGGTGTGCAGCTATATTACTGAGGAAGAGTACCCATACTTTCCAGTGGTGCCAGAACAAAGGTGTGCATCTATATTACTGAGGAAGTGTACCCATACTTTCCAGCGAGTCCAGTACAAAGGTGTGCAGATATATTACTGAGTAAGAGTACCCATACATTCCAGGGGGGCCAGTACAAAGGTGTACAGCTATATTACCGAGGAAGAGTACCCATACTGAGGAAGAGTACCCATATTTTCCAGCGGGGCCAGCGCAAAGGTGTGCAGCTATATTGCTGAAGAAGTGTACCCATAATTTCCAGCGGGGCCAGTACAAAGAAGTACAGTGGTATTACTGAGAAAGAGTACATATACTTTCCAGCGGGGCCAGTACAAAGGTGTGCTGAAAATATTACTGAGGAAGAGTACCCATACTTTCCAGCGGTGCCAGTGCAAATGTGTGCAGCTATATTATGGAGGAAGAGTACCCATACTTTTCAGCAGGGCCAGTACAAAGGTGTGCAGCTATATTACTGAGGAAGAGTATCCATATCTTCCAGCAGGCCCAGTACAAAGGTGTGCAGCTATATACTGAGGAAGGGTACCCATACTTTCCAGCATGGCCAGTACAAAGTTGGGCAGCTATACTACTGAGAAAGAGTACCCATACTTTCCTGCAGGGCCAGTACAAAGGTGTGCATCTATATTACTGAGAAAGGGTACCCATTATTTCCAGCAGGGCCAGTACAAAGGTTGGCAGCTATATTACTGAGGAAGAGAACCCATACTTTCCAGCGGGGCCAGTACAAAGGTGTGCAGCTATATTACTCAGGAAGAGCACCCATACTTTCCAGCGTGACCAGTACAAAGGTGTGTAGCTATATTACTCAGGAAGAGCACCCATACTTTACAGCGTGGCCAGTACAAAGGTGTGTAGCTATATTACTCAGGAAGAGCACCCATACTTTCGAGTGGGGCCAGTACAAAGGTGTGCAGCTATATTACTGAGGAAGAGCACCCATACTTTCCAGCGTGGCCAGTACAACGGTGTGCAGCCATATTACTAAGGAAGAGTACCCATTATTTCCAGCAGGGCCAGTACAAAGGTGTTCAGCTATATTACTGAGAAAAAGCACCTATACTTTCCAGCATGGCCAGTACAAATGTGTGCAGCTATATTACTCAGGAAGAGCACCCATACTTTCCAGTGCGTCCAGTACAAAGGTGTGCAGTAATATTACTCAGGAAGAGCGCCCATACTTTACAGCGGGGCCAGTACAAATGTGTGCAGCTATATTACAGAGGAAATGTACCAATTCTTTTCAGCAGGGCCATTACAAAGGTGTGCAGCTATAACCCATAATTTCCAGTGAGGCCAGTACGAAGGTGTGCAGCTATATTACTGAAGAAGAGCACCCATACTTTCCAGCAGGGCCAGTACAAAGGTATGCTGTTATATTACTGAGGAAGAGTACCCATAATGTCCAGTGGGGCCAGTGCAAAGGTGGGCAGCTTTATTACTGAGGAAGAGTACCAATACTTTTCAGCAGGCAAGTACAAAGGTATGCAGCTATATTACTGAGGAAGAGTACCCATACTGAGGAAGAGTACCCATATTTTCTAGCACGGCCAGTACAAAGGTATGCTGTTATATTACTGAGGAAGAGTACCCAAATTTCCAGAGGGGCCAGCACAAAGGTGGGCAGGTATATTATTGAGGAGGAGTACCAATACTTTTCAGCAGGAAAGTACAAAGGTGTGCAGCTATATTACTGAGGAAGAGTACCCATACTTTCCAGTGGGGCCAGTACAAAGGTGTGCAGCTATATTACAAAGGAAGAGTACTCATAATTTCCAGCAGGGCCAGCACAAAGGTGTGCAGCTATGTTACTGATGAAGAGTACCCAAACCTTCCAGCAGGCCCAGTACAAAGGTTTGCAGGTATATTACTGAAAAAGAGAACCCATAATCTCCAGTGGGGCCTGTACAAAGGTGTGCAGCTATATTACTGAGGAAGAGCACCCATATTTTCCAGCATTTCCAGTACAAAGGTGGGCAGCGATATTATTGAGAAAGAGTACCCATACTTGCCAGCGGGGCCAGTACAAACGTGTGCAGCTATATTACGGAGGAAGAGTACCCATAATTTCCAGTGAGGCAGTACAAAGGTGTGCAGCTATATTACTAAGGAAGAGTACCAATTCTTCTCAGCAGGCCAGTTCAAAGATGTGCTGCTATAATACTGAGGAAGAGTACCCATAATCTCCAGCGGGGCCAGTACAAAAGGGTGCAGCTATATTACTGAGGAAGAGCACCCATAATATCCAGCATGGCCAGTTCAAAGGTGGGCATCTATATTACTGAGAAAGAGTACCCATACTTTCCAGGAGGGCCAGTACAAAGGTGTGCAGCTATATTACTGAGGAAAAGTACCCATACCTTCCAGCAGGGCCAGTACAAAGGTATGCAGCTATATTACTGAAAAAGAGTACCCATAATCTCCAGCGGTGCCAGTACAAAGGTGTGCAGCTATATTACTGAGGAAAAGCACCCATACTTTCCAGCATGGCCAGTACAAAGGTGGGCAGCTATATTACAGAGAAAGAGTACCCATACTTTCAAGCGGGGCCAGTACAAAGGTGTGCATCTATATTACTGGGAAAGAGTACCCATTATTTCCAGCAGGGCCAGTACAAAGGTGTGCAGCTATATTACTGAGGAAGTGCACCCATACTTTCCAGCAGGACCAGTACAAAGGTGTGCAGCTATATTACTGAGGAAGAGCACCCATACTTTCCAGCATGGCAAGTACAAAGGTGTGCATCTATATTACTCAGGAGGAGCACCCATGTCTTCCAGCGTGGCCAGTACAAAGGTGAGCAGCTATATTACTCAGGAAGAGCTCCCATACTTTCCAGTGGGGCCAGTACAAAGGTGTGCAGCTATATTACTGAGGAAGAGCACCAATACTTTCCAGCGTGGCCAGTACAAAGGTGTGCAGCTATATTACTCAGGAACATCACCCATACTTTCCAGTAGGGCCAGTACAAAGGTGTGCAGCTATATTACTTAGGAAGAGTACCCATTATTTCCAGCATGGCCAGTTCAAAGGTGTGCAGCTATATTACTTAGGAAGAGCACACATACTTTCCAGCGTGGCCAGTACAAAGGTGTTCAGCTATATTACTCAGGAAGAGCACCCATACTTTCCAGTGGGTCAGTACAAGGGTGTGCAACTATATTACTGAGGAAAAGTACCAATACTTTTCAGCGAGCCAGTACAGAGGTGTGCTGTTATATTACTGAGGAAGAGCACCCATACTTTCCAGGGGGGCCAGTACAAAGGTGTGCAGCTATATTACTCAGGAAGGGCACCCATACTTTCCAGCATGACCAGTACAAAGGTGTGTAGCTATATTACTCAGGAAGAGCACCCATACTTTACAGCGTGGCCAGTACAAAGGTGTGTAGCTATATTACTCAGGAAGAGCACCCATACTTTCCAGTGGGGCCAGTACAAAGGTGTGCAGCTATATTTCTGAGGAAGAATACCCATACTTTTCAGTCAGGCCAGTACTAAGGTGTGCAGCAATTACTGAGGAAGAGTACCCATACTTTCCAGTGTACTAGTACAAAATGTGTGCAGCTAAATTACTGGGGAAGAGTACCCATACTTTCCAGCGTGGCCAGTACAACGGTGTGCAGCCATATTACTAAGGAAGAGTACCCATTATTTCCAGCAGGGCCAGTACAAAGCTGTTCAGCTATATTACTGAGAAAGAGCACCTATACTTTCCAGCATGGCCAGTACAAATGTGTGCAGCTATATTACTCAGGAAGAGCACCCATACTTTCCAGTGCGCCCAGTACAAAGGTGTGCAGTAATATTACTCAGGAAGAGCGCCCATACTTTACAGCGGGGCCAGTACAAATGTGTGCAGCTATATTACAGAGGAAGTGTACCCATACTTTTCAGCAGGGCCATTACAAAGGTGTGCAGCTATAACCCATAATTTCCAGTGAGGCCAGTACGAAGGTGTGCAGCTATATTACAGAAGAAGAGCACCCATACTTTCCAGCAGGGCCAGTACAAAGGTATGCTGTTATATTACTGAGGAAGAGTACCAATACTTTTCAGCAGGCAAGTACAAAGGTATGCAGCTATATTACTGAGGAAGAGTACCCATACTGAGGAAGAGTACCCATATTTTCTAGCACGGCCAGTACAAAGGTATGCTGTTATATTACTGAGGAAGAGTACCCAAATTTCCAGAGGGGCCAGCACAAAGGTGGGCAGGTATATTATTGAGGAGGAGTACCGATACTTTTCAGCAGGAAAGTACAAAGGTTTGCAGCTATATTACTGAGGAAGAGCACTCATACATTCCAGCAGGGCCAGTACAAAGGTGTGCCGCTATATACTGAGGAAGAGTACCCATACTTTCCAGTGGGGCCAGTACAAAGGTGTGCAGCTATATTACAAAGGAAGAGTACTCATAATTTCCAGCAGGGCCAGCACAAAGGTGTGCAGCTATGTTACTGATGAAGAGTACCCAAACCCTCCAGCAGGCCCAGTACAAAGGTTTGCAGCTATATTACTGAAAAAGAGAACCCATAATCTCCAGTGGGGTCTGTACAAAGGTGTGCAGCTATATTACTGAGGAAGAGCACCCATATTTTCCAGCATTTCCAGTACAAAGGTGGGCAGCGATATTATTGAGAAAGAGTACCCATACTTTCCAGCGGGGCCAGTACAAACGTGTGCAGCTATATTACGGAGGAAGAGTACCCATAATTTCCAGTGAGGCAGTACAAAGGTGTGCAGCTATATTACTAAGGAAGAGTACCAATACTTCTCAGCAGGCCAGTTCAAAGATGTGCAGCTATAATACTGAGGAAGAGTACCCATAATCTCCAGCGGGGCCAGTACAAAAGGGTGCAGCTATATTACTAAGGAAGAGCACCCATAATATCCAGCATGGCCAGTTCAAAGGTGGGCATCTATATTACTGAGAAAGAGTACCCATACTTTCCAGGAGGGCCAGTACAAAGGTGTGCAGCTATATTACTGAGGAAAAGTACCCATAAATCCAGCAGGCCCAGTACAAAGGTATGCAGCTATATTACTGAAAAAGAGTACCCATAATCTCCAGCGGTGCCAGTACAAAGGTGTGCAGCTATATTACTGAGGAAAAGCACCCATACTTTCCAGCATGGCCAGTACAAAGGTGGGCAGCTATATTACAGAGAAAGAGTACCCATACTTTCCAGCGGGGCCAGTACAAAGGTGTGCATCTATATTACTGGGAAAGAGTACCCATTATTTCCAGCAGGGCCAGTACAAAGGTGTGCAGCTATATTACTGAGGAAGAGCACCCATACTTTCCAGCATGGCCAGTACAAAGGTGTGCATCTATATTACTCAGGAGGAGCACCCATGCCTTCCAGCGTGGCCAGTACAAAGGTGAGCAGCTATATTACTCAGGAAGAGCACCCATACTTTCCAGTGGGGCCAGTACAAAGGTGTGCAGCTATATTACTGAGGAAGAGCACCAATACTTTCCAGCGTGGCCAGTACAAAGGTGTGCAGCTATATTACTCAGGAACATCACCCATACTTTCCAGTAGGGCCAGTACAAAGGTGTGCAGCTATATTACTTAGGAAGAGTACCCATTATTTCCAGCATGGCCAGTTCAAAGGTGTGCAGCTATATTACTTAGGAAGAGCACACATACTTTCCAGCCTGGCCAGTACAAAGGTGTGCAGCTATATTACTCAGGAAGAGCACCCATACTTTCCAGTGGGTCAGTACAAGGGTGTGCAACTATATTACTGAGGAAAAGTACCAATACTTTTCAGCGAGCCATTACAGAGGTGTGCTGTTATATTACTGAGGAAGAGTACCCATACTTTTCAGCGGATCCAGTAAAAAGGTGTGTTGCTATATTACTGAGGAAGAGTACCATTAATTTTCAGTGGGGCCAGTACAAAGGTGTGCAGCTATATTACTGAGGAAGAGTACCAATAATTTTCAGCAGGCCTGTACAAAGGTGTGCAGCTATATTACTGAGGAAGAGCACCCATACATTTCAGCAGGGCCAGTACAAAGGTGTTCAGCTATATTACTGAGGAAGAGTACCCATACTTTCCAGCGGGGCCAGTAAAAAGGTGTGCAGAAAATATTACTGAGGAAGAGTACCCATACTTTTCAGTGGGGCCAGTACAAAGATGTGCAGCTATATTGCCGAGGAATAGTACACATACTTTTCAGCTGGCCTGTACAAAGGTGTGCCGCTATATTACTGAGGAAGGGTACCCAGACTTTTCAGCAGGGCCAGTGCAAACCTGTGCAGCTATATTATGGAGGAAGAGTACCCATACTTTCCATCAGGGCCAGTTCAAAGGTGTACAGCTATATTACTGAGGAATAGTACCCATAATTTCCAGTTGGGCCAGTACATAGGTGAGCAGCTATATTACTGAGGAAGAGCACCCATACATTTCCAGCGCGGCCAGTACAAAGTTGTGTAGCTATATTACTGAGAAATAGCACTCACTTTCCAGCTGCACCAGTACATAGGTGTGTAGCTATATTACTCAGGAAAATGACCCATACCTTCAAGCAGGCTCAGTTCAAAGGTGTGCAGATATATTACTGTGGAAGAGCACCCATACTTTCCAGCATGGCCAGTACAACGGTGGGCAGTTGTATTACTGAGAAAGAGTACCCATGCATTCCGGCAGGGCCAGTACAAAGGTGTGCAGCCATCTTACAGAGGAAGAGTACCCAGAATATTCAGCAGGGCCAGTACAGGTTTGTGCAGCTATATTACTGAGGAAGTGCACCCATACATTTTAGCGGGGCCAGTACAAATGTGTGCAGCTATATTACAGACGAAGACTATCCATACTTTCCAGCGGGGCAAGTTCAAAGGGGTGCAGCTATATTAATGAGGAAGAGTACCCATACTTTCCAGCGGCGCTAGTACAATGGTGTGCAGCTATATTACTGAGAAAGAGTACCCATACATTCATGCCGTGCCAGTACAAAGGTGTGCAGCTATATTCCTGAGGAAGAATACCCATATTTTCCAGTCGGGCCAGTACTAAGGTGTGCAGCAATTACTGAGGAAGAGTATCCATACTTTCCAGTGGGACCAGTACAAAATGTGTGCAGCTATATTACTGAGGAAGAGTACCCATACTTTCCAGCGTGGCCAGCACAAAGGTGTGCAGCTATATTACTGAGGAAAAGTACCCATCCTGAAAATGAGTACCCACACTTTTCAGTGGGGCAGTACAAATGTGTGCAGCTATATTACGGAGGAAGAGTACCCATATTTTCCAGCAGGGCCAGTACAAAGGTGTGCCGCTATATTACTGAAGAAGAGTACCCATACTATACAGTGGGGCCAGTACAAAGGTGTGCAGCAATATCACTGAGGAAGAGTACCAATACTTTTCAGCGGACAAGTACAAGGGTGTGCAGCAATATTATTGAGAAAGAGTACCCATACTTTTCCAGGGGGCTAGTACAAATGTGTGCAGAAAATATTACGGAGGAAAAGTACCCATACTTTCCAGCGGGGCCAGTGCAAACCTGTACTGCTATATTATGGAGGAAGAGTACCCATACTCTCCAGCAGGACCAGTACAAAGGTGTACAGCTATATTACTGAGGAAGAGTACCCATAATTTCCAGATGGGCCAGTACAAAGGTGAGCAGCTATATTATTGAGGAGGAGCAACCATACATTTCCAGTGCAGCCAGTACAAAGGTGTGTAGCTATATTACTGAGAAAGAGAACTCACTTTCCAGCTGCACCAGTACAAAGGTGTGCAGCTATATTACTGAGGAAAAGGACCCATACCTTCAAGCAGGCTCAGTACAAGGGTGTGCAGCAATATTACTGTGGAAGAGCACCCATACTTTCCAGCATAGCCAGTACAAAGGTGGGCAGCTGTATTACTGAGAAAGAGTACCCTTACTTTCCAGCAGGACCAGTACAAAGGTGTGCAGCTATATTACTGAGGAAGAGTACCCATACTTTCCAGTGGGGCCAGCACAATGTTGTGCAGCTATATTACGGAGGAAAGTATGCATATTGACAAAGAGTACCTATACTTTCCAGCAGGGCCAGTACAAAGGTGTGCAGCTATATTACTGAGGAAAGTACCCATACTGACAAAGAGTACCCATACTTTCCAGGAGGGCCAGTACCAATGTGTGCAGCTATATTATAGAGGAATAGTACCCATACTTTTCAGCAGGGCCAGTACAGATTTGTCCAGTTATATTACTGAGGAAGTGTACCCATACATTTCAACGGGGCCAGTACAAATGTGTGCAGCTATATTACTGAGAAAGAGTACCCATACATTCATGCCATGCCAGTACAAAGGTGCGCAGCTATGTTCCTGAGGAAGAGTATCCATATTTTCCAGTCGGGACAGTACAAAGGTGTGCAGCTATATTACTGAGGAAGAGTAACCATACTTTCCAGCGAGGCCAGTACGAAGGTGTGCAACTTTATTACTGATGAAGAGTACCCATATTTTCCAGCGGTGCCAGTACAAAGTTGTGCAACTTTATTACCTAGGAAAAGTACCCATACTTTCCAGCAGGGCCAGTACAAATGTGTGCAGCCATATTATTGAGGAAGAGTACCCATACTTTCCAGCATGGCTATTTCAAAGGTGTGCAGCTATATTACTGAGGAAGAGCACCCATAGTTTCCAGTGGGGCCAGTACAAAGGTATGCAGCTATATTACTGAGGAAGAGTACCCATACTTTCCAGTGGGGACAGTACAAAGGTATGCTGCTATGTCACTGAGGAAGAGTACCCATACTTTCCAGTGGGGCCAGTCCAAAGGAGTGCAGCTATATTACCGAGGAAGAGTACCCATACTTTTCAGTGGGGCCAGTCCAAAGGAGTGCAGCTATATTACCGAGGAAGAGTACCCATACTTTTCAGTGAGACCAGTACAAACGTGTGCAGCAATATTACTGAGGAAGCATACCCATAATTTTCAGCAGCCCAGTACAAAGGTGTGCAGCTATATTACTGAGGACGAGTACCCATACTTTGCAGCTTGGCTATTTCAAAGGTGTGCAGCAATATTACTGAGGAAGAGTACCCATAATTTCCAGTTGGGCCAGTACAAAGGTGAGCAGCTATATTACTGAGGAGGAGCACCCATACATTTCCAGTGCGGCCAGTACAAAGGTGTGTAGCTATATTACTGAGAAAGAGAACTCACTTTCCAGCATGGCTATTTCAAAGGTGTGCAGCTATATTACTGAGGAAGAGTACCCATACATTGCAGCAGGGCCAGCAAAAAGGTGTGCAGTTATATTACTGAGGAAGAGCACCCATACTTTCCAGCGGGGCAAGTGCAAAGGTATGCAGCTATATTACTGAGGAAGAGTACCCATACTTTCCAGTGGGGACAGTACAAAGGTGTGCTGCTATGTCACTGAGGAAGAGTACCCATACTTTCCAGTGGGGCCAGTCCAAAGGAGTGCAGCTATATTACCGAGGAAGAGTACCCATACTTTTCAGTGAGGCCAGTACAAAGGTGTGCAACAATATTACTGAGGAAGCATACCCATAATTTTCAGCAGCCCAGTACAAAGGTGTGCAGCTATATTACTGAAGACGAGTACCCACACTTTGCAGCATGGCTATTTCAAAGGTGTGCAGCAATATTACTGA
This sequence comes from Ambystoma mexicanum, assembly GCF_040938575.1. NCBI lineage: Eukaryota > Metazoa > Chordata > Amphibia > Caudata > Ambystomatidae > Ambystoma > Ambystoma mexicanum. The sequence goes on along the minus strand of NC_090933.1, from coordinate 1,393,402,261 downwards.
GGAAGTGTACCCATACTTTCCAGCGGGGCCAATACAAAGGTGTGCAGGTATATTACTGAGGAAGAGCACCCATACTGAGGAAGAGTACCCATACTTCCCAGCGGTGCCAGTACAAAGGTGTGCAGATATTACCCATAATTTCCAGTGAGGCAAGTACAAAGGTGTGCAGCTATATGACTAAGGAAGAGCACCCGTACATTCCAGCGGGGCCAGTACAAACGTGTGCTGCTATGTCACTGAGGAAGTGTACCCATACTTTCCAGTGGGGCCAGTCCAAAGGTGTGCAGCTATATTACTGAGGAAGAGTACCCATGCTTTTCAGTGGGGCCACTACAGAAGTATGCAGCCATATTACTAAGGAAGAGTACCCATACGTTCCAGCAGGCCAGTACAAAGGTGTGCAGCTATATTCCTGAGGAAGAATACCCATACTTTTCAGTCAGGCCAGTACTAAGGTGTGCAGCAATTACTGAGGAAGAGTACCCATATTTTCCAGTGGGACTAGTACAAAATGTGTGCAGCTAAATTACTGGGGAAGAGTACCCATACTTTCCAGCGGGGCCAGCACAAAGGTGTGCAGCTATATTACTGAAGAAAAGTACCCATCCTGACAAAGTGTACCCATACTTTTCAGTGGGGCAGTACAAATGTGTGCAGCTATATTACGGAGGAAGAGTACCCATATTTTCCAGCAGGGCCAGTACAAAGGTGTGCCGCTATATTACTGAGGAAGAGTACCCATACTATACAGTGGGGCCAGTACAAATGTGTGGAGCGATATTACTGAGGAAGAGTACCCATACTTTCCAGCAGCACCAGTACAAAGGTGTACAGCTATATTACTGACAAACAGTACCCATAATTTCCATTTGGGCCGGTACAAAGGTGTACAGCTATATTACTGAGGAAGAGTACCCGTACTTTCCAGCGGGGCCAATACAAAGGTGTGCAGCTATATTAATGAGGAAGTGTATCCATACTTTCCAAAGGGCCCAGTAAAAAGATGTGCAGCTATATTACTGAGGAAGAGTACCCATACTTTCCACCGAGGCCAGTACAAAGGTATGCAGCTATATTACTGAGGAAGAGTGCCCATACTGAGGAAGAATACCCATACTTTCCAGCAGGGCCAGTACAAAGGTGTGCAGCTATATTACTGAAGAAGAGTACCCATACTTTCCAGCATGGCTATTTCAAACGTGTGCAGCTATGTTACCGAGGAAGAGTAACCATTCTTTCCAGTGGGGCCAGTACAAAGGTGTGCAGGTATATTACTGTGGAAGAGTACCCATACTTTCCAGCACGGCTATTTCAAATATGTTGAGCTATGTTACCGAGGAAGAGTAACCATACTTTCCAGCGAGGCAAGTACAAAAGTGTACAGCTATATTACTGAGGAAGAGTACCCATACTTTCCAGCGGGGCCAGTACAAAGGTGTGCAGCTATATTACTGAGGAAAAGTACCCATCCTGACAAAGAGTACCCATACTTTTCAGCAGGGCAGTACAAATGTGTGCAGCTATATTACTGAAGAAGAGTACCCATAATTTCCAGCTGGGCCAGTGCAAAGGTGTGCCGCTATATTACTGAGGACGAGTACCCATAATATACAGTGAGGCCAGTACAAAGGTGTGCAGCAATATCACTGAGGTAGAGTACCAATACTTTTCAGTGGACAAGTACAAGGGTGTGCAGCAATATTATTGAGAAAGAGTACCCATACTTTCCCAGGGGGCCAGTACAAAGGTGTGCCGCTATATTACTGAGGAAGGGTACCCAGACTTTTCAGCAGGGCCAGTACAAAGGTGTGCAGCTATATTACTGAGAAAGAGTACCCATACTTTCCAGCGGGGCCAGTGCAAACCTGTGCAGCTATATTATGGAGGAAGAGTACCCATACTTTCCAGCAGGTCCAGTACAAAGGTGTATAGCTATATTACTGAGGAATAGTACCCATAATTTCCAGTTGGGCCAGTACATAGGTGAGCAGCTATATTACTGAGGAAGAGCACCCATACATTTTCAGCGCGGCCAGTACAAAGTTGTGTAGCTATATTACTGAGAAAGAGCACTCACTTTCCAGCTGCACCAGTACATAGGTGTGTAGCTATATTACTGAGGAAAATGACCCATACCTTCAAGCAGGCTCAGTACAAAGGTGTGCAGATATATTACTGTGGAAGAGCACCCATACTTTCCAGCATGGCCAGTACAACGGTGGGCAGTTGTATTACTGAGAAAGAGTACCCATGCATTCCGGCAGGGCCAGTACAAAGGTGTGCAGCCATCTTACAGACGAAGAGTACCCATAATATTCAGCAGGGCCAGTACAGGTTTGTGCAGCTATATTACTGAGGAAGTACACCCATACATTTTAGCGGGGCCAGTACAAATGTGTGCAGCTATATTACAGACAAAGACTATCCATACTTTCCAGCGGGGCAAGTTCAAAGGGGTGCAGCTATATTAATGAGGAAGAGTACCCATACTTTCCAGCGGCGCTAGTACAATGGTGTGCAGCTATATTACTGAGAAAGAGTACCCATACATTCATGCCGTGCCAGTACAAAGGTGTGCAGCTATATTCCTGAGGAAGAATACCCATATTTTCCAGTCGGGCCAGTACTAAGGTGTGCAGCAATTACTGAGGAAGAGTATCCATACTTTCCAGTGGGACCAGTACAAAATGTGTGCAGCTATATTACTGAGGAAGAGTACCCATACTTTCCAGCGTGGCCAGCACAAAGGTGTGCAGCTATATTACTGAGGAAAAGTACCCATCCTGAAAATGAGTACCCACACTTTTCAGTGGGGCAGTACAAATGTGTGCAGCTATATTACGGAGAAAGAGTACCCATATTTTCCAGTAGGGCCAGTACAAAGGTGTGCAGCAATATCACTGAGGAAGAGTACCAATACTTTTCAGCGGACAAGTACAAGGGTGTGCAGCAATATTATTGAGAAAGAGTACCCATACTTTTCCAGGGGGCTAGTACAAATGTGTGCAGAAAATATTACGGAGGAAAAGTACCCATACTTTCCAGCGGGGCCAGTGCAAACCTGTACTGCTATATTATGGAGGAAGAGTACCCATACTCTCCAGCAGGACCAGTACAAAGGTGTACAGCTATATTACTGAGGAAGAGTACCCATAATTTCCAGTTGGGCCAGCACAATGTTGTGCAGCTATATTACGGAGGAAAGTACCCATATTGACAAAGAGTACCTATACTTTCCAGCAGGGCCAGTACAAAGGTGTGCAGCTATATTACTGAGGAAAGTACCCATACTGACAAAGAGTACCCATACTTTCCAGGAGGGCCAGTACCAATGTGTGCAGCTATATTATAGAGGAATAGTACCCATACTTTTCAGCAGGGCCAGTACAGATTTGTCCAGTTATATTACTGAGGAAGTGTACCCATACATTTCAACGGGGCCAGTACAAATGTGTGCAGCTATATTACTGAGAAAGAGTACCCATACATTCATGCCATGCCAGTACAAAGGTGCGCAGCTATGTTCCTGAGGAAGAGTAACCATACTTTCCAGCGAGGCCAGTACGAAGGTGTGCAACTTTATTACTGATGAAGAGTACCCATACTTTCCAGCGGTGCCAGTACAAAGTTGTGCAACTTTATTACCTAGGAAGATGACCCATACTTTCCAGCAGGGCCAGTACAAATGTGTGCAGCCATATTATTGAGGAAGAGTACCCATACTTTCCAGCATGGCTATTTCAAAGGTGTGCAGCTATATTACTGAGGAAGAGCACCCATAGTTTCCAGTGGGGCCAGTACAAAGGTATGCAGCTATATTACTGAGGAAGAGTACCCATACTTTCCAGTGGGGACAGTACAAAGGTATGCTGCTATGTCACTGAGGAAGAGTACCCATACTTTCCAGTGGGGCCAGTCCAAAGGAGTGCAGCTATATTACCGAGGAAGAGTACCCATACTTTTCAGTGAGACCAGTACAAAGGTGTGCAGCAATATTACTGAGGAAGCATACCCATAATTTTCAGCAGCCCGGTACAAAGGTGTGCAGCTATATTACTGAGGACGAGTACCCATACTTTGCAGCATGGCTATTTCAAAGGTGTGCAGCAATATTACTGAGGAAGAGTACCCATAATTTCCAGTTGGGCCAGTACAAAGGTGAGCAGCTATATTACTGAGGAGGAGCACCCATACATTTCCAGTGCGGCCAGTACAAAGGTGTGTAGCTATATTACTGAGAAAGAGAACTCACTTTCCAGCATGGCTATTTCAAAGGTGTGCAGCTATATTACTGAGGAAGAGTACCCATACATTGCAGCAGGGCCAGCAAAAAGGTGTGCAGTTATATTACTGAGGAAGAGCACCCATACTTTCCAGCGGGGCAAGTGCAAAGGTATGCAGCTATATTACTGAGGAAGAGTACCCATACTTTCCAGTGGGGACAGTACAAAGGTGTGCTGCTATGTCACTGAGGAAGAGTACCCATACTTTCCAGTGGGGCCAGTCCAAAGGAGTGCAGCTATATTACCGAGGAAGAGTACCCATACTTTTCAGTGAGGCCAGTACAAAGGTGTGCAACAATATTACTGAGGAAGCATACCCATAATTTTCAGCAGCCCAGTACAAAGGTGTGCAGCTATATTACTGAAGACGAGTACCCACACTTTGCAGCATGGCTATTTCAAAGGTGTGCAGCAATATTACTGAGGAAGTGTACCCATACATTCCAGCGGGGCAAATACAAAGGTGTGTAGGTATATTACTGAGGAAGAGCACCCATACTGAGGAAGAGTACCCATACTTTCCAGCGGTGCCAGTACAAAGGTGTGCAGATATTACCCATAATTTCCAGTGAGGCCAGTACAAAGGTGTGCAGCTATATGACTAAGGAAGAGCACCCGTACATTCCAGCGGGGCCAGTACAAATGCGTGCTGCTATGTCACTGAGGAAGTGTACCCATACTTTCCAGTGGGGCCAGTTCAAAGGTGTGCAGCTATATTACTGAGGAAGAGTACCCATGCTTTTCAGTGGGGCCACTACAGAAGTATGCAGCCATATTACTAAGGAAGAGTACCCATACGTTCCAGCAGGCCAGTACAAAGGTGTGCAGCTATATTCCTGAGGAAGAATACCCATACTTTTCAGTCAGGCCAGTACTAAGGTGTGCAGCAATTACTGAGGAAGAGTACCGATACTTTCCAGTGGGACTAGTACAAAATGTGTGCAGCTAAATTACTGGGGAAGAGTACCCATACTTTCCAGCGGGGCCAGCACAAATGTGTGCAGCTATATTACTGAGGAAAAGTACCCATCCTGACAAAGTGTACCCATACTTTTCAGTGGGGCAGTACAAATGTGTGCAGCTATATTACGGAGGAAGAGTACCCATATTTTCCAGAAGGGCCAGTACAAAGGTGTGCCGCTATATTACTGAGGAAGAGTACCCATACTATACAGTGGGGCCAGTACAAATGTGTAGAGCGATATTACTGTGTAAGAGTACCCATACTTTCCAGCAGCACCAGTACAAAGGTGTACAGCTATATTACTGACAAACAGTACCCATAATTTCCATTTGGGCCGGTACAAAGGTGTACAGCTATATTACTGAGGAAGAGTACCCGTACTTTCCAGCGGGGCCAATACAAAGGTGTGCAGCTATATTAATGAGGAAGTGTATCCATACTTTCCAAAGGGCCCAGTAAAAAGATGTGCAGCTATATTACTGAGGAAGAGTACCCATACTTTCCACCGAGGCCAGTACAAAGGTATGCAGCTATATTACTGAGGAAGAGTGCCCATACTGAGGAAGAATACCCATACTTTCCAGCAGGGCCAGTACAAAGGTGTGCAGCTATATTACTGAGGAAGAGTACCCATACTTTCCAGCATGGCTATTTCAAAGGTGTGCAGCTATGTTACCGAGGAAGAGTAACCATTCTTTCCAGTGGGGCCAGTACAAAGGTGTGCAGGTATATTACTGTGGAAGAGTACCCATACTTTCCAGCACGGCTATTTCAAATATGTTGAGCTATGTTATATTACTATATTACTGAGGAAGAGCACCCATACATTTCCAGCGCGGCCAGTACAAAGTTGTGTAGCTATATTACTGAGAAAGAGCACTCACTTTCCAGCTGCACCAGTACATAGGTGTGTAGCTATATTACTGAGGAAAATGACCCATACCTTCAAGCAGGCTCAGTACAAAGGTGTGCAGATATATTACTGTGGAAGAGCACCCATACTTTCCAGCATGGCCAGTACAACGGTGGGCAGTTGTATTACTGAGAAAGAGTACCCATGCATTCCGGCAGGGCCAGTACAAAGGTGTGCAGCCATCTTACAGAGGAAGAGTACCCATAATATTCAGCAGGGCCAGTACAGGTTTGTGCAGCTATATTACTGAGGAAGTGCACCCATACATTTTAGCGGGGCCAGTACAAATGTGTGCAGCTATATTACAGACGAAGACTATCCATACTTTCCAGCGGGGCAAGTTCAAAGGGGTGCAGCTATATTAATGAGGAAGAGTACCCATACTTTCCAGCGGCGCTAGTACAATGGTGTGCAGCTATATTACTGAGAAAGAGTACCCATACATTCATGCCGTGCCAGTACAAAGGTGTGCAGCTATATTCCTGAGGAAGAATACCCATATTTTCCAGTCGGGCCAGTACTTAGGTGTGCAGCAATTACTGAGGAAGAGTATCCATACTTTCCAGTGGGACCAGTACAAAATGTGTGCAGCTATATTACTGAGGAAGAGTACCCATACTTTCCAGCGTGGCCAGCACAAAGGTGTGCAGCTATATTACTGAGGAAAAGTACCCATCCTGAAAATGAGTACCCACACTTTTCAGTGGGCCAGTACAAAGGTGTGCCGCTATATTACTGAAGAAGAGTACCCATACTATACAGTGGGGCCAGTACAAAGGTGTGCAGCAATATCACTGAGGAAGAGTACCAATACTTTTCAGCGGACAAGTACAAGGGTGTGCAGCAATATTATTGAGAAAGAGTACCCATACTTTTCCAGGGGGCTAGTACAAATGTGTGCAGAAAATATTACGGAGGAAAAGTACCCATACTTTCCAGCGGGGCCAGTGCAAACCTGTACTGCTATATTATGGAGGAAGAGTACCCATACTCTCCAGCAGGATCAGTACAAAGGTGTACAGCTATATTACTGAGGAGGAGCAACCATACATTTCCAGTGCAGCCAGTACAAAGGTGTGTAGCTATATTACTGAGAAAGAGAACTCACTTTCCAGCTGCACCAGTACAAAGGTGTGCAGCTATATTACTGAGGAAAAGGACCCATACCTTCAAGCAGGCTCAGTACAAGGGTGTGCAGCAATATTACTGTGGAAGAGCACCCATACTTTCCAGCATGGCCAGTACAAAGGTGGGCAGCTGTATTACTGAGAAAGAGTACCCTTACTTTCCAGCAGGACCAGTACAAAGGTGTGCAGCTATATTACTGAGGAAGAGTACCCATACTTTCCAGTGGGGCCAGCACAATGTTGTGCAACTATATTACGGAGGAAAGTACCCATATTGACAAAGAGTACCTATACTTTCCAGCAGGGCCAGTACAAAGGTGTGCAGCTATATTACTGAGGAAAGTACCCATACTGACAAAGAGTACCCATACTTTCCAGGAGGGCCAGTACCAATGTGTGCAGCTATATTATAGAGGAATAGTACCCATACTTTTCAGCAGGGCCAGTACAGATTTGTCCAGTTATATTACTGAGGAAGTGTACCCATACATTTCAACGGGGCCAGTACAAATGTGTGCAGCTATATTACTGAGAAAGAGTACCCATACATTCATGCCATGCCAGTACAAAGGTGCGCAGCTATGTTCCTGAGGAAGAGTATCCATATTTTCCAGTCGGGACAGTACAAAGGTGTGCAGCTATATTACTGAGGAAGAGTAACCATACTTTCCAGCGAGGCCAGTACGAAGGTGTGCAACTTTATTACTGATGAAGTGTACCCATACTTTCCAGCGGTGCCAGTACAAAGTTGTGCAACTTTATTACCTAGGAAGAGTACCCATACTTTCCAGCAGGGCCAGTACAAATGTGTGCAGCCATATTATTGAGGAAGAGTACCCATACTTTCCAGCATGGCTATTTCAAAGGTGTGCAGCTATATTACTGAGGAAGAGCACCCATAGTTTCCAGTGGGGCCAGTACAAAGGTATGCAGCTATATTACTGAGGAAGAGTACCCATTCTTTCCAGTGGGGACAGTACAAAGGTATGCTGCTATGTCACTGAGGAAGAGTACCCATACTTTCCAGTGGGGCCAGTCCAAAGGAGTGCAGCTATATTACCGAGGAAGAGTACCCATACTTTTCAGTGAGGCCAGTACAAAGGTGTGCAGCAATATTACTGAGGAAGCATACCCATAATTTTCAGCAGCCCAGTACAAAGGTGTGCAGCTATATTACTGAAGACGAGTACCCACACTTTGCAGCATGGCTATTTCAAAGGTGTGCAGCAATATTACTGAGGAAGTGTACCCATACTTTCCAGCGGGGCCAATACAAAGGTGTGTAGGTATATTACTGAGGAAGAGCACCTATACTGAGGAAGAGTACCCATACTTTCCAGCGGTGCCAGTACAAAGGTGTGCAGATATTACCCATAATTTCCAGTGAGGCCAGTACAAAGGTGTGCAGCTATATGACTAAGGAAGAGCACCCGTACATTCGAGCGGGGCCAGTACAAATGCGTGCTGCTGTGTCACTGAGGAAGTGTACCCATACTTTCCAGTGGGGCCAGTTCAAAGGTGTGCAGCTATTTTACTGAGGAAGAGTACCCATGCTTTACAGTGGGGCCACTACAGAAGTATGCAGCCATATTACTAAGGAAGAGTACCCATACGTTCCAGCAGGCCAGTACAAAGGTGTGCAGCTATATTCCTGAGGAAGAATAACCATACTTTTCAGTCAGGCCAGTACTAAGGTGTGCAGCAATTACTGAGGAAGAGTACCCATACTTTCCAGTGGGACTAGTACAAAATGCGTGCAGCTAAATTACTGGGGAAGAGTACCCATACTTTCCAGCGGGGCCAGCACAAAGGTGTGCAGCTATATTACTGAGGAAAAGTACCCATCCTGACAAAGTGTACCCATACTTTTCAGTGGGGCAGTACAAATGTGTGCAGCTATATTACGGAGGAAGAGTACCCATATTTTCCAGCAGGGCCAGTACAAAGGTGTGCCGCTATATTACTGAGGAAGAGTACCCATACTATACAGTGGGGCCAGTACAAATGTGTGGAGCGATATTACTGAGGAAGAGTACCCATACTTTCCAGCAGCACCAGTACAAAGGTGTACAGCTATATTACTGACAAACAGTACCCATAATTTCCATTTGGGCCGGTACAAAGGTGTACAGCTATATTACTGAGGAAGAGTACTCGTACTTTCCAGCGGGGCCAATACAAAGGTGTGCAGCTATATTAATGAGGAAGTGTATCCATACTTTCCAAAGGGCCCAGTAAAAAGATGTGCAGCTATATTACTGAGGAAGAGTACCCATACTTTCCACCGAGGCCAGTACAAAGGTATGCAGCTATATTACTGAGGAAGAGTGCCCATACTGAGGAAGAATACCCATACTTTCCAGCAGGCCCAGTACAAAGGTGTGCAGCTATATTACTGAGGAAGAGTACCCATACTTTCCAGCATGGCTATTTCAAAGGTGTGCAGCTATGTTACCGAGGAAGAGTAACCATTCTTTCCAGTGGGGCCAGTACAAAGGTGTGCAGGTATATTACTGTGGAAGAGTACCCATACTTTCCAGCACGGCTATTTCAAATATGTTGAGCTATGTTACCGAGGAAGAGTAACCATACTTTCCAGCGAGGCAAGTACAAAAGTGTACAGCTATATTACTGAGGAAGAGCACCCATACTTTCCAGCGGGGCCAGTACAAAGGTGTGCAGCTATATTACTGAGGAAAAGTATCCATCCTGACAAAGAGTACCCATACTTTTCAGCAGGGCAGTATAAATGTGTGCAGCTATATTACTGAAGAAGAGTACCCATACTTTCCAGTGGGGACAGTACAAAGGTGTGCTGCTATGTCACTGAGGAAGAGTTCCCATACTTTCCAGTGGGGCCAGTCCAAAGGAGTGCATCTATATTACCGAGGAAGAGTACCCATACTTTTCAGTGAGGCCAGTACAAAGGTGTGCAACAATATTACTGAGGAAGCATACCCATAATTTTCAGCAGCCCAGTACAAAGGTGTGCAGCTATATTACTGAAGACGAGTACCCATACTTTGCAGCATGGCTATTTCAAAGGTGTGCAGCAATATTACTGAGGAAGTGTACCCATACTTTCCAGCGGGGCCAATACAAAGGTGTGCAGGTATATTACTGAGGAAGAGCACCCATACTGAGGAAGAGTACCCATACTTTCCAGCGGTGCCAGTACAAAGGTGTGCAGATATTACCCATAATTTCCAGTGAGGCCAGTACAAAGGTGTGCAGCTATATGACTAAGGAAGAGCACCCGTACATTCCAGCGGGGCCAGTACAAACGTGTGCTGCTATGTCACTGAGGAAGTGTACCCATACACTCCCAGTGCGGCAAGTCCAAAGGTGTGCAGCTATATTACTGAGGAAGAGTACCCATGCTTTTCAGTGGGGCCACTACAAAAGTATGCAGCCATATTACTAAGGAAGAGTACCCATACGTTCCAGCAGGCCAGTGCAAAGGTGTGCAGCTATATTCCTGAGGAAGAATACCCATACTTTTCAGTCAGGCCAGTACTAAGGTGTGCAGCAATTACTGAGGAAGAGTACCCATACTTTCCAGTGTACTAGTACAAAATGTGTGCAGCTAAATTACTGGGGAAGAGTACCCATACTTTCCAGCGGGGCCAGCACAAAGGTGTGCAGCTATATTACTGAGGAAAAGTACCCATCCTGACAAAGAGTACCCATACTTTTCAGTGGGGCAGTACAAATGTGTGCAGCTATATTACGGAGGAAGAGTACCCATATTTTCCAGCAGGGCCAGTACAAAGGTGTGCCGCTATATTACTGAGTAAGAGTATCCATACTATACAGTGGGGCCAATACCAATGTGTGGAGCGATATTACTGAGGAAGAGTACCCATACTTTCCAGCAGCACCAGTACAAAGGTGTACAGCTATATTACTGACGAACAGTACCCATAATTTCCATTTGGGCCGGTACAAAGGTGTACAGCTATATTACTGAGGAAGAGTACCCGTACTTTCCAGCGGGGCCAATACAAAGGTGTGCAGCTATATTAATGAGGAAGTGTATCCATACTTTCCAAAGGGACCAGTAAAAAGATGTGCAGCTATATTACTGAGGAAGAGTACCCATACTTTCCACCGAGGCCAGTACAAAGGTATGCAGCTATATTACTGAGGAAGAGTGTCCATACTGAGGAAGAATACCCATACTTTCCAGCAGGGCCAGTACAAAGGTGTGCAGCTATATTACTGAGGAAGAGTACCCATACTTTCCAGCATGGCTATTTCAAAGGTGTGCAGCTATGTTACCGAGGAAGAGTAACCATTCTTTCCAGTGGGGCCAGTACAAAGGTGTGCAGGTATATTAATGCGGAAGAGTACCCATACTTTCCAGCACGGCTATTTCAAATATGTTGAGCTATGTTACCGAGGAAGAGTAACCATACTTTCCAGCGAGGCAAGAACAAAAGTGTACAGCTATATTACTGAGGAAGAGTACCCATACTTTCCAGCGGGGCCAGTACAAAGGTGTGCAGCTATATTACTGAGGAAAAGTACCCATCCTGACAAAGAGTACCCATACTTTTCAGCAGGGCAGTACAAATGTGTGCAGCTATATTACTGAGGAAGAGTACCCATAATTTCCAGTTGGGCCAGTACAAAGGTGAGCAGCTATATTACTGAGGAAGAGCCCCATACAGCGTGGCCAGTACAAAGGTGTGTAGCTATATTACTGAGAAAGTGCACTCACTTTCCAGCTGCACCAGTACAAAGGTGTGCAGATATATTACTGAGAAAAAGGACCCATACCTTCAAGCTGGCTCAGTACAAAGGTGTGCAGCTTATTACCGTGGAAGAGCACCCATACTTTCCAGCATGGCCAGTACAAAGGAGGCCAACTGTATTACTGAGAAAGAGTACGCATATTTTCCAGTAGGGCCAGTACAAAGGTGTGCAGCTACCTTACTGAGGAAGAGTACCCATACTTTCCAGCGGGGCAGCACAATGTTGTGCAGCTATATTACTGAGTAAAGTACCCATACTGACAAAGAGTACCCATACTTTCCAGTGGGGCCAGTACAAAAGTGTGCAGCTATATTACTGAGGAAGAGTGCCCATACTTTCCAGAAGGGCCAGTACCAATGTGTGCAGCTATATTACAGAGGAAGAGTACCCACACTTTTCAGCAGGGCCAGTACAGATTTGTGCAGGTATATTACAGAGGAAGTTTACCCATACATTTCAGCGGGGCCAGTACAAATGTGTGCAGCTATATTACAAACGAAGAGTACCCATACTTTCCAGCGGGGGCAGTTCAAAGGGGTGCAGCTATATTAATGAGGAAGAGTGCCCATACTTTCCAGCGGCACTAGTACAATAGTGTGCAGCTATATTACTGAGAAAGTGTAACCATACATTCATGCCGTGCCAGTACAAAGGTGTGCAGCTATATTCCTGAGGAAGAGTACCCATATTTTCCAGTCGGGACAGTACAAAGGTGTGCATCAATTATTGAGGAAGAGTATGAATATTTTCCAGCATGGCTATTACAAAGGTGTGCAGCTGTATTACTGAGGAAGAGTAACCATACTTTCCAGCGAGGCCAGTACAAAGGTGTGCAACTATATTACTGAGGAAGAGTACCCATACTTTCCAGCGGTGCCAGTACAAAGTTTTGCAGCTTTATTACCTGGGAAGAGTACCCATACTTTCCAGCAGGGCCAGTACAAATGTGTGCAGCCATATTATTGAGGAAGAGTACCCATACTTTCCAGCATGGCTATTTAAAAGGTGTGCAGCTATATTACTGAGGAAGAGCACCCATAGATTCCAGTGGGGCCACAGCAAAGGTATGCAGCTATATTACTGAGGAAGAGCACCCATAGTTTCCGTTGGGGCCAGAGCAAAGTTATGCAGCTATATTACTGAGGAAGAGTACCCATACTTTTCAGTGAGGCCAGTAAAAAGGTGTGCAGCAATATTACTAAGGAAGCATACCCATAACTTTCAGCAGCCCAGTACAAAGGTGTGCAGCTATATTACTGAGGACAAGTACCCATACTTTCCAGCGGGGCCAATACAAAGGTGTGCAGCTATATTACTGAGGAAGAGAATGCATACTTTCCAGCAGACCCAGTACAAAGGTGTGCAGCTATATTACTGAGGACGAGTACCCATACTTTCCAGCGGTGCCAGTACAAAGGTGTGCAGCTATTACCCATAATTTGCAGTGAGGCCAGTACAAAGGTGTACAGCTATATGACTAAGGAAGAGCACCCGTACATTCCAGCAGGGCCAGTACAAAGGTGTGCTGCTATGTCACTGAGGAAGAGTACCCATACTTTCCAGTGGGGCCAGTCCAAAGGTGTGCAGCTATATTACTGAGGACGAGTACCCATACTTTCCAGCGGGCCTGTACAAAGGTGTGCAGGTATATTACTGAGGAAGAGCACCCATACTGAGGAAGAGTACCCATACTTTCCAGCGGTGCCAGTACAAAGGTGTCAGCTATTACCCATAATTTCCAGTGAGGCCAGTACAAAGGTCTGCAACTACCTAACTAAGGAATAGCACCCATACTTTCCAGTGGGGCCATTACAAAGGTATGCAGCTATATTACTAAAGAAGAGTACCCATACGTTCCAGCAGGCCAGTACAAAGATGTGCATCTATATTACTGAGGAAGAGTACCCATACTTTTCAGTGGGGCCAGTACAAAGGAGTGCAGCTATATTACTGAGAAAGAGTACCCATACATTTATGCCGTGTCAGTACAAAGGAGCGCAGCTATATTCCTGAGGAAGAGTACCCATATTTTCCAGTTGTGACAGTACAAAGGTGTGCAGCAATTACTGAGGAAGAGTATGAATATTTTCCAGCATGGCTATTACAAAGGTGTGCAACTATATTCCTGAGGAAGAGTACCCATACGTTCCAGCAGGGCCAGTACAAATGTGTGCAGCCATATTATTGAGGAAGAGTACCCATACTTTCCAGCATGGCTATTTCAAAGGTGTGCAGCTATATTGCTGAGGAAGAGCGCCCATAGTTTCCAGTGGGGCCAGTGCAAAGGTATGCAGCTATATTGCTGAGGAAGAGTACCCATACTTTTCAGTGGGGACAGTACAAAGGTGTGCTGCTATGTCACTGATGAAGAGTACCCATACTTTCCAGTGGGGCCAGTCCAAAGGAGTGCAGCTATATTACCGAGGAAAAGTAACCATACTTTTCAGTGAGGCCATTAAAATGGTGTGCAGCAATATTACTGAGGAAGCATACCCATAACTTTCTGCAGCCCAGTACAAAGGTGTGCAGCTATATTACTGAGGACGAATACCCATACTTTCCAGCGGGGCCAATAAAAAGGTGTGCAGCTATATTACTGAGGAAGAGAACCCATATTAGGAAGTGTACCCATATTTCCAGTGGTGCCAGTACAATGGTGTGCAGCTATATTACTGAGGAAGAGTACCCATACTTTCCACCGAGGCCAGTACAAATGTGTGCAGCTATATTACTTGGAAAGAGTACCCATACTGAGGAAGAATACCCATACTTTCCAGCAGGGCCAGAACAAAGGTGTGCAGCTATATTACTAAGGACGAGTACCCATACTTTCCAGCAGGGCCAGAACAAAGGTGTGCAGCTATATTACTGAGGAAGAGTATCCATACTGAGGAAGATTACTGATATTTTCCAGCTGGGCCGGTACAAAGGTGTACAGCTATATTACTGAGGAAGAGTACCCATACTTTCCAGCGGGGCCAATACAATGGTTTGCAGCTATATTACTGAGGAAGAGTATCCATACTTTCCAAAGGCCCAGTAAAAAGGCGTGCAGCTATATTGCTGAGGAAGAGTACCCATACTTTCCACCGAGGCCAGTACAAAGGTGTGCAGCTATATTACTGAGGAAGAGTGCCCATACTGAGGAAGAATACCCATACTTTCCAGCAAGGCCAGTACAAAGTTGTGCAGCTATATTACTGAGGAAGAGTACCCATACTTTCCAGCATGACTATTTCAAAGGTGTGCAGCTATGTTACCAAGGAAGAGTAACCATACTTTCCAGCGGGGCCAGTACAAAATTGTGGAGCTATATTACTGAGGAAGAGTACCCATACTTTCCAGCATGGCTATTTCAAAGGTGTGCAGCTATATTACTGAGGATGAGTACCCATACGTTCCAGCGGGCCAGTACAAAGGTATGCATCTGTCTTACTGAGGACGAGTACCCATACTTTCCAGCGATGCCAGTACAAAGGTGTGCACCTATTACCCATAATTTGCAGTGAGGCCAGTACAAAGTTGTACTGCTATGTGACTAAGGAATACCACCCATACATTCCAGCGGGGCCAGTACAAAGGTGTGCTGCTATGTCACTGAGGAAGAGTACCCATACTTTCCAGTGGGGCCAGTCCAAAGGTGTGCAGCTATATTACTGAGGACGAGTACCCATACATTCCAGCGGGCCTGTACAAAGGTGTGCAGGTATATTACTGAGGAAGAGCACCCATACTGAGGAAGAGTACCCATACTAACCAGCGGTGCCAGTACAAAGGTGTGCAGCTATTACCCATAATTTCCAGTGAGGCCACTTCAAAGGTATGCAGCTATATGACTAAGGAAGAGTACCCATATGTTCCAGCGGGCCAGTACAAAGGTGTGCATCTATATTACTGAGGAAGAGTACCCATACATTACAGTGGGGCCAGTACAAAGGTGTGCAGCTATATTACTGAGGATTAGTATCCATACTGAGGAAGATTACTGATATTTTCCAGCTGGGCTGGTACAAAGGTGTACAGCTATATTACTGAGGAAGAGTACCCATACTTTCCAGCTGGGCCAATACAAAGGTGTGCAGCTATATTACTGAGGAAGAGTATCCATACTTTCCAAAGGCCCAGTAAAAAGGCATACACCTATATTGCTGAGGAAGAGTACCCATACTTTCCACTGAGGCCAGTACAAAGGTGTGCAGCTATATTATTGAGGAAGATTTCCCATACTGAGGAAGAATACCCATACTTTCCAGCAGGGCCAGTACAAAGGTGTGCAGCTATATTACTGAGGAAGAGTACCCATACTTTCCAGCATGGCTATTTCAAAGGTGTGCAGCTATATTACTGAGGATGAGTACCCATACTTTCCAGCCGGGCGAATACAAAGGTGTCCAGCTATATTACTGAGGAAGACAACCCATACTTTCCAGCGGGCCCAGTAGAAAGATGTGCAGCCATATTACTGAGGAAGAGTACCCATACTTAGGAAGTGTACCCATATTTTCCAGTGGTGCCAGTACAATGGTGTGCAGCTATATTACTGAGGAAGAGTACCCATACTTTCTACTGAGGCCAGTACAAAGGTGTGCAGCTATATTACTGGGGAAGAGTACCCACACTTTCCAGCAGGGCCAGAACAAAGGTGTGCAACTATATTACTGAAGACGAGTACCCATACTTTCCAGCAGGCCTGTACAAAGGTATGCAGGTATATTACTGAGGAAGAGCACCCATACTGAGGAAGAGTACCCATACTTTCCAGCGGTGCCAGTACAAAGGTGTCAGCTATTACCCATAATTTGCAGTGAGGCCAGTACAAAGTTGTGCAGCTGTATGACTAAGGAAGAGCACCCGTACATTCCAGCGGGGCCAGTACAAAGGTGTGCTGCTATGTCACTGGGGAAGAGTAC
The DNA here is from genome assembly GCF_040938575.1 of Ambystoma mexicanum. Lineage (NCBI taxonomy): Eukaryota > Metazoa > Chordata > Amphibia > Caudata > Ambystomatidae > Ambystoma > Ambystoma mexicanum. The sequence continues at coordinate 1,393,385,306 of NC_090933.1, read as the reverse complement.
CCATACTTTCCAGTGGGGCCAGTCCAAAGGTGTGCAGCTATATTACTGAGGACGAGTACCTATACTTTCCAGCGGGCCTGTACAAAGGTGTGCAGGTATATTACTGAGGAAGAGCAACCATACTGAGGAAGAGTACCCATACTTTCCAGCGGTGCCAATACAAAGGAGTGCAGCTATTACCCATAATTTCCAGTGAGGCCAGTACAAAGGTGTGCAGCTATATGACTAAGGAAGAGCACCCATAAATTCTAGCGGGGCCTGTACAAAGGTGTGCTGCTATGTCACTGAGGAAGAGTACCCATACTTTCCAGTCGGGCCACTACAAGGGTATGCAGCTATATTACTAAGGAAGAGTACCCATACGTTCCAGTGGGCCAGTACAAAGGTGTGCATCTATATTACTGAGGAAGAGTACCCATACATTTCAGTGGGGCCAGTACAAAGGTGTGCAGCTATATTACTGAGGAAGAGTATCCATACTGAGGAAGATTACTGATATTTTCCAGCTGGGCAGGTACAAAGGTGTACAGCTATATTACTGAGGAAGAGTACCCATACTTTCCAGCGGGGCCAATACAAAGGTGTGCAGCTATATTACTGAGGAAGAGTATCCAATCTTTCCAAAGGCCCAGTAAAAAGGCAAGCAGCTATATTGCTGAGGAAGAGTACCCATACTTTCCATCGAGGCCTGTATAAAGGTGTGCAGCTATATTACTGAGGAAGAGTATCCATACTTCCCAGCATGGCTATTTCAAAGGTGTGCAGCTATGTTACCGAGGAAGAGTAACCATACTTTCCAGCGGGGCCAGTACAAAGTTGTGCAGCTATATTACTGAGGAAGAGTACCCATACTTTGCAGCATGACTATTTCAAAGGTGTGCAGCTATGTTACCGAGGAAGAGTAACCTTACTTTCCATCGGGCCCAGTACAGAAGTGTGCAGCTATATTACTGAGGAAGAGTACCCATACTTTCCAGCGCGGCCAGCACAAAGGTGTGACACTATATCACTGAGGAAGAGTACCCATAATATACAGTGGGGCCAGTACAAAGGTGTGCAGCAAAATCACTGAGGAAGAGAATCAATACTTTTCAGCGGACCAAGTACAAGGGTGTGCAGCAATATTATTGAGAAAGAGTACCCATACTTTTCCTGGGAGCCAGTACAAATGTGTGCAGCGAGATTACTGAGGAAGAGTACCCATACTTTCCAGCAGTGCCGGAACAAAGGTGTGCAGAAAATAGTACGGAGGAAAAGTACCCATACTTTCCAGCGGGGCCAGTGCACACCTGTGCAGCTATATTATGGAGGAAGAGTACCCATCCTTTCCAGCAGGCCAGTACAAAGGTGTACAGCTATATTACTGAGGAAGAGTACCCATAATTTCCATATGTGCCAGTACATAGGTGAGCGGCTATATTACTGAGGAAGAGCACCCATACATTTCCAGTGCGGCCAGTACAAAGTTGTGTAGCTATATTACTGAGAAAGAGCACTCACTTTCCAGCTGCACTAGTACAAAGGTGTGTAGCTATATTACTGAGGAAAAGGACCCATACCTTCAAGCAGGCTTAGTACAAACGTGTGCAGCTATATTACTGAGGAAGAGTACCCATACTTTCCAGTGGGGCCAGCACAAAGGCGTGCAGCTATATTACTGAGGAAAAGAACCCATCCTGACAAAGAGTACCCATACTTTTCAGCGGGGCAGTACAAATGTGTGCAGCTATATTACTGAGGACGAGTACCCATAATATACAGTGGGGCCAGTACAAAGGTGTGCAGCAATATCAATGAGGAAGAGTACCAATACTTTTCAGTGGACAAGTACAAGGGTGTGCATCAATATGACTGAGGAAGTGCACCCATACATTTCAGCGGGGCCAGTACAAATGTGTGCAGCTATATTAATGAGGAAGAGTACCCATACTGAGGAAGAATACCCATACTTTCCAGCAGGGCCAGAACAAAGGTGTGCAGCTATATTACTGAGGATGAGTACCCATACTTTCCAGCGAGCCTGTACAAAGGTGTGCAGGTATATTACTAAGGAAGAGCACCAATACTGAGGAAGAGTACCCATACTTTCCAGCGGTGCCAGAACAAAGGTGTGCAGCTATATGACTAAGGAAGAGCACCCGTACATTCCAGTGGGGCCAGTACAAAGGTGTGCAGCTATATTACTGAGGAAGAGTATCCATACTGAGGAAGATTACTGATATTTTCCAGCTGGGCCGGTACAAAGATGTACAGCTATATTACTGAGGAAGAGTCCCCATACTTTCCAGCGGGGCCAATACAAAGGTGTGCAGCTATATAACTGAGCAAGTGTATCCATACTTTCCAAAGGGCCCAATACAAAGGTGTGCTGCTATATTACTGAGGAAGAGTACCCATACTTTCCACCGAGGCCAGTACAAAGGTGTGCAGCTATATTACTGAGGAAGGGTACCCATACTTTCCAGCATGGCTATTTCAAAGGTGTGCAGCTATGTTACTGAGGAAGAGTAACCATACTTTCCAGCAGGGCCAGTACAAAGATGTGCAGCTATATTACTGAGGAAGAGTACCCATACTTTCCAGCACGGCTATTTCAAATATGTGCAGCTATTTTACCGGGGAAGAGTAACCATACTTTCCAGCGTGGCTAGTACAAAAGTGTGCAGCTATATTACAGAGGAAGAGTACCCATACTTTCCAGTGGGGCCAGAACAAAGGTGTGCAGCTATATTACTGAGGAAAAGTACCCATCCTGACAAAGAGTAATCATACTTTTCAGCGGGGCAGTACAAATGTGTGCAGCGATATTACGGAAGAAGAGTACCCATATTTTCCAGCAGGGCCAGTACAAAGGCGTGCCGTTATATTACTGAGGACGAGTACCCATAATATGCAGTGGGGCCATTAAAAAGGTGTGCAGCAATATCACTAAGGAAGAGTACCAATACTTTTCAGCAGACAAGTACAAGGGTGTGCAGCAATATTATTGACAAAGAGTACCCATATTTTTCCTGGGAGCCAGTACAAATGTGTGTAGCAATATTACTGAGGAAGAGTACCCATACTTTCCAGCAGGGCCAGAACAAAGGTGTGCAGAAAATATTACGGAGGAAAAGTACCCATACTTTCCAGCGGGGCCAGTGCAAACCTGTGCAGCTATATTATGGAGGAAGAGTACCCATACTTTCCAGCTGGCCCAGTACAAAGGTGTAGAGCTATATTACTGAGGAAGAGTACCCATAATTTCCATTTGGGCCAGTACAAATGTGAGCAGCTATATTACTGAGGAAGAGCACCCATACATTTCCAGCGCGGCCAGTACGAAGTTGTGTAGCTATATTACTGAGAAAGAGCACTCACTTTCCAGCTGCACCAGTACAAAGGTGTGTAGCTATAGTACTGAGGAAAAGAACCCATACCTTCAAGCAAGCTCAGTACAAAGGTGTGCAGATATATTACTGTGGAAGAGCACCCATACTTTCCAGCATGGCCAGTACAATGGTGGGCAGCTGTATTACTGAGAAAGAGTACCCATACTTTCCAGCAGGGCCAGTAGAAAGGTGTGCAGCTATCTTACAGAGGAAGAGTACCCATACTATTCAGCAGGGCCAGTACAGGTTTGTGCAGCTATATGACTGAGGAAGTGCACCCATACATTTCAGCGGGGCCAGTACAAATGTGTGCAGCTATATTACTGAGGAAGAGCACCCATACTGAGGAAGAATACCCATACTTTCCAGCAGGGCCAGAACAAAGGTGTGCAGCTATATTACTGAGGATGCGTACCCATACTTTCCAGCGGGCCTGTACAAAGGTGTGCAGGTATATTACTGAGGAAGAGCACCAATACTGAGGAAGAGTACCCATACTTTCCAGCGGTGCCAGTACAAAGGTGTGCAGATATTACCCATCATTTCCAGTGAGGCCAGTACAAAGGTGTGCAGCTATATGACTAAAGAAGAGCACCCATACATTCCAGTGGGGCCAGTACAAAGGTGTGCAGCTATATTACTGAGGAAGAGTATCCATACTGAGGAAGATTACTGATATTTTCCAGCTGGGCCGGTACAAAGGTGTACAGCTATATTACTGAGGAAGAGTCCCCATAATTTCCAGCGGGGCCAATACAAAGGTGTGCAGCTATATTACTGAGCAAGTGCATCCATACTTTCCAAAGGGCCCAATAAAAAGGTGTGCTGCTATATTACTGAGGAAGAGTACCCATACTTTCCACCGAGGCCAGTACAAAGGTGTGCAGCTATATTACTGAGGAAGAGTGCCCATACTGAGGAAGAATACCCATACATTCCAGCAGGGCCAGTACAAAGGTATGCAGCTATATTACTGAGGAAGAGTACCCATACTTTCTAGTGGGGCCAGCACAAAGGTGTGCAGCTATATTACTGAGGAAAAGTACCCATCCTGACAAAGAGTACCCATACTTTTCAGCGGGTCAGTACAAATGTGTGCAGCGATATTACGGAAGAAGAGTACCCATATTTTCCAGCAGGGCCAGTACAAAGGCGTGCCGTTATATTTCTGAGGACGAGTACCCATAATATACAGTGGGGCCAGTAAAAAGGTGTGCAGCAATATCACTGAGGAAGAGTACCAACACTTTTCAGCGAACAAGTACAAGGCTGTGCAGCAATATTATTGAGAAAGAGTACCCATACTTTTCCAGGGGGCCAGTACAAATGTGTGCAGTGATATTACTGAGGAAGAGTACCCATACTTTCCAGCAGGGCCAGAACAAAGGTGTGCAGAAAATATTACAGAGGAAAAGTACCCATACTTTCCAGCGGGGCTAGTGCAAACCTGTGCAGCTATATTCTGGAGGAAGAGTACCCATACTTTCCAGCTGGGCCAGTACAAAGGTGTACAGCTATATTACTGAGGAAGAGTACCCATAATTTCCAGTTGGGCCAGTACAAAGGTGTGTAGCTAAATTACTGAGAAAGAGCACTCACTTTCCAGCTGCACCAGTACAAAGGTGTGCAGCTATATTACTGAGGAAAAGGACCCATACCTTCAAGCTGGCTCAGTACAAAGGTGTGCAGCTATATTACAGTGGAAGAGCACCCATACTTTCCAGCATGGCCAGTACAAAGGTGGCCAGCTGTATTACTGAGAAAGAGTACCCATACTTTCCAGCTGGGCCAGCACAAAGGTGTGCAGCTATGTTGCTGAGAAAGAGTACCCATACTTTCCAGCGGGGCCAGTGCAAAGGTATCCAGATATATTACTGAGGAAGAGTACCCATACTTTGCAGCGGGGCCAGTAGAAAGGTATGCAGCTATATTACTGAGGAAGTGTACTCATACTTTCCAGGGTGGCCAGTGCAAAGGTGTGCAGCTATATTACAGAGGAAGAGTACCCATACTTTCCTGCGGGGCAGTACAAAGGTGTGCAACTATATTACTGATGAAGTGTATTCATAGTTTCCAGCGTATCCAGCACAAAGGTGTGCAGCTATATTACTGAGGAAGAGTACCCATAATCTCCAGCGGGGCCAGAACAAAGGTGTGCAGCTATATTACTGAGGAAGAGCACCCATACTTTCCAGCAGGGCCAGTACAAAGGTGTGCAGCTATATTACTGAGGAAGTGTACTCATGCTTTCCAGGGTGCCAGTGCAAAGGTGTGCAGCTATATTATGGAGGAAGAGTACCCATACTTTCCAGTGGTGCCAGTACAAAGGTTTGTAGCTATATTTCTGAGGAAGAATACCCATACCTTCCAGCAGGGCCAGTACAAAGGTGTGCAGCTATATTACTGAGGAAGAGTACCCATAATCTCCAGCGGCAGCTATATTACTGAGGAAGAGCACCCATACTTTCCAGCGAGGCCAGTTCAAAGGTGTGCAGCTATATTACTGAGTAAGAGCACCCATACTTTCCAGTGGGGCCAGTACAAATGTGTGCAGCTATATTACTGGGGAAGAGCACCCATACTTTCCAGCGGGGCCAGTACAAATGTGTGCAGCTATATTACTGGGGAAGAGTACCCATACTTTCAAGCGGGGGCAGTGCAAATGTGTGCAGCTATATTACGGAGGAAGAGTACCCATATTGAGGAAGAGTAGCCATATTTTCCAGTGGGGCTAGTCCAAAGGTGTGCAGCCATATTACTGAGGAAGAGTACCCATACTTTCCAGCGGGGCCAGTACAAAGGTGTGCAGCTATATTACTGAGGAAGTGTACTCATACTTTCTAGCGTGGCCAGTGCAAAAGTGTGCAGCTATATTACGGAGGAAGAATACCCATACTTTCAAGCGGGGCCAGTACAAAGTTGTGCATCTATATTACTGAGGAAGAGTACCCACACTTTCCAGCAGGGCCAGTACAAAGGTGTGCATCTATATTACAGAGGAAGAGCACCCATACTTTCCAGCGGGGCCAGTACACATGTGTGCAGCTATATTGCTGGGGAAGAGTACCCATACTGAGGAAGAGCACCCATACATTCCAGCGGGGCCAGTGCAAAGGTGTGCAGCTATATTACTGAGGAAGAGTACCCATACTTTCCAGCGGGGCAAGTACAAAGGTGTACAGCTATATTACTGAGAAAGTGTACCCATACTTTCCAGTGGGCCCAGTACAAAGGTGTGCAGCTATATTACTGAGGAAGAGTACCCATACTTAGGAAGTGTACCCATACTTTCCAGCGGATGCCAGTACAAAGGTGCGCAGCTATATAACTGAGGAACAGTACCAATACTGAGGAAGAGTACCCATACTTTCCAGCTGGGCTAGTGCAAAGGTGGGCAACTATATTACGGAGGAAGAGTACCCATACTTTTCAGCGTGGTGAGTAGAAAGTTGTGCAGCATTATTACAGAGGAAGAGCACCCATACTTTCCAGTGCAGCCAGAACAAAGGTGTGCAGCTATATTACTGATGAAGAGCACCCATACTTTCCAGCACAGCCAGAACAAAGGTGTGCAGCTATATTACTGAGGAAGAGTACGCATATTTTCCAGCATGGCTATTACAAAGGTTTGCAGCTATATTACTGAGGAAGAGTAACCATACTTTCCAGCAGGGCCAGTACAAAGGTGTGCAGCTATATCACTGAGGAAGAGTACCCATGATTTCCAGTGGGGCCAGTACAAATGTGTGCAGCTATATTACTGAGGAAGAGTACCCATACTTTCCAGCATGGCTATTTCAAAGGTGTGCAGCTATATTACCGAGGAAGAGTAACCATCCTTTGCAGTGGGGCCAGTACAAAGGTGTGCAGCTATATCACTGAGGAAGAGTACCCATACTTTCCAGCGAGGCCAGCAAAAATGTATGCAGCTACATTACTGAGGAAGAGTACCCATACTTTCCAGCGGGGCCAGTACAAATGTGTGCAGCTATATTACTGGGGAAGAGTACCCATACTTTCAAGCAGGGACAGTGCAAATGTGTGCAGCTATATTACGGAGGAAGAGTACCCATACTGAGGAAGAGTACCCATACTTTCCAGTGGGGCTAGTCCAAAGGTGTGCAGCTATATTACTGAGGAAGAGTACCCATACTTTCCAGCGGGGCCAGTACAAAGGTGTGCAGCTATATTACTGAGGAAGTGTACTCATACTTTCCAGCGTGGCCAGTGCAAAGGTGTGCAGCTATATTACAGAGGAAGAGTACCCATACTTTCAAGCGGGGCCAGTACAAAGATGTGCAGCTATATTACTGAGGAAGAGTAACCATACTTTCCAGCAGGGCCAGTACAAAGGTGTGCATCTATATTACAGAGGAAGAGCACCCATACTTTCCAGCGGGGCCAGTACACATGTGTGCAGCTATATTGCTGGGGAAGAGTACCCATACTGAGGAAGAGTACCCATACTGAGGAAGAGTACCCATACTTTCCAGCAGTGCAAGTGCAAATGTGTGCAGCTATATTACTGGGGAAGAGTACCCATACTTTCAAGCGGGGACAGTGCAAATGTGTGCAGCTATATTACGGAGGAAGAGTACCCATACTGAGGAAGAGTACCCATACTTTCCAGTGGGGCTAGTCCAAAGGTGTGCAGCTATATTACTGAGGAAGAGTACCCATACTTTCCAGCGGGGCCAGTACAAAGGTGTGCAGCTATATTACTGAGGAAGTGTACTCATACTTTCCAGCGTGGCCAGTGCAAAGGTGTGCAGCTATATTACGGAGGAAGAGTACCCATACTTTCAAGCGGGGCCAGTACAAAGATGTGCAGCTATATTACTGAGGAAGAGTAACCATACTTTCCAGCAGGGCCAGTACAAAGGTGTGCATCTATATTACAGAGGAAGAGCACCCATACTTTCCAGCGGGGCCAGTACACATGTGTGCAGCTATATTGCTGGGGAAGAGTACCCATACTGAGGAAGAGTACCCATACTGAGGAAGAGTAGCCATATTTTCCAGTGGGGCTAGTCCAAAGGTGTGCAGCCATATTACTGAGGAAGAGTACCCATACTTTCCAGCGGGGCCAGTACAAAGGTGTGCAGCTATATTACTGAGGAAGTGTACTCATACTTTCTAGCGTGGCCAGTGCAAAGGTGTGCAGCTATATTACGGAGGAAGAATACCCATACTTTCAAGCGGGGCCAGTACAAAGTTGTGCAGCTATATTACTGAGGAAGAGTACCCACACTTTCCAGCAGGGCCAGTACAAAGGTGTGCATCTATATTACAGAGGAAGAGCACCCATACTTTCCAGCGGGGCCAGTACACATGTGTGCAGCTATATTGCTGGGAAAGAGTACCCATACTGAGGAAGAGCACCCATACATTCCAGCGGGGCCAGTGCAAAGGTGTGCAGCTATATTACTGAGGAAGAGTACCCATACTTTCCAGCGGGGCAAGTACAAAGGTGTACAGCTATATTACTGAGGAAGAGTACCCATACTTTCCAGTGGGCCCAGTACAAAGGTGTGCAGCTATATTACTGAGGAAGAGTTCCCATACTTAGGAAGTGTACCCATACTTTCCAGCGGATGCCAGTACAAAGGTGTGCAGCTATATAACTGAGGAACAGTACCAATACTGAGGAAGAGTACCCATACTTTCCAGCTGGGCTAGTGCAAAGGTGAGCAACTATATTATGGAGGAAGAGTACCCATACTTTTCAGCGTGGTGAGTAGAAAGTTGTGCAGCATTATTACTGAGGAAGAGCACCCATACTTTCCAGTGCAGCCAGAACAAAGGTGTGCAGCTATATTACTGATGAAGAGCACCCATACTTTCCAGCACAGCCAGAACAAAGGTGTGCAGCTATATTACTGAGGAAGAGTACGCATATTTTCCAGCATGGCTATTACAAAGGTTTGCAGCTATATTACTGAGGAAGAGTAACCATACTTTCCAGCAGGGCCAGTACAAAGGTGTGCAGCTATATCACTGAGGAAGAGTACCCATGATTTCCAGTGGGGCCAGTACAAATGTGTGCAGCTATATTACTGAGGAAGAGTACCCATACTTTCCAGCATGGCTATTTCAAAGGTGTGCATCTATATTACTGAGGAAGAGTAACCATCCTTTGCAGTGGGGCCAGTACAAAGGTGTGCAGCTATATCACTGAGGAAGAGTACCCATACTTTCCAGCGGGGCCAGCAAAAATGTATGCAGCTACATTACTGAGGAAGAGTACCCATACTTTCCAGCGGGGCCAGTACAAATGTGTGCAGCTATATTACTGGGGAAGAGTACCCATACTTTCAAGCGGGGACAGTGCAAATGTGTGCAGCTATATTACGGAGGAAGAGTACCCATACTGAGGAAGAGTACCCATACTTTCCAGTGGGGCTAGTCCAAAGGTGTGCAGCTATATTACTGAGGAAGAGTACCCATACTTTCCAGCAGGGCCAGTACAAAGGTGTGCAGCTATATTACTGAGGAAGTGTACTCATACTTTCCAGCGTGGCCAGTGCAAAGGTGTGCAGCTATATTACGGAGGAAGAGTACCCATACTTTCAAGCGGGGCCAGTACAAAGATGTGCAGCTATATTACTGAGGAAGAGTAACCATACTTTCCAGCAGGGCCAGTACAAAGGTGTGCATCTATATTACAGAGGAAGAGCACCCATACTTTCCAGCGGGGCCAGTACACATGTGTGCAGCTATATTGCTGGGGAAGAGTACCCATACTGAGGAAGAGTACCCATACTGAGGAAGAGTACCCATACTTTCCAGCAGTGCAAGTGCAAATGTGTGCAGCTATATTACTGGGGAAGAGTACCCATACTTTCAAGCGGGGACAGTGCAAATGTGTGCAGCTATATTACGGAGGAAGAGTACCCATACTGAGGAAGAGTACCCATACTTTCCAGTGGGGCTAGTCCAAAGGTGTGCAGCTATATTACTGAGGAAGAGTACCCATACTTTCCAGCGGGGCCAGTACAAAGGTGTGCAGCTATATTACTGAGGAAGTGTACTCATACTTTCCAGCGTGGCCAGTGCAAAGGTGTGCAGCTATATTACGGAGGAAGAGTACCCATACTTTCAAGCGGGGCCAGTACAAAGATGTGCAGCTATATTACTGAGGAAGAGTAACCATACTTTCCAGCAGGGCCAGTACAAAGGTGTGCATCTATATTAAAGAGGAAGAGCACCCATACTTTCCAGCGGGGCCAGTACACATGTGTGCAGTTATATTGCTGGGGAAGAGTACCCATACTGAGGAAGAGTAGCCATATTTTCCAGTGGGGCTAGTCCAAAGGTGTGCAGCCATATTACTGAGGAAGAGTACCCATACTTTCCAGCGGGGCCAGTACAAAGGTGTGCAGCTATATTACTGAGGAAGAGTACCCACACTTTCCAGCAGGGCCAGTACAAAGGTGTGCATCTATATTACAGAGGAAGAGCACCCATACTTTCCAGCGGGGCAGTACAAATGTGTGCAGCGATATTACGGAAGAAGAGTACCCATATTTTCCAGCAGGGCCAGTACAAAGGCGTGCCGTTATATTTCTGAGGACAAGTACCCATAATATACAGTGGGGCCAGTAAAAAGGTGTGCAGCAATATCACTGAGGAAGAGTACCAACACTTTTCAGCGAACAAGTACAAGGCTGTGCAGCAATATTATTGAGAAAGAGTACCCATACTTTTCCAGGGGGCAGTACAAATGTGTGCAGTGATATTACTGAGGAAGAGTACCCATACTTTCCAGCAGGGCCAGAACAAAGGTGTGCAGAAAATATTACAGAGGAAAAGTACCCATACTTTCCAGCGGGGCCAGTGCAAACCTGTGCAGCTATATTCTGGAGAAAGAGTACCCATACTTTCCAGCTGGGCCAGTACAAAGGTGTACAGCTATATTACTGAGGAAGAGTACCCATAATTTCCAGTTGGGCCAGTACAAAGGTGAGCAGCTATATTACTGAGGAAGAGCACTCACTTTCCAGCTGCACCAGTACAAAGGTGTGCAGCTATATTACTGAGGAAAAGGACCCATACCTTCAAGCTGGCTCAGTACAAAGGTGGCCAGCTGTATTACTGAGAAAGAGTACCCATACTTTCCAGTAGGGTCAGTACAAAGGTGTGCAGCTACCTTACTGAGGAAGAGTACCCATACTTTCCAGCTGGGCCAGCACAAAGGTGTGCAGCTATGTTGCTGAGAAAGAGTACCCATACTTTCCAGCGGGGCCAGTGCAAAGGTATCCAGATATATTACTGAGGAAGAGTACCCATACTTTCCTGCGGGGCAGTACAAAGGTGTGCAACTATATTACTGATGAAGTGTATTCATACTTTCCAGCGTATCCAGAACAAAGGTGTGCAGCTATATTACTGAGGAAGAGTACCCATAATCTCCAGCGGGGCCAGAACAAAGGTGTGCAGCTATATTACTGAGGAAGAGCACCCATACTTTCCAGCAGGGCCAGTACAAAGGTGTGCAGCTATATTACTGAGGAAGTGTACTCATGCTTTCCAGGGTGGCCAGTGCAAAGGTGTGCAGCTATATTATGGAGGAAGAGTACCCATACTTTCCAGTGGTGCCAGTACAAAGGTTTGTAGCTATATTTCTGAGGAAGAATACCCATACCTTCCAGCAGGGCCAGTACAAAGGTGTGCAGCTATATTACTGAGGAAGAGCACCCATACTTTCCAGCGGGGCCAGTACAAATGTGTGCAGCTATATTACTGGGGAAGAGTACCCATACTTTCAAGCGGGGGCAGTGCAAATGTGTGCAGCTATATTACGGAGGGAGAGTACCCATATTGAGGAAGAGTAGCCATATTTTCCAGTGGGGCTAGTCCAAAGGTGTGCAGCCATATTACTGAGGAAGAGTACCCATACTTTCCAGCGGGGCCAGTACAAAGGTGTGCAGCTATATTACTGAGGAAGTGTACTCATACTTTCTAGCGTGGCCAGTGCAAAGGTGTGCAGCTATATTACGGAGGAAGAATACCCATACTTTCAAGCGGGGCCAGTACAAAGTTGTGCAGCTATATTACTGAGGAAGAGTACCCACACTTTCCAGCAGGGCCAGTACAAAGGTGTGCATCTATATTACAGAGGAAGAGCACCCATACTTTCCAGCGGGGCCAGTACACATGTGTGCAGCTATATTGCTGGGGAAGAGTACCCATACTGAGGAAGAGCACCCATACATTCCAGCGGGGCCAGTGCAAAGGTGTGCAGCTATATTACTGAGGAAGAGTACCCATGCTTTCCAGCGGGGCAAGTACAAAGGTGTACAGCTATATTACTGAGGAAGAGTACCCATACTTTCCAGTGGGCCCAGTACAAAGGTGTGCAGCTATATTACTGAGGAAGAGTACCCATACTTAGGAAGTGTACCCATACTTTCCAGCGGATGCCAGTACAAAGGTGTGCAGCTATATAACTGAGGAACAGTACCTATACTGAGGAAGAGTACCCATACTTTCCAGCTGGGCTAGTGCAAAGGTGGGCAACTATATTACGGAGGAAGAGTACCCATACTTTTCAGCGTGGTGAGTAGAAAGTTGTGCAGCATTATTACTGAGGAAGAGCACCCATACTTTCCAGTGCAGCCAGAACAAAGGTGTGCAGCTATATTACTGATGAAGAGCACCCATACTTTCCAGCACAGCCAGAACAAAGGTGTGCAGCTATATTACTGAGGAAGAGTACGCATATTTTCCAGCATGGCTATTACAAAGGTTTGCAGCTATATTACTGAGGAAGAGTAACCATACTTTCCAGCAGGGCCAGTACAAAGGTGTGCAGCTATATCACTGAGGAAGAGTACCCATGATTTCCAGTGGGGCCAGTACAAATGTGTGCAGCTATATTACTGAGGAAGAGTACCCATACTTTCCAGCATGGCTATTTCAAAGGTGTGCAGCTATATTACCGAGGAAGAGTAACCATCCTTTGCAGTGGGGCCAGTACAAAGGTGTGCAGCTATATCACTGAGGAAGAGTACCCATACTTTCCAGCGGGGCCAGCAAAAATGTATGCAGCTACATTACTGAGGAAGAGTACCCATACTTTCCAGCGGGGCCAGTACAAATGTGTGCAGCTATATTACTGGGGAAGAGTACCCATACTTTCAAGCGGGGACAGTGCAAATGTGTGCAGCTATATTACAGAGGAAGAGTACCCATACTGAGGAAGAGTACCCATACTTTCCAGTGGGGCTAGTCCAAAGGTGTGCAGCTATATTACTTAGGAAGAGTACCCATACTTTCCAGCGGGGCCAGTACAAAGGTGTGCAGCTATATTACTGAGGAAGTGTACTCATACTTTCCAGCGTGGCCAGTGCAAAGGTGTGCAGCTATATTACGGAGGAAGAGTACCCATACTTTCAAGCGGGGCCAGTACAAAGATGTGCAGCTATATTACTGAGGAAGAGTAACCATACTTTCCAGCAGGGCCAGTTCAAAGGTGTGCATCTATATTACAGAGGAAGAGCACCCATACTTTCCAGCGGGGCCAGTACACATGTGTGCAGCTATATTGCTGGGGAAGAATACCCATACTGAGGAAGAGTACCCATACAGAGGAAGAGTACCCATACTTTCCAGCAGTGCAAGTGCAAATGTGTGCAGCTATATTACTGGGGAAGAGTACCCATACTTTCAAGCGGGGACAGTGCAAATGTGTGCAGCTATATTACGGAGGAAGAGTACCCATACTGAGGAAGAGTACCCATACTTTCCAGTGGGGCTAGTCCAAAGGTGTGCAGCTATATTACTGAGGAAGAGTACCCATACTTTCCAGCGGGGCCAGTACAAAGGTGTGCAGCTATATTACTGAGGAAGTGTACTCATACTTTCCAGCGTGGCCAGTGCAAAGGTGTGCAGCTATATTACGGAGGAAGAGTACCCATACTTTCAAGCGGGGCCAGTACAAAGATGTGCAGCTATATTACTGAGGAAGAGTAACCATACTTTCCAGCAGGGCCAGTACAAAGGTGTGCATCTATATTACAGAGGAAGAGCACCCATACTTTCCAGCGGGGCCAGTACACATGTGTGCAGCTATATTGCTGGGGAAGAGTACCCATACTGAGGAAGAGTACCCATACTGAGGAAGAGTACCCATACTTTCCAGCAGTGCAAGTGCAAATGTGTGCAGCTATATTACTGGGGAAGAGTACCCATACTTTCAAGCGGGGACAGTGCAAATGTGTGCAGCTATATTACGGAGGAAGAGTACCCATACTGAGGAAGAGTACCCATACTTTCCAGTGGGGCTAGTCCAAAGGTGTGCAGCTATATTACTGAGGAAGAGTACCCATACTTTCCAGCGGGGCCAGTACAAAGGTGTGCAGCTATATTACTGAGGAAGTGTACTCATACTTTCCAGCGTGGCCAGTGCAAAGGTGTGCAGCTATATTACGGAGGAAGAGTACCCATACTTTCAAGCGGGGCCAGTACAAAGATGTGCAGCTATATTACTGAGGAAGAGTAACCATACTTTCCAGCAGGGCCAGTACAAAGGTGTGCATCTATATTACAGAGGAAGAGCACCCATACTTTCCAGCGGGGCCAGTACACATGTGTGCAGCTATATTGCTGGGGAAGAGTACCCATACTGAGGAAGAGTACCCATACTGAGGAAGAGTACCCATACTTTCCAGCAGTGCAAGTGCAAATGTGTGCAGCTATATTACGGAGGAAGCGTACCCATACTGAGGAAGAGCACCCATACATTCCAGCGGGGCCAGTGCACAGGTGTGCAGCTATATTACTGAGGAAGAGTACCCATACTTTCCAGCGGGGCCAGTACAAAGGTGTGCAGCTATATTACCGATGAAGAGCAACCATACTTTTCAGCGAGGCCACTACAAAGGTATGCAGCTATATTACTGATGAAGAGTACCCATACTATCCAGTGGGCCAACAAAAAGGTGTGCAGCTATATTACTGAGGAAGAGTATCCATACTGAGCAAGATTACCCATAATTTCCAGTGGGGCCAGTACAAAGGTGTACAGCTATATTACTGAGGAAGAGTACCCATATTTTCCAGTGGGCCCAGTACAAAGGTGTGCAGCTATATTACTGAGGAAGAGTACCCATACTTAGGAAGTGTACCCGTACTTTCCACTGGATGCCAGTACAAAGGTGTGCAGCTATATAACTGAGGAAGTGTACCCATACTGAGGAAGAGTACCTATACTGTCCAGCTGGGCTAGTGCAAAGGTGGGCAACTATATTACGGAGGAAGAGTACCCATACTTTTCAGCGTGGTGAGCAGAAAGTTGTGCAGCATTATTACTGAGGAAGAGCACCCATACTTTCCAGTGCAGCCAGAACAAAGGTGTGCAGCTATATTACTGAGGAAGAGCACCCATACTTTCCAGCACAGCCAGAACAAAGGTGTGCAGCTATATTACTGAGGAAGAGCATACATACTTTCCAGTGTGGCCAGTAAAAAGGTGTGCAGCTATATTACTGAGGAAGAGTACGCATATTTTCCAGCATGGCTATTACAAAGGTATGCAGCATTATTACTGAGGAAGAGTAACCATACTTTCCAGCAGGGCCAGTACAAAGGTGTGCAGCTATATCACTGAGGAAGAGTACCCATAATTTCCAGTGGGGCCAGTACAAATGTGTGCAGCTATATTACTGAGGAAGAGTACCCATACTTTCCAGCAAGGCTATTTCAAAGGTGTGCAGCTTTATTACCGAGGAAGAGTAACCATCCTTTGCAGTGGGGCCGGTACAAAGGTGTGCAGCTATATCACTGAGGAAGAGTACCCATACTTTCCAGCGCGGCCAGCAAAAATGTGTGCATCTACATTACTGAGGAAGAGTACCCATAATTTCCAGTGGGGCCTGTAAAAGGTGTTCAGCTATATTACTGAGGAAGAGTTCCCATAATTTATAATGGGGCCAGTACAAATGTGTGCAGCTATATTACTGAGGAAGTGTACCCATACTTTTCAGTGGAGCCAGTACAATGGTGTGCAGCTATATTACTGAGGAAGAGTACCCATACTTTTCAGCGTGGTGAGTAGAAAGTTGTGCAGCATTATTACTGAGGAAGAGCACCCATACTTTCCAGTGCAGCCAGAACAAAGGTGTGCAGCTATATTACTGATGAAGAGCACCCATACTTTCCAGCACAGCCAGAACAAAGGTGTGCAGCTATATTACTGAGGAAGAGTACGCATATTTTCCAGCATGGCTATTACAAAGGTTTGCAGCTATATTACTGAGGAAGAGTAACCATACTTTCCAGCAGGGCCAGTACAAAGGTGTGCAGCTATATCACTGAGGAAGAGTACCCATGATTTCCAGTGGGGCCAGTACAAATGTGTGCAGCTATATTACTGAGGAAGAGTACCCATACTTTCCAGCATGGCTATTTCAAAGGTGTGCAGCTATATTACCGAGGAAGAGTAACCATCCTTTGCAGTGGGGCCAGTACAAAGGTGTGCAGCTATATCACTGAGGAAGAGTACCCATACTTTCCAGCGGGGCCAGCAAAAATGTATGCAGCTACATTACTGAGGAAGAGTACCCATACTTTCCAGCGGGGCCAGTACAAATGTGTGCAGCTATATTACTGGGGAAGAGTACCCATACTTTCAAGCGGGGACAGTGCAAATGTGTGCAGCTATATTACAGAGGAAGAGTACCCATACTGAGGAAGAGTACCCATACTTTCCAGTGGGGCTAGTCCAAAGGTGTGCAGCTATATTACTTAGGAAGAGTACCCATACTTTCCAGCGGGGCCAGTACAAAGGTGTGCAGCTATATTACCGAGGAAGTGTACTCATACTTTCCAGCGTGGCCAGTGCAAAGGTGTGCAGCTATATTACGGAGGAAGAGTACCCATACTTTCAAGCGGGGCCAGTACAAAGATGTGCAGCTATATTACTGAGGAAGAGTAACCATACTTTACAGCAGGGCCAGTTCAAAGGTGTGCATCTATATTACAGAGGAAGAGCACCCATACTTTCCAGCGGGGCCAGTACACATGTGTGCAGCTATATTGCTGGGGAAGAATACCCATACTGAGGAAGAGTACCCATACAGAGGAAGAGTACCCATACTTTCCAGCAGTGCAAGTGCAAATGTGTGCAGCTATATTACTGGGGAAGAGTACCCATACTTTCAAGCGGGGACAGTGCAAATGTGTGCAGCTATATTACGGAGGAAGAGTACCCATACTGAGGAAGAGTACCCATACTTTCCAGTGGGGCTAGTCCAAAGGTGTGCAGCTATATTACTGAGGAAGAGTACCCATACTTTCCAGCGGGGCCAGTACAAAGGTGTGCAGCTATATTACTGAGGAAGTGTACTCATACTTTCCAGCGTGGCCAGTGCAAAGGTGTGCAGCTATATTACGGAGGAAGAGTACCCATACTTTCAAGCGGGGCCAGTACAAAGATGTGCAGCTATATTACTGAGGAAGAGTAACCATACTTTCCAGCAGGGCCAGTACAAAGGTGTGCATCTATATTACAGAGGAAGAGCACCCATACTTTCCAGCGGGGCCAGTACACATGTGTGCAGCTATATTGCTGGGGAAGAGTACCCATACTGAGGAAGAGTACCCATACTGAGGAAGAGTACCCATACTTTCCAGCAGTGCAAGTGCAAATGTGTGCAGCTATATTACTGGGGAAGAGTACCCATACTTTCAAGCGGGGACAGTGCAAATGTGTGCAGCTATAATACGGAGGAAGAGTACCCATACTGAGGAAGAGTACCCATACTTTCCAGTGGGGCTAGTCCAAAGGTGTGCAGCTATATTACTGAGGAAGAGTACCCATACTTTCCAGCGGGGCCAGTACAAAGGTGTGCAGCTATATTACTGAGGAAGTGTACTCATACTTTCCAGCGTGGCCAGTGCAAAGGTGTGCAGCTATATTACGGAGGAAGAGTACCCATACTTTCAAGCGGGGACAGTACAAAGATGTGCAGCTATATTACTGAGGAAGAGTAACCATACTTTCCAGCAGGGCCAGTACAAAGGTGTGCATCTATATTACAGAGGAAGAGCACCCATACTTTCCAGCGGGGCCAGTACACATGTGTGCAGCTATATTGCTGGGGAAGAGTACCCATACTGAGGAAGAGTACCCATACTGAGGAAGAGTACCCATACTTTCCAGCAGTGCAAGTGCAAATGTGTGCAGCTATATTACGGAGGAAGCGTACCCATACTGAGGAAGAGCACCCATACATTCCAGCGGGGCCAGTGCACAGGTGTGCAGCTATATTACTGAGGAAGAGTACCCATACTTTCCAGCGGGGCCAGTACAAAGGTGTGCAGCTATATTACCGATGAAGAGCAACCATACTTTTCAGCGAGGCCACTACAAAGGTATGCAGCTATATTACTGATGAAGAGTACCCATACTATCCAGTGGGCCAACAAAAAGGTGTGCAGCTATATTACTGAGGAAGAGTATCCATACTGAGCAAGATTACCCATAATTTCCAGTGGGGCCAGTACAAAGGTGTACAGCTATATTACTGAGGAAGAGTACCCATATTTTCCAGTGGGCCCAGTACAAAGGTGTGCAGCTATATTACTGAGGAAGAGTACCCATACTTAGGAAGTGTACCCGTACTTTCCACTGGATGCCAGTACAAAGGTGTGCAGCTATATAACTGAGGAAGTGTACCCATACTGAGGAAGAGTACCTATACTGTCCAGCTGGGCTAGTGCAAAGGTGGGCAACTATATTACGGAGGAAGAGTACCCATACTTTTCAGCGTGGTGAGCAGAAAGTTGTGCAGCATTATTACTGAGGAAGAGCACCCATACTTTCCAGTGCAGCCAGAACAAAGGTGTGCAGCTATATTACTGAGGAAGAGCACCCATACTTTCCAGCACAGCCAGAACAAAGGTGTGCAGCTATATTACTGAGGAAGAGCATACATACTTTCCAGTGTGGCCAGTAAAAAGGTGTGCAGCTATATTACTGAGGAAGAGTACGCATATTTTCCAGCATGGCTATTACAAAGGTATGCAGCATTATTACTGAGGAAGAGTAACCATGCTTTCCAGCAGGGCCAGTACAAAGGTGTGCAGCTATATCACTGAGGAAGAGTACCCATAATTTCCAGTGGGGCCAGTACAAATGTGTGCAGCTATATTACTGAGGAAGAGTACCCATACTTTCCAGCAAGGCTATTTCAAAGGTGTGCAGCTTTATTACCGAGGAAGAGTAACCATCCTTTGCAGTGGGGCCGGTACAAAGGTGTGCAGCTATATCACTGAGGAAGAGTACCCATACTTTCCAGCGCGGCCAGCAAAAATGTGTGCATCTACATTACTGAGGAAGAGTACCCATAATTTCCAGTGGGGCCTGTAAAAGGTGTTCAGCTATATTACTGAGGAAGAGTTCCCATACTTTATAATGGGGCCAGTACAAATGTGTGCAGCTATATTACTGAGGAAGTGTACCCATACTTTTCAGTGGAGCCAGTACAATGGTGTGCAGCTATATTACCGAGGAAGAGTACCCATACTTTCCAGTGGGGCCAGTATAAAGGTTTGCAGCTACTTTCCTAAGGAAGAGTTCCCATATGTTCCAGCGGGGCCAGTACAAAGGTGTGCAGCTATATTACTGAGGAAGTGTACTCATACTTTCCAGGGTGGCCAGTGCAAATTTGTGTAGCTATATAACGGAGGAAGAGTACCCATACTTTCCAAAGGGGCCAGTACAAAGGTTTGCAGCTATATTACTGATGAAGTGTATTCATACTTTCCAGCGTGGCCAGTGCAAAGGTGTGCAGCTATATTACGGAGGAAAAGTACCCATACTTTCAAGCGGGGCCAGTACAAAGGTTTGCAGCTATATTACTGAGGAAGAATGCCAATACCTTCCAGCAGGGCCAGTACAAAGGTGTGCAGCTGTATTACTGAGGAAGAGTACCCATAATGTCCTGCGGGGCCAGTACAAAGGTGTGCAACTATATTACTGAGGAAGGGCACCCATACTTTCCAACTTGGCCAGTATAAATTTGGGCAGATGTATTACTGATAAAGAGTACTCATATTTTCCAGCCGGGCTAGTACAACGGTGTGCAGCTATATTATTGAAGAAGAGTACCCATACTTTACAGCGGGACCAGTACAAAGGGGTGCAGCTATATTACTGAGGAAGAGCACCCATACATTCCAGCGGGGCCAGTACAAATGTGTGCAGCTATATTACGGAGGAAGAGTACCCATACTTTCCAGCAGGGCCAGTACAAATGTGTGCAGCTATATTACTGAGGAAGTGTATTCATCCTTTCCAGGGTGGCCAGTGCAAAGGTGTGCAGCTATATTAAGGAGGAAGAGTACCCATACTTTCCAGTGGGGGCAGTAAAAGGTGTTCAGCTATATTACTGAGGAAGAGTTCCCATACTTTATAGTGGGGCCAGTAAAATGTGTGCAGCTATATTACTGAGGAAGTGTACCCATACTTTTCAGTGGAGCCAGTACAAAGTTGTACAGCTATATTACTAAGGAAGTGTACACATATGTTCCAGCGGGGCCAGTACAATGGTGTGCAGCTATATTACTGAGGAAGAGTACCCATACTTTCCAGTGGAGCCAGTACAACGTTGTACAGCTATATTACTAAGGAAGTGTACACATATGTTCCAGCGGGGCCAGTACAATGGTGTGCAGCTATATTACTGAGGAAGAGTACCCATACTTTCCAGTGGGTCCAGTATAAAGGTTTGCAGCTACTTTCCTAAGGAAGAGTTCCCATATGTTCCAGCGGGGCCAGTACAAAGGTGTGCAGCTATATTACTGAGGAAGTGTACTCATACTTTCCAGGGTGGCCAGTGCAAATTTGTGTAGCTATATAACGGAGGAAGAGTACCCATACTTTCCAAAGGGGCCAGTACAAAGGTTTGCAGCTATATTACTGATGAAGTGTATTCATACTTTCCAGCGTGGCCAGTGCAAAGGTGTGCAGCTATATTACGGAGAAAGAGCACCCATACTTTCAAGCGGGGCCAGTACAAAGGTTTGCAGCTATATTACTGAGGAAGAATGCCCATACCTTCCAGCAGGGCCAGTACAAAGGTGTGCAGCTGTATTACTGAGGAAGAGTACCCATAATGTCCTGCGGGGCCAGTACAAAGGTGTGCAACTATATTACTGAGGAAGAGCACCCATACTTTCCAACATGGCCAGTAAAAATTTGGGCAGATGTACTACTGATAAAAGAGTACTCATATTTTCCAGCCGGGCTAGTACAACGGTGTGCAGCTATATTATTGAAGAAGAGTACCCATACTTTACAGCGGGACCAGTACAAAGGGGTGCAGCTATATTACTGAGGAAGAGCACCCATACATTCCAGCGGGGCCAGTAAAAATGTGTGCAGCTATATTACGGAGGAAGAGTACCCATACTTTCCAGCAGGACCAGCAAAAAGGTGTGCAGCCATGTTACTGAGAAAGAGTACCCATACTTTCCAGCGGGGCCAGTGCAAAGGTAAGCAGCTATATTACTGAGGAAGAGTACCCATACTTTCCAGTGGGGCCAGTCCAAAGGTGTGCAGCTATATCACAGAGGAAGAGTACCCATACTTTCCAGCGGGGCCAGTACAAATGTGTGCAGCTATATTACTGAGGAAGTGTATTCATCCTTTCCAGGGTGGCCAGTGCAAAGGTGTGCAGCTATATTAAGGAGGAAGAGTACCCATACTTTCCAGTGGGGGCAGTACATAGGTGTGCAGTTATATTACTGAGGAAGAGTACCCATACTGAGGAAGAGTACCCATACACTCCAGTGGTGCCAGTACAAAGGTGTGCATCTATTACCCATAATTTCCAGTGAGGCCAGTACAAAGGTGTGCAGCTATATTACTGAGGAAGAGAACCCATACATTCCAGCGGGGCCAGTACAAAGGTGTGCAACTATATTACTGAGGAAGTGTCCTCATACTTTCCAGCGTGGCCAGTGCAAAGGTGTGCAGCTATATTACGGATGAAGAGTACTCATACTTTCAAGCAGGGCCAGTATGAAGGTTTGCAGCTATATTACTGAGGAAGAATGTTCATACCTAACAGCAGGGCCAATACAAAGGTTTGCAGCTATATTACTGAGGAGGGTACACATAATCTCCAGTGGGGCAAGTACAAAGGTGTGCAGCTATATATTGAAGAAGAGTACCCATACTTTACAGCAGGGCCAGTACAAAGGTGTGCAGCTATATTACTGAGGAAGAGCACTGACACATTCCAGCATGGCCAGTACAGATGTGTGCAGCAATATTACGGAGGAAGAGCACCAATATTTTCCAGTGGGGCCAGTTCAAAGGTTTGCAGCTATATTACTCAGGAAGAATACCCAGACACTTCCGATATCAGAGCCATAATGACTCGAAAAATGAAAGTCAGAAGATCCGTTGATTTATATCCAGAATTTCCAAGACGTGTGTGTGCTCGAAACGCATGAATCTTGGACAAAATCCATACCTGTGTTTTACCACATTTTATGCCAAGGGTTGCCAGAACCAGTGCAGAAGCAACTCAAGAAATTGGTAGGAGTTGAAGCCAAACCTTGGGCTGAAATACAGCTAACTATCGCGCACTGCTGTAGATTGCTACAAGAAAAGAATCGGAAAAAGAAGGCATCTCAAAAGGGTGAGGAAGCAAAGCTGGTGCAAAATAAATTATCCAAGTATGCTCTTGAAGGAGCCATGCTAACTAGCCCAGCTGAACAGAATATACAGCAGGTCTTCTGACTCTTTCATTTTTCGAGTCATTATGGCTCCGATATCGGAAGTGTCTGGGTACAGTACTCTTAGCGCTTTCCATACTGCTGCTCTGCAATTATTGAATGGCGCTCCGTCATGGGCAGTGTTAATTGTAGTAACACCAGGGTACCCAGCCCGTGCCCACACATTGTCTGCTCTCTAACTGAGTATGGCGATCAGGAGACCTTTAAGGTCCCCTATAGCTAACGTGACACCCCCTGTCATCTTTTCTAACTCATGTATCCACTTCCCAGCTTCCGATGTCAGCATTGGAAGTTTGTTTTTTACGGTCTCTCGATCCATGTGTGGCCATGAAGACATGTTTTCCTTGTACGGTGAGGCTATAGATACTCAGAGTTTTACAGGAGCTCACAGTCGAGTTCCCTTTACAGACACACTCCCAGTCTCCATAGGAGAATGCACAATGAATGTACCATTGTTGTATTCGTGTCAGACCCCAGTAAACATCTTGGGTCGAGATTTAATGACAAAATTGAATATGACCATCTTGTTTACAGAGGAGGGCATAGTATGCTCTGCTCCGGGAATGCATTATTCAAACGTGTGCAAAATAATAAGGGCATACTCAGGGCACATAACCATGAGGGCCGCACCTCTTGAGCCAGAGGCTTCGCATATGGCATGCGTGTGCTCATGGCAGGATTGACAGGCCTCACAGATAGAACTATGAGAACCCCGGATAAGTTTCTATTCAGACCAAGAATACCTATGCATGAAGAGGAGGGGCAAGTATTTCCCTTGATTATACATACTGCAGCAGTACGAGGGAAGGTAGCATTGGTCGAAGGATACGATGATGAAGGCAGACAATGGTGTGCAATCGTCGCCATTGAAGAGGGGTATCGAGTGACTGACGTCACAGATGATGATTTGTTTGAAGAACGACCTGACTCAGAAGAGACGAGGGTGGAAGTGAGTCTCATATTTTGGGTGAAAATGATCAAAAGAGAAGTGCCTCAGAGAATGAAGTTGGCACTGACACGTCCGGAATACTTTGATGACGACATGGCTCAGGTGCCTGTCTCAGTATGGACCACAGGACCTTATGACGTAGGCCTCCTGAAGGGGGTGGGAGAAGTGAAAATTAAGCTGAAGCCAGGAGCAATTGTTAGGGAGAATTCTCTGTTCAGGCTGAATTTCCTAACCTAGTGAGTCCCCCAGCAGCTTTGCTGGATTTCTGGAGTTTGTTTTTTCCATCCTGCCAAGAGTGTGACCCTTTTTCTCCCACTCTTGGACATGTATGTGTATGATTCCTTTGAAATGACAATGTGTTCGATGGGCTATGGGGTCTTTTACTCCATAGGGTCTCATATGTTTTTCTATGTGTGTCACACTGCACCTTATGTGTCGTGACACGGGGGCGCCCTAGCAGGTTCCCCCACCATAGACTCCATACCCGGGGACTGACTACTGTCTCCCCGGGCATCTAAAGTCACCATTGGCTTTACTAGACCTAAATTTGCTAACAGAACTAGTACCAACCATCTTATTGTGGACGTGCTAGTAGGGGTAATTCGATTACTCCTGGATCTGTTACTCGAGGGGGCACTGTCCCGTCCCCCCTCGTCGAGTTTTGGCTGGTGGCAGTGGAAACTACTTGTTATGTTCGACCCCGAGCATAACTCTATGGGATTTAATCCCATTGTTGAAGATTGATACTTTTCTTGTTAATCTCCAACATACCACCGATCTACTTATCTTAAATAGGTTTATCGAGTGGTATTTTCTGCCAGAACTCGGTTTGTAAAATGGCGTCTGTGTTCGTCTCTGTGACTCCTAAACCAAAGGTCGAGCCCTTTGTTCCACTTTTGGCGGGCCTCTGGACAGAGACCCTCCAAAGTGGTGCCATTCTGTCTGGGTTACCTCAGGGGTGTGGGAGGGGGTTTAGACACCCTGGACCGAGTTGCCTTGCCAACTCAGGTCGCACTCTGGAGTGATTGGCCCAGGTGGTGAGCCTTCCCGCTCACCACTTAGCATGTGTTGATTGACAGCTAGGCTGAATGAATGGGGGGCGTCTGCATAAAAGCAGGGCTTTTGGGACTGGATCTTCAGAAGTCGCCACAGGACCTAAAGAATCCGACGAGGGTAACGCTGAGCCGACCTACACGACGACACCTCCGGTGGAGCCCTGCAGAATCGTCTCACAATCTCCCGACGACAGAGGAGATCTCCCTGCCGGAGAGTCTCTTCCCCTGGCTGGTGGGAACAACCAGTCTACTTCTTCTTTATACCTTTTATTCGCCCAGGACGCAGTGGTCGAATTGCCCGTGCACAGCACCCGGCAACCGGATAGCCACTATCCCTGTTCCACGACTGAAAGGTGGTGCCTTGTGACGGAGCACTCCGCGGCTGGTCTCTTCCCTGATGGTGCACCGGACTTCCTGATCTTCGACGTCGAGAGCATCTCTTCTCTTAGCCAAGACCCATCGTGCATCTACCACCAGGAACAACTGCCCCCGCCGGAGCTGCCCTCCACAACAAGGTACCGTACTCGCCTGGCTTCCCGTTGTTGATCGGTTCGTGTGAGGTATCTGATTCCTCTCCGTTCCGTTGGGTTGCCTTCAAGCTTTATTCACTCTTTTTCTGAACTGGTTCCACCTGTCGCTAACATTGTGCTACACAGACTTGAGCGTATCTTCACTAGAGACTTTCCAGGACATCGTGCCTTGCCTCTCACCGAGTGGGCCTGGTCGCTGAACTTTTACGATCTATTGTGATTATTGCATTCCTGCCTTGCATTTTTCCCGCTTCAGTACGAATCGTGTTGACTTCATTATCTGCCGATCTCTTTTCTCCCTTTTTCACGAGTATATTCGAGTGTCATCTAGGTTGGGGTATACACCTCTGAAAAATACTAAGGCAAATATATAGGAATATAGCTCGATCTCCTGAGACACAATATCGACAACTCTAGGTTTTTACGGCACCACTTATTTGCAGACAGAGGTGTATACCCCAACCTAGATGACACTCGAATATATTCGTGAAAAAGGGAGAAAAGAGATAGGCAGATAATGAAGTCAACACGATTCGTACTGAAGCGGGAAAAATGCAAGGCAGGAATGCAATAATCACAATAGATCGTAAAAGTTCAGCGGCCAGGCCCACTCGGTGAGAGGCAAGGCACGATGTCCTGGAAAGTCTCTAGTGAAGATACGCTCAAGTCTGTGTAGCACAATGTTAGCGACAGGTGGAACCAGTTCAGAAAAAGAGCGAATAAAGCTTGAAGGCAACCCAACGGAACGGAGAGGAATCAGATACCTCACACAAACCGATCAACAACGGGAAGCCAGGCGAGTACGGTACCTTGTTGTGGAGGGCAGCTCCGGCGGGGGCAGTTGTTCCTGGTGGTAGATGCACGATGGGTCTTGGCTAAGAGAAGAGATGCTCTCGACGTCGAAGATCAGGAAGTCCGGTGCACCACCAGGGAAGAGACCAGCCGCGGAGTGCTCCGTCACAAGGCACCACCTTTCAGTCGCGGAACAGGGATAGTGGCTATCCGGTTGCCGGGTGCTGTGCACGGGCAATTCGACCACTGCGTCCTGGGCGAATAAAAGGTATAAAGAAGAAGTAGACTGGTTGTTCCCACCAGCCAGGGGAAGAGACTCTCCGGCAGGGAGATCTCCTCTGTCGTCGGGAGATTGTGAGACGATTCTGCAGGGCTCCACCGGAGGTGTCGTCGTGTAGGTCGGCTCAGCGTTACCCTCGTCGGATTCTTTAGGTCCTGTGGCGACTTCTGAAGATCCAGTCCCAAAAGCCCTGCTTTTATGCAGACGCCCCCCATTCATTCAGCCTAGCTGTCAATCAACACATGCTAAGTGGTGAGCGGGAAGGCTCACCACCTGGGCCAATCACTCCAGAGTGCGACCTGAGTTGGCAACGCAACTCGGCCCAGGGTGTCTAAACCCCCTCCCACACCCCTGAGGTAACCCAGACAGAATGGCCCCACTTTGGAGGGTCTCTGTCCCGAGGCCCGCCAAAAGTGGAACAAAGGGCTCGACCTTTGGTTTAGGAGTCACAGAGACGAACACAGACGCCATTTTACAAACCGAGTTCTGGCAGAAAATACCACTCGATAAACCTATTTAAGATAAGTAGATCGGTGGTACGTTGGAGATTAACAAGAAAAGTATAAATCTTCAACAATGGGATTAAATCCCATAGAGTTATGCTCGGGGTCGAACATAACAAGTAGTTTCCACTGCCACCAGCCAAAACTCGACGAGGGGGGACGGGACAGTGCCCCCTCGAGTAACAGATCCAGGAGTAATCGAATTACCCCTACTAGCACGTCCACAATAAGATGGTTGGTACTAGTTCTGTTAGCAAATTTAGGTCTAGTAAAGCCAATGGTGACTTTACATGCCCGGGGAGACAGTAGTCAGTACCCGGGTATGGAGTCTATGGTGGGGGAACCTGCTAGGGCGCCCCCGTGTCACGACACGTAAGGTGCAGTGTGACACACATAGAAAAACATATGAGACCCTATGGAGTAAAAGACCCCATAGCCCATCGAACACATTGTCATTTCAAAGGAATCATATACATACATGTCCAAGAGTGGGAGAAAAAGGGTCACACTCTTGGCAGGATGGAAAAAACAATCTCCAGAAATCCAGCAAAGCTGCTGGGGGACTCACTAGGTTAGGAAATTCAGCCTGAACAGAGAATTCTCCCTAACACTCCACCCCCACCAGACTAAGGGACAGGAGGATTGAATCCACTCCTGGATGAATCTCATACCTCTAGTCGATGACATACATCCTAGAGAGACCATCAGCATTTTGGTGGTGACACCCTGACCTGTGCTCAATGGTGAAATCAAACCCTTGCAGGCAGATCGACCATCTCAGTAGTTTCGGGTTTTCCCCTTTCATTTGCATTAACCATCTCAAGGGTTGTTGGTCAGTCTGAATAACAAAAGTAGAACCATACAAGTACGGCCTAAACTTCTTCAGAGCCCACACGATAGCAAAGCACTCTCTTTCGATTGTTGCCCACCTTGTTTCAGGATCCTTCAGCTTGCGGCTGATGTAGCAAATGGGGTGCTCCCTACCTTTCCCATCCAGTTGACTGAGTACGGCACCTATCCCTACATTGGAAGCGTCTGTCTGCACAATTAAGTGTTGGCGGTAATCAGGAGCTCTGAGTACTGGGGCTTGGCAAAGAGCCTTTTTCAGGTTTTCAAAAGCTTGATTGCACTCCTCGTTCCATTTAACCTTTTTAGGGAATTTGGGCGAGGAGATGACATTCAGCGGAGAAGCTATGGTCCCATAGTTCTCTATGAAATTCCTGTAATACCCGGTGAGGCCTAGGAAGGCTCTTACCTGAGTCTGAGTAGTCGGTGTTGTCCAATTTTGCACAGCCTCAATCTTACTGAGCAAAGGCCTTATTTCTCCACCGCCTACCTCATGTCCAAGGTAGACTACCTTACTCTGTCCAATTTGGCATTTACTCACCTTTATGGTCAGATTGGCTCATCCTAGAGCCTGCAAAACATCTCTCAGGTGGGTTACATGTTCTTCCCAGGAATTGCTGAACACTGCGATGTCATCCAAGTATGCCATGCAGAAGTCCTCCATCCCATTCAGAACCTGGTTTACCATCCGTTGAAACGTAGCAGGTGCATTTTTTAGTCCGAAAGGCATTACCGTAAACTGGTATAAACCAACGGGGGTCGAAAATGCAGTTTTCTCCTTGGCATGGTTGGTCAGGGCTATTTGCCAATAGCCTGAGGTCAAGTCAAATGTGCTGAGGAACTTGGCGGTGCCAAGTTTATCCACCAACTCATCTGTCCTTGGCAAAGGGTGGGCATCAGTTGTGGTGACTGCGTTAAGAGCTCTGTAATCCACGCAGAATCTAAGTTCTTTAGATCCGGCCTTTGGTACTAACACAACTGGGCTAGACCATGGACTAGTAGAGGGCTCTATTACCCCGAGATCAAGCATCTTGCTGACCTCACCTTTGATGTGGGCTCTTACGTTTTCTGACATGCGGTATCCTCTGCTTTTGACAGGCAGACAGTCACCAGTGAGTATTTCGTGCTGGCCCCAAGGGGTCAAGCCTGGTGAAAGCGAGAACAGAGAGGCAAACTGGTTTAACATAACCTTGCACTCGTCCTGTTGCTCGGGTGTCAGATTGGAGGAGAGATTTACTCCTTCAATTTTTTCATCTAAAGGTAAGCCTCTGAGGAGATCCGGAAGAGCTTCACTCTCTTCTTCTTCCTCGGATGATGCTAGAAGCAACGCTCCTACATCAGGTCGTGAGACATACGCTTTAAGTCGGTTGGTGTGAAAGACTGTCGGAGCCTCCTTGGGGTGCCCAAGTCCACCAGATAGTTAACCTCACCGAGCTTACCCACTACTCGGTAGGGTCCCATCCATTTATCTTGCAAGGCCCTCTGCCTTGTGGGGATCATAACGAGAACGAGCTGGTCTTGAGCGAACTCAGCCATGTTAGTCTTTTGATCGTGCCAGTGCTTGACCAATGCTTGTCCAGCTTTCAAGTTATCGCTTGCTTCTGTCATCAGGTGCGACATTCTCCTCCGGAGACCTATCACGTAGTCAGTCACTCTGACTGGCTTGGGGGAAGGAGCACTCTCCAACCCCTCCTTAATCAGGGCCAATGGACCTCTGACGGGATGACCATAGAGCAGTTCGAAGGGAGAGTAACCGACTACCTCCTGAGGGACTTCTCTATAAGCAAAAAGAAGGCATGGCAATAGAAGGTCCCACTTACGCTTAAGGGGTTCTTCTAGAGCACCTATCATGCTCTTCATGGTTCGGTTGAACCGTTCTACCAACCCATTGGTTTGGGGGTGGTAAGCCGTTGAGAACTTGTAAGTTACTCCGCAGGTTTTCCACATGGCTTTCATGTAGTGGGACATAAAGTTTGACCCCCTGTCAGAGATTACTTCCTTAGGAAATCCGACCCTAGTAAAAATACCAAGGAGGGCCTTAGCCACAGCCGGAGCTGTAACAGTCCTCATAGGAATTGCCTCAGGATACCTAGTAGCATGGTCTACTACAACAAGGATAAACCTGTTGCCTGAGGAGGTAGGAGGATCAAGGGGACCAACGATGTCAATCCCTACTCTCTCAAATGGGACTCCCACAACGGGGAGAGGCACTAACGGTGCCACATTCTTGGACCCAACCTTACCAGAGATCTGGCAGGTATGGCAGCTTCTGCAGGGTTTTTCTACTTCGGCCCCCATCTTTGGCCAATAAAAGTAGAGCGAGAGCCGTTCCTTAGTCTTCTTGAAACTCAAGTGACCAGCCAAAGGAATCTCGTGGGCTAACTGCAAGAACTGTGGTCTGTTTGCTTGGGGTACCACAAGGCGTTTGTAGTCCCCAGGTGCAGACTCGGTCGGTTCACTATAGAAGAGGCCATCTTCCCAGTGTAACCTATGTTTCCCAGGCTCTTGCCCTTCAGCCTGAGCTTCTGCCTGATGGCTAAGACCTTCCAGAGTTGGACATTCCCTCTGTCCCTTACTGAAGTCTGCCCTGCTGGGTCCACCTTCTGCCAGTAACGACTGCAGCTCAGGATGGTCAACAGGATCCAGATCTCCAATGAGTTCTTGGCCCTCCATTAGCTCTTCCTCAGAGTCTATTTCTACCATACAGGGTTGTACCTCCCTCTCAGCCTCAGCTGGAGGTGGAGTTACGGGTGTGACGTTGGACAACCGCGGGGAAGTCCGTGTCGGCTGCATTGGAATGCGGGCTGCTGGTTTCGGTTTAGAAGTCTTAGGTTTCCCTTTTGCTTCTGGGTTCTTAGAGACAGCGGCCGCCATTTCCAATGGAGTAGGAGTGATTTCCTTCTTCATCATCTCCTGGAGAGTACCGCGCATGGTCCTCTCTCTTGCAGGTCTGGTTAGCTCCTGTAACCTTTTACTAGGAGGTCTGGGAGTATGCGATACAACTCCGAGAGTTTTCAAATAGTTACCCAACAGTACGCGTCCTGGGACCTCACTCTGTATGCTGACAGGTATCTTTACAGTCATGTCGTTACACTGGATGAGAACTGGTAATTGGGGAAGCATCTGCACAGGCCCTCCAGCTAACTTGGTGAGGCGTTTGGGTGCCTTAGCAACATCCTCAGCCTGAAAAAACGATTTATCCACCACAGTTATGCTGGCCCCAGTGTCCCTAATGGCAGGAGTCTCCTGACCATTCACCTGGACACCGTCCTTATAATACTCTTTAGTATTATCGGGGACAGAATTATAGACATCTAAATTCTGTTGTTCCCACAACCCCAGAGATACTAAAGAAACGCTGGCTGAGACTCCAATGGGTTCTTCAGCTAGCAGTAGAAAGTTTCCACTTGCCATTTGGACTTCCTCCTCTGGAGCGAAGGCTAAGGAGACAAGCTGGACCCCTGAAGGTTTACCCTTACATCTGGGATCTCCTTTCACGTGATCAGTCGAGCCACAAACAAAGCATTTCCCGAATGCTCTCTGGAATGGAGGCTTGTTCTGACCTCCTTCCGGTTTGGCACCAGAAGTCACACTATTCTGCTGTGGTTTTCCCGGTGGCTTACCCTTCTGGTTTGGTTTGGGGCCCTCTTTGGAATGTGAGTTATTCGAATTCTCCTTTGAGTCTTTTTTAGGCTGTTTTCCCTGGTCCTTTTTCTGAGTGGCCCCAGAATCCTTGTGAGTAGCCCTGTTGGCAACCCACAAGTCAGCAGCCTTAGCTAGAGCCCTGGAATCTAATTCCTTCGAATCAGCCAAGTGCTGTCTGAGCTCAGGAGAACAGGCATCATAAATCGACTCCAATATAAAAAGATTTCGCATACCCTCGTAAGTGTTAACTTTGTAACCCTTAATCCATCCCTCTAAGTTTTTCAACCCTTCACTCACACAGGTAGCCCAAGGGGTACCATCATGCTTTTTGAGGGTTCTAAACCTCTTAAGATACTGGGAAGGGGTCTTCCCGAATCTAGCTATCAAAGCTAGTTTCACACTTTCGTAATCCGTTTTATCCACCTCCCCCAACTCCATTACCACACCAGTCGCAACAGGAGGAAGCCTAGAGAACAACCAAGGAAGCAACGCATTCCCGGTGATGTCCTGGAGCCCATGATTGTATTCAAACAGTTTCAACCAATCCAACACATCCAATCTCGGTTCATACATACCCACTAATTCCTTCGGCATCCAGGGTCTTTTGGGACTGGAGCTCCTAGAGGAACCAGAGGAGAGAGAAGCATTTTCCATAGACAACTTTTTCATTTCCAACTCATGATTAAGTTCTATTTCTCTGAGTCTCAACTCAGCCTGTTTCTGCTCAGCCTGGGCATTCATTCGTCTGAACTCGAGCTCTTGGTTTCGTTCAGATTGAGCCAAAAACCGTTTATATTCTAATTCGAGCTTCATTTTTTCAAGTTCAAAATAAACAGGGTTACTTGTGGGACCTGGTATGGGCCCCGTAGGCACAGTTGGTAAGGCAGATAGAGGGGCGGGGGAGACATTTTCGTTAGCCTCGCCGTCCTCGTCAGCCTCTTCATCGCTATCCTCAGAATCACGATTTAGATCAACACCATCACTGTTATCTACAGTTGCTGGAGAGTTTGGTTCCTCTGAACCAGTACCCAGACTTTGGTTCGCCAGCAATCTCTCTATCAATTCTAACTTCTTGCCTTTTACATGAAGATTCTCTTGTCTACAGAGAGCTCGCAGACTCTCAGTATTTTTATCTGACAAAGACTCTTGCCTGTAAATTTCCATCGTAGACATGTTTTTTTTTTTAATGTTGCTTTCGTAAAGTTTTGTGGTTAGTTGTCCTACAGTGTCGAAAAAGCACTCTAAACTGTATACTCGATACTAATCCCACCGCTGCCACCAGTGTTAGGCGGAAACCTGTGCAGTTCCCTCTGGGACCACTGCAAAAGATTTAGGACTACAGGTGTTGCGATTAACCCACTTGGTAGCGGTCTGTACCACACAGATTCAATTGGTAGCTGTGGCTGAGCAGTCAGACTTCTCTCAAGAAAAGTTGGTCAGTATAGGGAGTATACAAGATAGGGCAATTCTTCACAGCAAAACAAGTAAGCACGCAACAAGGTTTAGTATAAAGATAGTAAGTTATTTATTTATAACAGAACGTCTATGAAAAATACTAAGGCAAATCACGGCAAACAAATCAAAATGCAATTACTCTGCGGAATGGAATATAGCTCGATCTCCTGAGACACAATATCGACAACTCTAAGTTTTTACGGCACCACTTATTTGCAGACAGAGGTGTATACCCCAACCTAGATGACACTCGAATATATTCGTGAAAAAGGGAGAAAAGAGATAGGCAGATAATGAAGTCAACACGATTCGTACTGAAGCGGGAAAAATGCAAGGCAGGAATGCAATAATCACAATAGATCGTAAAAGTTCAGCGGCCAGGCCCACTCGGTGAGAGGCAAGGCACGATGTCCTGGAAAGTCTCTAGTGAAGATACGCTCAAGTCTGTGTAGCACAATGTTAGCGACAGTTGGAACCAGTTCAGAAAAAGAGCGAATAAAGCTTGAAGTCAACCCAACGGAACGGAGAGGAATCAGATACCTCACACGAACCGATCAACAACGGGAAGCCAGGCGAGTACGGTACCTTGTTGTGGAGGGCAGCTCCGGCGGGGGCAGTTGTTCCTGGTGGTAGATGCACGATGGGTCTTGGCTAAGAGAAGAGATGCTCTCGACGTCGAAGATCAGGAAGTCCGGTGCACCACCAGGGAAGAGACCAGCCGCGGAGTGCTCCGTCACAAGGCACCACCTTTCAGTCGCGGAACAGGGATAGTGGCTATCCGGTTGCCGGGTGCTGTGCACGGGCAATTCGACCACTGCGTCCTGGGTGAATAAAAGGTATAAAGAAGAAGTAGACTGGTTGTTCCCACCAGCCAGGGGAAGAGACTCTCCGGCAGGGAGATCTCCTCTGTCGTCGGGAGATTGTGAGACGATTCTGCAGGGCTCCACCGGAGGTGTCGTCGTGTAGGTCGGCTCAGCGTTACCCTCGTCGGATTCTTTAGGTCCTGTGGCGACTTCTGAAGATCCAGTCCCAAAAGCCCTGCTTTTATGCAGACGCCCCCCATTCATTCAGCCTAGCTGTCAATCAACACATGCTAAGTGGTGAGCGGGAAGGCTCACCACCTGGGCCAATCACTCCAGAGTGCGACCTGAGTTGGCAAGGCAACTCGGCCCAGGGTGTCTAAACCCCCTCCCACACCCCTGAGGTAACCCAGACAGAATGGCACCACTTTGGAGGTTCTCTGTCCCGGCTCGACCTTTGGTTTAGGAGTCACAGAGACGAACACAGACGCCATTTTACAAACCGAGTTCTGGCAGAAAATACCACTCGATAAACCTATTTAAGATAAGTAGATCGGTGGTACGTTGGAGATTAACAAGAAAAGTATCAATCTTCAACAATGGGATTAAATAGAGTTATGCTCGGGGTCGAACACAACAAGTAGTTTCCACTGCCACCAGCCAAAACTCGACGAGGGGGGATGGGACAGTGCCCCCTCGAGTATCAGATCCAGGAGTAATCGAATTACCCCTACTAGCACGTCCACAATAAGATGGTTGGTACTAGTTCTGTTAGCAAATTTAGGTCTAGTAAAGCCAATGGTGACTTTACATGCCCGGGGAGACAGTAGTCAGTCCCCGGGTATGGAGTCTATGGTGGGGGAACCTGCTAGGGCGCCCCCGTGTCACGACACGTAAGGTGCAGTGTGACACACATAGAAAAACATATGAGACCCTATGGAGTAAAAGACCCCATAGCCCATAGCCCATCGAACACATTGTCATTTCAAAGGAATCATATACATACATGTCCAAGAGTGGGAGAAAAAGGGTCACACTCTTGGCAGGATGGAAAAATAAACTCCAGAAATCCAGCAAAGCTGCTGGGGGACTCACTAGGTTAGGAAATTCAGCCTGAACAGAGAATTCTCCCTAACACTCGCCCCCCCCAGACTAAGGGACAGGAGGATTTAATCCACTCCTGGATGAATCTCATACCTCTAGTCGATGACATACATCCTAGAGAGACCATCAGCATTTTGGTGGTGACACCCTGACCTGTGCTCAATGGTGAAATCAAACCCTTGCAGGCAGATCGACCATCTCAGTAGTGTCGGGTTTTCCCCTTTCATTTGCATTAACCATCTCAAGGGTTGGTGGTCAGTCTGAATAACAAAAGTAGAACCATACAAGTACGGCCTAAACTTCTTCAGAGCCCACACGATAGCAAAGCACTCTCTTTCGATTGTTGCCCACCTTGTTTCAGGATCCTTCAGCCTGTGGCTGATGTAGCAAACGGGGTGCTCCCTACCTTTCCCATCCAGTTGACTGAGTACGGCACCTATCCCTACATTGGAAGCGTCTGTCTGCACAATGAAGTGTTGGCGGTAATCAGGAGCTCTGAGTCCTGGAGCTTGGCAAAGAGCCTTTTTCAGGTTTTCAAAAGCATGATTGCACTCCTCGTTCCATTTAACCTTTTTAGGGAATTTGGGCGAGGAGATGACATTCAGCGGAGAAGCTATGGTCCCATAGTTCTCTATGAAATTCCTGTAATACCCGGTGAGGCCTAGGAAGGCTCTCACCTGAGTCTGAGTAGTCGGTGTTGTCCAATTTTGCACAGCTTAAATCTGACTGAGCAAAGGCCTTATTTCTCCACCGCCTACCTCATGTCCAAGGTAGACTACCTTACTCTGTCCAATTTGGCATTTACTCGCCTTTATGGTCAGATTGGCTCGTCCTAGAGCCTGCAAAACGTCTCTCAGGTGGGTTACATGTTCTTCCCAGGAATTGCTGAACACTGCGATGTCATCCAAGTATGCCATGCAGAAGTCCTCCATCCCATTCAGAACCTGGTTTACCATCCGTTGAAACGTAGCAGGTGCATTTTTTAGTCCGAAAGGCATTACTGTAAACTGGTATAAACCAACGGGGGTCGAAAATGCAGTTTTCTCCTTGGCATGGTTGGTCAGGGCTATTTGCCAATAGCCTGAGGTCAAGTCAAATGTGCTGAGGAACTTGGCGGCGCCAAGTTTATCCACCAACTCATCTGTCCTTGGCAAAGGGTGGGCATCATTCGTGGTGACTGCGTTAAGAGCTCTGTAATCCACACAGAATCTAAGTTCTTTAGATCCGGCCTTTGGTACTAACACAACTGGGCTAGACCATGGACTAGTAGAGGGCTCTATTACCCCGAGATCAAGCATCTTGCTGACCTCACCTTTGATGTGGGTTCTTACGTTTTCTGACATGCGGTATCCTCTGCTTTTGACAGGCAGACAGTCACCAGTGAGTATTTCGTGCTGGCCCCAAGGGGTCAAGCCTGGTGAAAGCGAGAACAGAGAGGCAAACTGGTTTAACATAGCCTTGCACTCGTTCTGTTGCTCGGGTGTCAGATTGGAGGAGAGATTTACTCCTTCAATTTTTTCATCTAAAGGTAAGCCTCTGAGGAGATCCGGAAGAGCTTCACTCTCTTCTTCTTTCTCGGATGATGCTAGAAGCAACGCTCCTACATCAGGTCGTGAGACATACGCTTTAAGTCGGTTGGTGTGAAAGACTGTCGGAGCCTCCTTGGGGTTGCCCAAGTCCACCAGATAGTTAACCTCACCGAGCTTACCCACTACTCGGTAGGGTCCCATCCATTTATCTTGCAAGGCCCTCTGCCTTGTGGGGATCATAACGAGAACGAACTGGTCTTGAGCGAACTCAGCCATGTTAGCCTTTTGATCGTGCCAGTGCTTGACCAATGCTTGTCCAGCTTTCAAGTTATCGCTAGCTTCTGTCATCAGGTGCGACATTCTCCTCCGGAGACCTATCACGTAGTCAGTCACTCTGACTGGCTTGGGGGAAGGAGCACTCTCCAACCCCTCCTTAATCAGGGCCAATGGACCTCTGACGGGATGACCATAGAGCAGTTCGAAGGGAGAGTAACCGACTCCCTCCTGAGGGAATTCTCTATAAGCAAAAAGAAGGCATGGCAATAGAAGGTCCCACTTACGCTTAAGGGGTTCTTCTAGAGCACCTATCATGCTCTTCATGGTTCGGTTGAACCGTTCTACCAACCCATTGGTTTGGGGGTGGTAAGCCGTTGAGAACTTGTAAGTTACTCCGCAGGTTTTCCACATGGCTTTCATGTAGTGGGACATAAAGTTTGACCCCCTGTCAGAGATTACTTCCTTAGGAAATCCGACCCTAGTAAAAATACCAAGGAGGGCCTTAGCCACAGCCGGAGCTGTAACAGTCCTCATAGGAATTGCCTCAGGATACCTAGTAGCATGGTCTACTACAACAAGGATAAACCTGTTGCCTGAGGAGGAAGGAGGATCAAGGGGACCAACGATGTCAATCCCTACTCTCTCAAATGGGACTCCCACAACGGGGAGAGGCACTAACGGTGCCACATTCTTGGACCCAACCTTACCAGAGATCTGGCAGGTATGGCAGCTTCTGCAGTGTTTTTCTACTTCGGCCCCCATCTTTGGCCAATAAAAGTAGAGCGAGAGCCGTTCCTTAGTCTTCTTGAAACTCAAGTGACCAGCCAAAGGAATCTCGTGGGCTAACTGCAAGAACTGTGGTCTGTTTGCTTGGGGTACCACAAGGCGTTTGTAGTCCCCAGGTGCAGACTCGGTCGGTTCACTATAGAAGAGGCCATCTTCCCAGTGTAACCTATGTTTCCCAGGCTCTTGCCCTTCAGCCTGAGCTTCTGCCTGATGGCGAAGACCTTCCAGAGTTGGACATTCCCTCTGTCCCTTACTGAAGTCTGCCCTGCTGGGTCCACCTTCTGCCAGTAACGACTGCAGCTCGGGATGGTCAACAGGATCCAGATCTCCAATGAGTTCTTGGCCCTCCATTAGCTCTTCCTCAGAGTCTATTTCTACCATACAGGGTTGTACCTCCCTCTCAGCCTCAGCTGGAGGTGGAGTTACGGGTGTGACGTTGGACAACCGCGGGGAAGTCCGTGTCGGCTGCATTGGAATGCGGGCTGCTGGTTTCGGTTTAGAAGTCTTAGGTTTCCCTTTTGCTTCTGGGTTCTTAGAGACAGCAGCCGCCATTTCCAATGGAGTAGGAGTGATTTCCTTCTTCATCATCTCCTGGAGAGTACCGCGCATGGTCCTCTCTCTTGCAGGTCTGGTTAGCTCCTGTAACCATTTACTAGGAGGTCTGGGAGTATGCGATACAACTCCGAGAGTTTTCAAATCGTTACCCAACAGTACGCGTCCTGGTACCTCACTCTGTATGCTGACAGGTATCTTTACAGTCATGTCGTTACACTGGATGAGAACTGGTAATTGGGGAAGCATCTGCACAGGCCCTCCAGCTAACTTGGTGAGGCGTTTGGGTGCCTTAGCAACATCCTCAGCCTGAAAAAACGATTTATCCACCACAGTTATGCTGGCCCCAGTGTCCCTAATGGCAGGAGTCTCCTGACCATTCACCTGGACACTGTCCTTATAATACTCTTTAGTATTATCGGGGATAGAATTATAGACATCTAAATTCTGTTGTTCCCACAACCCCAGAGATACTAAAGAAACGCTGGCTGAGACTCCAATGGGTTCGTCAGCTAGCAGTAGAAAGTTTCCACTTGCCATTTGGACTTCCTCCTCTGGAGCGAAGGCTAAGGAGACAAGCTGGACCCCTGAAGGTTTACCCTTACATCTGGGATCTCCTTTCACGTGATCAGTCGAGCCACAAACAAAGCATTTCCCGAATGCTCTCTGGAATGGAGGCTTGTTCTGACCTCCTTCCGGTTTGGCACCAGAAGTCACACTATTCTGCTGTGGTTTTCCCGGTGGCTTACCCTTCTGGTTTGGTTTGGGGCCCTCTTTGGAATGTGAGTTATTTGAATTCTCCTTTGAGTCTTTTTTAGGCTGTTTTCCCTCGTCCTTTTTCTGAGTTGCCCCAGAATCCTTGTGAGTAGCCCTGTTGGCAACCCACAAGTCAGCAGCCTTAGCTAGAGCCCTGGAATCTAATTCCTTCGAATCAGCCAAGTGCTGTCTGAGCTCAGGAGAACAGGCATCATAAATCGACTCCAACATAAAAAGATTTCGCATACCCTCGTAAGTGTTAACTTTGTAACCCTTAATCCATCCCTCTAAGTTTTTCAACCCTTCACTCACACAGGTAGCCCAAGGGGTACCATCATGCTTTTTGAGGGTTCTAAACCTCTTAAGATACTGGGAAGGGGTCTTCCCGAATCTAGCTATCAAAGCTAGTTTCACACTTTCGTAATCCGTCTTATCCACCTCCCCCAACTCCATTACCACACCAGTCGCAACAGGAGGAAGCCTAGAGAACAACCAAGGAAGCAACGCATTCCCGGTGATGTCCTGGAGCCCATGATTGTATTCAAACAGTTTCAACCAATCCAACACATCCAATCTCGGTTCGTACATACCCACTAATTCCTTCGGCATCCGGGGTCTTTTGGGACTGGAGCTCCTAGAGGAACCAGAGGAGAGAGAAGCATTTTCCATAGACAACTTTTTCATTTCCAACTCATGATTAAGTTCTATTTCTCTGAGTCTCAACTCAGCCTGTTTCTGCTCAGCCTGGGCATTCATTCGTCTGAACTCGAGCTCTTGGTTTCGTTCAGATTGAGCCAAAAACCGTTTATATTCTAATTCGAGCTTCATTTTTTCAAGTTCAAAATAAGCAGGGTTACTTGTGGGACCTGGTATGGGCCCCGTAGGCACAGTTGGTAAGGCAGATAGAGGGGCGGGGGAGACATTTTCGTTAGCCTCGCCGTCCTCGTCAACCTCTTCATCGCTATCCTCAGAATCACGATTTAGATCAACACCATCACTGTTATCTACAGTTGCTGGAGAGTTTGGTTCCTCTGAACCAGTACCCAGACTTTGGTTCGCCAGCAATCTCTCTATCAATTCTAACTTCTTGCCTTTTACATGAAGATTCTCTTGTCTACAGAGAGCTTGCAGACTCTCAGTATTTTTATCTGACAAAGACTCTTGCCTGTAAATTTCCATCGTAGACATGTTTTTTTTTTAAAGTTGCTTTCGTAAAGTTTTGTGGTTAGTTGTCCTACAGCGTCGAAAAAGCACTCTAAACTGTATACTCAATACTAATCCCACCGCTGCCACCAGTGTTAGGTGGAAACCTGTGCAGTTCCCTCTGGGACCACTGCAAAAGATTTAGGACTACAGGTGTTGCGATAAACCCACTTGGTAGCAGTCTGTACCACACAGATTCAATTGGTAGCTGTGGCTGAGCAGTCAGACTTCTCTCAAGAAAAGTTGGTCAG
Organism: Ambystoma mexicanum; assembly: GCF_040938575.1. Taxonomy (NCBI): domain Eukaryota; kingdom Metazoa; phylum Chordata; class Amphibia; order Caudata; family Ambystomatidae; genus Ambystoma; species Ambystoma mexicanum. The sequence continues at coordinate 1,393,344,874 of NC_090933.1, read as the reverse complement.
TATAGGGAGTATACAAGATAGGGCAATTCTTCACAGCAAAACAAGTAAGCACGCAACAAGGCTTAGTATAAAGATAGTAAGTTATTTATTTATAACAGAACGTCTATGAAAAATACTAAGGCAAATCACGGCAAACAAATCAAAATGCAATTACTCTGCGGAATGGAATATAGCTTGATCTCCTGAGACACAATATCGACAACTCTAGGTTTTTACGGCACCACTTATTTGCAGACAGAGGTGTATACCCCAACCTAGATGACACTCGAATATATTCGTGAAAAAGGGAGAAAAGAGATAGGCAGATAATGAAGTCAACACGATTCGTACTGAAGCGGGAAAAATGCAAGGCAGGAATGCAATAATCACAATAGATCGTAAAAGTTCAGTGGCCAGGCCCACTCGGTGAGAGGCAAGGCACGATGTCCTGGAAAGTCTCTAGTGAAGATACGCTCAAGTCTGTGTAGCACAATGTTAGCGACAGGTGGAACCAGTTCAGAAAAAGAGCGAATAAAGCTTGAAGGCAACCCAACGGAACGGAGAGGAATCAGATACCTCACACGAACCGATCAACAACGGGAAGCCAGGCGAGTACGGTACCTTGTTGTGGAGGGCAGCTCCGGCGGGGGCAGTTGTTCCTGGTGGTAGATGCACGATGGGTCTTGGCTAAGAGAAGAGATGCTCTCGACGTCGAAGATCAGGAAGTCCGGTGCACCACCAGGGAAGAGACCAGCCGCGGAGTGCTCCGTCACAAGGCACCACCTTTCAGTCGCGGAACAGGGATAGTGGCTATCCGGTTGCCGGGTGCTGTGCACGGGCAATTCGACCACTGCGTCCTGGGCGAATAAAAGGTATAAAGAAGAAGTAGACTGGTTGTTCCCACCAGCCAGGGGAAGAGACTCTCCGGCAGGGAGATCTCCTCTGTCGTCGGGAGATTGTGAGACGATTCTGCAGGGCTCCACCGGAGGTGTCGTCGTGTAGGTCGGCTCAGCGTTACCCACGTCGGATTCTTTAGGTCCTGTGGTGACTTCTGAAGATCCAGTCCCAAAAGCCCTGCTTTTATGCAGACGCCCCCCATTCATTCAGCCTAGCTGTCAATCAACACATGCTAAGTGGTGAGCGGGAAGGCTCACCACCTGGGCCAATCACTCCAGAGTGCGACCTGAGTTGGCAAGGCAACTCGGCCCAGGGTGTCTAAACCCCCTCCCACACCCCTGAGGTAACCCAGACAGAATGGCCCCACTTTGGAGGGTCTCTGTCCCGAGGCCCGCCAAAAGTGGAACAAAGGGCTCGACCTTTGGTTTAGGAGTCACAGAGACGAACACAGACGCCATTTTACAAGCCGAGTTCTGGCAGAAAATACCACTCGATAAACCTATTTAAGATAAGTAGATCGGTGGTACGTTGGAGATTAACAAGAAAAGTATCAATCTTCAACAATGGGATTAAATCCCATAGAGTTATGCTCGGGGTCGAACATAACAAGTAGTTTCCACTGCCACCAGCCAAAACTCGACGAGGGGGGACGGGACAGTGCCCCCTCGAGTATCAGATCCAGGAGTAATCGAATTACCCCTACTAGCACGTCCACAATAAGATGGTTGGTACTAGTTCTGTTAGCAAATTTAGGTCTAGTAAAGCCAATGGTGACTTTACATGCCCGGGGAGACAGTAGTCAGTCCCCGGGTATGGAGTTTATGGTGGGGGAACCTGCTAGGGCGCCCCCGTGTCACGACACGTAAGGTGCAGTGTGACACACATAGAAAAACATATGAGACCCTATGGAGTAAAAGACCCCATAGCCCATCGAACACATTGTCATTTCAAAGGAATCATATACATACATGTCCAAGAGTGGGAGAAAAAGGGTCACACTCTTGGCAGGATGGAAAAACAAACTCCAGAAATCCAGCAAAGCTGCTGGGGGACTCACTAGGTTAGGAAATTCAGCCTGAACAGAGAATTCTCCCTAACACTCGCCCCCCCCAGACTAAGGGACAGGAGGATTTAATCCACTCCTGGATGAATCTCATACCTCTAGTCGATGACATACATCCTAGAGAGACCATCAGCATTTTGGTGGTGACACCCTGACCTGTGCTCAATGGTGAAATCAAACCCTTGCAGGCAGATCGACCATCTCAGTAGTGTCGGGTTTTCCCCTTTCATTTGCATTAACCATCTCAAGGGTTGGTGGTCAGTCTGAATAACAAAAGTAGAACCATACAAGTACGGCCTAAACTTCTTCAGAGCCCACACGATAGCAAAGCACTCTCTTTCGATTGTTGCCCACCTTGTTTCAGGATCCTTCAGCTTGCGGCTGATGTAGCAAACGGGGTGCTCCCTACCTTTCCCATCCAGTTGACTGAGTACGGCACCTATCCCTACATTGGAAGCGTCTGTCTGCACAATGAAGTGTTGGCGGTAATCAGGAGCTCTGAGTACTGTGGCTTGGCAAAGAGCCTTTTTCAGGTTTTCAAAAGCCTGATTGCACTCCTCGTTCCATTTAACCTTTTTAGGGAATTTGGGCGAGGAGATGACATTCAGCGGAGAAGCTATGGTCCCATAGTTCTCTATGAAATTCCTGTAATACCCGGTGAGGCCTAGGAAGGCTCTCACCTGAGTCTGAGTAGTCGGTGTTGTCCAATTTTGCACAGCTTCAATCTTACTGAGCAAAGGCCTTATTTCTCCACCGCCTACCTCATGTCCAAGGTAGACTACCTTACTCTGTCCAATTTGGCATTTACTCGCCTTTATGGTCAGATTGGCTCGTCCTAGAGCCTGCAAAACATCTCTCAGGTGGGTTACATGTTCTTCCCAGGAATTGCTGAACACTGCGATGTCATCCAAGTATGCCATGCAGAAGTCCTCCATCCCATTCAGAACCTGGTTTACCATCCGTTGAAAGGTAGCAGGTGCATTTTTTAGTCCGAAAGGCATTACCGTAAACTGGTATAAACCAACGGGGGTCGAAAATGCAGTTTTCTCCTTGGCATGGTTGGTCAGGGCTATTTGCCAATAGCCTGACGTCAAGTCAAATGTGCTGAGGAACTTGGCGGCGCCAAGTTTATCCACCAACTCATCTGTCCTTGGCAAAGGGTGGGCATCATTCGTGGTGACTGCGTTAAGAGCTCTGTAATCCACGCAGAATCTAAGTTCTTTAGATCCGGCCTTTGGTACTAACACAACTGGGCTAGACCATGGACTAGTAGAGGGCTCTATTACCCCGAGATCAAGCATCTTGCTGACCTCACCTTTGATGTGGGTTCTTACGTTTTCTGACATGCGGTATCCTCTGCTTTTGACAGGCAGACAGTCACCAGTGAGTATTTCGTGCTGGCCCCAAGGGGTCAAGCCTGGTGAAAGCGAGAACAGAGAGGCAAACTGGTTTAACATAGCCTTGCACTCGTCCTGTTCCTCGGGTGTCAGATTGGAGGAGAGATTTACTCCTTCAATTTTTTCATCTAAAGGTAAGCCTCTGAGGAGATCCGGAAGAGCTTCACTCTCTTCTTCTTCCTCGGATGATGCTAGAAGCAACGCTCCTACATCAGGTCGTGAGACATACGCTTTAAGTCGGTTGGTGTGAAAGACTGTCAGAGCCTCCTTGGGGTTGCCCAAGTCCACCAGATAGTTAACCTCACCGAGCTTACCCACTACTCGGTAGGGTCCCATCCATTTATCTTGCAAGGCCCTCTGCCTTGTGGGGATCATAACGAGAACGAGCTGGTCTTGAGCGACTCAGCCATGTTAGCCTTTTGATCGTGCCAGTGCTTGACCAATGCTTGTCCAGCTTTCAAGTTATCGCTTGCTTCTGTCATCAGGTGCGACATTCTCCTCCGGAGACCTATCACGTAGTCAGTCACTCTGACTGGCTTGGGGGAAGGAGCACTCTCCAACCCCTCCTTAATCAGGGCCAATGGACCTCTGGCGGGATGACCATAGAGCAGTTCGAAGGGAGAGTAACCGACTCCCTCCTGAGGGACTTCTCTATAAGCAAAAAGAAGGCATGGCAATAGAAGGTCCCACTTACGCTTAAGGGGTTCTTCTAGAGCACCTATCATGCTCTTCATGGTTCGGTTGAACCGTTCTACCAACCCATTGGTTTGGGGGTGGTAAGCCGTTGAGAACTTGTAAGTTACTCCGCAGGTTTTCCACATGGCTTTCATGTAGTGGGACATAAAGTTTGACCCCCTGTCAGAGATTACTTCCTTAGGAAATCCGACCCTAGTAAAAATACCAAGGAGGGCCTTAGCCACAGCCGGAGCTGTAACAGTCCTCATAGGAATTGCCTCAGGATACCTAGTAGCATGGTCTACTACAACAAGGATAAACCTGTTGCCTGAGGAGGTAGGAGGATCAAGGGGACCAACAATGTCAATCCCTACTCTCTCAAATGGGACTCCCACAACGGGGAGAGGCACTAACGGTGCCACATTCTTGGACCCAACCTTACCAGAGATCTGGCAGGTATGGCAGCTTCTGCAGTGTTTTTCTACTTCGGCCCCCATCTTTGGCCAATAAAAGTAGAGCGAGAGCCGTTCCTTAGTCTTCTTGAAACTCAAGTGACCAGCCAAAGGAATCTCGTGGGCTAACTGCAAGAACTGTGGTCTGTTTGCTTGGGATACCACAAGGCGTTTGTAGTCCCCAGGTGCAGACTCGGTCGGTTCACTATAGAAGAGGCATTCTTTCCAGTGTAACCTCTGTTTCCCAGGCTCTTGCCCTTCAGCCTGAGCTTCTGCCTGATGGTGAAGACCTTCCATAGTTGGACATTCCCTCTGTCCCTTACTGAAGTCTGCCCTGCTGGGTCCACCTTCTGCCAGTAACGACTGCAGCTCAGGATGGTCAACAGGATCCAGATCTCCAATGAGTTCTTGGCCCTCCATTAGCTCTTCCTCAGAGTCTATTTCTACCATACAGGGTTGTACCTCCCTCTCAGCCTCAGCTGGAGGTGGAGTTACGGGTGTGACGTTGGACAACCGCGGGGAAGTCCGTGTCGGCTGCATTGGAATGCGGGCTGCTGGTTTCGGTTTAGAAGTCTTAGGTTTCCCTTTTGCTTCTGGGTTCTTAGAGACAGTGGCCGCCATTTCCAATGGAGTAGGAGTGATTTCCTTCTTCATCATCTCATGGAGAGTACCGCGCATGGTCCTCTCTCTTGCAGGTCTGGTTAGCTCCTGTAACCTTTTACTAGGAGGTCTGGGAGTATGCGATACAACTCCGAGAGTTTTCAAATCGTTACCCAACAGTACGCGTCCTGGTACCTCACTCGATATGCTGACAGGTATCTTTACAGTCTTGTCGTTACACTGGATGAGAACTGGTAATTGGGGAAGCATCTGCACAGGCCCTCCAGCTAACTTGGTGAGGCGTTTGGGTGCCTTAGCAACATCCTCAGCCTGAAAAAACGATTTATCCACCACAGTTATGCTGGCCCCAGTGTCCCTAATGGCAGGAGTCTCCTGACCATTCACCTGGACACTGTCCTTATAATACTCTTTAGTATTATCGGGGATAGAATTATAGACATCTAAATTCTGTTGTTCCCACAACCCCAGAGATACTAAAGAAACGCTGGCTGAGACTCCAATGGGTTCGTCAGCTAGCAGTAGAAAGTTTCCACTTGCCATTTGGACTTCCTCCTCTGGAGCGAAGGCTAAGGAGACAAGCTGGACCCCTGAAGGTTTACCCTTACATCTGGGATCTCCTTTCACGTGATCAGTCGAGCCACAAACAAAGCATTTCCCGAATGCTCTCTAAAATGGAGGCTTGTTCTGACCTCCTTCCGGTTTGGCACCAGAAGTCACACTATTCTGCTCTGGTTTTCCCGGTGGCTTACCCTTCTGGTTTGGTTTGGGGCCCTCTTTGGAATGTGAGTTATTCAAATTCTCCTTTGAGTCTTTTTTAGGCTGTTTTCCCTCGTCCTTTTTCTGAGTTGCCCCAGAATCCTTGTGAGTAGCGCTGTTGGCAACCCACAAGTCAGCAGCCTTAGCTAGAGCCTTGGAATCTAATTCCTTCGAATCAGCCAAGTGCTGTCTGAGCTCAGGAGAACAGGCATCATAAATCGACTCCAACATAAAAAGATTTTGCATACCCTCGTAAGTGTTAACTTTGTAACCCTTAATCCATCCCTCTAAGTTTTTCAACCCTTCACTCACACAGGTAGCCCAAGGGGTACCATCATGCTTTTTGAGGGTTCTAAACCTCTTAAGATACTGGGAAGGGGTCTTCCCGAATCTAGCTATCAAAGCTAGTTTCACACTTTCGTAATCCGTCTTATCCACCTCCCCCAACTCCATTACCACACCAGTCGCAACAGGAGGAAGCCTAGAGAACAACCAAGGAAGCAACGCATTCCCGGTGATGTCCTGGAGCCCATGATTGTATTCAAACAGTTTCAACCAATCCAACACATCCAATCTCGGTTCGTACATACCCACTAATTCCTTCGGCATCCGGGGTCTTTTGGGACTGGAGCTCCTAGAGGAACCAGAGGAGAGAGAAGCATTTTCCATAGACAACTTTTTCATTTCCAACTCATGATTAAATTCTATTTCTCTGAGTCTCAACTCAGCCTGTTTCTGCTCAGCCTGGGCATTCATTCGTCTGAACTCGAGCTCTTGGTTTCGTTCAGATTGAGCCAAAAACCGTTTATATTCTAATTCGAGCTTCATTTTTTCAAGTTCAAAATAAACAGGGTTACTTGTGGGACCTGGTATGGGCCCCGTAGGCACAGTTGGTAAGGCAGATAGAGGGGCGGGGGAGACATTTTCGTTAGCCTCGCCGTCCTCGTCAGCCTCTTCATCGCTATCCTCAGAATCACGATTTAGATCAACACCATCACTGTTATCTACAGTTGCTGGAGAGTTTGGTTCCTCTGAACCAGTACCCAGACTTTGGTTTGCCAGCAATCTCTCTATCAATTCTAACTTCTTGCCTTTTACATGAAGATTCTCTTGTCTACAGAGAGCTCGCAGACTCTCAGTATTTTTATCTGACAAAGACTCTTGCCTGTAAATTTCCATCGTAGACATGTTTTTTTTTTAAAGTTGCTTTCGTAAAGTTTTGTGGTTAGTTGTCCTACAGCGTCGAAAAAGCACTCTAAACTGTATACTCGATACTAATCCCACCGCTGCCACCAGTGTTAGGCGGAAACCTGTGCCGTTCCCTCTGGGACCACTGCAAAAGATTTAGGACTACAGGTGTTGCGATTAACCCACTTGGTAGCAGTCTGTACCACACAGATTCAATTGGTAGCTGTGGCTGAGCAGTCAGACTTCTCTCAAGAAAAGTTGGTCAGTATAGGGAGTATACAAGATAGGGCAATTCTTCACAGCAAAACAAGTAAGCACGCAACAAGGCTTAGTATAAAGATAGTAAGTTATTTATTTATAACAGAACGTCTATGAAAAATACTAAGGCAAATCACGGCAAACAAATCAAAATGCAATTACTCTGCGGAATGGAATATAGCTCGATCTCCTGAGACACAATATCGACAACTCTAGGTTTTTACGGCACCACTTATTTGCAGACAGAGGTGTATACCCCAACCTAGATGACACTCGAATATATTCGTGAAAAAGGGAGAAAAGAGATAGGCAGATAATGAAGTCAACACGATTCGTACTGAAGCGGGAAAAATGCAAGGCAGGAATGCAATAATCACAATAGATCGTAAAAGTTCAGCGGCCAGGCCCACTCGGTGAGAGGCAAGGCAGGATGTCCTGGAAAGTCTCTAGTGAAGATACGCTCAAGTCTGTGTAGCACAATGTTAGCGACAGTTGGAACCAGTTCAGAAAAAGAGCGAATAAAGCTTGAAGTCAACCCAACGGAACGGAGAGGAATCAGATACCTCACACGAACCGATCAACAACGGGAAGCCAGGCGAGTACGGTACCTTGTTGTGGAGGGCAGCTCCGGCGGGGGCAGTTGTTCCTGGTGGTAGATGCACGATGGGTCTTGGCTAAGAGAAGAGATGCTCTCGACGTCGAAGATCAGGAAGTCCGGTGCACCACCAGGGAAGAGACCAGCCGCGGAGTGCTCCGTCACAAGGCACCACCTTTCAGTCGCGGAACAGGGATAGTGGCTATCCGGTTGCCGGGTGCTGTGCACGGGCAATTCGACCACTGCGTCCTGGGCGAATAAAAGGTATAAAGAAGAAGTAGACTGGTTGTTCCCACCAGCCAGGGGAAGAGACTCTCCGGCAGGGAGATCTCCTCTGTCGTCGGGAGATTGTGAGACGATTCTGCAGGGCTCCACCGGAGGTGTCGTCGTGTAGGTCGGCTCAGCGTTACCCTCGTCGGATTCTTTAGGTCCTGTGGCGACTTCTGAAGATCCAGTCCCAAAAGCCCTGCTTTTATGCAGACGCCCCCCATTCATTCAGCCTAGCTGTCAATCAACACATGCTAAGTGGTGAGCGGGAAGGCTCACCACCTGGGCCAATCACTCCAGAGTGCGACCTGAGTTGGCAAGGCAACTCGGCCCAGGGTGTCTAAACCCCCTCCCACACCCCTGAGGTAACCCAGACAGAATGGCACCACTTTGGAGGGTCTCTGTCCCGAGGCCCGCCAAAAGTGGAACAAAGGGCTCGACCTTTGGTTTAGGAGTCACAGAGACGAACACAGACGCCATTTTACAAACCGAGTTCTGGCAGAAAATACCACTCGATAAACCTATTTAAGATAAGTAGATCGGTGGTACGTTGGAGATTAACAAGAAAAGTATCAATCTTCAACAATGGGATTAAATCCCATAGAGTTATGCTCGGGGTCGAACATAACAAGTAGTTTCCACTGCCACCAGCCAAAACTCGACGAGGGGGACGGGACAGTGCCCCCTCGAGTAACAGATCCAGGAGTAATCGAATTACACCTACTAGCACTTTAGGTCCTGTGGCGACTTCTGAAGATCCAGTCCCAAAAGCCCTGCTTTTATGCAGACGCCCCCCATTCATTCAGCCTAGCTGTCAATCAACACATGCTAAGTGGTGAGCGGGAAGGCTCACCACCTGGGCCAATCACTCCAGAGTGCGACCGGAGTTGGCAAGGCAACTCGGCCCAGGGTGTCTAAACCCCCTCCCACACCCCTGAGGTAACCCAGACAGAATGGCACCACTTTGGAGGGTCTCTGTCCCGAGGCCCGCCAAAAGTGGAACAAAGGGCTCGACCTTTGGTTTAGGAGTCACAGAGACGAACACAGACGCCATTTTACAAACCGAGTTCTGGCAGAAAATACCACTCGATAAACCTATTTAAGATAAGTAGATCGGTGGTACGTTGGAGATTAACAAGAAAAGTATCAATCTTCAACAATGGGATTAAATCCCATAGAGTTATGCTCGGGGTCGAACATAACAAGTAGTTTCCACTGCCACCAGCCAAAACTCGACGAGGGGGACGGGACAGTGCCCCCTCGAGTAACAGATCCAGGAGTAATCGAATTACACCTACTAGCACGTCCACAATAAGATGGTTGGTACTAGTTCTGTTAGCAAATTTAGGTCTAGTAAAGCCAATGGTGACTTTACATGCCCGGGGAGACAGTAGTCAGTCCCCGGGTATGGAGTCTATGGTGGGGGAACCTGCTAGGGCGCCCCCGTGTCACGACACGTAAGGTGCAGTGTGACACACATAGAAAAACATATGAGACCCTATGGAGTAAAAGACCCCATAGCCCATCGAACACATTGTCATTTCAAAGGAATCATATACATACATGTCCAAGAGTGGGAGAAAAAGGGTCACACTCTTGGCAGGATGGAAAAAACAAACTCCATAAATCCAGCAAAGCTGCTGGGGGACTCACTAGGTTAGGAAATTCAGCCTGAACAGAGAATTCTCCCTAACATTCACATTCAGACAAATGTGTTTGAAAAGCACAAGGTTGCCACAGGGGTACTGTGAGTCCCCGTCCATCTTTAACAGAGACCTTCAGATGGACCTGAGCAATATTGCAGTAGAAAGTGTCTTCTTGCAGTATGTGGATGACATTCTAATCTGCAGTACAACAGAAGAACAATGCAGGCGTGATTCTGTTCAGCTACTGACTATACTGGCTGAGAAAGGGTATAAGGTTGACAAGGAAAAATTGCAATATTGTCAACAGGAGGTGCTGTACACAGGCCAGTTAATTTTGCATGAGGGGAAAAAGGTAACCCCAGAAAGGGCTGAAGCTATCATGAACACAGCAAAGCCACTCACGGTAAAGCAAATGCAAAGCGTTCTAGGCCTATGCAATTATGTTAGAGCATGGGTCTTTGATTACAGCTCATATACCAAGCCCTTGCTCCAGGCCCAAAAGAAGGCCCAGGTGACAAAGGACTGAGACAATGGAAAAGGCATTTACAGAACTCAATAGAGCGATTTGTACGGCTCCAGTTCTCAGGAGTCCTAATTATGCAGAGGAATTCTACCTGTTTTCGCACACGAATGGCAGCGTTATGACGGCAGTGCTCGCTCAAAGAACCTCGTTGGGGTACAAGCCCTGGTGTATTACAGTGGGAATCTGGACCCATTAATGAGAGGCCAGTTCCCATGCGAACAAAGCTTAGCTGCCTCAGCGTTCATCATAGAGAAAGCGACAACCATTGTAATGGGATGTTCCATGACGTTATACGTAGAACACTTGCCATTCTGCCTATGAGGTGATCATATCTAATCCATTTATCAAAATAGTTCGATGTAAAACAGTAAACCCAGCTACGTTCATAGCTGAGCCAGTCAGCGAAGGAGAGCCAATACATGACTGTGCTAATTATGAAGAATTTTACGATGAAATCCCCAGGGTAAAGGAAAATGCCCTGGCGGGAGGAGAGATTGTTTTCATTGACGGGTCTTCAAGAATTGACCAGGAAGACGGACAAAGATATACAGGCATTGCTGTGATGAAACTGAGCTACTCCTCAGTGCACGAATACCATCTCAGTACTCAGCACAGGCTGCAGAGTTATTGGCATTGATACTCGTCATCGAGAATCACACAGACCAGGAAGTCACGGTGTACAGTGACTCCGCCTATGTGACGTCCACAGTGCATGCAGGCTTAGCACACTGGAAAAGGAGGGGCTACTACCGAGAAGACGGCACGCCAGTGCAGCACGCAGCCTTATTAGACAGGCTGATTAAGGCACTACAGCTCCCAGTGGGCATAGCAGTCGTGAAATGCACTGCCCATACTCATGGGACAGATTTTGTGTCACGCGGAAATGACGCAGCAGACACGGAAGCCAAGCGTATGGCGTCCACGAGTGAGTTCTTCATGGTGAACTGCATAATCTGCCAGCAATTCACAACTGGGCACACATTAAAAGTAGTGAAAGGAGTCATCCCCCGGCCAAATGGGCCTTTTCAGCACTTACACATTGACTACGTCGACATGATTTAAGTGTGTAACGGGTACAGGTACTTAATTGTTGTGGTGTGTTCATTCTCTAGATGGATAGAAGCAGGTCCTTGTAAACACCCAGACTCAACCTGTGCTGCCAAATTCCTGGTGAGGGAAGTGTTCCCTAGATGGGGGGTGTGAGAGTTGATGAGGTCAGACAATGGGGCTCATTTTGTAAACACAGTCTTTGAACAAATCAGCTTGTTGCTTGGTATAAAGCACAAGTTCTCATTGGCGTATCATCCGGAAGGTAATGGCATATGCGAGAGGCTCAACAGCTTGTTAAAGGAAAGGATAGCCAAGTTGAAGCTTCCACTGGCATTGTATGCTCTTCGGAACCAACCGGGCTCCGACCATCATCTTACGCCACACGAGATAGTCACAGGAAGAAGAATGAGTACTCCTCTTACCCCCTGAAATAGACTAGATGTGATGCCCGGTCAACCCGAGAGGTCCTGGGAACTGAATTGTCGCAATACCTGAACTGTATGTCATCCAGTCTTACTGTCATTTCAGACCAACTACAGCGACAACGAAAAGGGTGCAGCACAGCCCAAAACGCAGCAGGAGATGCTGAAACAGACACAGTTCAAGGTTTACGTACGCCATTCATCTTCCCTGGAGATTCCGTGTTGGTAAAAAACCACACAAGGAAAAGGTGGGACAAGCCAAGATTTAATGGCCCTTTCATCATAGAGGACTGCACTCCATCAGCAGTAACATTGCAGGGCAGGAGAGCATGGATTTTTCGAAATGACATTAAGCCCTATATCGGAGAAAGACTTCAAGCTGCACCCCACCATGAAGAGACCACAGACGACGGGGAAGAACCTCAGCACATGCAGACGAGATCCATTACGAGGATGAAGGATGCATGAGCAGCACATCCAAGACAAAGAACATGGTTAGAAGTTGTGGCTTAAACTGGACATTTCCTCTAAAGCAAAAGAGGGGATAAGGACATAATGGACACTCTGTGCATCCTAGTTGTAGGGTGAAAAGACAATTGCTCATCTAAGCCACAACACGATTGTTGACACAAACGTGTAAATCAATCACACTGAAGCGTTGGTGAGAAAGCAAGACTCAAATAAACTGTGATCAAGGACTTCTGCCTAAAGAACTAAATGCAGCATCCTGGCTCGTTGAAGAGCAAGGCATCGCTTTTCAGTATCGATGGTGCCACCCAGTAGAAATATCACAAGGGATGTACTGTCTTGATTCCAGTTAGTGCTAGAGACATATGTATCACTTGTAGGGAGAGTCACCAATATCACAGACTTCATCCAAGATCCTGCCAACAGAAAAGTAATCTGGCAACTGCTTGCTGTCATCGCGGAAGCCTTCATCGAGTTACCGGAATACAGTGATAAGGACACAAATGCTTCCCCCGCAGGCAATTATAGATGAACTCGTAAATACACTCTTCTTTCGCATCATAGAGGAGTGCCCAGCTTTTGTCGGAAGAACCACAGACACGCTGACATTCATTCGAGATCCAACAAACACAGAACATTTGAACCAACTGTGGGCTAAACTAAACTATTTAGTAGCAATCCACTCAGCAGGAAAGTGTAGAGACTGTTCACGTCAAAAGAAAGGCCAGTGATCCAGAAACCAGCAAAGCAGGACAAATGTCCCTGTCTCCCGAGGACAGCCGCCTGGCGCACAATGTCCTGTTCTGTCTAGTCACTGACTTTCCAGAAATGGTGGGGAGGCCTGCCGACGTTGATGTCATCACCTTCATCAGAGATCCAGCTAATGGCTAATGTTGCGCATATGGGAACACTCCTCCATGGCATTATGCTCCAAGTGGAGCTGTCCAACTTGCAAAGAGAGTATCTGAGGAGATCCCAGTGAAACGTCTGCCTAGGGACAGATCGAAGGAACAGAACCAACCAAGTCATCTTTCCGCCGAGGGACAGATCGTGGAAGCAGAGACGAGAACTTCACCGTTTTATTTTTAGCTTTTGACTCTGATTTTGATTGATTGCTATTTTTTCCATTTCTTAGCATTGAACAGGTCCCAGCATGTCCTCAGGACTGAAGCAAATCCAGGGGGTGGAGTGGGAACTGACCTATTTTGAAAATGCACGATGAATGTATCTCATCAAAGGTATTAGTCTAATATTTTTCCATAGTCTAGCAAGGGGACTGTAACCCGTATCAAGAGGCAATTGTCACCCGCAAGAGGGGGGACTTTGCGAAGCACCAGACACTTTATGATACAAACTTTCTAAGAAACAATAATGGAGAAGTGAAAAAAAATAGAATCTTGACTTGTGCTATGATTGAAATGGGGTACCAGAACAGTAACCTGGTCCTCCCACAAACAGAGGGGCGCCCCCGCTTCCCAGGAAGGAGATGCTGCCAATTGTCATACCGCACGATTACGTGTATATGTATAGTGATTATCATTGTCTTTCTGTCGTTAACAATCAGAACTGCATTCTTTATTGGTGCACGAAGCGTTCCAATGTCAGTACAGCCACCAGATAATGTACACATGAGTCCCACGAAATCACCCAGACCCTATATAGTCATCCCATTTCCAAGAAAATCTGATGATAAGGTAAACAAAGTAAACATTAATGTGATTAGCAGTCATACACACACATTTAAACTAACGAATTAAGAGAAAAGCTGGAGACACGGTCAGCACGGAACAAATGATAACATAGCACTGACCACTACACACACCCACACACTAATTGCACACAAAACTGGGCGAATGTCAATGGCTGCTGAACCTCAAACAAAGACAGCAGAAGGCACAAGGCTGCCTACCGAACAATCAGTTCCGGAAAATGATGAAAGAGACCGAGAGGAGCCGAGTGAAGAGCTGACCAAAGTAGACGTAGCAAAAGCCCTCGAAAAGACAGAAGAAGCTATGAGAGAATTTACTGCAAGGACACAAATGTTGATAGATCATGTATTCCCATTCATAGCCAGAGCAAAGAAACAACATGACGAACTGAAAACTAAGCTCGCAAAGACTGGATCGACAAGCACACAAGTCCCAACCCAAGGGACAAGCATCGGACCGACCACACAGCCATACGCAGGACCAGTGTCAGACTGGATAACATGGGCACTTGCACGCAGTAACGAAAAGAAGCATGAGGACCAGGAAAGAGCAGACAGAATGGTGTCCACTCGAATGGCACAGATGAAAAAGCCTGCACCATGGACTGAAATGCCTGAGAGTCCTCTGGCATGAAAGAGTCACACAGACGCATTTAGAGATGTAGTTATAGCTAACTACAGGAAGACACTAAGAATCAAGAGAAGCCCACATGAAGATAACAAATGAACTGAACGATTACCTGGACAGCACAGCACATCTGGGGAACAACATTTGGTACCAGCACATGAAAGTTGGGAGAAGGAAATCAGAAAAGGAGATTGCTTTATGTGTGCGCTCCTACTGTACAGCATGGGAAAATCCAAGATCTTCGTGGCTGTAGAAATTGATGTCCCAACAGCACACTGTTTGTCACACGTAGCAATGTGCAACACCAGAGAACAGTTTATGGGAAAAGATGCCTCACTGATATGGGCAACTGAAACAGCATATCCCGATGAAGATGATTATATCCAGGACATTAAGACAAGAAACAGAGCTCATACTAGGAATCATGTGATCAGGTATGAAAAGCCAGAAGTTAAAGGAACAGGAACGAGATGGGAGGTTAACCCAAGACTGAACATCCAAGGAAAAACTCCAGAAGAAGACAAAATTTGGAAGAACAGAGGCCAAATGCAGATATGGGGAACAGTGCTATCACCAGACGGATGGGAAGCAGGAGTAGTGATATGCCGAGCATGGATGGTCCTTGGAGGCTGCAAAGAAGCAATAGAAAACTCACAGAGGTTGTGCAAACCTCTATGGACAAAGTTGGTAAAATTACTAACCTGGGTCGAAGATAGAGGGGGACCATTGCAGACAGTGCCACTGGAAAGTCCAAAATTGTGGTTCAGGAACAATGTTACAAGGAAGATGGGAGAGAATCAGAACTGCGGACGCATCTTTGAAACTCCAGGTATGATTCATGGAACCGCAGTAATTTTAGATCATTATTGGGCATGTGGATCCATAGCATAGATAAGACTGCCGAGAAATTGGGGAGGCATATGCACAATATTGAACGTCCACGTTCCTGCACTAGTGATCCCGAAGAGTGACCTGAACATTGACAGCTTTCCAAAAGCGGATGCCCACCTGAGGAAAAGGAGATCCGCAGAACTGGTACCCCGAATGAAGAGAGAAAACTACTTTTCTGCCAAATTGGAGAGGCATTCCATGCAATCCCGTATGAACACAGGCTCTTCAGCCTCACCTCGTCAGTGTTCACAACGATCCTCATGCCATGGATCCAAGTTGGAGTAAATACTAAATGGTTGCAGATAACCAGATGGGAGTTATTGCAGACTATTAACACTACCATAAAAGGATTCAATGCTATTAAGGAAGAACTAAGAGCAATCTGACTGATGACCCTCCAAAACAGATATGTACTTGACATGATCACTGAGAATCGTGTTGCACATTTACACCTTCGCATGATGAAGCGAATGGAACTTTAACAGAAGCCATAAGTATGCTGACGAACCTACAGAACCAGATGATCAATGAAACTGACAAAGTTGATGACAGCTGGTTTGGAACACTATTTTCATGGGTCCCGCAATGGATGGCAGACACATTCAAGTTCCTGGGAGCCCTGCTATTTATGATACTACTAGGATTTTGTATTATCAAGATAATAATCTCTCAGTGCGAGAAAAGTATGAAGAAAGCCATTGGGATGAATATCATGATCGACGTCAAACCAGGATGGAAGCCCAGAGACCTGACAGATGAAGAAATAAGAGACTTTGTCAAGACCAGCGAATTTGCGCCAGAAGGAACAAAGTTTGTGGACCCCAAGAATCGGAGAAGATATGAAGGAAAATTGATCTATTTTAGTCCAAATGGTCAGTGTCAGCTTATGACCTGGAACAACGATGAACATATAAAAACAGCAGGAAGCCTGAAAGGAGTGATAAAAATATGGACTCCAAGGAAACACACGTGTACAACATCATGTACAAACCCAGAAGACGAAGAATTGGATGCAGAAGATCCAAGTAAGAGTAATCTAAAGGAAGAAGAAAAGGTGGACGATAAACCGACCAAAGGGGGGTGTGTAGAGGAGGTCCCAAATATGGCCTGCACTCCAGCCACCCATGTTGGCATTCCAGAAGCATACTCACCAAGATATGTGACGTATAAGGAGCAAATAAACCAACAGAGAGCCACATTAGGGCTCTGTCCAGTGCCCATCAGAAGGACTTGTATACCTATTGAAGCGCCAATAACCAGACAACCATGGGCTGCACGGTATCAATTGAGACAACCATACCAGCAGTTGACACGAAATGAAGACTACTTACAAACTGTCCCCGAAGAGACCCAAAGAGCCTTAAGCGAAGGCAAATGGTGAACAAACACAAGGGCCCGGACAGACGCACAGATGAACAAAACGCAGATAAAAGGAAGTCACACAAAGATGATATGTTATGAATAATGACGTAATGAACATTGAAGAAGAGACAATATTGAAATAAAAGGAGACGTAACCAGGATTGAATTTGTCGTGACTTGCCGCGTAGTGAAGAGGAATGGACCTCTGTCCACAAATCACCCACAGGGATGAGTAAATAAACTCCCTGTGCGAGCTTTGAGGCCACAGGTGGTTTGTTGGTTCGTCGGATCTGATGACGCCCAGGACCCCGGAGGCTGTTAAATGGAAGGTAAGGTTAGCACAGGCAAACACAGTACTTTGATATGAATAAGTGTGTAAGAATCTCTTACCTAAACCCAACAGGGATGGTACTGGGGTGTCGGGGGTCTGGTGCGAGGGAGCGCCGTAGATCCGGACCACCGTGTCAGCCGTGTCCCAGATGATAGCTGCCGGCTGTACCTGTAACTTGATGGGCACTTGAGTTAGCCACGTAGCGCCAGTGGCCGAAGATCATAGAGTCAAGAAAGGGTAATCCAAAAACAATCCGTTAAGCAAAGCCGAGAGTCCAATGTACCAATATTCGTGCGACGAGATCCGAGGAGTAAGCAAGCCAGTCCGTAATTCCAAAGCCAAGGTCCAAATCCGAAGTATCCAGGTAACGTGAAATGCTGAACAGAGTCGTGAAACAGCTGTGAAGCGGTGTGTAAACTCAAACTTCCCGGTTTTATGCGCGCCGGCTCCCTATCACGTGGGCGGAACTCTGGGCACGTGATCGGGAGACCACCGCGGAACCAGGAAGTAACCGCAATCGGGTGTTCCAACCCGAACGCAGTCTCCATGGGAGTTGCCAATGGAAACGAGGCAAGAAACCGGGTCGGACTTTCCGCACTGCCCGCCCTCGTTGACGATGGCGACTCCCTCGCACCCTAGGTAAGGAGATGTCTCGGGAGGTGGGCTGCAACCCGGGGACAGTACCCGTTTGTGCTGGTGTATCTGAAAGGGTGCATGATGACGGGACAGGTTTGTTGTGTATGACATAGCCCCCCCTCAATGGCCCACGACCACGTGGGCAGGAAGGGTGATCCCGGTGGAAACGTGAGACAAGTCTCGGGGCATGGACGTCCCCAGCAGGAACCCAACAACGCTCCTCGGGGCCAAAACCCACCCAGTCAACAAGATACTGGAGCCCACCTCTGACCAAGCGAGAACCCAAGATAGCAGAAACCTCATATTCCACAGAGTCACCCACCGCCACAGGGCCAGGCGTAGACCGGAGGCGAGTAGGGGCCGGACAAGGTTTCAACAAAGAGGTGTGAAAGACGGGGTGTATGCGCCAGGAGGCAGGGACCGAGAGGCGATAGGCTACAGGGTTGATCACAGCAGAAATTCTGTACGGGCCCACAATACGGGGTAAAAGCTTGCGACAACCAGGTAACCTAAGGTGACGAGAAGAGAGCCAAACCCTGTCCCCCACAACATAGGAAGGTGCCACCGCCCTCCTCCGATCTGCTGCGGCCTTCATGGATTCCCGGGCTTCCTGAAGATGAGTAAGGGTCCGAGCCTGAACAGCCGTCAAGTCGCGGGCACAGGCGACAGCAGCCAGGTTGTCAGAGGGTGCCATGTCCGGGATAGGTAAGGTGCGGTGGTGCTGACCATACAAAACATAAAAGGGAGAAGAGCCAGTGGAGGAATGTGTGGAGTTATTGTACGAAAACTCAGCAAGATGCAGTAAGCCCAACCAGGACTGCTGGTGTTGCAAAATCAAACAACGTAAATATTGTTCCATGGCCTGGTTCACCCTCTCAGTCTGGCCGTCCGTCTCCGGGTGGTAAGCGGAGGAAAAGCGAGAATCTATACCCAGGAGAGCCGTGAGAGCACGCCAGAACCGAGAAGTGAATTGGGGCCCCCTATCTGAAACAATAATCGTGGGCAACCCAAAAAAACAAAAGACTGATTTAAAGAAGAGGTCGGCCAAAGCAGGGGCAGAAGGGATGCCAGAACAAGGTATGAATCGAGCCATTTTGGAAAATGAATCGACCACCACCCATATGGTGTCGAATCCCTTCGTCCGGGGTAGGTCAGTTACAAAATCCATGGAAACTGTGTGCCAGGGTCTGGGGGGTACAGGTAACGGAAGCAGGAGCCCCACCGGACGCCCCCTACGGTGCTTACACTGGGCACATATAGCACAGGTGTTAACATACCCTTCTACGTCGCGTTTCATGGAGGGCCACCAACACCAACGTCTGAGAATGTCCAACGTGCGTTTCTGTCCCGGATGGCCATTGATGGCGCTATCGTGGGACCATTCCAGAGCAAGATTGCGAGCGTCGGTCGAAGGTAACCACAACCTGTTTTGGATATAAGGCAACCCTTCATGAAACACCGGATCCCACTCGGTGACCTGATCGGGATGCAATGAAACCCATGAGCAAATTGAGTCTAAGAGAGACAAAGGGGGGGTGCAAAGGCAAATAACATGTTGGTTTAATATGTTTTCTGGGAACACAGGTAAGGATACCCCACCCGGAGAGCGAGATAATGCGTCCGCCTTCCCATGGGACACGCCGGAACGATGTTTGATCAGGAAGTCAAAGGCCGCAAAGAATAAATGCCACCGCACCTGCCGACTGTTAATGCATTTGAGCGAGGCCAGATCCTGGAGGTTGCGGTGGTCGGTGAACACCGTGACTGTGTGCCTCGCCCCCAACAGGTGATGTCGCCAGACTAGGAAAGCATCTTTGATGGCTAACAGTTCTTTCTCTGTGACGGTGTAATGTAGTTCCGTAACAGAGAATTTCCGGGAATGAAACGCCACCGGATGCAACTGACCTGAATGAGGGCAGCGTTGGGACAAGACAGCCCCGAGAGCGAATGAGGACGCATCGGCCTCCACAATAAATGGGAGTTCTGGGTCGGGATGTTTCAGGACAGGAGCAGTAGTGAATGCAGACTTCAGGGCGTCAAAAGCTGCCTGGTGTTCTTTCAACCAGACAAAAGGCGATTTGGGGCTGGTTAGAGCAGTAAGGGGGGCTACCAGAGACGAGAAGTCCTGGATGAAGCGCCTATAGAAATTCGAGAACCCAAGGAAGGATTGCAAGGACTTGAGATTGCTGGGTTTTGGCCAGTCCAAAACCGCACGTACCTTGGACTGGTTCATGGCCAAACCCCCAGGTGTAATGTGGAATCCCAGGAATTCAACGCTTTCAGTGTGAAACTGGCATTTCTCGGGTTTGGCGTAGAGTGAATGTTGGCGGAGGCGGGACAGCACCTCGCGGACGTGCACTATATGTTCTTTGATGTCTTGCGAGTATATGAGGATGTCGTCAAGGTACACTGCCACGCATACGTCCAACAAATCATGAAATACCTCGTTCATGAAACGCTGGAAGGTAGCAGGGGCATTACAAAGCCCGAAGGGCATGACCACGTACTCGAATAATCCGTAACGTGTACAGAAGGCCGTCTTCCACTCGTCTCCGGAGCGGATTCTGACCAGGTTATAGGCCCCGCGGAGATCGAGTTTCGTGAAAATGGTAGCATGGCTTAACCTGTCTAGTAAGGGGATGATCAATGGTATTGGGTATCGATTCTTGATGGTGATGGAATTAAGTCGGCGGTAGTCCACACAAGGATGCAGATCGCCCTCCTTTTTTGGGACAAAGAATATGGGGCTAGCAGCTGGAGAGGTGGAGGGACGTATATGTCCGACCTTCAATGCCACCTGGATATAATCCTTTAATGCCTGTTCCTCTGATGGAGATAAGGAGTAGATGCGGCCTGAGGGAATCACGGAATCAGGGATTAGGTCAATGGGGCAGTCATAGGATCGGTGTGGCGGGAGCACCTCCGAGGAACCCTTGTCAAATACCTCATGGAAATCGCTGTAATCAGTAGGAAAACCAACAGCAACAGCCCCCACTACATGAGGCTCGAGAGCCATAGGGATATCCTCGTGCAATGTGAGCTGCGCTATGCCCCCTAGGGCCCGTGGGGGTGATTCTGCGTCGTCAGGTGCGGTGAGACAAAAATTCTGGCACGTCTCAGATTCAAAGTGGACCTGCCCCGACTTCCAGTCAATCAAGGGGTTATGTAGATGTAACCAAGGAAGACCCAGGATGATTCCGAACTGTGGCATCGTAATCAGATCGAATGTGATGATTTCCTGATGCGTGTTTTGTATAGTGAGGGTGATAGGGGCGGTTTGTTGCTTGATAGGGCCTGATATCAGTGCTGTACCATCCACTGCTTGTACTGGCTCAGGATGTTGCTTGGTAATCAGAGGTAGGTTTAAGGATCTGGCCAAGGTTATATCGATATAGTTGCCCGTGGCGCCTGAATCGATGTAAATCGAGACAACATGGGACATGTCGGGTGTAGGGTTAAGCGTGGCCTGTACCAACACTGGCCCGATCCTGCCAAAAGTGGGGTTCCTATCCGGGGAAATGGAAGTATTGCTCGATCCGGTCCCCGGATCTAGGGTCGAGCATTCGGAAAAACCGGATTCTTGAGCTTAGGGCGTCTGGGACATGATTTTACAAAATGGCCATTTAGGCCACAGTAAAAACAAGCATGGTCGGTTCTTCTGCGTTCCCTTTCTGATTGCGTGATGGGGCTGCGAATGCCACCTATTTGCATGGGTTCGATGCCTGTACCAGAGGAAGAGGAGGACGAAGTGGCAATGGGGATTCCTGTTTCAAACCGACGCTCAGAACGTCTTGCGTCGATTTGTAATGCAAGGTCCACTAACTCAGTGTGGGTCGTGGGCAAAGATGGAACCACAGCCATAGCATCCTTCATGGTGTTATTAAGCCCCCTATAGAAAACGACCGCCCTCTTTGGTTCAGGCCAGGATGTCTCAGCAGCTAGCTGATTAAAACGAGCGATGTATTCAAGGAGAGAACTCTTCCCTTGAGTCAGATCTAACAGCTCGAGGTCCCGAGACTGGGCTTTGTGACGCGTGTCGAACACACGGGACAATTCTGTGACTAGTAAGTCAAAGTCGTATAGGAAGGGGTTGTCGTTCTCCAACAAAGGGTTGGCCCATTCTGCTGCGGTGCCGGCCAGGTGGGACAAGGTGAACGCCGCTTTAGTGGTGGCGTCAGGAAAAGCCTGAGGTCTACAGAGGAAATGCAGTTTACACTGGTTAACAAATGTGCGAAACTTTCTAGGGTCACCGTGAAACCTTTCTGGAGCAGCCAAGGGAAAAGGCGTGGACATGAGTAATGGAACCTGGGGTCCTGCAGGGGCAGTGGGAGGCTGGGGTATAATCGGCTGAACAGTTGGGGGTGGCGCTGCAGCAGCAGCCTCCCCGAACTCAGCATCAGCGGGCAAGGGATGTTGTGTACTCTGAATCAGATCTAGCCTCTGGTGTATTGTAGCAGTAGCGGCAACCATATCTGCTCTTAGCAATGTGAGTGCCTGTACCAAGGCAGCCACGGGGTCCTCAGGTTCCATACTCTCCACGACGCAACGGCTTCACAGTCTGTCGTGACTTGCCGCGTAGTGAAGAGTAATGGACCTCTGTCCACAAATCACCCACAGGGATGAGTAAATAAACTCCCTGTGCGAGCTTTGAGGCCACAGGTGGTTTGTTGGTTCGTCGGATCTGATGACGCCCAGGACCCCGGAGGCTGTTAAATGGAAGGTAAGGTTAGCACAGGCAAACACAGTACTTTGATATGAATAAGTGTGTAAGAATCTCTTACCTAAACCCAACAGGGATGGTACTGGGGTGTCGGGGGTCTGGTGCGAGGGAGCGGCGTAGATCCGGACCACCGTTTCAGCCGTGTCCCAGCTGATAGCTGCCGGCTGTACCTGTAACTTGATGGGCACTTGAGTTAGCCACGTAGCGCCAGTGGCCGAAGATCATAGAGTCAAGAAAGGGTAATCCAAAAACAATCCGTTAAGCAAAGCCGAGAGTCCAATGTACCAATATTCGTGCGACGAGATCCGAGGAGTAAGCAAGCCAGTCCGTAATTCCAAAGCCAAGGTCCAAATCCGAAGTATCCAGGTAACGTGAAATGCTGAACAGAGTCGTGAAACAGCTGTGAAGCGGTGTGTAAACTCAAACTTCCCGGTTTTATGCGCGCCAGCTCCCTATCACGTGGGCGGAACTCTGGGCACGTGATCGGGAGACCACCGCGGAACCAGGAAGTAACCGCAATCGGGTGTTCCAACCCGAACGCAGTCTCCATGGGAGTTGTCAATGGAAACGAGGCAAGAAACCGGGTCGGACTTTCCGCACTGCCCGCCCTCGTTGACGATGGCGACTCCCTCGCACCCTAGGTAAGGAGATGTCTCGGGAGGTGGGCTGCAACCCGGGGACAGTACCCGTTTGTGCTGGTGTATCTGAAAGGGTGCATGATGACGGGACAGGTTTGTTGTGTATGACAGAATTATGCAACCAGGTAAATGCCTGTAAATAGGCTTGGAACGCAAGAAGCTAAGGAAATGATACTGCTTGCAAAGCTTAGTAGAATGATAGAGCGGCAATCACCAATTATATATCTACCTCAAGAAGCACATTATACAAGTGCGACTCCATTTTATAAAAGCAGAGTTAAGCCCTGGATGGTGGAGGACAAACAGGCCAAGATTCAGGTACTAGCTCAAAGCCAGATGAAAGAGCAGAATCGAAACTCAGCAAGAAGCGGCTCATGCCTAGGAATTCGAGGTCAACTCCAGAGGGAGGAGAGCTGCAACTTCGAAGAAACAAAACTTAAGAGCATAGTAGCCTGCCCCGTGAAGGTCGAGATAAGGAGGCCTGGCAGGTGGCGAGGCCGAACAAAGGAATCAAACACACTAATTGAGGGAGAATGCATACTTGCCAACATTCTGTTACCAAAAAGATGTAGGATTTTTAAGGTTTCAAAAATAATACTTAGCATAACAATGACATCACAGGAAAATACAAAACATACATTGTTGGCAACACTGGAGCATTCTAAAATGCACAACCCATCAAACAGCACAACATGGAAAGATGTTCAAATGTTTAAAATGTATAATTGTGAATGGTAAATTAACACCGAATTCAATTACCTATCTTCACAGATAAGCAACGTTTGCCACTGCTCTGTAGCAGCAGCCTGGGCAATACATATTTATTTCTGCAGTGCAAGATAAATAACTGAACAACATGCAGACGGATACCCCCCTTAGTCTCATATGCAGATGCTGTGTGATGGTGTTACCTCTGCCACTTGCCTTCAGTGGTGGTTCACCTTAGGCCTGTCCCGACTGTTGTGTAGTGAACCCTCCCGTGTGTGTTGCCCCTTTAAGGGGATGTATCCCTCCCCCTTGTCATGGCCCAAGCTAATAAAAGGGAGCCCTGCATGCACGTGCAGAAGAACGACTGCAGACTTCATAATGGAATGGTCTGAGTGTGTGTCTCTCCTTGTGGCCTGCAGGCCCACCCTGAATATGCAGGGCCGGCAGGCCACGGTGCCATGGAGCCCTATGCCCAGAAGACAGCTAGGGTCCATATGAGTGGGCAGGACAGGACCTGCCACCCTCGAGAGACAAAGCCTTCCATGTTGCGACACCCCAGAGCACATCCGGGTGGTGGCTGGTGGGATGTCCGTGACCATTCCCACCTGTCAAACCTCTGAGGCATAATGCCTCTGTGACACTGGTGTCCCATAGTGTCCCACTGGGGGCTGGTCCGATGTCCATGGCCAGCCGCACCCCTGTAACACTGACCAGAGTGCAGGGCAGAGTCACTTAGCTGTCAGGTCAGTGGATTGGTCTGAGTCCATCAGTCAAAGTAATCACTCACCCGCCGCCTCATCTCACAGACAGACTAATGTGTTAAATGCTTTGTCCTGGACCGGTCTCAAGCAGCCTGTCTTAGTTTCATATACATTACCTGCCCCTGTAAAAAGCAGTAGGATCTGTTACCCAAATCTGTAGGCAGTACGACTGCTTAAAAAGCCGTAGCCTACTGCCTAAATCAGTAGGGTTGGCAAGTATGAGAATGATGAGCCAAATGCGAAGAGGTACCAACATCTGATGTCACCCAAACCAGAGGGTGCCATAACTTTTCCTGATAAGAAGCTACAGTTTCGAGGCCAACCTCAGCCAACTAATTGACACATAGCCCTAAAGCGCTGATTGATGGAAGGGAGGCAGGGTGAATCTTGGGGCATTCCGCATCTGGGTGTGCGTCTGCATGCTGCTAATTAAAGTGGAGATTTATGCCTATGGGTGTAAGCCACCCAATCACAATGGACCAAAAAATCTAGGGTCCTATAGATAGTAGAACCAATGGGATGTCGTACTCGTAGTGATGTAGAGGGATTGGCATAGACACCCACCCGATAAGAGTTATCCAATCCTCACACTGTGTTACCATATACATATATAGCACCTATATTAAAGTTACTTTTCCAACCAATAGAACTGCATGACAAACTTTGGAGTGTTACACGTCAATGATGACGAGAATTTGCTATAAAAGTTACTGTTTGCATGAAGAATTCGGAAGTTGAAGCGAGAAAGACGATCGCATCACTGTGGATTTCCATTTGTTTTCCCGTTTTTTGTACTTGTCATTAAACAGACTTCCCTTTGCCAAACCATTGACTTGTCCTTATTGATTGGTGTTGGAGTAAGAGAATCCTGCAACCCATCGTCCTCAAGGTGCAGCTATCTCGTCTTAAAGTACTGGAGGGTGAGCTCTGAATTTCATGGGCCCGTTCAGAGGACGCTCCAGCCTCCAGTAAAATACTAAAGTGAAAGGGTGACTATAGATGGGTGACAGTATAGGATTTTTTATAGGAAAGGAAAATCGGGTTTTCAAATTGGAAACAATGTCACGGGCAAACTCGGTTTTGTTAGCAAAAGGATTTGTTTTACTGCAACTATATTTGAGTGGCTAGATTGTTAAAGAAAGACACAGTACGCTTGGAGGTTAATTTGCAAAGTCAACCTATTCACGATGCAAATTAATTAAATTATTCAAAATAGTACTATGGACTTACACAAGGACTGAAATAATTGGAAATAATTGCTCTAAGACATGAAGACTAAAGGACAGGATACACAGGATACACAGAGGATTCTGACAATTTACGAAGTTACTAGAATATTTATAGGATTTATTATAGGCTTTCTTCCAAGGTTGGACAAATGGCAAGATAACAGAATGGTATATGCAGCTTTTTGATATTGGGGAGGGGTGATACTTAAAGAAGTACTTGAACTGGGTATTTTGGATAGCCAACTGGGTATCTGGACAGTGGGACAAGGATCTGGTCACTGCGAAGCGGCGGCTTTCCTTTAGGGATACAGCGAGGCAACCGGGGTCTGGTCTCAGTGGACAGCGGGTGCATTAGCTGAGCAAAGTAGGTCTGTGCTGGATAATCCCAAAGAGGGTTCAGCAGCCTTTCCCACTTTCTCCCTGAATTATTGGGATTTGTGTAGGGTTTAGTTCTGAATGGTGGTTATGCCTGGATCTTGCACAGTGGATTCTGAATATCTGGATCTCTGGATGTTGAATCTTGAAAGGTGGGAATTTGAATGTCCTTTCTCTCTCTGTGCTTTTTACTGGACATAACTAAGCTGGACATACCGCTAAAAATCGGATAGGTCAGCTATGGATGTCACTGCCTCCATATAAGCAGATTAGACTCAGGGAAATGACTTATGATGTGTGGTTTATGATGTGCATTGTCATACCCCCATTACTTTTGCCAAAATCAGTTGTGGCACAAAATGCACATTTTTACAATTGTTACTCTCTTGAAAATCAGATTCTGACAATCTTTTGCAATTTCTACGGAACATATTTCCCCTAAAAATGTACAAATGGATACAGAGAAGCCTATCAAGGTCGGGCATATTTTCAAGAAGTTTCATAACAGTGCCATGTATGGTTCCCCCAGAAATGTCACTTTAGTGGCATTTGCATCCCTCACATGCTAGGAAAATCCACATCGTCTTATTTTAATGGTGCAAAAATTACATTTGTGTTGTTAAATGTTCACATTACTGCATTTTCAGATTGCGGAGATAATTGTATTAATATTAAAAGTCAAGTGGCCTGGCCTTTGATCCTAGACAGTTGAGTCTGAGGAGAGATGTCAAAAGGAATTCCCCCTTCAGTGACAGGGCTTCCCATTGCTGCAGAAATGCCGGTCAGTCTGATGAGGTCGCCACTTTCCACACCTCTGAATCTTTGATGTTTGTAAAAGAACTTCCTTTCACAAGGGGCTGGATAACTTGAATTGTCTGCCCAGCTAAAACAGGGTAGGGTGCTTTCATACAGCTTTAAAAAAAAATCCTTTCACAAAAGCCAATCTTTTTGTAAATAAATATATTATACATTTAAAAATAACCCCATCCCCACACATATACTACTACTTTTTTTTTATTATTAGCATCAATTGATTTAAAACAAAGCTCTAGATGCAAAACACATACGCACCAAATAAGAAATGACATCATTAAAAAATGATATTAAGGGAAAAAAACTCTCAGTTCCAGTTACAATACAAGAATTCACAGTTCAGAAGTTCAGAAGATCAGAAGGACCCAGGCCCCCGAGGTTGGACAAGTGTGAGGCTGTCTTTTGTGTCCATTTGCTCCAGAATTCCAAAGATCACCTTGACCAAATTCAGGAGCGCCAACGTCATAGATAGCCTCTCCCCCAACCTTAAAATTTGCCACCATTCTTCCAGTGGTCTGGTAGATGATTCTTCAAAAAATGTTCTTAGAAACCTGGCTCTCGTACCTGTTAGCGGTTCACAAAACATAACTAGGTGATTCAAGGTTTCTACCCCATTTCTACAGGTACTCAAGTATGAATCCTGTCCACCAGGGCCTTCTTTCCTTTTTCAACAATCTTCCCGGTAGGCAGTAAGTTTAGTTGGAATCTCAGAAAATTCTGCCTTTCCACCTGGGATGGAAACCTCTCCAAGTATGGTAGGACGGTTTTTCTTTTAAAATGTTCTTCCGATCCCTGAGCTGCCATCTTGTAGGACTTTAGTTCATCCTTCATTAGGATCCAGTCCAGGTGCAACAACTTTATCTTAACCCCAGTCGGATTGCACAGTAATAATTCTTCAGACTGTGCAATGTTTTTAAGTATGGAAAGGCACGTTCCCCGCCAGATGTTTAAGGTAGATACCACTTTGCCCTTGATTGCCACATTGAGCTCTGTCAAACCACATATCCCTGGCGGATCCTGGCATTTCGCTAAAGACACAGTGATTTCCACACCATCAAGGTGTACAGAGATGATAGGCCCAATTCGCTCCTGATAAATACTATTGGAAGTGAGTTTGGTAGCTGCATGACTCTCTTCCAAAATATACCCTCCAGACACGGCCACACCTTTGGACTGATGAAAAGATTTGCTTCAGATGCGTAAGTGAGGATGGGTGCAACTTTCATTTTTATAGAAATCATATACTGCTACTTCTGTGCAAGTAATGGCATTTTTTCACATTTAACCTTCAAAGTGTACTTTCAAAGTGTCATTTCACTGTTTTTGCAAAAACAAATTTACACATGCTTATTTTACATGGGGATTTCACAAGATGTGGTTTATTTGGCATGCATTTTCTGAAAAGCCTTGACATATCAGATCAGTTTCAGAGTCCAGAAAGATGCTGGAAATAGTTTTCTTTGTAATTGACACGTAACCCGTGAGAGAGCGAGAGCTTCTTTGAAGAATTTTGCCTCTGTTAAATTTTTGCAAATGTAACCGCTTGCCGTACAGCCTGAAACAAACTTCTCTGCTCTTTCACAGATTTTACTTGACACACAACGCCGTTCTGAGCAGGAAAGCCTTATTTGATGATGTTAAGTTGAAGGATATGAACAGGGTTGTGTTGAATTAGAACAAAACGATGTGAGCACCAGGGTCATTTTAAAGGCAGATCATTTCTGGCAGCTGCCTTGGGTTTTCAAATGACAGAAACAATGCAGCCATTCTTCAGTTCATTTATTTTCCTTGGATTGACATGAAGAAAACAAAGTGCAGCCATTCTTGGGGCTATGTACCATCTCACCCCATATGTGCTCAACAGACACAGCGCAGCCATGATTTCTGTAGCTGCTAAATGCAGTTTCATGATGCAGGGATTTCTGTTGGGCGGGTACATGTACCCCACATTGTGTAGGCCTGGCTTCTACCTTCGTTGGTGATCGCGAGGCTTCCTGGTCTCCAGCAGTCTCTGTGGGTGAAGGGGTGTCATTGTGGGACTCCAAAAAGGACACTGGCGCCGATACGCAGCAAGGAAAGACCACTGGCCAAAAGACGTTTGAGGGAAGAAAGAACGTGCAGCGTATATTGAAGGGCAGCGTTTTGCTGCCAGTTTGAGGGAGGCTCGTCGGCCTCGCGAGCACCCACAAAGGTAGAAGCCAGGCCTACACAATGTGGGGTACATTTACCCGCCCAACAGAAATCCCTGCATCATGAAACTGCGGGACAGATGGAAAAAATATTTTGACACTTATCTCGTGGCGATTGGAGGGGACAAATTTGCAGCGGCAAGAAAGGACAGGCTCCAAAAGTGTTTCACGTAAATAGGCTGAAGGCTTTCGTCCCAAGAGTCGAAATTGCAGCACTGCTACTGGCTTCAGATGTTGAGGAAGAGGAGTCTGAACCTCTCTCCGACCTGTTCCAAAGCGGTCCTTCAGATAGATCCTTTTAGGGTGTCCGAGTGGCCCCTCACCTGACTTCTGATCAGCAGGCTGAGGTGAAAAGTTTGCCTAGGCAGTTTTCCCCCCTGTTTTCACAGTCGCCTGGTTTGACACCTTGGTGCAAACATAACAGACACAGGAGACAGTGTACCTACGAAAAGTAGGGGATTCAGGATGTCAGACAAAGTACGGTCTTATATTAAGACCGAGGTCAACAAGATGTTAGACCTTGGGGTGATTGAACCCTCTAGTAGTCCTTGGTCCAGCCCTGTGGTTTTGGTTCCAAAGGCAGGCACTTCTGAATTGAGGTTCTGTGTGGACTACAGGGCTCTGAATGCTGTCACCAAGACAGATGCACACCCCTTGCCTCGAACAGATGAGCTGGTGGATACTTTGGGTGCCTCCAAGTACCTCAGCACGTTTGACCTCACTGCTGGCTATTAGCAAATAGCTTTAGCAGAACATGCCAAGGAGAAGACAGCATTTTCTACTCCAGACGGCCTTTACCAATTCCGGGTAATGCCGTTCGGGTTGAAGAATGCACCTGCCACTTTCCAGAGGCTTGTGAATCATGTTTTGAATGGGTTGGACGAATTCTGTCTTGCATATCTGGACGATATAGCAGTTTTCAGTGCCACCTGGGAAGACCATGTGAAACACCTCGGGATTGTGCTCCAGGCTCTTCAGAAAGCACACTTGACCATAAAGGCTAGTAAATGCCAGATTGGACAAGGCTCAGTGGTTTACCTTGGACATGACGTAGGTGGAGGGAGGATACAGCCTCTTCCCAGTAAAGTACAAGCAGTACAAGACTGGCCTACCCCCACTACACAAACCCAAGTGAGAGCCTTCTTAGGACTCACGGGGTATTACCGCAATTTCGTGGCAGACTATGGCACCATAGCTGCCCCTCTGACTGCCCTCACAACTCCGAAGAAACCCAAGAAGGTAACTTGGACCGACGAGTGTGAGAAGGCCTTCAATGGCTTAAAAGACTCCTTGTGCCAGGCCCCTGTCCTCAGGGCCCCTGATTATCAAAGACCTTTTATCGTGCAGACGGACACCTCTGACACTGGGATAGGAGCTGTACTATCACAAGTAGATGAGAAGGGTAAGGAACACCCTATTGGTTTTATTAGTCGCCAGCTTAAGGACAGAGAGCTCAGATGGTCCACGGTAGAGAAAGAATGTTTCTCTGTTGTGTGGGCCCTAAGGAAGCTGAGGCCCTACCTCTATGGGACCCACTTCACTGTGCAAACTGACCATAAGCCCTTAAAGTGGCTAATGAACATGAAGGGGGAGAATCCAAAGTTGCTTAGGGGGTCCATAAGTCTGCAAGGCTTCGACTTCACTATTGAGCATAGGCCAGGTGTCCAACATAGCAATGATGATGGGTTGTCCAGAATGTTTAACCGACCTGAACAAGAGACTCATCCCGGGGTGGATTTGTTCCCCCTGTCCATAGTCTGGGAGGGGCGAGTGTTAGGAAAGATTTTGTAATTGTAGGTAATTTTCCTTCCATGTGGCAACCCCTAAACGTTTTGCTGTTGTTTTTCACCTTGTTCTTGCTTTTGCCAGAGAAGTGCAGCCTTCTGCCGCACTCCTCTGGGCTTTCGCTCCTTTCTTACGGGGAAACTGACATGCCCTTAAGACAGTCAGTACCGGGAAACGCTGTTTTCCGTAGTTTCTTTTATCATGTTGCGGCTTTCGTGCAACATGACACAAGAGGGCACTGTAAGCTAAGTTAGTGCTCTCTTGGGTCTATAGCCTTCTACAGGCCCTAGATACTCTTTTAGGATTGTAACTTATCGGTGCAAGTGATTCACGGACGGGAATGGTGGCAGCGATCGTTTCTTGTGTTTTGAGCTCCTTTTGGCGTTCTAAGCGCGTTTTCCGCGCTTAACCCAAAATGGTGGCCTGGCTCCCAAAATGGCCAGACCACGAGGCTCCTTTGTCCTGTCCGCTGACCGTCTTGCTCCCTTCACCTTCCCCAGGTCGAGCCGACCCGGGGCCTTCCTTATTTGGGCATGTACTTTCCCGCGTAACACAGATGCTTGTGCGGGCTTCTACATGCCTGGTATGTGCCTCCAGGATGTGGGCTGGGATGTCTGGTCCCAATTCACATCCTGGGTGCCAGAGAGTCTAGGGTGGTGTGAATGCCTGGGACCACTGTGGTCCGTGATAGGTCCACGTATGGTGTGAGTGTTGATGAGCGGATCTCCCATTGGGTCCCCTCCGTTTTGGCACGAAGGGAACCGTGGATAAGAGGGGGCTGGAAACACCACTACCATGTCGATCTCCTGAGTTCTCACGAACGAAGGAATACAGGAGCCAAGTATCCTGCAACCAAGAGGCTGGACCGAGGAATCGCTGGTGACCCGCTGAAGGACTGCTCCTCTGCACTGCTGTCGCCTTGTGAAACCCTTTTCACCTTTGATCAAACCAGAAGGCCTGTACTGGTACTTCGACCCTTGGAATAGCGGGGACAGCTATTCTCGGCATCTTCACCATCTCCTGCTACTAAGCCTTTCGGAAGCGTCTCTGGGCCATCCAGCAGACTGACCAGCCTACTCAGGAGTCTTGCTCTGTAACAGCCACCAGGTTGTGTAGTATTTTGAGTCCTTGTCACTCTCACACAATTTGTACACTTGCCGTTCCCAGGTCTGAAGTGAGTAGTGTACATTTGGCTCAGATACACACGGCCGCTCCGTTGCCCTGCTGTGGTAACAAACTGTGCGGGTTCCTTCGTTTGGGACGTCTTTTACTCAACTCTGCTGCTGCAGACTCAACACGACGACGAGACGTCCCCTGCTCTTCTGAACCTGCCAGCGACTGAAACTGACGCGGAGAAGCCTGGGTCTGCTTGCATCGGGGACCGGTGAGTAGCATAGCTAGGAACTGGTCGCCGTCCTGCAGGAGCCCATAGCTTTTCCCCACTGTGTCAAAACAGCATGCCTTTCCGTACTCGCGCTCTGCTTCTGCCCACAGTGGAGGCTGCGCTTGAGTCGCGTAACACTGTTCTTCTTCATTTGTGCACTAAACTGAACTGCCTGATTTCCCTCGAAGAGACTCCCCTTTTGCCCGTTGGCACCAGCGTGTGCAGGTACTTTTGAGCACAAGGCTCCACTCTTCGTAGGGCTCGGACTTCCTTTTAGTTAGGTGCCTCTGAAGGCGGACTGGGTCTAAGCATTATTTCGCACTGCCTGTTTTCCTTCCCTTTTAGGTGGACTACACATTTCGTGCATCTAACGCTTGAGACTTGTTTGTATTTGTATATATATTGTATTGGTATGGTATGTGTTGGTTTACTAGAGTTGTATTGTGATTTCTCGCTGCGGTCATTGTTTTAAAGGCCTTGGAATAAATGTGTATATATTTTTAATATAACACCTGTTTGGAGTAGTTTGTAAGTGTCCTTGCTTTGTGTGCTCATTGCGGGCTTTCAGTCACCCTCACCCCTCTTGAGACCTAGTCTTGACCGCCGCGATCGCTATCCTGATTGGTCTGGCTTGTCCAGAAGTTACCCAGTTCCAAGTAATTAGGTTGGCCTTCTGAACTTCTGCGCCACCAGGACAGAGTTCAGAAATCCGTCTTAACAATGTATTCATGATAAATGGAAGAGTTGTCACCCTAAAGGTGGATAGCTGCTCACCTTGGACTCTAGTATCTAGAAGGACATATGAAAGCTGTTTGCAAGGCTCACTCTCGGGACTGAAACAACACAGCATTGAGCTGTATGCGTATGGAAATGTGAGAATTGAAATACTAGGGAAGTTCCAAGCAACCATCAAGTACAAAGGAAGATGTTGCGAGTCAGAAATATATGTAACACAAGAAGGATCCTCTCTTTTGGGATGGGGTGAGCAATACAAACTAGGCATTTGAATCCAAGCGAATGCAGAGGAACAAGTTACAGTTGCAGAAGTAAAGGAGAAGTGGGAAAAGGAATTTGCGATGGTGTTCTGAGAATAATTAGGAATGCTCAAAGGGTTTGAGCATGAAATACAGTTGAAAGATGGAGCAATTTCAAGAGTTCATAAAGTGAGACGAGTACCACATGATTTAAGGGAAAAACTGAAGTCAGAAATTGAGGCTCTGTTGCAGAAAGGAATCATAGAACAATGTAAGAGCTCAGAATGGTTATCCCCTATAGTGGTGGCAGCTAAACCAAATGGACAGATAAGACTCTGTGTGGACATGAGGGATGTAAACAGGAACATACTTGTTGACAGACATCCGTTGCCGATAATAGGGGAGACATTATCAACCCTCAAGGGAGTCAAAGTGTTTTCAGTGATCGAACTTTATCAAGCGTATCACCAAATTCACTTGAAGGAGGAATGCCAACATCTGACTGCGTTCATAACGCCATTTGGTACATTCAAGTATTGCAGAATGCCATTTGGATTAGCTTCAGCGGCTTCGGTGTTTCAGAGAGTGATGGACACTGTCTTGGAAGGTATAAGAAACACTATAGTGTTTCAGGATGATGTGCTTATATATGCAAGCAGTGTATCTGAGCATGATGAGATTTTATCCAATGTTTTGAGTAAACTGTCTGAAGCTGGTTTGACAGTGAGGAGAGATAAGTTTAAAATTGCGGTTCGGAGAGTGGAATACCTTGGGCATGAAATTGATGAGTCTGGAGTGAAACCAAAGAAAAGTTTAGTAGAAGCTGTAAAGAGTGTGCCAGTACCGTCTAACAAGGATCAAGTGAGGTCCTTTTTAGGTCTTGCTGAATACTATCATAGGTTTGTTAAAGATTTTGCTATGGTTTCAACTCCCATAAGAATGATACTCAAAAAGGGAGCCAAGTTTGAATGGTCTCAAGAGTGTGGAGCAGCATTTGAAAACATTAAGGAAGCGATTAGTGAAGCTCCCTCTATTGGAAGGTTCCATCCATGTGATAAGACAG
Organism: Ambystoma mexicanum; assembly: GCF_040938575.1. Taxonomy (NCBI): domain Eukaryota; kingdom Metazoa; phylum Chordata; class Amphibia; order Caudata; family Ambystomatidae; genus Ambystoma; species Ambystoma mexicanum. The sequence goes on along the minus strand of NC_090933.1, from coordinate 1,393,310,422 downwards.
TATTGGTAGTAGACAAGTTGGAAAAGGAATTTGCGATGGTGTTCGAGAAGAATTAGGATTGCTCAAAGGGCTTGAGCATGAAATACGGTTGAAAGATGGAGCAATATCAAGAGTTCATAAAGTGAGACCAGTATCACATGATTTAAGGGAAAAACTGAAGTCAGAAATTGAGGCTCTGTTGCAGAAAGGAATCATAGAACAATGTGAGAGCTCAGAATGGTTATCCCCTTACAAAAAGCGTCTGTGTCCTCATTGCAGGAAAGGAACCTACAGAACTACACCTCCCAAGCACCCCTGGGCCAGGAACTATATAACAAGCCCATGTTGTGCGAGACACGCGCGCGCGTACACATCAGAGCCAACGCACAGGGCTTGTGCTCCAACTCACGACCAGAGAAGACGTGACGGTCGGAGCTCCTGCAACGAGGATCAGCACGAGGGGCCACTCCCCACAACACTTCTCCATTGGCCCCTCGCCAGCAAAAGATAAGTCGCGCTGCATGGAGGGAGGTCCACAACACGGTGAGAGTTGCCTATTGCCGTGTTACTGAATGAATAGCAGGAAATCGCCCAGGGAAGCAGAGGGGCATGCGCAGGGGCACAGCCCAGCATTTCAGGTCCCCTGCTTCAGCGAAAGCTAAGTCACTGTCTAATTCTTCAGCACCATTTACAATAGTGAGTTGTGGATAGTGCACATACCTACCGAACAACGCCCCCGGGAAGTGCATATCTCTGCATGTTTCAGGATACCTAACTAGTCACGCAGCAAACATCGCGTTCACAGCCTTCTTGTGCGGCTAAGCCAGTCGCAACTCATCACGTGCGGCAAATCGCACAAATCCAAGCCCTAGGAGGCAATTTCTCAAGACAAGGCACCCCAAGGCATAGGTGTAAGTGGGAGCCACGTGCGACATAAAACCGCACGTCCAGTACGGATCCTCCCCCTTGCATGCCACTAATACGTAGGCAAGAAGCAGACTAGAAAGGGGCTTTAACCTGGCACATGCATAGTGTGTTGTATATGAGTGTATGTGTGTGTAGAAATACATATAGTAATACTTGCTCTCATTGCAGCATTGATACTGCTCCATAACCGAGCCTGAGAGTGCGCAGGCAGGAGGCCAGCACTCACCCCAAAGCTAAGTACCTTTCTGATCCTAAATTGTGTTGCATGCAGGAGTGTTAATGTATGCATATCATGTAATTGTATTTCATTGTGTTTTCCCATGTCCCCGGTCCTACCCACTTCCCCTCTCCTAACCCTTTTTCCGGTTACCCTCAAGAACTGAACCCATCCAACCAACAATTCCCTAACCCTCTTTCCCCACTGGGGTCTCGGAGGTTTGTGTGGGCTTTTGCTTGCAGGCGCCCAGACCGCAGGGGGGATGGTTGGTTCGTGCCACTCCTGGACCTGGAAACTGGAAGCGTGACAACTACGGCGGTGAAGTGGCAGTTTCTTTCCTAGCAGTGCTTGTCGACGGGGAAGCGTAAATGTCCTGCCAGGAAGAGGCATGCAGGGCACCTCAATGTCGATAGTTCTGGGCCGCAAAGAGTTTGAAGAGCTGTGGCCCAGCAAGGGTGTCGGGTCATCGGCGTCTCTGTGGTCTTTGGGTGGCAGGAAACCCACTGGCGATGCTCCTCCGCGCATTCTTCTCCGGTGGGATACGGCAGGCGGCGATACAGACGAGAGCATCCTTGGATCGAAAGTTCTTAGGCAACGGGAGTACCACGCCATTCAACACTACACACTGAATTCATACCAGTTTCGGGCAGGGCTGTCTCAGTCATTGTGTCGACCACCAGAAACCAGACATCCACAACAAGAAGTGTAGATTTGTCACACACTCCATTCACCCAGGTCCCACCCAGAGGTGTACCCACAACATGCGGTCGTTGAGAAGGCTCCAGCCAGTCTGGTCGGCACTTCCCCACACTACCATATATGGAACTTCCACCCAACAGCCAGTCAGGGGGAAGGGACAGAGTCAGGGCTTCCTGGGACTTCAGGAAGATCAAGGTAACAGGCGATGGAAGGCAAGAGGCCACGGGGGCCATCTTGTCTCCATAAGGAATCTACTGATTCCAATGATAGGGCCTGGGCATCCCAAAATGGAGGATGCTCAGTGCACCATTCAATTCAGCACGGAGCTGCCACCAGCCTGTACCCTGCTCTGTAGGCCACACACAGGTGCCCAAAAGCATACACTAGGGGCACAGGGTTGTACCCCCACCCATGGGTGCCACAACAAACCAAAAGAGAGAGCTGCACTACCAGGAGTCCCACATGAACTCCGGCATGGAAAACGTGACAGAACACACAATAAAAAAGAGTAAAGGACAAGGATACGGAGGCCCTGTCCCTCCGATGCATTTCCAGCATCACAATTGTCTATTCTGTCTTTGGAGTGCAGTGAGGGAATTGTATACTGAGCTAAAATATTGGATGCTATAATAGGATCTACAAGTTCAAATTGGCCAGTTGATGAGGAATCCTGAATTAGTTCAGTGGATTCCCTCAGGTTTTCTTCATGTTTATTTCTTTGTAGTATTCATTGTTCTCTTTAAGATATTGCAGGGCTTCTATAACTTTGTTTAAGTCTACTAGTTGTTGCCAATTTCTTTTGTTTTTTGTAGGTACACCATTCACTAGGATAATCAAAGATTGATCTATTTGCCGTTGCACTCCCAGAGTGCCTACATTTTCTTTAATATCTAATGGCAAATAAACTACTTTGTCACGGATGCCTTTTAGTAATTCCAAAGGAGGCAACTTGGCTGTTTTAGGTTGAAGGTGTATTATAGCTTGAAATGGCTGTACTGTTTGGATTATAATGCTCTCATACAAATTAAGCTGTTGGAATGGTTTTGGAAGTGGGAATATTTCCAATGTATTAGTTATAGCCCGTGTAGACATCTGGTTATTATCAAGCTTTGTAGTGCAGTATATGCAAAGTAAAGAGGGGGTTAGTAATTTCATTTCTGTTTTCTGATATAAGATACATAGCTAATTGGAACCATTGGGATTCCTCATTGTCGTCTATTTTGTACGCTATACTTGCAGTTTTTGTGCTCTTTGCATAAAAAGTTCTGTGACAACACACACATACTTGGTTTGGCACTTCAGCAGATGTGCTTTTAAGCTTTGCTATTTCTTTTTTGTACATGTGTATTAGAAGATTGGCATATGTGAGGTTGTTGCTTCTCTTTTCTTCTCTAAAGTTACTGGATTTTGTAAGTGCTCTTCACTTCCAAAATATTTGCTTTGGATATGGTCTATTTCTTCAAGGAGTCCTTTGGCTGTTCCATGTCGGAAAATGTGATTTAAATGCTCCAGTTGTAAAGCAGGACTTTTTGCATAGTACAGGCTCTGGACGAGATTCCGTATTGTGGAATGGTGTGTCGCTAACATTTTGATGTGGGGGAAGGTGCTTCTGTAAGTATTTAGGAGAGAAATGCTGGGCTGAGTGGTACAGCCTGTCTATTGGGTGACTCATTCAACATTAAATTGATACAGAAATAGTTTTAACCAAATCCAAACTGGGGACAGGAATAACCTCTCAGTTCCTCAAGTTTATTGACTCGTCTCAAACCACTGGATCAACGGTAAACCACAAAGAACCCGTCACTAATAGTAATAAAGATATGCAAAAGCATCCAAAAAGATCCAGGACATTGCGCCTTTTAAAGGTAAATGCAGATGTATTTTATTATCATCTGTAATGATAAGTTTGCCCTTCTAATCATCTGTAATGATATGTTTACCCTTCTAATAACACGTGTTTCGGCCCCTACCAGCGTTTTTCAAATCAGGGCTGGTGTAATCATTCCAATGAAAAGGAACATTAAAATATAAATGATGCACAAAAAATAGAAAATCATATTTTAAGATGCAAATCCGGCAAAGTAAATATACTTTGAAGAGTATTAAGAGAGTGTAGTATCCAGATATCTACATATTAAATCCTGTTTAAATAACACCATGCATAAACTAATATCCATAAATTATCTTATTAGCAACTCCGGCACCGTAGTTAACTCAAGCACAGAAGTGCAAGCGCAGCGTGACTCCCTCCATTTTACAATGTCTGTATTTAGTCTGATTGTGATCCTGCGTACGCTATTTGTGTTATATTCTAGAGCCTTTTAGTGTGTATAGATCAGAAAATGGAATTATATAAATCACCAGTATGCGAGAGCAGATAACGCCACTTACTTAACAAGATATGTAGATATCTGGATACTACACTCTCTTAATGCATATGAGACTTTAATGACACTAAGCCTCGAGCGCAGCATTTCACACGTAATGACCCGGAACCCAAATACATTTACTATATTTGTTTCTTGGTAACAGATTATATAACAATGGGATTTGACCCAATACACCACTGTTGAATGAGAAGCTAATGACCCCCGATGTGGGTAAGTTATGACATGTAGTAGCCATGGCTTCTCTTGCACACCTTAATCAGAGATAAACCGTGACTAATGCAATATCTGTCTTTTGTCTCCTGTTTGTTTGTATGTTTCTCTCCTCTTCTTTTTCTCGCCCAACACTTCCTTATAATTTACAAATGAACGTTTTTCTGTTTGTCACTATACAAATGATGCTTTAATAACGTCTTTCTTTGGCTGCATATAATGTTCTTTTGATTTTTTATGCAGAACTCCTTTTGCTTTGAATATGTATGGTATAATACATCGTTCTGTATATTTACTTTGCCAGATTTGCATCTTAAAATATGATTTTCTATTTTTTGTGCATCATTTATATTTTAATGTTCCTTTTCATTAGTATGATTACACCAGCCCTGATTTGAAAAAGGCCAGTAGGGGTGAAACACGTGTTATTAGAAGGGCAAACTTATCATTACAGATGATAATAAAATACATCTGCATTTACCTTTAAAAGGCGCAATGTCCTGGATATTTTTGGATCCTTTTGCATATCTTTATTGCTTCTGTAAGTAGGCCCATAAATAGAGGCTAATAAATGTCCTTTCAATCCTGTGTCCATGGTTTCCAACATATTCATTCTCATTTGAGGAATTGCCACAAAGATTTGAAGGATTGTTTTTGTACGTTACACATTGAGGTGCAGAGCCATTTGTAGGAGGGACGGATTGGTTTGGTGGAATGGAGATTTGATTGTAACTTTATTGAGGACATTCTTTCAATGAGTGTTTCTTCTGCCATCATGGTGTTGTCTACCATTTCATACCCTTGGCCACTGGTATGCATGGCAATTGGGTTTGTCTGCTCTTGTTTGTATGCCTCTTCATGGAAATATGGCTCTGTGCAGGTTGTGTGAATCCACTCACCTGCACAGAAGTTTGCAAAGGTATCTATGTTGATATTGCGCATGTTGCAAACTGCTTTTTGTAGTTTACTAATTTATTTTGTTAGTGGTTTCATTCTGTTTAAAATCAATATAAACAATTTCCTTTTGAGGAATATTGCACTGTCAATGAGAGCTTCCAGGATCAGTTTTCTGTGATTCGTCTGCTGTTTTTATAAGGTTCTGAATGACTCTACGGTGGAACATTTTATGTAAAATTATTTTTTGGAATGCTTACCTATTGCTACGTTAACATTGGCAGATGCAGTGCTATCGCTAATGCTAGTTATATTCTTCTTGATTTTTTTTTTGATTTTTACATTTTGGGAGAGGGGCCACACTTTTATTTCCTACTAGCTGGTTCAGTTTTGTTCAGTGACTGTATTATCTGTTTTGTTTGAACATTTCGTACAAAGTCTGCTAGAGGTGGGTGAATATTTAGCATGCTTTTAGTTTTGTCTGCTCTATTTGTGCGGTGTTTTCTACAGAGTTGCTTTTTGGTAGGCATTCTCTTTTGTCTGTTGGAGAAAAAAGGAAAGTGTGGGTTTCAAAGGTGTGCAATGTATTTACGTGCCCTGTGCATGAGTGTCTGAATATTAGGGTAGGCATAAAAAGCGGGTGTTAGGGAGAATTCTCTCTTTAGGCTGAATTTCCTATCCTAGTGAGTCCCCCAGCAGCTTTGCTGGATTTCTGGAGTTTGTTTTCTTCTCCTGCCAAGAGTGAGACTTATTTTCCCACTCTTGGACATGATTTATGGTGTTCCTTTGACTGTTAATGTGTTTTATGGGCTATGGGGTCCTTTACTCCATAGGGTCTCATGTGTTTTTACTATGTGTGTTACACACCACCCTCCGTGCAGTAACACAGGGGTGTCATAGTGACACCCCACCATAGACTCCATACCCTGGGACTGACTACTGTCTCCCAGGGCATGTAAAGTCATCATTGGCTTTACTAGTCCCAAATTATGAACAGAAACCAGTACAAACCGTCATATTGTGGACGTACTGGTCGGGGCAATTCCATTGCCCCGGGGTCTGTTAGTCGAGGGGGCACGTCTCCGTCCCCCCTGATCAAGTTTTGGCTGGTGGCAGTGGAAACTACTTTTTATATTCAACCGCGAATATATCCCTATGGGATTTTCCCATTGTTTGAGGCTACCAACTTTAATTATTTAATTCTCATAGCCTCGAACATACCGCCGGTTTATTTATTTAATATTAATTCGCCGGTTGGTATTTTTTGCCAGGACTCGATTCTAAAATGGCATTTGTGTTCTCTTCTGTGACTCCAACCCAGGTCGAGCCCTTTGTTCCACTTTTTGGCGGGCTTCTTCACAGAAGCCTCCAAAAGTGGTGCCACTCTGTCTGGGTACCACCGGGGGTGTGGGAGGGTGTTTAGGCACCCTGGACTGAGTTACCTTGGTAACTCAAGTCGCACTCTTGTGTGATTGGCCCAAGTGGTGAGCCGGGCGGCTCACCACTTAGCATGTTTGATTGACAGCTAGGCTGAGTGAATGGGGGTTTGCTGCATAAAAGCAGGGCTTTGGGGACTGGAACTTCAGAAGTCGCCACAGGACCTGAGAATCCGACAAGGGAGAAGCTGAGCCAACCTACCACAACGACACCACCGGTGGAGCCCTGCGGAACCGACTCACCACTTCCCGACGACAGAGAAGATCTCCCGGCTGGAGAGGCTTCTTCGCCTGACTGGTGGGCACAACCAGTTTACCTTCTTCTCTTCACACCCCAGACCGTCTTGTGGTCGAATTGCCCGTGCCAAGCACCCCGGCAACCGGATAGCCACTTACCACTGGACCGCGAATAAAAGCACCGCTCCTTTTACCTAAGAACTCTGCGGCTTTTTTCTTCCCTGGCAGTGCAACGGACTCATGTCTTCCTCCCCAATGAGATCCTCTCTTTCCCCGGACAAAGCACCGACTTGCATCCACTGCCAGGAACAACTGCCCCTGCTGGAGTATTCTCACCACTTTAAGGTACCGTGTCCGCCAGGCCTCCCTTTCTAAAGATTGCTACAAGGTAATAATAACGCCTTAACCTTCTGGACTGTGCTGGCCACCTTGACCCTCTAGCTGGTCCCTTTCTTTTGGTACAACTCTTTTTGAACTTTTGCAAGACTCTTGTGCACTTCAACCGGGTGACCTTGGTCACATTTCGTTCTGATCCTCTTAAAGTGGATCCGGCCTACTGAACTCTAACTTCACGGTTTTACTTGCCTACCTCTCTTGTTTTGTTCTTATGAAAGCGTTGGGATCTGTTTCATATTATACTCTGCTTTTCTCTCCCTTTTTAAACGAATTATTAGAGTGCCATCTGCGTTAAGCGCTCACCGCTGTCTGAAAATAAGTGGGGCTTTACTTAAGACGTGTCTAATATTCTTCTAAGGGAGTGTATATCTTCTAGTGACCGTGTTTTTGAATTGCTTACTATTAGTGCCTGTGTGTTTTTCTAGATGTAGTTTTAAATAAATAATTATATCTCTTTTACACCAAGCTCTGGTCAGTGTTTACTTGTTCTACTATAATATTTTGACCTATTGTGAATACTCTGTATACTGCCTAACTCTTCTTGAGGGAAGTCTGACTGCTCAGCCACAGCTACCAAGTGAATCTGTGTGGTACAGACTGCTACCAAGTTGGTTTACTGCCAAACACCTGTAGTCCTAAATCTTTTGCAGTGGTCCCAGAGGGAACTGCACAGGATTCTGCCTAACAGCGGGGTGTGTGATTGTGAAATGGACCGTTGATGTGTGAAAGGTTTGCTTCAGTGTGCATGACAGTGTACTCTGCATAACTAAGTACGGACATGACAATGTTTTCATGAACCTAGTGGGTGTTACAATACTGGTGTTGAGATGAGAATACAAGGAGTGGAACTGCTGAGATGCAATGAGTAAGAGTGAAGCAACTGATGTTGGGTTGGATAGAATTTTGTAGGCTACTATACAGCAACACTTCACTTTATGAGTAACAGGAAGAATACTACTACAGTACTGCACTGACTTTGTTGGATGTGAATAGTAGGTTTCTTCTGGGTTTTATCTTCAGTAGAAACATTTCTGTCTTTCAGGAGGCTGTTTTTCACTGTAATTGTGAAAGAAGAAAGTTAGTGGGCATGTGTGTTAATGGCACAATAATTGTACTAGGAGAATACATTATTTTACATTGTAGGAGGATTTGTTGGGATATGATGGGAAGAAGAGTTAGTAACATTGCACGTGATTACAAATACGGTTGTAACACTGCAGTTGGTGCCAACAGGTTTCCACTAGATCATTAATACTTGTTTGGCCGGAAGCTTCCCGGTGTCGCTAGGATATTACAGGCTATGTTGGCCTGGAAAGTCAGGTGTTGAAAAATGTCAGTCTGCATGCGTGTGCAATTGTACAGCACTGTATAGGAATTGGGACTTTGGAGCATCAGCATTGTTGGTATGGGGGCCGGTGGTGCTGTGATAAGTATGCCCTATGGGGCTGCAGTTTTCGAAAGTCTGTGAGTTATTGTTGCACTATTTGCATTGGACATGGAGTAGTGCAAGTCCTAGTAGGGTGAGTAAAAGGCAGAATCCCAGAAAGATGTACAGATTTTAAAAAAGGATGTTAGTTTGTGGAATTGTATTAGATTTCCCACACATGTTGCAGAAATCCTTTCCTGTTTCTTTCATTTATTTATCAAAATCTACACACAGCACTGTTGCCAATGTACACATGCATGTATTTGCTTTTCTTCAAATGGTGCTGAAATGAGTAGTTGTAAGCGCAGTGCATTTTGTTAATTTTGCAATCTATGTGCTTGCCATGCTTTGGTAACATACATGCAGTATTCGTTTTCTGTGTGCATTCTGGGCATTTTACAGCAGGTGTGTTAGTGAGAGAAGTGGTTTTAAAAGTGACATAAGGAAAGAAGAAAATAACAGTTTACCCGTTAGAATGGGTGATATGGACAAGCATGAATGTCGTGGTAATATATTGAAGTTTCACATAGGATCTGGCACTTGAACATGCTGTGCAAATGCTCCCAAAAAAATCACAGAGAGTGCTGCTAAAATTGAAATATGTGGTTTGCAACTGTTATGCAAGTAGGCATTAAAAGAAAACATTGAAAGCACAGAGCATTGTAAGTAACTGCCACTTGATTTCAGGAGATGGGACACATGAGAGTATGATTATTGAGTAGGTTATGCAGGTAGGTGGCAGGCACCCTGTTCAAATGTATTTGTAAAAGAGTTGCAAATGTACTCTACAAAATATATGCATACCTGTAGTTTGTGTTGATGGATGTAGATGTGGATGGATCTGGAAGCAGAAATCTTGGAGAGTTGTACAGTACATTTTGATAGAGGTGCTTTGGAATAACAGGAGACCTGTACTCTGAATGTTGAAGTGTGATGGCAGATTTAGATGTAGATTTTGTGGATGCGCTTGATGGATGGGTGTGTGACTGCTTAACAGTAGCCAATGAGGGAGTGCTGCAAAGAGTGAAGTGGAAAGGAAAAAGGGCTGTCCCTGTGTTACAGGGACCGCAGACACTGCATGTGCATTTACTTTTCATGAAAACTCTGTACAAGGGATTCTTATAATGTTGACCTAAAAGTGTCAAGGATCGTTGCAATAAATATCATGAGCTACTTAGTACATTAAGCAATGCATTTATATAAATAGCATTCTATTATGAAGTTCTATCCAGTATACTAAGCTACTCATACAGAAACATAGGCAGTGTGTGCAGCATACATGATGAAGGTGCAATATTCATAATCTTGCCATGTTGAATAGTGAAATGATAACTGCTTTCTTATTAGAGTTTTGCGTACTGTGAAACATGTAATAAGCCACTTACTACATAATTGCATTATTACAGACAAAACACAAAGAGACAACAGCACATACAGATATGAGTATGTACAGGGAAAGTGAAGTAAGCAAAAAAGCAGCAGTACCACCAGAAAGTGTTTATAACCTAACTGATTATCTTTATGCTGAGAAATGATTGCTCTGTTTCAAACCTGCTACTTACCATATGTATATGTATCACTTGATGTGACTGGACCCTAAGGAAAGTAGTGTGAGTACAATGTATACAAATATGAGCATATACAGGGAAAGTACAGCCATAAAAAGACAACAGAACTATCAGAAAGTGCTGATAAGTCTATTGATTATTTTTATGCACAAAAAGGATTGCTGTCTTTCAAGCCTGTGTCTTCCTTTATGTATATGTTTCATATGATGTGACTGGACCGTAAGGGAATTACTGCAAGAACATACTTGAAGGATGGATAAGTCTTCAAATATAGTACCTTTTCAATTTTTAGTTCCTGACTGTTACTGAAGAAAACCATATGGCCTAGAAATGTCAGTAAAAGAAAAAAGGGGAAGCCAGACATGTGATGTCATCAGTGATGTCATCAATGAAATTTGTGATGTCATCTATGATGTCCTGGGTGTTAGTGTTAGCAGTGTGAAGGGGCCCCTTAGGGAGCCTCGGATGTGGAAACAAGGCACAATCACCACACACGAATGGATACGCCAGCCACAAGGTTGTATTCCCAAAATCTAGGGTTTATTGCAATACAAATAGTCCCAGTTGGCCAAATGGTCCCACGTCCCGAGACGTGTGTCTAACAGACCTCGGGGGACGCAAGAGAGAGAAAAACGTACATCAGTTATACAAAATGAGAATCTTACAATCCGTTATGACACATTCGATGCCGCCCTTAATTCATTCCCTTTGATTTGGAGAGGATGATTGACCATCGTGAAGAATATGACACCTTAGACCACCCTATCTAGTAACAGTTTGCAATCTCGAATTTACAGACACCATTCTTTATTTGCGAGAACACAGCGCTTCTGTTTTCATGGGCAAGCTGCGCGTAGGAGACTGGCACATTCAAGACCTCACTATCTCTTAGTTTCGATTCATGCTCCAGAGGTCAGCTTGTTCTCTGGGGCCTCACTGTGCTCCGAAAGGGGGGCCGTAAAGAAGAACATAATTCAAACCCTTTAATATTAGTTTTCGTACATTGCTATTCTTTTAGGAGACTCGCTGGCATTTGTGTACTGATTAAAAGGCCTTGCTCCCTGCCTTCAAGGATATGTGAGGGAGGGAACCGGGCATTTCTGTCTGGCTCGCCAGTTTAATGTTTCAACATGTCTTTTAGTAGCCTTGGACCATTGAAGTGAAATAATATCTACAGCAAAGCAGTTTTACATGAGGCAAAGTGGCAACGTTAGAGAGAGCAGAGAGAAAAAAAATGGCGATTCTGGTCATCTTAAAATGGCCGCACTCTAGTTGAGCTAATATCTACGTAATGACTTATAAGCATATATTCTTGACACTTTAAATGAGGCGGTTGGTCTTCGGCCAACCAATTATCATGCATTGCCCTCCGCTCGAGGGGTGATTCGTCTTTCTAGACTGACAAACCCTCCTCTTGGCCGTATGCCAACCGCCTCATACATACATTGCATCCTCCTCCGACCAAGTCTTTAGATCAGATTCGGAATCTGATTCAAATTCTGACTCATATACACTCATTGTCTCCTCCTTATTATTATCAATGTCGATCGCCATGAATTCTTTAATGGTTTTGGATTCATTACTATTGTGAGTTTTTGATTTAGTAATGTTTTTTCGTTTTACCATTTTTACACATTCTTCACTAATTTCAGTGCATACCATGGGGAGACAACGTATGCAACAACAACATGTCATGAATATTCCTAGAATTGCTACTAAGATTGCAAATAGCTTCCATCCCCAGGACCGCAACACTTCCCAGAACCAGGAGCTTATGTTCAATTGCCAGCCCCCTTCAGGGGGGTGGAGATCAGAGCTTAATACATGCAATTTTCTTATCGCTTCAAAGATCGTGGGGGAGGAGTCGCTTACAAATACGCAGCACGCCCACAATTTTGCAAACACCACCGCGATCAACTAAGATTATATCAAGGGCCATTCTATTCTGTAGTGACATCAATCTAATTACTCTTTCTTCAAGTGTCATGTTATATAATATGTCGGTTGTTCCATTTATTGTTAAGTCGTCTTATATATATTTAATATAAGTCGTCTTATATTATAAGAGTTTATTGCTTGCGCCCAAAATGGTATAAATGATTTTGCTATATCTCCTACAATCAACCCGTCATCAATATTACGGCGAGGTCGTGACCTGGTCAATTTGGCTATATCTGCTGTTTTTGAAAGGAACACCCCAGGAAACAGAAAGCCTAAATAACAAGTGCCCCCCAGTTTCTAGGTAACCAAGGATACGCTTTCTCCCTACATATGAAATACACATGATCTCCCACATATATTGATTCCACTTCTTTATCAAGGAATGCTATATTTTTACATCTAGTGAATGTCCCCACCTGAAAAGAGCCCTTTTTTGTAAACAAAAAGGGACAGGGCGTGGATTATAGTTTACTATATAGGAGGGGGGGATCTGCATCCTTGTTTCCTTTTGGGTTCATTTGAAACGTGATCACAGATGATTTATAAGGTACAGACAATCTATCCTGTGGCCTTATTGCTGGTATAATTAATTGTCTTTTATGGAATATGGAGCAACCCACCAGTTTCATAATGATTTCTTCAAATTCATTCATATTTGTTTTGTCTAGTTGATCAGTTTCACTTTCGTTCCATTTCCCATAATATAAGGCACTCAGAGAGGCATAGCATGCAGAAGTCATGGCAGGGGCTGTACATACAATCCTATTCCCTTACCACCATGCTGGGGCAAGTGGGCACAAACCCAACAATTGTTTTTCCTTAGTATTGAGTGTGTCATATTCATAATCAATAGCAATGTGTTGTTCCCATACCCTTCCCTATGTCTTTCGTCCATCGGGGATAAGGTATAGGAAATCACATAAGCTGGGCTTTCAGTCGTGGAAATGTTTATAACAGGCAAAAGTATCTTTAGAGGGTGTATTTCCTCCAGGTACCATAATACTGATACGGTCAATATTGGGGCTAGTATACTCATTATACACATTATTATTGTTAAACCCAGCATACAATTCTTCCGACATGTCCTTTTTTGACCTTTCTATGCACTGCGTTTAACTCATTATCAGCATTGGTGCAGGAGGAGTCGTTTGCTGGTTCCGGCATCTTCTCTCATCCTTCTTCTTCTGCCGTGCTCGTCGTGAATATATCCTGTAGATGCGCTTCTTGGAATGTTAGAGAGTTCGATAAATGTCTACAGTCTTTCCATACTATTCTCAAAACGGCTAAAAAGCCACAGGTGGGGATTTACAAACTTCTTACTCCGTGGAGCAATGTCTGTTATCTGCAAAAAGAAGTTCCATTCCTAAAAGGTGCTAAAACCCACATGGGTATCCTATCTAGCAGGTAAGTAGCACTATGATACTCAAACAGTACAAATTTTATTAGTTATACAAAGTTCATTACTAAAAAAGTCATCATAAAAAATGATCATATCGCATAAAACAATCAACAATTTTAAAATCACACAAGTAAATCATCCTTAGTCGGTTCTAATCTTAAATTTGATCTATGGTCTAACCTGTGTGGCCTAATCGCACTGAGTCCCAGTGCTAGGGACCGACGTGGACAACAGCAACACTACCCAAAAACTCACGGGTGTCTTAAATTGTTATAGCATGCCATATGAACACTGCACAAGTTGAAAAACCAACACACAAACACATTATATGTAGTAATAAATAAAAAGTAAAACCTATATATCTAACACATCAACCATCCATTTAAATACCATATATACTAAAATGGAATATACCAAAACAAGAAAGATATGCTTCTAACTTAATTACCTCACAGAAACCGCACAACTAGGAGCAACAGCAGATCTACAGAACTGTGAGGAGACAACTTACCAAAATCTAGTAAGTAAACTTCTTTTTTCTTATATATTTCTAAAATGTCTATATTAGATATAATAAAAGTAATATATATTTCTTTTTCCTCACAGAAATATCAAGTACTTTAGAATGGCTTGAGGAGAATTTCCCACATGGTGAAATGTCTGCTGATAGTGAAACTAATGGTAGACACTTCTCTATATAACCACATTAATAAGCATTACTTTATGTGCACTTAACATATATATATATATCAGTAAAAAAACTTTGTTAAAGGGACGTTATGGTTAAGTTGCGCTACTAAAAACCTATGAAATTCAGTGAAAAAACTTTGTTAAAGGGACGTTATGGTTCCAAGTAAAACCGAAAAACCCTTGAAATTCGCCAGTTATGGTAAGCTAAGCAACCATAACTCGCGCCACCACCGTGCACTGCTAAGACTAACACCCATGACATCAAAGATGACATCACAAATGTCATTGATGACATCACTGATGACATTACATGTGTATGTACTTCTCATGAAATATGTGTAGAAGGGATTCTTATTATGTTGCGAAAAAAGTGTCAAGAATCATTGCAAGAAATATACCCTAATAAGTGCATTGAACGATGCATTCATATAAATAGCATCCTATTATGGGGTTCTATCTAGTATACTAAGCTACTCATACAGAAACATAACATTGTGTGCAGCGTACAAGATGAAGGTATGATATTCGTAATGTTCATATGTTGAATAATGAAATGATAATTGTTTTCTTAATAGATTTTTGTGTACTGTGAAATATGTAATAAGTAGCTAATAAAACCCATGTATTACATAATTGCATTACTATAGACAAAACACAAAGACACAAGAACACATACCAATATACAGGGAAAGTGAAGTTAGCAAAAAAGCACAAGTAGTAGCAGAAACAATTCATAACTTAACTGATTAGTTTCATGCAAATAAATGATTGCTCTGTTTCAAAGCTGCTATTTACCCTATGTATATGTATCACTTGATGTGATTGGACCCTAAGGAAAGTAGTGTGAGTACAATGTAGACAAATATGACCATATACAGGGAAAGTACAGCCATAAAAAAAAAACAACAGAACTATCAGAAAGTGCTCATAAGTCTAGTGATTATCTGTATGCACAAAAAGGATTGCTGTCTTTCAAGCTTGTGTTTTCCCATATGTATATGTTTCATATGATGTGACTGTACTCTAAGGGAATTACTGTAAGAACCTACTAGAAGGATATGTCTACAAATAAAATAAAATTCTTAGTTTCTGACTGTTACTGAAGAAAACCATGTGGCCTAGATATGTCAGAAAAAGAAAAAATAGTGAGCCAGACATGTGATGTCATCAGTGATGTCATCAATGACATTTGTGATGTCATCTTTGATGTCTTGGGTGTTAGTCTTAGCAGTGCACGGTGGTGGCGCGAGTTATGGTTGCTTAGCTTACCATAACTGGCGAATTTCAAGTGTTTTTTGGTTTTACTTGGAACCATAACGTCCCTTTAACAACGTTTTTTCACTGAATTTCATAGGTTTTTAGTAGCGCAACTTAACCATAACGTCCCTTTAACAACGTTTTTTTACTGAATTTCATAGGTTTTTAGTAGCACAACTTAACCATACCGTCCCTTTAACAAAGTTTTTTTACTGAATTTCATAGGTTTTTATTAGCGCAACTTAACCATAACGTCCCTTTAACAAAGTTTTTATACTGAATTTCATAGTTTTTTAGTAGCACAACTTAACAATAATAACTTTGACTTTATGTACATATAATATGGAACATACTGAACCCTTTCTACTGAATTTGACGGTCCGCAGACATGTTTGGACAACAGTACCACCACCTAAAAACTCTGGTGGGGTATGTGTAATAGTTATATCATAACATAGGAACATTTAACAAATTCACAAAGCAGCACACATACAAAGTATATGTAGTAATACTTAAAAAATGTTACCCATATATGTAACACACTAACCATTCATGTAAATACAATATGTTTTAAAATGGAATATACCAAAAGACGATAAAGTGGCTTCCACCATAATTACCTCACAGACGCTCCACAACCAACCGCAAGACCAGACGTATACACTACTGATTACATATCTCACCAGACATAGTAAGTGCACTTCTTTTTACTCATATATTTATAAACTTTCTATATCAGAAAAAAAAACATATTACTTTTTTGTTTTCTCACAGAAATGTGTAGTACTCTCGACTGGCTAGAGGAGCATTTCCTACGAGAGGAAATGTTAGAAAATAGTCCACCTAATGGTACACACTTTACTATATAAGCCAATTAATAAATATTATTTTGTATACATTTAACATATACATTTTTTTTAATTACAGACCATACAAAAATTCCAAGCATCTCACAACAACAATCAGAGGATATCACTCTACAGCAGATTAATCAAAAAATGGACGACCTTATGCAAAATTTTATGGATTTGAAAAACTTTGTGGAAAATTATGTGAAACCCCCAACAGCACACCATTGTCCAACCTGCACTTGTCCCCCCTCACCCTATCCCACGCAGTTAACCCCAAACCCTGTCTATGGACCAAAGTGTTTCGATGAGATTTCCTTCCCTTCTTCACCTGATCCCAGTTATCTAGAAATCCCTAATTCTCCTGTTTTTGTTTCCGTTTCTGCCCCACCTTCCCAGTCATAATTGTATATATATATATGAAATAAAGTTACTTTTCTTATATTGTGTTCTAATTACTTTCAGTTCCTTGTGATAAAACCAATTTAGGTGTCCACGGACACCGCGGTTGTTCGGAAATGTTCATAAAGAAACGAAAATGTAACTGTCCTGAGGACACTACATCTGTCCGTAATGTTCTCATGCAAGTTCAAAATGTTCTAAGAACACTCATAGTGTCCTGAAATGTTCGTAAAGAAACAAAAATTAAAGTGTTCTAAAGAACACTATATCTGTCCGTAATGTTCGCTATCAACTTAAAACTGTCCTAAGAACACAATTGGTGTCCTGAAATGTTCGTAAATAAACGAAAATGATGTGTCCTGAACAACAGTACAATTGTTCGTAGTGTTCGCTACCCAATTGAAAGTTTTCTAAGAACACAACTGGTGTCCTGAAATGTTCGTACATAAACTAAATTACACGTGTCCTGAAGAACACTATATCTGTCCTTACTGTTCGCTACCAAGTTTAAACTGTTCTAAGAACACACGCGGTGTCCTGAAATGTTCGTTTCACGTGTGACGCACTTTTAATTACTTCAGAACCCGAACAGTGTCCATAGGACATCAATGCGCATGCGCTAACCAATCTCCGTGCACTTGGTGTCCTGCGGACAGGCGCTTCCTTCGCAGACTAGTTCGCAAACATATCATATGACCGTGCCCACGCTCATCGTGTGTCCTGAAATGCGGACACTGTTCGTGTCCCCGAACAATTTAAAAGTACATTTTCAGTTAATCCATAATATTTTTCAATAAAATCTCACCATGCCACAAGTCCCACATAGCAATCTTGAGTTTCTATATACCTTTTGAAACTTTCCGATCCTTTTTTTGTGTTCGATCTGTCCGCGCACAGTGCGCATGTCCGCGGACCGCGCACAAGCACCCCTATAAAAGACCGCCAGGCCCCCACCCATGTCTCCCACCACCCCCACCCCCCAGCACTGTGGGGCACCTGCCAGCAGGCCCCCACCCATGTCTCCCACCACCCCCACCCCCCAGCATTGCAGGGGCACCCTCCCCAGGCCCCCACCCATGTCTACCACCACCCCACCCCCCAGCCACCAGGAGATCCCTCCACCAGGTCCCCACCCATGTCTCCCACCACCCAGCACTGTGGGGCACCTGCCAGCAGGCCCCCACCCATGTCCAACCCATGTCTCCCACCACCCCCACCCCCCAGCAGTGCAGGGGCACCCTCCACCAGGCCCCCACCCATGTCTCCCACCACCCCCACCCCCCAGCAGTGCAGGGGCACCCTCCACCAGGCCCCCACACATGTCCCCCTGCCCCCAGGTCCTGACGATACTCAATCATGGCAGTAATGGGCAGCATACCCAGCACAAACAGCCAGCCAAAGATTGCATCCACCCACATAGTAAATGCAATCACATGATACAACCCCAATGGCAAGTATGTAAATGAACACATGTCCGTCACACACACATACACAATGGGTGCAAGTGAATGTCAAAACCCATATCATGGCATGAATGAAGCCACTGAGAAAATACCACAAGTGAAAGTAAAAAAAAAATGTATTAAAGATGAAAAATAAGTAAACAAATCAAACATACAACAATGGGGATAACAAAATAAATGGTCCATGTCCGAGAACTAATGTAAAAATCAAAAAAACAAAGGAATCCAAAAATAAATGTTGTCCAAAGCAATATCATGTGGAAGGAAAATAATGAAAAACCATTGCCCCATGGTGAACACAAATATTAATCAAAAAAATCTTTCTTCAAAAAGCCTACTATATACAAGAATGTTCCAGGGTCCATGAGCCCAACACCATAAATGAAACCTACTACTACCTAATGAAAAAAAATATATACAGAAAAGTGGCCATTGTCCGAGCGGTCCAAAAAAATCTCAATAAATAATGGAAACCTAACACTAACTAACTATATAACTATATACAAAGGCAGCGGGCAAGTCCTGCGGCTCACTTGTTGATGTTGCTGGCCAGGGCATCATCGAACTCCATGTCGATGTCCTGGAGGCGGGACTCTGTCCTGGCCCCGAGGTCTCGCAGGGATAACCCCATGTTCAGCTCAAACTCCCTGCGAGCTTCCTCGAGGCACTCAGCCCGCCTCAACGCCCGACGCATGGAGAACTCCGCCCTGACCATGGTGAGCCGCTCCTCTTCCGCCCGCTGCCGCTCCGCACCTATCCGCTGGACCAACTGCTCCCACACGGAAGACACTACCATCCCAGGGTTGCCCTGCCCTCCGGCCGATGTCTGCCCCTCTGATCTTGATGGCCCCGGGCCATGATGCCTCCCACGTCGAGCCCGCTGCTGCCTCCGACGCAACTGCCTCTGCCAGCACGACGGCATCCAGGCTGATGGAAACCACCGATGCCGTCGTGCACGTGCCCTGCCCGATGATACTGACACATTTTCCATCTGCTGGGGTCCAGTTGCTGTGTTGTCCACCCCTGCTGGACCTCCGACTCCCGACTGTGGCAGGGATGGGATCCCCACCGAGCTGGCTGCATTGGTCAGGGCAGGTCCACAGGGGGCCCTGGTGGCATCTGGGCCGGAAGACGGCAAGGAGAACGACTGGTGTATAGCCTGCACAGAGGAGGAGAGGGCCGCCAGATTGGCCAACACATGCAGGAAACCCCCGAACATGGCCGATCCCAATTGGGCCACGTCGGCACGGTGCACTTCGTGATGACGTGCGTGCTCCTCCCGGGAAGCACGCACGGCATCACGAATCACAGCCGTGCGCATCGCGACCCCAATCAGGACCTTCTACACACGGCCAGGGGTCCCCTCGTCCGCAGGTGGAGGGGAGTCAGGTGACATGGACATCCCCTCTACCTGCGGACGGGCCTGGGATGGGGCATCCCTGCTGGTGCATGGTGGTGCACTCACAGGGTCAGGGACAGCAACATGCACAGGCCCCTCCACGGTGACCTGTGCTGCCTCCTGCCCCTGGCCCTGGACTGCACCACTTGCACCAGCAGGGATGCCCCCACCAGGCCCCATGTGTGCCCCAGTGGCGCCCTCCTCCTCCTCTGTGCAAACCACCAACCTGGATGGCTCCTCACCGTCTCCCACCGTAGCAGGCCCCTGTGGGGGCTCACCCACCCCTTCCGCTGCAGCCGTGGGGGCATCCCTGCCGCCTTGCTCCATAGCGCCGTCTCCGCCCTCTTCTTCACTAGCCGCTGTGTAGAGGGAGACAAAGAACACAAGCATCAGGGTACTGTACATTGGTCCCCTAGACAGGAAGCAATAGCAGATGAGCACCACTGTCAAAGTACACTTCCATCATGTCCCTCCACAACACATGGGTCAGTCCAGGCAAAACACACACAGCAACAGGCATGGTGCATGCCATGGACATTTCCATGCATGTCCAATGGACTCTTGAAACATACAATGATATGTAACTCACATGCATCATGGGTCATGCCTATCACATGCACACACTTCACCTCAGTCACATCCATCTGGCCCCATACACCCCAAACACAGCGGATACAAGGGTAATTTGGCTGCTTCACTGAATCTGTGTATTGTCACACACATGTGTCATGCATCCATGGCATGCACAAGTCACAGACACGCAGGTCAGGCACACAGACATGGCTACCATATATGTACCTGGCATCAGCACCCATCCCTCACCCCCACCCATGTCCAGGTACAGAGACTGGCATGCTCTCATGTTAAAAATCTGCATAGGGCTCCCCATGTGGCATTTAAACACATGCAACAACCATGTGGTACACACATCACTGGTCGCACATGCATTACCATGATGTCATTGCACACATACATGCATACATGGCCTATGGCACACATACAGGCAACTATCATAGAACCAGCACACCGCAACATGCCCTGTCTCACACAGTAATGCTTGGACACTTACCGCTCAACTCCAGACGGGTCTCCCTCTCAAGGATCTGGGCGTGGAGCACTGGGCGTACGCGTTCCAGGACCCTCATCTGGATGGAACTCATGCGGCCCGGCCCCCTCCACGAGGCGCCGGGCCATCACAAGGGTCCTGGACCTCAAGTCCTCCCAGGACCCTCATCTGGATGGAACTCATGTGGCCCGGCCCCCCTCCACGAGGCGCCGGGCCTTCACAAGGGTCCTGGACCTCAAGTCCTCCCAGCGCTTCTTGATCTTCTGGACGTTGCGGGTTGCCACCCCCTCCGCGTTTATGGCAACCACACAGTCGGCCCAGATCCTCTCCCGTCCTTCCTTGCTGGCGCGGGACGATCCAAAGAGGGCATCATACTGCCCCAGGACATGCTCCACCAGGACACCAACTTTGGTGGCAGTGAAGCTGGTGCCCCTCTGCCCCTCTGGCCTGGGGTTGCCACTGGTGCCAGATGTGGAAGTGCCCGACATGGCAACCCCAGAGGCAGGTGTGGGTGGGCAACTGGGTCCTGGGGCTGGGCTGTGGAGCGATGTAATCCCAGTCGGGAGTCCTCAGTTCCAGCAGGGGTGGACACAGCAACTGGACCCCTGCAGATGGCTGATGTGCAGGCACCAAATGGCAGGGCACGGTGGCAGCAGGCAGGCAGGCAGCAGCAGATGGCACGTGGGAGGCTGCTCGGGGCACTGGGGGGCAGTAACTCGGCCTTCTGGGCAGGAGCATGGTCTTCCGTGTGTTTTCGCGTGGCCAGCTTGATACGGAGTGATTTGGCACGTGAAAATCCTGCACGTCAGCGTGTAATTCGAGGAAAGGCCCTTAGCACGTAAGCGCGTCAGCACGCATACGCGATTCTATTGGACCAGAGTCCCTCAGCGCGTAAGCGCGTCTGTGACGTGACCCACACGGGTGTTCCCCACTCAGCACGTGATGACGGAGCACACATGGAAATACTGCACATCAGAGTGTCATCGCGTGTAATTGGACAAAAGTACGCGTACACGCGATTGGCCTATGTGCGTGTATTTCAGGGGTGCGCGGGCACTTACACACGCAAGTACGTCAGCGCACCTGTATCCCGTGGTGCGTGGGAATTTCCACACGCTATTGGACTGGGAACTGGATTCCAGGGGTGCGCGGGTCACACGCTCGCATACAACACGCGCAAAGCATACATTTGCGCACTTTAACAATAACAAGCTCAGACGCCAGGATGAACATACCGTTCCTAGCAGCAGTGGCCGTGGCCTACCAAAGGAGGAGGAGGAGGATAGTCAGGGCCAGAATATTCACACCCAGAACCAGCCTTTTCGGGATGCCTGATGACCAGGTGTATGGGAGGTACAGGTTTCCACCACACGTGGGAGGATGACCTCACATCACCCACCCTGTGCTCCCAAGCACTCAGCCCCCTGGAGAAGGTCCTCAATGTACTGCACTTCTTAGCCACTGTATCATTTCAGCGGACAAGTGCCATAGTGGGTGGGGTGTCACAGGCCACCCAGTCACGCTGCCTACACCAGGTCTTGAACATCATCACTGCAAGCCCATCAGTCCGCAGGCACATATACCTGCCCAGAACACCTGCAAAAAGGCATGCTGCCGCCCTGGATTTTTACGGTGTGGCACGATTCCCCAAAGTGCTAGGTGCCATCGACTGCACCCATGTGGCTCAACGTCCCCCCAGGGCATCTGAGCACATCTATAGGAACCGCAAGCACTGGCATTCCATCAACGTGCAGGTAGTATGTAATGCCAAGGGAATCATCACCTCAGTATATGCCAACTATCCCGGGTCCACCCACGACAGCTTCATTTACCG
The DNA here is from genome assembly GCF_040938575.1 of Ambystoma mexicanum. Taxonomy (NCBI): domain Eukaryota; kingdom Metazoa; phylum Chordata; class Amphibia; order Caudata; family Ambystomatidae; genus Ambystoma; species Ambystoma mexicanum. Next base: position 1,393,287,744 of record NC_090933.1, on the reverse strand, counting down.
AATGTCCACCCTAAGCCGGGACCTAGAAGCTGGGCGGCATGGCGATACATGGCTGCTTGGTGAGTATGTATGCCACTGCACATGCATGCATGTTGGATACTGAGCAAGGTCACAACCCCACCAATGATACCAATCACCACCTCCACAGGGGACAGTGCCTACCCTCTCAGCCCCCACATGATGACGCCAATTCGGAACCCCGCCACCCAGGTAAGATATAACACAGCCCACATTACGACCCGGGGAATAGTGGAGCGCACATTCGGAGTGCTAAAGTCACGCTTTCGCTCCCTTGACCGTTCTGGCGGGCAGCTGTTATACGCTCCCCCAGTAGTGTGCAGGATCATAGTGGCAGCATGTGTCCTGCACAACGTTGCAACACGCCGGGGCCTGGCCGTGGACATGGTGGTGGCCCCACATCCCCAACCACATGCACAGCCGCTGCGCATGGGAGGGGAAAGGGCACGGGGGAGGCAGCCCGTACACAGCTAGTGGCTAATTACTTCACATAGTAATCACACCCCTGTGGAGTGCACACTGGCCTGGCACATTCCATCTGACAATCAATGATGACTCAACCTGACACTGATCCTGAATGTCTGGAGAATCAACCGTGAAAAGCATATCAGCCTGAGATTGTTCACCTGGAAGTGTTACAATGTGTGCATCCCTACCCACACATACACCACCAATGCAGTTTTGTGAAGAAACACATTCAAGCAGCTAAAATGAATACCCACTTGCTAAATGCAACAAGAGGACAGTGCCATGTCACCCAACCCATCCCCAGCACCGCCACACAACACACCGTGCCATGTCATGCTATGTGCAGGTAAACAAAGTAATCGCCACAACATGACAAGTGTCACGATGTACAGTGTCCCCAATTGAAACTTGCTACACCTGAAATGCTCACTGTAATGCAGGACCAACAACAAACTTGAGCAGGTACTACCATTAACATGACTTCACTAATGTAATAAATCAGTAGTCTCACCACCTGGAAATGCCTGCACTCCCACCACTTCCAACTGTACAGTGTTGGCGCCATGTAGAGTTGTAGGTGCACTGCTGCCAACAAGGACCCCATCTCCAGACTAGAGGGCCTTGTGTAGACATGAGGAAGGGACCTGCAAATTGGGAGACAGACACAGATGATGAGTTACACATCAATGCAACATGCAGTGTACAACACAGCAGCGATATGCACTAGGAATGTATACACAGTATTGACTAGACTACCCACACATGTAGTGGGAGTCCAATGTCACCATGTACGTCAATGTCACTTGGGCACACCCTTTGCAAGCCCATGGAAACGGGAAGCAGGAGGGGTGTGTGTGACTCAAACCCAGGCATCTGAACCAAATACATGACAAGCCTGCATGTGCCCAGCCACAATGCAGCGTATGTCCACAGGAACCACGGAAGCCAACAAATTGTCCCCAAAAAATTGGGAAAAATTTTTTTTAAAAAAAAAATGGCCATTGATGGGCCCGGGGGGGTTGGGGAGGCCACCCAGGAGGTCCGAGGACAGGGTGCACACCAAAACCCACCTGTGTGGATCCTGGGAAAAAAAAACACCTCCATGGGCTCATGGCCCACACGGCTACCCTATTGTGGGAGTATCACTGCTGTCGCTATTATCACCCTGTGCAGCTGCATCCGGAGGTGGTTGCACTATGGGAGGCAGCCCACGCAAGGCCCTACTCTGTTCCTCCATGGCTGCAAGCATGCGGGTGTGGTAGGTCTCATTCTGGAGGATGAGTGTGCGGAGGTCCCCATGCAACAACTCACGGGATGCCCGGACCTCCGCCCTCGTTGCCTGCATCTCACCTGAGAGCGTACGGGTGAGACGCTCCAGCTGCTGTTCTGTCCTTTGGTGTGTCGAAGCCTCAAGCTCAACAAGAGTCGTCCTGAGGTGATGGAGCTCCTGCCTCAGGGCTTCCCTGTGGCCCTGGGACTCTATGGAGATGGCCTCCTGCAGAGTCGCCAGTGCCGCCCGCCTGTCCCTGTTGGACGCCAACATGTCCTCCCTGTGTGACTGGCAGATGGAGTCGGTTGCCTGCTCTAGTCGCTCCATCAGCCTTTCAGGGGGGACAATGGAAGTGGCCACCCTATCCATGGCCTGAGCCATCATCTCGGATGATGCTGCCTGTTGGGTAGCCATACCGTAAATGGATTGCTCCCATGCGGTATTGCCAGGTGGCGTACGGCCACCACGTCGGCGGGCACCACACCTGTCTGGGGCAAGGCGGACTGCGCCTTGCTGTGCCGGCACTGCCTGAGGCTGCAGGACTGCATTCCCCCTCTGATCTGCTGGCCCAGGAACAGGATCAGATGTTGCGGAGTGTGACCCTGCATCCGTGTCATGATCTCTGCTTCCAAAAGGTCAGGGTTTTCCCAACTCCCTTGGAAGCAGATCCATAACCCAGGTTCCGAGTGCCAACCAGTCCCAATTGGGACCTTTTGGACCCAGTCCTGGCGCCAGTGGCACCAGGCTCATAAATATGCCCAGTCCCAGCGCTGGAAGCGCCGGGCTCATAATGCTTGGGTGGACTTACCTGCAGCAGACCATGCTGCTTACTTGCCTGCCAGTTGAGCCTCTGATCCTCTTCTGTTTGGAACTACTTTTCCTGTTGGGTGGGGCTGGAGCCACTCCCTAGATTTAGAACACTGGAACTCTTCTGGAAGGCAGGAACTCTTTTCTTACCAGGAACTCTTTTCTTACTTAGGCGTGGCTGTGGAAGGAGACACCTAAGCACTACAGGAGGCTATTTAAACCACACCCGGTGGATGAATCTTGCTTTGCGTTATTCTGCACCCTCTGCAGCAGGACGCTCATCGTGTCTTCTGCATCCAGTCCTGGGCCTAAGGAAAAAGGCTTACCATCCTGAATCCAGTCTTCAGCAACACCTATAAAGACAAGAAAGAACAGGTTAGCATTCCGGCATCTGAAAGGCAAAGGCTTACCATCCTGAATCCAGTCTTCAGCAACACCTATAAAGACAAGAAAGAACAGGTTAGCATTCCGGCATCTGAAAGGCAAAGGCTTACCTACTCTTCGTGCGCTCCGGAGGCCTTCGGCGCTGCATCCGCATCTGAAAGACAAAACAAGGTGCGTTTAAAGACATTGGGGAACTTTAATACTCACGTGCCATTACTCCTTTCCACATCTAATCCAGTGGGTATTCCGGCACCCTGCAGCTGCTCCGAACTCGTACCTGCAAAATAAAAAGACAGTTAGAGCGCTTCGTGAAGCAGGCAACAAGCGCTTACTCACGTGCTTCCAGGCGCTTCTATTCATCACACGGGCTCCATCTTCAACTCACTTCAGCCCGTCATCCGCCATCGCCGGAAACCTGCAAAACAAGAGACATCATTACTAAAGACTTTAAAAAGACATTTGAATGACTCGAAACTTACCGTTCGTGCAGTAAACGACGGACAGCAGTCCTCTGAAGTCAAGAGGCCTGCACTACCTATCCAGTGAAGAAACTGGCTACAGCACCCTGCCCCGAGGCAGATGGAGAGCTCGGCATTCACTTACCTAAGGTGAGAGCGTTAACCTTTGGGGGTCTACAGGAGAGGAGAAGAGGAAAGAGATAGGGACACCCCAATAACCCCAGTTCATTAACCCCATATTTTCTATCTGCAGACATCTTACTCTACACGTCAGGCATACAGTGCACAGAGGTCCAGCCCACATCACCTTTGAAGATACGGTAGTCGCCCAGTCAAGACCGGCGCCTCTGCGAGAATCAGGTGAGCGTTACAGAACGCAAAGCCTACCGCAAAACTCTCGCCCAGGCGCTATGGAAACCTCGGATACTGACCCCCTAGCCCGGTTACTTGGGGAACTAAGGGCAGAAATGCATGCAACTCGTCAGGAAACGAATGCTCTAAGAAGGGAAGTAATTATTTCCAAGGAGAGAACAGACAATCTTGCTAGACAAGTGCCACAGTCACAAGCCGGACAGACCCCGTTACCCGCATCAGGGGCAAATCTTCCTTCAACATCCTCTATGAATCCAGTGCAGATCAACCTACCTGGGAATGTACCTCTGGCTCCGCCCGAGCGATTTTCTGGTGACCCAAAGAGGTTTGCAGTATTTATCAATCAGTGCCGGTTGCACTTCTTATGCCGGCCAGCAGCCTTTCCAACTGATCAAGCTAAAGTAGCTTTTGTACTTTCGTACCTTAGTGGCAATGCGGCAGACTGGTCGATCCCTCTAGTTCATCAAGATGATCCGGTTCTCCATGATTTTCAAGCCTTTCAGCTTAGTATGGAAAAACTGTTCGCAAGACATTCACAGGGACAGGCCTTGGACAATGAGCTCCTTTCTTTGCGACAGGGTAATCAAGACCTTTTGGCTTATATTGCATCTTTCAATAGACTAATAGTGGAAACTCAATGGCCTGAGGACAAAAGGATTACGCTGTTTTATAGAGGTCTACGTGGAGAGCTCAAAGATGTTTTAGCCCAAGTAGTGAATCCCCCACAAGACTGTTCGGATTACATAGACTTGGTCGTTCAAATAGATCACAGGCTGCAGAACAGGAAGGCCGATCGTTCCAAGTTTGATGCTCGAGTATTTTCCAAACCGCCAACTCCTTCCAAAGGAGTAGACTCCGGGGAACCCATGCAAATAGGGGGTCTGAAAGGTCCTCTAACACAACGGGAGCGGGAAAGGAGGAAACAGTTGCAACTATGCCTATATTGCGGAAACTCAGGGCACTTTCTTCGAGACTGTCCGGTGAAACCTGCCAAGAAGGCAGTAGGAGCTGCAGTTACCAAAGTTACAAACTCTGAGCAGGGAAACGACCTCGCCCGACAAGAATAGAGGTCCTCTTGCCGAGCGTAAAAACCAGTTCCGTGACCTCGCATTTCGTGATACCTATGGTCCTCATTAGCCCTGATAATCCGGATCGATTACATGCAATTGAAGCTTACGTCGACAGCGGTGCCATCGGCAATTATGTGGATCATGAAATGGTTTTGAGGATGAATCTAACTCTTTGTCCCAAGGCTGTAAAGGACGTCATTACTACGGTGGATGGTACGGAGATAGCCTCCGGGCCAGTAACGCATACCACTCAAGAAGTGACGCTAGTAAGTCAAGATGGACACCATGAGAAGATCGTGTTCGATGTGATCAAGGCCCCTCAGTTTCAGATTATTCTAGGAATACCTTGGTTAGAGAAACACAATCCTCTGATCGATTGGCGAGCAAGAACGGTCCAGTTTCCAGAATGTGTCTCTACTTGTCACCCTCCACCTGGTGTTGCACTGGCCGCAATTTCTTCAGAGACTCCCCAGTTACCTCCCGAATACCTAGAATACCAAGATGTTTTCCGGAAGGATCAGGCTAACTCTCTACCTCCTCATAGGTCTTATGACTGCCAGATAGACCTGATACCTGGATCTACTCCTCCTTGTAGTAGAATTTATGCCCTCACCGAGCCTGAGAACCTTCACCTTCGACAATACCTGGATCAATACCTGGCAAATGGGTTTATTCGTCCTTCCAAGTCCCCTGCTTCTTCAGCTTTGTTCTTCGTTCCAAAAAAGGAAGGAGACCTTAGAACTTGTATCGATTATCGCTCCCTGAACCAGATCACCGTTAAGAATAGATATCCGTTACCTTTGATCCCTGAACTCCTGGACCAAGTCAGAAAAGCATGCATATATACAAAGCTGGATCTTAGAGGAGCTTACCACTTGGTACGAGTAAAAGAGGGCGATGAATGGAAGACAGCCTTCCGCACCAAGTATGGGCTATTTGAATATCAGGTCATGCCCTTCGGACTTTGCAATGCCCCGGCCGCCTTTCAATATTTTATGAACGATGTCCTCAGAGAGCTCATAGATGTATGTGTTGTTGTTTACATTGACGACATCCTCGTTTATTCTTCATCGGAATCTGAACATCGGAAACACGTGAAAATGGTCCTCGAAAGATTGCGTCAACACAAACTTTTCGCTAAGTTGGAAAAATGTGTTTTCAACGTGACTGAAGTTGAATTCTTGGGATTCATATTATCACCTGGCGGAGTGCGTATGGATTCAAAGAAGGTCGATGCAGTTCTCAAATGGCCATCACCATCCTCCGTGAAAGGTGTGCAAAGCATGTTAGGCTTCGCTAACTTTTACCGCAGGTTTATCCCCGAGTTCTCTCGAATAGTCCAGCCCATCACTGCCTTGTTAAAGAAAAACAAACGTTTTGAATGGTCTACCGAGGCGGAACAAGCTTTCCAGGATTTTAAGACTAAATTTATCTCTGCACCAATCTTAAAACACCCTCGCCCCGAACTCCCCTACATCGTGGAAACTGATGCCTCAAGCCTTGCCATGGGGGCAGTTCTATCACAAAAGGACCCGGTAACCAATCAGTTGCATCCCGTGGCATTTTGGTCCCGCAAATTCTCGCCTCCTGAAGTCAATTACACGATTACTGACAAGGAACTTCTGGCTATCAAGTCTGCCTTTAAGGCTTGGCGGCATTATCTGCTGGGGGCCCGACACACCGTTACTGTGATTACGGACCACCGAAACCTGCAATATTTGAAAACCGCAAAAGCCCAATCCTCTAGACAACTCCGTTGGGCATTATTCTTTGCCGAGTTTGACTTCATAATTACCTATCGACCAGGTACAAAGAACGGTAAAGCCGATGCCCTTTCTCGGATGGGAGTGGAAGAACACTTGATCAACCCTAAACCTGTACCAATCATTCCCGAACAAAGAATTCTGGGTGTAATCGCCACAGAATCCATAGAGGAAGTGAAGGATAAAGCCAGGCAACTTGTAACTCCAGCAGATATACAGAATTGGCATCTGCAGGGAAAGGACTTTGCAGTAAAGGACAACTTATTGTATTTCCAAGAACGATTATACCTACCCAGCACAGATTTACAGAAAAAAGTAATCTCTTGTTATCACGACTCTTTAATGGAAGGTCATCCCGGTATAGCCAAGACCTCAGAAAAGATCAAGCGCTACTTCTGGTGGCCGTCTTGGAAAAAAGATATCAGAGACTTTATAATGTCCTGTGGAGTATGCGCCCAAAACAAGAGTCAAAAGGAAAGGCCAGCAGGCCTCTTACGCCCTATTGACATCCCACCTCGCCCTTGGCATACGCTTTCTATGGACTTCATCACCAATCTACCTCCATGCTCCGGATACAATACGATTCTAGTAATCGTGGACTTATTCTCCAAGATGGCGCATTTCATTCCGCTCAAAGGCTTGCCAACAGCAGCAACTCTGGCCCGAGAATTTCTCGAAAACATCGTCCGACTGCACGGTTTTCCTTCGGTTCTAATTTCGGATCGAGGTAGTCAATTTATTTCTCATTTTTGGCGAAGTTGCTGTCGGTCGGCTCAAATTGATGTGAGACTATCGACCAGTCACCACCCTCAGACCGACGGACAAACCGAGAGGACCAATCAAACTCTGGAACAGTATTTACGCTGCATGCTGCAACAAACTGAAAAAACTTGGAAAGATATCCTTTGGATAGCCGAGTATGCCTACAATAACTCTGTCCATTCGGGAACTGGGAAAACCCCGTTTTTTCTTTTGTACGGCAGTCACCCTCGAACCTCGGAGTTGGATCCCCTCCAAGATCTTGAAACACCAGCAGTAGACTACCTGCATTCTACAATCACCCAAGCCTTTAAGGAAGCTGTTTCTCACCTTCAAAGGGCTAAAGAACAATACAAGAAAGGAGCAGATCAACATCGGAAGGAAGCCCCTCACTATCAAGTAGGGGATCAAGTCTGGTTATCCACCAAATATCTATCTCTAAAAGGGCCACGCACATTCAACCCAAGATACCTTGGTCCCTATTCCATCACTACCATAGTAAACCCAGTAGCGGTCAAGTTGGACTTGCCCCCGCACATGAAGATACATCCGGTCTTCCACGTCTCTCTATTAAAACCCGTGCAACCTCAAACCCGACTAACCAAATCTCCAAAACCTATCCTAGTGGATGGAGAACTCGAGTTTGAAGTCAAAAGCATTCTGGACTCCAAAATCTCCAAATCTAAACTATTCTACCTAATTGACTGGAAAGGCTACGGCCCCCAAGAGAGATCCTGGGAACCTGCTGAATATGTCCACGCTCCTCGCCTAATCAAGAGATTTCACCGAACATTTCCTGACAAGCCAAAACCCCCAGAGAAGCCCGGTTTGGGAGGGGCCTTGAGGGGGGGTACTGTCATGATCTCTGCTTCCAAAAGGTCAGGGTTTTCCCAACTCCCTTGGAAGCAGATCCATAACCCAGGTTCCGAGTGCCAACCAGTCCCAATTGGGACCTTTTGGACCCAGTCCTGGCGCCAGTGGCACCAGGCTCATAAATATGCCCAGTCCCAGCGCTGGAAGCGCCGGGCTCATAATGCTTGGGTGGACTTACCTGCAGCAGACCATGCTGCTTACTTGCCTGCCAGTTGAGCCTCTGATCCTCTTCTGTTTGGAACTACTTTTCCTGTTGGGTGGGGCTGGAGCCACTCCCTAGATTTAGAACACTGGAACTCTTCTGGAAGGCAGGAACTCTTTTCTTACCAGGAACTCTTTTCTTACTTAGGCGTGGCTGTGGAAGGAGACACCTAAGCACTACAGGAGGCTATTTAAACCACACCCGGTGGATGAATCTTGCTTTGCGTTATTCTGCACCCTCTGCAGCAGGACGCTCATCGTGTCTTCTGCATCCAGTCCTGGGCCTAAGGAAAAAGGCTTACCATCCTGAATCCAGTCTTCAGCAACACCTATAAAGACAAGAAAGAACAGGTTAGCATTCCGGCATCTGAAAGGCAAAGGCTTACCATCCTGAATCCAGTCTTCAGCAACACCTATAAAGACAAGAAAGAACAGGTTAGCATTCCGGCATCTGAAAGGCAAAGGCTTACCTACTCTTCGTGCGCTCCGGAGGCCTTCGGCGCTGCATCCGCATCTGAAAGACAAAACAAGGTGCGTTTAAAGACATTGGGGAACTTTAATACTCACGTGCCATTACTCCTTTCCACATCTAATCCAGTGGGTATTCCGGCACCCTGCAGCTGCTCCGAACTCGTACCTGCAAAATAAAAAGACAGTTAGAGCGCTTCGTGAAGCAGGCAACAAGCGCTTACTCACGTGCTTCCAGGCGCTTCTATTCATCACACGGGCTCCATCTTCAACTCACTTCAGCCCGTCATCCGCCATCGCCGGAACCCTGCAAAACAAGAGACATCATTACTAAAGACTTTAAAAAGACATTTGAATGACTCGAAACTTACCGTTCGTGCAGTAAACGACGGACAGCAGTCCTCTGAAGTCAAGAGGCCTGCACTACCTATCCAGTGAAGAAACTGGCTACAGCACCCTGCCCCGAGGCAGATGGAGAGCTCGGCATTCACTTACCTAAGGTGAGAGCGTTAACCTTTGGGGGTCTACAGGAGAGGAGAAGAGGAAAGAGATAGGGACACCCCAATAACCCCAGTTCATTAACCCCATATTTTCTATCTGCAGACATCTTACTCTACACGTCAGGCATACAGTGCACAGAGGTCCAGCCCACATCACCTTTGAAGATACGGTAGTCGCCCAGTCAAGACCGGCGCCTCTGCGAGAATCAGGTGAGCGTTACAATCCGTAACCACCAAAGGCGTAGCTGCCAACACTGACATCCCCATTGAGGGTACTGACCCTGGTGCAGGTGGGTGGGACAGAACAGAATCCCTCCCTGGAACACTCACCTGCGACGGCACGTAGGTCTCATCATCCGAATCAACAGCTGAGTACAGCTCGGGGGAGGTGCAGCCAGAGACACCCCTTGAGAGCACGACCTGCAGCACTTGTGGGTTCTCACCCACCAGCACACCACATCCCTCACTGGTGGTTGGTCGGCCCTCGGACCCCTCCTGGCTCTGCACCATCTCCACAACCCCAGCAGTATCAGGTGCGTCTTCCCCTACAAAGACATAATAACAAAGAAATGGAAACAGGCATTAGCACCATGGCACACAATGAGGGCTGAGAAGCAAGAGAACCAGTACTTGATTGACACATGTCCCACATGACTAAGACCCTCCCATGCATGCACCCTCACTGCGTATGAAGGGCAGGCAAATGGCATACACTGATGACACAAAGATGGAAGATGAACACATTTTCTGCATGCTGCCTGGCAGTGGCATCACACATTGGCCTGTGATTGCCAGGTGACACACACATGCCATCACACAGATGGCATGTACCACTGCTATTTTGGCAAGATGGAGAGGAGGGCAGCACTTATTCATTCAGTCCAGTTCCCGCATGTAATAGCTTTTCTAATTCAAACAGGTCTGATTTTTCACCTGGAGCTGCCAGTCCTAAATGGTCCAATTGCACAGGGACATGTGTTAACATATGATATCCAGGTAACAAAGTCACTCCACTTTACCATAGCCATGCCAGACATGTGACTCGAGGACTGAGAAATGCCTAGTATAAGTGGTGGAATGCAAATAATCTGTCTCAATGAACAGAGAAAAATAAGCAACAATGTTGTGGCAAGGTGACACTTCAAGGGCAACTGGGGTGCTGTTGGGCTAGATGTCTACTGTTGGCAGAAGGAATACTGCAATGGCCAAATGCAGCTGCGCAGGATGTATTGCATGAAGCACATGGCTGACCCATACGACTCAGGCGCACACACTCTCACCTGGCACACAAACAGAAGCCCTCACACACACACCATGCACATGGATGACACACACATGCATGTGCACTCACCGGACAATGCCTCGTAATCAGGCAGATCTCCCACGCCTTGGATCTGTTCCTCCTTGACGTAGGTCCCAGCGACTGACTCATGTGGAGTGAGTTCCATGTCTACTACTGGAGACCCACCTCCAGTCACTAGAGTTGCAGCATGACTTGAGGCCAGCTTCTTCTTTGCCCTGCGATTTAGGTCATTCCAGCGCTTATAGCAATCATTGGCTGTGCGCCTCACGATTCCAAGGGCACTTACGATGTCCGCAACGGTCTGCCAGTGTGCCTGGCGTTGTGCAGGTGTGGTCTTGGATCTTGCAACAATGACCATCTCGTTATCATGTCCGGACACATACTCGACAAGTGCATTCAGTTCGTCATCCGTGAAGCTGGGCTTCCTCGACGGGCCGGACTGTGTAGCCGTGTCTGGGGCATCAGCCTGTGCCGGACGAGCACTCTTCCTCTTCCGCTTGGAAGGTGGTGGTGATCCCGAGTGTCCTGCGCCGCTCTGGACACTAGGGGCAGGAGCCCTGGTGGGCTCTGTATCAGGTGTGTGGGATTGCACACTCAGCATGGGAGTTGGTGCAGGCATTGGCTCAAGTGTAATGGTGTCAGGGGGAATGTCAGCAGGATGGACTAGGACCGAAACTGTCCTGGCTGGGTGTGTGAGAGCTGGGGTGGATGGAGCCGCAGCTGCCCCTGCAGCCTCTCCGCCCTGCCTACTTGGGGCAGCAGATGACCTTTCTGCCCCAGATCCACGTGGCATGATGGCATCAACGTGCACCAGCGCACGTGTCGTAGCCCTGCTGACCTGGAAGTCAGCCATGGAGTCAGCCAGGTCTGGTGCCACAATGGGCTGGTCCAACAAGGGCTGAGCATGGATGGTGTCAGCCACATCAGCCTCAACGGGAGGGGGGGAGGGAGGGGGGATTATGGGTGCCCTTGACTGGTCCTCCACACATGGGGGGACAGGCTCACCCTGCAAGTTACTACCACGTCCCCTACCAGATCCACCACGGCCACCACTTGTGGCTCTTCCACCTTTGCCACCCTTACGGAATCCTCGCCTCCCAGCCATGGCACTGATATTAATGTGCGTATGGGAGTGGCTGTAGACTATTGTCCTGGGCAATTGGGGGTCAAAGGGGTTGGGTGCCAGATGGTAATTGTACCCTAGTGCTCTAGCAAGGCTGAATGTAACCCCTGGGGAAAGATGACGGGTCACGCAACGCACAGGAGGCCCAAAAAAGGGAGATGACGTGCACGCAACCCCTCCTAGACCACGTGTGCAGAAAGAAAAACCTGCACTACGCTGTGGCACCCAGTAACACAAGAATGAACGTATGCGTGTCACACGCAGCCTAGAATGACCTCTGAAGGGGTAGGCTACACACGGGGCAAGCACAGATGTTAGATACGTGCGTGACTCACCCTCTGCCAGGTAAAAGAGCGTGAAAAATGAGCGCGTTTGGTTGGCAACACCCCCGCCAAAAGAAGATATGTACGCTGTCTGAGGAGACAGGACAACAGTAGAAGGGAACACTGTTTGAGGGAACAGGCCCAGGTAAACCAGTACAAGAGAAAAAAGAGAAAAAGCTGTCAGAGGTAACAGGGAGTACGAACTTGAAACGCTGTGAAGTAAATCGCGTGTGAAATGAAAAGAAGTACAGAATTCACCCACTCGCTGTCCACGAAAAGCACGTACAAGGAAATGGTGTTCTACACGTACCTTATATGCAGGCCCACACATACAGCGTCACTTACGCGGCGTGTACGTGCTAGGCCCATTCCCACCAATTACACGCTTTGTCACTTCTGCGTGTAGGTCCATTTTCACCAATTACACGCTTTGACACTTCTGCGTGTAGGTCCATTTTCACCAATTACACGCTTTGACACTTCTGCGTGTAGGTCCATTTTCACCAATTACACGCTTTGTAACTTCTGCGTGTAGGTCCATTTTCACCAATTACACGCTTTGACACTTCTGCGTGTAGGTCCATTTTCACCAATTACACGCTTTGTAACTTCTGCGTGTAGGGCTATGTCCACCAATAACACGCTTTGACACTCGGACGTGTCACGCAACATTTTCCTACGCGTGCATGTGACTTCATAGACGCGCATACGCTGGTGACGCGTTTACGCGCTAGGGGCCTTTCATCGATTTACACGCAGACGTGTTGGATTTTCACGTGCAAAATCACTCCGTATCAAGCTGTCCACGCGTTCACATACGAAAGACCACGCTCCTGCCCAGGAGGCCAAATTACTGCCCCCCAGAGCCCTGAGCACACTCCCACCTGCCATCTGCTGCTGCCTGACTGCCTGCTGCCCACGTGCCCTGCCATTTGCTGCCTGCACATCAGCCAGGGGTGCTGTTGCTGTGACCACCCCTGCTGGAACCAAAGGCTCCCGACTGCTTTTCTGTCGCCCCACAGCCCAGCCCCAGGACCCAGTTGCCCACCCACTCCTGCCTCTGGGGTTGCCATGTCGGGCACTACAACATCTGGCACCAGTGGCAACCCCCGGCCAAGGAGGCAGAGGGGCACCAGCTTCAGTGCCAGGGAAGTTGGTGTCCTGGTGGAGCATGTCCTGGGGCAGTATGATGCCCTCTTCGGAAGGTTGCGCGCCGACAAGGAAGGACGGACTCGGATCTGGATGGACATCGTGACTGCCATCAACGCGGAGGAGGTGGCAGTCCGCGACTACGAACGTGTCAGGAAGCGCTGGGAGGACTTCAGGTCCAGGACCCTCAACAAGGCCCGGCGCCTCATGATGGCAGCAGATGCTAAGGGGCGGGCGGGGCCATTTGTCGGAAGATCAGATGAGTGTCCTGGAACGCATATCCCCAGCGCTCCACATCCAGGTCCTTGAGAAGCAGACCCGTCTGGAGTCGAGCGGTAAGTGTACATGCATACTGATTGTAAGCTGTGCGTGTGGTGGTGTGCCAGGAGTGTGCAGGTTGAACATGTATTTTTATGTGGCCAAGTAGGGGGGGTGTACAGGGCTGTGAGGGTGACACATGCGAGGGGTCTCATGTGTGACACATGGATGGTGCTTGTGTGTGTGGGCTTGCATGGCACAGGATGTGGAGGAATGATTGTCAGGTGTGACATGGATGTCGATGGAGACACTGCGACAGTTGGCGGAGGTGTACACATGCATGCAAGTTTGGTGTTGTGTGTGCATGTGTAGTGTACTCCCTATGTTGCATGTGATGTGTGGATGACCTTTGGCTGCCCATGCTGTTGTATGTGAATGGATGGTGCTGGCTGTTGCATTATGGCTGTGGTATGGCTCATGTGTGCAAGTTGAAATGACATGTGTGTTGGGGATTGTGATGCCATGTGTGAGGTTTACCAATGCCACTCATGTATAACTGTCATGTGTGTATGAGTCCATTTTACAGTGCCCTGATGCCTGTGTTTTCTTTCTCCCTGTCTGCAGCGTCAACTGATGAAGAGGGCGGAGAAGGTGCTGTGGAGCACAGCGGCAGGGGTCACACCACCAGCCGGAGACGCAAGGCCCGGATCCCCTCCAAAGTTGTGATCTCGTCGGGGAGTGAGGAGTCTGGTGCCGCGTCCCAGGCCGCAGCTGGCGAGGGGAGGTCCAAGAGGCGGAGGTCGGAGTTGGACTCCTCGGCAGCAGAAGGGGCAGCTGGGACCCCACAGGGCCCAATGGGGGAAGATGGCACGGAGTCATCCAGGTTGGTGGGGTGTTTGGTGGAGGGTGCCCCTGCACTGCTGGGGGGTGGGGGGGTGGGAGACATGAGTGGGGGCCTGGTGGAGGGTGCCCCTGGTGGCTGGGGGGTGGGGGTGGTGGGAGACATGGGTTGGACATGGGTGGGGGCCTGGTGGAGGGTGCCCCTGGTGGCTGCGGGGTGGGGGTGGTGGGAGACATGGGTGGAGGCCTGGTGGAGGGTGCCCCTGCACTGCTGGGGGGTGGGGGGGTGGGAGACATGGGTGGGGGCCTGGTGGAGGGTGCCCCTGCACTGCTGGGGGGTGTGGGTGGTGGGAGACATGGGTGGGGGCCTGGTGGAGGGTGCCCCTGCACTGCTGTGGGGTGGGGGTGGTGGTATACATGGGTGGGGGCCTGGTGGAGGCTGCCCCTGCACTGCTGGGAGGTGGGGGTGGTGGGAGACATGGGTGGGGGCCTGGTGGAGGGTGCCCCTGCACTGCTGGGGGGTGGGGGGGTGGGAGACATGGGTGGGGGCCTGGTGGAGGCTGCCCCTGCACTGCTGAGGGGTGGGGGTGGTGGGAGACATGGGTGGGGGCCTGGTGGAGGCTGCCCTTGCACTGCTGGGGGGTGGGGGGGTGGGAGACATGGGTGGGGGCCTGGTGGAGGGTGCCCCTGGTGGCTGGGGGGTGGGGGTGGTGGGAGACATGGGTGGGGGCCTGGTGGAGGCTGCCCCTGGTGGCTGGGGGGTGGGGGTGGTGGGAGACATGGGTGGGGGCCTGGTGGAGGGTGCCCCTGCACTGCTGGGGGGTGGGGGGGTGGGAGACATGGGTGGGGGCCTGGTGGAGGCTGCCCCTGCACTGCTGGGGGGTGGGGGGGTGGGAGACATGGGTGGGGGCCTGGTGGAGGGTGCCCATGGTGGCTGGGGGGTGGGGGTGGTGGGAGACATGGGTGGGGGCCTGGTGGAGGCTGCCCCTGCACTGCTGGGGGGTGGGGGTGGTGGGAGACATGGGTGGGGGCCTGGTGGAGGGTGCCCCTGGTGGCTGGGGGGTGGGGGTGGTGGGAGACATGGGTGGGGGCCTGGTGGAGGGTGCCCCTGCACTGCTGGGGGGCGGGGGGGGTGGGTGACATGGGTGGGGGCCTGGTGGAGGGTGCCCCTGGTGGCTGGGGGATGGGGGTGGTGGGAGACATGGGTGGGGGCCTGGTGGAGGCTGCCCCTGCACTGCTGGGGGGTGGGGGTGGTGGGAGACATGAGTTGGGCATGAGTGGGGGCCTGGTGGAGGGTGCCCCTGGTGGCTGGGGGGTGGGGGTGGTGGGAGACATGGGTGGGGGCCTGGTGGAGGCTGCCCCTGCTTTGCTGGGGGGTGGGGGTTGTGGGAGACATGGGTGGGGGCCTGGTGGAGGGTGCCCCTGCACTGCTGGGGGGTGGGGTGGTGGGAGACATGGGTTGGACATGAGTGGGGGCCTGGTGGAGGGTGCCCCTGGTGGCTGGGGGGTGGGGGTGGTGGGAGACATGGGTTGGACATGAGTGGGGGCCTGGTGGAGGGTGCCCCTGGTGGCTGGGGGGTGAGGGTGGTGGGAGACATGGGTGGGGGCCTGGTGGAGGCTGCCCCTGCACTGCTGGGGGGTAGGGGTGGTGGGAGACATGGGTGGGGGCCTGGTGGAGGGTGCCCCTGCACTGCTGGGGGGTGGGGGGTTGGGAGACATGGGTGGGGGCCTGGTGGAGGGTGCCCCTGGTGGCTGGGGGGTGGGGGTGGTGGGAGACATGGGTGGGGGCCTGGTGGAGGGTGCCCCTGCACTGCTGGGGGGTGGGGGGGGTGGGAGACATGGGTGGGGGCCTGGTGGAGGGTGCCCCTGGTGGCTGGGGGGTGGGGGTGGTGGGAGACATGGGTGGGGGCCTGGTGGAGGGTGCCCCTGCACTGCTGGGGGGTGGGGGGGGGTGGGAGACATGGGTTGGGGCCTGGTGGAGGGTGCCCCTGGTGGCTGGGGGGTGGGGGTGGTGGGAGACATGGGTGGGGGCTTGGTGGAGGGTGCCCCTGCACTGCTGGGGGTGGGGGGTGGGAGACATGGGTGGGGGCCTGGTGGAGGGTGCCCCTGGTGGCTGGGGGATGGGGGTGGTGGGAGACATGGGTGGGGGCCTGGTGGAGGCTGTCCCTGCACTGCTGGGGGGTGGGGGTGGTGGGAGACATGAGTTGGGCATGAGTGGGGGCCTGGTGGATGGTGCCCCTGGTGGCTGGGGGGTGGGGGTGGTGGGAGACATGGGTGGGGGCCTGGTGGAGGATGCCCTTGCACTGCTGGGGGGTGGGGGTGGTGGGAGACATGGGTGGGGGCCTGGTGGAGGGTGCCCCTGCACTGCTGGGGGGTGGGGGTGGTGGGAGACATGGGTTGGACATGGGTGGGGGCCTGCTGGCAGGTGCCCCACAGCGCTGGGGGGTGGGGGTGGTAGGAGACATGGGTGGGGGCCTGGTGGTGGGTGCCCCTGGTGGCTGGGGGTGGGGGTGCTGGGAGACATGGGTGGGGGCCTGGTGGAGGGTGCCCCTGGTGGCTGGGGGGTGGGGGTGGTGGGAGACATGGGTGGGGGCCTGGTGGAGGGTGCCCCTGCACTGCTGGGGGGTGGGGGGGTGGGAGACATGAGTGGGGGCCTGGTGGAGGGTGCCCCTGGTGGCTGGGGGGTGGGGGTGGTGGGAGACATGGGTGGGGGCCTGGTGGAGGGTGCCCCTGCACTGCTGGGGGTTGGGGGGGGTGGGAGACATGGGTGGGGGCCTGGTGGAGGGTGCCCCTGGTGGCTGGGGTGTGGGGGTGGTGGGAGACATGGGTGGGGGCCTGGTGGAGGGTGCCCCTGCACTGCTGGGGGGTGGGGGTGGTGGGAGACATGGGTGGGGGCCTGGTGGAGGGTGCCCCTGCACTGCTGGGGGGTGGGGGGGTGGGAGACATGGGTGGGGGCCTGGTGGAGGGTGCCCCTGGTGGCTGGGGGGTTGGGGTGGTGGGAGACATGGGTGGGGGCCTGGTGGAGGGTGCCCCTGCACTGCTGGGTGGTGGGGGGGTGGGAGACATGGGTGGGGGCCTGGTGGAGGGTGCCCCTGCACTGCTGGGGGGTGGGGGTGGTGGGAGACATGGGTGGGGGCCTGGTGGAGGGTGCCCCTGCACTGCTGGGGGGTGGGGGTGGTGGTATACATGGGTGGGGGCCTGGTGGAGGCTGCCCCTGCACTGCTGGGGGGTGGGGGTGGTGGGAGACATGGGCGGGGGCCTGGTGGAGGGTGCCCCTGCACTGCAGGGGGGTGGGGGTGGTGGGAGACATGGGTGGGGGCCTGGTGGAGGCTGCCCCTGCACTGCTGGGGGGTGGGGGTGGTGGGAGACATGGGTGGGGGCCTGGTGGAGGCTGCCCCTGCACTGCTGGGGGGTGGGGGTGGTGGGAGACATGGGTGGGGGCCTGGTGGAGGGTGCCCCTGCACTGCTGGGGGCTGGGGGTGGTGGGAGACATGGGTGGGGGCCTGGTGGAGGGTGCCCCTGGTGGCTGGGGGGTGGGGGTGGTGGGAGACATGGGTGGGGGCCTGGTGGAGGGTGCCCCTGCACTGCTGGGGGTGGGGGGGTGGGAGACATGAGTGGGGGCCTGGTGGAGGGTGCCTCTGGTGGCTGGGGGGTGGGGGTGGTGGGAGACATGGGTGGGGGCCTGGTGGAGGGTGCCCCTGCACTGCTGGGGGGTGGGGGGGGTGGGAGACATGAGTGGGGGCCTGGTGGAAGGTGCCCCTGGTGGCTGGGGGGTGGGGGTGGTGGGAGACATGGGTGGGGGCCTGGTGGAGGGTGCCCCTGGTGGCTGGGGGGTGGGGTTGGTGGGAGACATGGGTGGGGGCCTGGTGGAGGGTGCCCCTGCACTGCTGGGGGGTGGGGGGGTGGGAGACATGGGTGGGGTCCTGGTGGAGGGTGCCCCTGGTGGCTGGGGGGTGGGGGTGGTGGGAGACATGGGTGGGGGCCTGGTGGAGGGTGCCCCTGCACTTCTGGGGGGTGGGGGGGTGGGAGACATGGGTGGGGGCCTGGTGGAGGGTGCCCCTGCACTGCTGGGGGGTGGGGGTGGTGGGAGACATGGGTGGGGGCCTGGTGGAGGGTGCCCCTGGTGGCTGGGGGGTGGGGGTGGTGGTATACATGGGTGGGGGCCTGGTGGAGGCTGTCCCTGCACTGCTGGGGGGTGGGGGTGGTGGGAGACATGGGTGGGGGCCTGGTGGAGGGTGCCCCTGCACTGCTGGGGGGTGGGAGACATGGGTGGGGGCCTGGTGGAGGCTGCCCCTGGTGGCTGGGGGTGGTGGGAGACATGGGTGGGGGCCTGCTGGAGGCTGCCCCTGCACTGCTGGGGGGTGGGGGTGCAGGGGGACATGAGTTGGGCATGAGTGGGGGCCTGGTAGAGGGTGCCCCTGGTGGCTGGGGGGTGGGGGTGGTGGGAGACATGGGTGGGGGCCTGGTGGAGGGTGCCCCTGGTGGCTGGGGGGTGGGGGTGGTGGGAGACATGGGCGGGGGCCTGGTGGAGGCTGCCCCTGGTGGCTGGGGGGTAGGGGTGGTGGGAGACATGGGTGGGGGCCTGGTGGAGGGTGCCCCTGGTGGCTGGGGGGTGGGGGTGGTGGGAGACATGTGTGGGGGCCTGGTGGAGGCTGCCCCTGGTGCTGGGGGGTAGGGGTGGTGGGAGACATGGGTGGGGGCCTGGTGGAGACTGCCCCTGCACTGCTGGGGGGTGGGGGTGCAGGGGGACATGAGTTGGGCATGAGTGGGGGCCTGGTGGAGGGTGCCCCTGGTGGCTGGGGGGTGGGGGTAGTGGGAGACATGGGTGGGGGCCTGGTGGAGGCTGCCCCTGCACTGCTGGGGGGTGGGGGTGGTGGGAGACATGGGTGGGGGCCTGGTGGAGGCTGCCCCTGGTGGCTGGGGGTGCAGGGGGACATGAGCAGGTGTGCAGGGTAGTCCCCTGTTTTGTGGGCTGCCTGCAGGGGCCGTGGAGGGTGTACAGGGAACACCTGTGAGGACCCACCCAGCCTAATCGCGTGTGATAATTCCCACGCACCCCTGTAATACACGTACCCAGCAAAATGGCGTGTGATAATTCCCACGCACCCCTGTAATTCACGTACCCTGCCAAATCGCGTATGATAATTCCCGCGTACCCCTGTAATACACGTGCCCTGGCTAATCGCATGTAAGACTTCACGCGTACCCCTGTAATGCACGTACCCTGGCCAATCGCGTGTTGGACTTCCCGCGTACCCCTGTAATACACATGCCCTGGCTAATCGCATGTAAGACTTCATGCGTACCCCTGTAATACACGTTCCCTGGACAATCGCGTGTTGAACTTCCCACGTACCCCTGTAATACACGTACCCTGGCTAATCGCGTGTAAAACTTCCTGCGTACTCCTGGTATGAAGGTTGCCCGCTTTGCGTTCCTTGTTTGGCAGCCCTGTAAACTGGTCCAGGGTTAGCGCAGCCCTTTGCAATGATTTAGCGATTTTGATGGCTTTTCCTTGCGCGAGGGCGTTCTTGGGGGCGTTACTGGCGCTGCTGCAGGCTCGCTGCGATACTCTGCACCACGGCTGGTTTGGGAGAATGAAATCCATGAATACGCTGTGCGCGGAAATCGGTTTTAGCGCACGTGCCTGGCGCACACAATCGCACGCGGACACTCTGCGCCAGCCGCTTGCGACACTTTTCTGCGAAATTCTATGAATTACCCTAATAGTGTTTTTGGAATAAGATGACAATTGGACTACTGTGCTGGAATGGTGAAATTCACTATAAACTCACAGGAAGATCCACAAGAATTTCTAATGTACTTACTACAAGTACTGGGAAACAAAAACATACCTATAAATGAAATCTTTCAGATTTCATACATGTGGAAACATACATGCACTCTCTGCAACAATGTGACACAAGAAGAAATCCCCAATGAACGCTTCATATATATATCAATACCAAATTGTGAATCCATTCCATTTCAGCAACTTGTACAAAATGCAAACCATGGTACATTATGCTCTACCTGCAATTCAGATAATCGCTCCACGTTAGTAATACAAACACATAGTAAATACGTAATACTAATGCTTCTACGTTACAATGCAGATGGTACCAAAAACAACTGCAAGCTGACTGGATTCACACATGGTCAAATATCACTTGGTAAGAAAACCTTCACAACAATAGGTATAATCTACCACGCAGGAGCCACAACCAATTCAGGGCACTACACTGCATATATAAAAAAGAAATGTGGATGGTTTGAATGTAATGATAGTACCATTACTCTAAAGCAGAGATTACCAGCAAATCTTACAAACGCTTATTTGATGTTCTTAAAACCAAAATTTGATAAATAAACTGTATTTAAACCTTTAAATAAATTTGTGTTAAAACAATATAAACTGTTAGAATACTCCAAAAGCTATCTAACTGCTCAAAGATTCTACAACAACTAATCAGATAAATGAATACCACTAAATTAGGCCAAAAAATACACAGTTAGAATACGCCAATTGGTATCTAACTGTCCCAAAATTTAACAATATCCAAATAGATAAATCAAAACCACTAAAATATATTAAAAAAATAGACAGTTAGAATACGCCAATTGGTATCTAACTGCTCCACAATTTTATAATATCAAAACAAATGAAGAATCTGTTACTGCTCCAAAAAAAATACAACAAAGCAAAGTATAAAGTTTAGCCAGAAACAACAAGTGAACGCTGAAAACAAACAAACAAATAAACTGTAGCATAACAGAAAAAGTTTTTTTTTTTAATCCAACATGGATTTTTTTTTCTCCCACAGACCCAATGATTTTAGCAACAAATACAGAAACTGAGCAAATTGCACAGTACTCTGATTTGTACTCTACTAAATATGAGGGTCGAAAAAAAATAAAAGTATATTGCTTATACAATGTAATAAGTCATTACAAAATACTAATACTAACATGCTATTTTCTTTTATCACAGAAATGAAGAAGAAAAACATGGACTCCCATTACTAGACCAAACAGTAAGTATACAATAATAAGGCCAACCATAGCAGCATATCACATCCATAGTATCTAATACCTTTGTTCCTTATACATTTGTTTTTCACCCAAAGTTATAAGCAAACATGAATGTGATATGCTGCGGTGGTTGTTGCCAGGGCATACAATCTTGGGTGCATGGCCAAATGGCCATGCACCCAAGACTCTATGCCCCGGCAACAACCACCGCAGCATATCACATCCATAGAGTCAAACATTTCAACTATGATCTATGGGAAACTTTTAATGTCCGCGGACAATGTGAGTGTTCTTAGAACACTTTGAACTTGCCAGCAAACAATACGGACACCGTTTTCAGGACACCCCCTACGAACATTTCAGAACAACGCGATAGTTCTTAGAACACTTTCAACTTAACAACTAACAATACGGACAGCGTCCTAAGGACACCCCCTACGAACATTCCAGGACACCGGGAGTGTTCTTAGAAGCGTCTTCAGAACACCACCATCTTGTTTATTTGCGAACATTTCAGGACACCGCGAGTGTTCTTAGGACACATTCAACTTGACAAAGAACAATACGGACAGCGTCCTCAGGACACCCCCTACGAACACTCCCCGGACACCGGGAGTGTTCTTAGAAGCGTCTTCAGAACACCACCATCTTGTTTATTTGCGAACATTTCAGGACACCGCGAGTGTTCTTAGGACACATTCAACTTGACCAAGAACAATACGGACAGCGTCCTCAGGACACCCCCTACGAACACTCCCCGGACACCGCGAGTGTTCTTAGAAGCGTCTTCAGAACACCCCCATTTTGTTTATTTGCGAACATTTCAGGACACCGCGAGTGTTCTTAGAACACATTCAGCTTGACAGAGAACAATACGGACAGCGTCCTCAGGACACCCCCTACGAACACTCCCCGCACACCGCGAGTGTTCTTAGAAGCGTCTTCAGAACACCCCCATTTTGTTTATTTGCGAACATTTAAGGACACCGCGCGTGTTCTTAGAACACATTCAACTTGACAGAGAACTATACGGACAGCGTCCTCAGGACACCACCTACAAACACTCCCCGCACACCGCGAGTGTTCTTAGAACAGTTTCACTTTGCTTGCGAACAAAATGGACACATATTGACTCCTTAGAACACCCCCTAGTCAGTTTATTTAGAACATTTCAGAACACCCGTGATGGCTGCAAACAAATCAAACACAAAAAGAACGTTTAACACATAAAAAACACAACATTCATCCTATCTCATACACTCCCACCCTCCCCAAACACTCCTACACACCAACACACTCTACAAAATACACATTTTGAACAAAGTTTCACCGCGCTGTCCGGGGACGTAAGCGAATCCAAGATGGCGGGCGCTACCGAAAAATCTGACGCGCTTCACGCTCCACGCCGTCCAATCAGCGAACACTTTGCATATCCGCACACATCACGCAAGAATATTGGCCAATCAGGACACTTTCCGCGGAGCGAACAGGGAAGTGTATCTGCAAACCGAACACAGATATCACTACTTTTTGGTCATTTTAAAAAAAAACTACTGGACGGATTTTCACCAAATTTGCAAAAGCACGCTTTTGGGACCAAGCCGCTGCGCCTGGTCCAAATTTGGTGGAAATCCGTCCAGCGCTTTGGGCTGTAGGCGCGAGCAACATTTTTTTCCCATTCACTCTATGGAGAGTGAGTATAATATATACAAATATGAGCATATAGAGGGAAGGTAGAGTAATAAAAATAAAACTATGAGAAAGTGCTGATAACCATAATGATTATCTTCATGCACAGAAAGGATTGCTCTCTTTCAAGCCTGTATCTTCCGCTATGTACATGTTTCATATATGATGTGACTGGACCCTAAGTCTACAAATATAGTACCTTTTCAATTTTTACTTCCTGACTGTTACTGAAGAAAACTATGTGGCTTCGATATGTCAGTAAAGGATAAAAAGGGAGAGCCAGCCATGTGATGTCATCAGTGATGTCATCAATGACATTTGTGATGTCATCTTTGATGTCCTGGGTGTTAGTGTTAGCAGTGCACGGTGGCGCGAGTTATGGTTGCTTATGTTACCATAACTTCCGAATTTCAGGGTTTTTTCGGTTTTACTTTGAGCCATAACGTCCCTTTAACAAAGTTTTTTCACTGAATTTCATAGGTTTTTAGTAGCACAACTTAACCATAACGTCCCTTTAATAAAGTTTTTTCACTGAATTTCATAGGTTTTTAGTAGCACAACTTAACCATAATATCCTTGACTTCATATACATGTAACATAGAACATACTAACCCCCTCATAGTGATTTTCATGTCCGCGGAAGACCGCCATGTCCGCGGACACATCGAAAATCTGAGCGTGGTGAATGTAAATTTAAATAGTGTGCCCCATTTCCCCTTTGAAGTTGGCTCTGAAAAGAGCCGTGTTTTTTTTTTTTTTTTAACAGATGCTTGACAGACACCTGTTATTTTGTATTTTTTTTCTTGTTTTTTTTTCTTACTTTACTCCTAAAATCTTCACATAACCTTCTCCAAAGCAACCCTTACATTCCAAAATAGAAAGGCATTTCCCGTACAAGATAAAGAAATGCCATCTTCTTCAAAATGAATAGCATTACTGGCATCAATAATCTCATTGTTACAGAAGAACTTACCAGCTCTAAGCATGAAGGCACACATGCCTCGGTTGATGACACACCTAGCAATATTTTGCTGAGGACAAAAAACTGAACTATTGTCCCATATTGCCCTAGGTAGTAATCCAGGAAAAATTACTTTTGCATTTGGAAGGATCTTCATTACTGCTTGAACCAAGCGTTCCAAATCAGCCAACAAAGTAGGGGCACTGACGTTGCCCAAATGGAAAGCACCATAGTGCAAAACTACCACATGCGGACTGTTCATCGTGGCCATATCCTCACAAACTTGTACAATTCCCTGTACATTGCAACCAGGCACACTGCTCCACACCACCTCCCCTCCTTTCACATCAAAGTTCTTTGACACATGCCTGCATTCAGCGTACTGCTGTAAACCATGCACAAACATATCTCCGAGCACCAACACCCTGACTTTCTCCACTTCTGCCATCTTCACCACACACAGTCTCTTTCAACACAAATCCACAACCTCGACATCTGATTGGCTGTTCCGTACAGTCTTCTTTCCATGTTGGATTTCCTGGAAAAATCCGGATGTAGCACGCCCTGTCCACGAACAGCCGCAGTGTCCGCGGACGGCATCCACTTTACTCTCTGTGCCATTCCCTCATTGCATACAGCTAAGCAATCACACAATACGAATAACGTCCTCAGAACAACCCCATTTTGTGATTTTTTGAACATTTCAGGACAATTATCATTTCATTATTCAACATATTAACTTTACAAATATTATACTTTCATCTTGTACTCTGCACACATTGCTATGTTTCTCCATTAGTAGCTCAGTATACTAGATAGAATCCCATAATACAATGCTATTTATATCAATGCATCATTCAAAGCACTAATAACGGTATGATATTTATTGCAATATACTTGACACTTTTTTCGCAACATTATAATAAAAATCCCTAGTACACAAATTCCATGAAAAGTACATACACATGTAATGTCATGAGTGATTTCATCAATGACATTTGCGATGTCATCTTTGATGTCCTGGGTGTTAGTTTTAGCAGTGCACGGTGGTGGCGCGAGTTATTTTTCATAGCTTACCATAACTTGCGATTTTTAGGGGTCTTTCGGCTGTACTTAAAACCATAACGTCCTTTAAACAAACTTTTTTTAATATCACGCAAACAATATACAAACATGGCGTGCAAAAACCAACTTCTACAGATGGCTTTACACAGAATGTTGCAAAGTAAGAATTTATGCTCGTTCACAGTGAAGGTCAGCTGCTTCCATTTTTTTCTCAGGCCCCGGAGAGGCTCACGAAGCGGACTATAAGGTTGTATTGTGTTTTGACCTTGACAGACAGAGATTGTGATGAAATACTTCTCTTGAAGGAGTGTTGCTAAAATGTAAGAGAAGATAAGGATGAAATTTATGAAACAAAACCACTTTTATATATTATATCACTATGCGAAAGATCGTTGGCACACGCAGAGTCGTATTTTTGGACTGCACCACTCGTAGACAATGGAAATTGCAATTGTACTGTAAGTAACCCTTTAGATTATTTTATACCAAATATAATTACAATAGCGTAGCATTAAACACCGCTCAAGTCGAACTTGTTCGTTGAAAGTGGCATTATGTTTTCTACCGCGCACTATCACCGCCGAATTGATCTCCTGTTGTTTAGAGGGCTCTGAAAAAGGCAGACGACACAGGGTGGGTTAATAGAAATAATTTAACCGGTCTATAGGCGGTCAAGCGCTCTACTCGCTGTGCCACTTCACTGTAGCCTGTCAAGTGGCACAGCGAGTACAACGCTCGCTTTGACATCCGTGCACAGCTTGCTAACGTAAGTTCAAATCCCGGCAAGGCCAAACTCAGCCTTTCATCCTTCCGTGGTCGATAAATGAGCACCACACCGTGGTTAATAATAAGCACCGCTTAGATGCCTCACGGTTCTTAGCACTATATGAATGGGAAAATATTATTATTTTATTATTAACATACTCTGTTGTTCTTCGATAGCAAATAGTATCACGCCCCAATACATAAAATGATGATTTTTAATGAAGATCGGCTGGTGAGACTAATTTAGGTTTTTTAAAACAGGTATGTGGCACCATTTTGCCTATGTCCCGACTTACAGACTCCAGCAGATGGGGTCTTCAACTGCCAGGTGCAGGTCCAAATATGCAACTTCATGAACCTCACCATTTTATGGGACAATCGCCAAGGACCAATATGCCCTTACATAGTACTAGCGGCTACAAACAACATACCAACCAATAGGGTGGTCTAATGGCTCGTTTTTGGAGCAACCTTCCGATTATCAGAGCGACCATTTACTGCTTTTATCATAAACCAACAGCCTATCTACCGCAAAGGAAAAAAGCGTGGCTCCAAATAAACTTTTGCTGATCGACAGCAGAGACAATAGCAAATCGCTGAATATTCACTAAACATTTCATGTGAAATAAATGTACTTTACCAAATGTACAATCCTGCTGTTTACTTTTAAACCACAGTTTCATATTCCGAATTGTGGCGCACTGAGTTGTAAGCTGATCTAACACCATCTGTACCGCAAAGGAACATCGTGTGCCTCAACATGAACTTTTGCGGATCGACAACAAAGACAAATGCAAATTGCTGAATATTCTCTAAACATTTGATGTCAAATAAATGTACTTTACAAAATGTACAATCTTGCTGTTTGCTTTTAAATCACTGTTTCATATTCCGAATTGTGGCGCGCTGTGTTGTGACATAATATGTGTTGTCTTCCGGTTTCTGTGTAAAGGTACTTAGGACTGGAGAGGACTGGGCGCGTTTGATGACGCACTCTGTAATGTCACGGAGAGAGGAGGGGAATATGAATGCTTTGATAATATCAGGCTTGGGGCGGGAGATATGATTTAGTGTCGCAAAAGCAAGTCAGCCAGGTCAATAGCGCCAGTCATAGGATTATCACATAATTTCGGCGCACACCAGCCGGATTTATCGTTTCTTTAGTGGACAAAAAGTCAGTTGACGCCCATAGGAAATTGTACTATTAGCGGACAAAAGGAGTGGTCTTAAAACACTTTCACCCTGACAACGAACAATACAAACAACGTTCTCAGAACACCCCCATTTTGTGTAATTGAAACCATTTCGGGACACCGCAAGTGTTCTTAGAACACATTCAACTAGACAGATTACAATACGGACAGCGTCCTGAGGACACCCCCAGTTTGTGTATTTACGGACAATTAAGTACACCGTGAGTGTTCATAGCTCATTTTTACCTTCCTTGCGAACAAAAATGACACATACTCCGTCCTCTAAACACCCCACCATTTAGTTTATTTACAAAATGTCAGAACAGCCGTGTTCTCCGCGGACAAATCAAATGCAACAGAAACGTCTAGCACATAAAAAAACAAAACATTGAACCTATCTCATACTCCCCCACCCTCCCCAAACACTCTTACACACCAACACAGGGCACTAAATACTATTTTTTATCCACATTTCACCGCGCTGTACGCGGTCGACGGCGAACACAAGATGGCGGGCGCCACAGAAAATCTGACACGCTCCACGCTCCTCGCCGTCCAATCAGCGAACACGTCACATGTCCGCGGACGTGACGCAAGGCCATGGGCCAATCGGGGTGCTGTCCGCAGAGCGAACAGGGAAGTCCGTCCACGAAGCGAACACAGATATCACTAATTTTATTGCCTTACATTTTGGTCATTTTTTAAAAAACTACTGGGCGGATTTACACCAAATTTTCAAAAGCACGCTTTCAGGACTAGGCCTCCGCTCCTGCCGCAAATTTGGTGTAAATCCGTCCAGCGGTTCGGGCTGTAGCTGTGCGCAAATATTTTTCCCATTCAGTCTATGGGAAAAAAAAAGTTTTGGGACCCCCCCTATAACTCCCCCCCCCTTGACGAATCCTCACCAAACTTTGCAAAATAATTCAGAGTGGGCCATATACTTTTTTTGCAAAGTTTGGTGAGGATTCGTCCAGGGGGAGCGAAGTTATAAGCCGCCCAAAAAGTGCTCTTCCTATGGAAACACCAACTTAACCATAACTACATGGCCACTACCGTGGCCATGTAATATATATTTTAACATACCATGCAAACATTGAAAACAATACACAACAAGATACTTTAGAACAAACTCTCCTTCGCCTGGAAGAAAAAATGAACAAGCTCATGACAAATTTCCACCTTTTGAAAGATTTTGTGGAGGACCATATAAAAGAAAAAAATAGATACCATTGTGCAACATGTACCTGTCCCCACTCTCCATATCCCAGTCAATTATCCCCAAACCCTCCCCACATAGAAAAACGTTTTGATGAGACTTCCATCCCTTCATCTTCTCCTGTCCATCCTCTTGAAAACCTCAATTCCCCTGTGTTTGTGTCAGTTTCTGCTTCCCCTTCTCTATCATAAATTGTACATATATATAATATAATGAAAAATAAATGTTATGTGAGTGTTAATTTAGTCCTTTGTGTTTTTTTTAAAAAGTCAGTTTTGGTGTCCGT
Organism: Ambystoma mexicanum; assembly: GCF_040938575.1. Taxonomy (NCBI): domain Eukaryota; kingdom Metazoa; phylum Chordata; class Amphibia; order Caudata; family Ambystomatidae; genus Ambystoma; species Ambystoma mexicanum. Next base: position 1,393,259,130 of record NC_090933.1, on the reverse strand, counting down.
GAACAATACGGGTGTCCGGAATGTCCGTTAATAAATGAAATATGGGCGTCCTGAGGACACTATGCCTGTCCGTATTGTCCGTAGGCAAGTTGAAACTGTTCTAAGAACACATGCGGTGTCCTGAAATGTTCGTAAATAAACAAAATGGGGGTGTCCTGAGGACGCTATGCCTGTCCGTATTGTTCGTAGGCAAGTTGAAACTGTTCTAAGAACACACATGGTATCCTGAAATGTTCGTAAATAAACGAAATGGGGGTATTCTGAGGACACTACGCCTGTCCGTATTGTTCGTAGGCAAGTTGAAACTGTTCTAAGAACACACGCAGTGTCCTGAAATGTTTGTAAATAAACATAATGGGGTTGTCCTGAGGACGCTAAGCCTGTCCGTATTGTTCGTAGGCAAGTTGAAACTGTTCTACGGACACACGTGGTATCCTGAAATGTTCGTAAATAAACAAAATGGGAGTGTCCTGAGGACATAGGATGCGACTTAGAAGAAAAAAGTGACACTGCCCGTCAGGAGAACATAAGACAAAACATAAGACAAAACCAGAACCCAACTCAGACACATTGAAAGCCCTAAACTTTGTACTGAGTTCATTGGTCTCAGTCTTCGGAATGTTAAAAATGGAGGTACAAGCACAAAATGGGACTCTTTTGGAGATGTCAAAGGAAATAGCATTGTGTGACTCATCCCTAGTTGGTTTGGTAACCGCAACCAATACCAACATGACTTTACCGCTCTGGGATTTAAACATGGAAATGGTAAAACAAGGACTCGACATTTCATCAATACATCAAAGTCTGAAGGAAAAAAGCCTTATGGAGAAACAAAACAATGAGTTATTGGGCGAGGTTCTTTCACTACTGAAAGGAAACAGGAAAATAATCCAAGAACAGGGCATCATAGAAAATACTCAAGAATACTCATTAGATGATTCACCACTATCGGACTCAATGTTGGAAGAATTTCAAAGACTTGGCAACATTGTTAAAGGAGAAATTGAGACTGAAGAAGTGCCGCAAAAAATGCAGTCAGACAATGCAAATGAGAAGCAAACAGAGCTGACTCATGCATGGCAACATGCCGGCGACCAGACATCAAGAGGCAGGAGAAAAACGAGGAAACGCCTCGCACGAAGAGAGAGATCAACGACAGTACATCCCAAAAAAAAGAAAAATCAAAAAAAATAACTGAAAGAAAACAAGAATATTGGGAAAGAAACAGAAAAAACAATCTCACAGACAATTCCTAAAACCTCAAGCAACAGCGGGGAACAGGATTTACCAACAAACAATGCTGTTGGTAGACAATCGTCTTTGGGAAGAACAGGATGACACAAGAGAAGGAAAATCAGAAACAAACTAAAAAGAACTCTGAAAGGAATAAAACAGGAAAATGCAAGAAACTGGAAGGAATTGTAGCAATTACAAAGGCAAGCATCTGTCTTCAAACCGAGAACAAGGTAGAGGAAAGCAGTAACCTAAGGACAAAAGCAAAAGAGAGCATCTCGAAAAATAAACCCTTAATAGAAAAATCTCAAGCAAGGAAAGAATTAAATGAAGCCCCTCAAAAAAATGTTGGAATAAAATGGGCTCCAATCTTCTTGAAAAAAGACTTTCAATCTGGCAAAAAGAGCAATTGTCCGGTGAATATCGGAATGGCACAAGGTGATTGTAAGCTAAAAATTGCTCCTATCTTTGAAATGAAAAGTCAGAAGATCGGTAAAGAATTAAGTGCTCCCTTGTTAAATGTGACTACCCCCATTTCTGCTAACGAAACAGGACTAAACATCATATTTGAAAACAATATTCGAAATGGGGAGGGAAAGTTGGTCAAATTGATCAGCTCAGGAAAGCAAGAGGATACCTGCTTGATATCGCAGTCTCCATTAAAAACCAGTGAATCTTTGGAACAAAACAACTTGAAAAACCATACCATCCAAAGAGTGTGGCTGAGACTGCGCTCTAACACAGGGCATCATAACTTATTGAGCAGGGCAGTAATTTTGAGTATGATGAAGAAAGTGAAAAACCTTCATTGTTTATTGTGTAAAATTCCCAATGTCACAAGACCGTTTTTTGGTGGAATGCAAAAAAAATCATGCTACAAGAGTCAGTGGAGCTAGAATCCTACAACGTAACATGCAATAACTCAGAAATAAAACTATCAATAAACAACAGAACGCATCCTCATCAACAAACAAGGGAAGAGACATTTCAAATGAACAGAATCTGATGAAAGAGGGAAGCAAAGTGATGGAACTAAAGACAAAAGAAAATACCCTCACACTTCTTCCAGAAATCCTCACGCAAGTACTACAGAAGCTAGGATTGGGAACACAGCAACTTTAGAAAATATGACCTAAATGTCTTCAGTTGGAACTCGTGGGGCTCCAGTGCTATAAGAGCAAAAGAAATGAGGGCACATCTATTTAATCTGGGTGATGTTGTCTTACTTCAAGAAGCCTGGTTGGTGAACCCATTGAACATCGAAGGATATACAGTCTCCTGCCTACCAGCATCACAAAAACCACTAGGATGAACGTCTGGGGGCTTGCTCATAGCATTGAAGAACCAGATCTTCAAAAACATAGTAGAAATGGGGAAACACATATTAGGTATTCAAGCATGCAGAGCAAATGTAAACCTACAAGGGAAACCATCAACTTGGGTCTTGATAAAAAATCTACTGGAACCGCTCCAGTTCGAAATTGGACATCTTTTTGGAAAATTTGGTCCTACTACTGGAAACAGTGAAGGTGGACTCAGTCTCCAGCAACATCATCTTGGCCGGAGACTTTAACACAAACTGCCTGCTCTGACAAAAATGTGAGGCAAAACATTTGAATGCTGGGAAGAGAAGCACGGGTAGATTGTGGCAGGAATTTATGGAATGTGACGAGCGTGTTACGAGACTGTTACGAGACTGGTGCGGCTTGATGGCTTGTCGGCGTATCGCGTATCGGCGTATCGGCTGTTTGAGGGTCCTTTCCTCTGTACGGGTCCTTTCCTCAGTACGGAAGTTCAGGAGCTGCAGCCGGTGATGGTGCTACGGCGCGGTGGTGAAGAGCGGAGGACCTGCGGAGCTGTGTCGGTGTTCTGGTGACCGACGGGTGGAAGAAGCTCCACCGCGGGGGCCCAAACAAGACGCGTGTGCACGAGCCATGAGCCGTGGATATCACACGGTTGGTGGCACTCTAGCCCAAGCCTGGCTCCAGCTGTGGGTGGTGTCCTGCCGGGGCCGAGCCCAAAAACATGGTAAGACGTGGTAGGACATAGTGGGGGTAGTTGGAAGTGATAGTGGAAGTTTATTCTGCCCCCTTCCCCTATTATTCCTTCCACGCCATTTAAAACTTATTCTGCTCCCTTCCCCTATTATTCCTTCCACGCCATTTTAAAACTTCTGCTTCTTTCACTTCTTTGTTTGTTCTATACCGCGTATAGCGGAGGGCACCATAATAGTTTGTGGTGCTTGGGAGCCCTAATCCACCTATCCCGGGGTTTAGTGTTTCCCTTCTCTCTGGCCTTGTTAGACCTAAATGACTCTGTCTACTCCATCTGAACCGACTACTGAAAAACGATGGCTTCGAAGTAGCACCCTGTCAAAAGAACTTGGAGGTGAAAATGTCTTATCGTCTGCATTAAAGACTGCCTCTTCTGAAGATTGGGAAATGAGTTCGACTTCGGACACCTCTAGGATCATGCTGGCTCAGAAACCGTTAATGCCGGCAAAGAGCCCCCAAATACCTACTCTATGCGAAGCACAAACGGGGCAAATGGGGCAAGTACCATTGTCAGGACTGACCCAGCTGCAGCAGGAAAACTCCTTGCTTTTCACTGAAGCTGGTCAGTTAAACGACAAGAAGGGGGACAAGCAAAAAAGTGAAAACCAAACGGACTCTAAGGAAAAAGAACGAGCGTCTGGCCAAATAACTATGCGGTCCCCCACCGGTATTACCGTATTGACGAGCGGTTCTTTGCCTGAGGCTGTCGGAGGATGGCCTCGGCAAGAACCTCAACGGAGGGGAACCGAAAACATGGCCCGCGCCCTAGACGCCGCTCAGTCACATCCACTCCAAAGTCCCTTGCCCGTAGAGAATGAAATCAAAAATAAAATAAAGGATTCTGACAATCCGGTACTCCAACGAACAAACGCTTTAATAACCATATAAATCCACAGATGTTCAAATCAGAACACTGGAAAGCAAAGCTCACACTCTTTATCAAACTCCTTCTCAAGAATTGCCTCAAGTGTCTCCTTGACTTTCGGATCAAGAAGACTTATCTATAATTGAGGGGCCTAGAATTTCTGACGAGGACGAGTCGGAAGCAGAATCATTAAAGAATGAAAATCCCTTGGATCAACCATCGATGTCTCTTAGGACGGCGAATCAGAGCCAGAAACATAAAGATTCGCCGTTTGTGACCAACTTTAGAGACAAAAACTTAACTTTGGACCAGGGAAGTGGTAAACAAGTCGGCAATGAACCCGTTGGCTTGACAACAACGGAGCAAAACACCAAAGGATCATTGAAAGCAAAGTCAACTCCAAACAAAATATATACGAAAAAACAAAAGAAATCTGGACTCAGAAATCAAGACAGTGCAAAATGCCTTCCAACTCCGTTAATATCATCCTCTCTAAGGGACTACTTTTTGAATCAACATAAAAGAAAGTTAGATCATGATGCAGAACTCTCCGACGCAGAGATCTTGGAGGCGGTGCAAGATCCACTACCTGCAAATAAAACAAGAAACACTGATCAAAGCGCACAAAGGGTGGAATCAAACTTAAAAGCGCCAGTCCAAACGGAGGTGATTGCGGAAAAAATGACAAGTGCAGCATTGCAGGATTGTCGTGTAGAGCCACCCACTCAGCTATCGGTTCCGTCAAATCCCGGTAGCATAAATGAAAGGCGATCCGAAATCGAAATAAAGGAAACGTCGATGGCTCCTCGAACTGAGGAAGAAGTCAGTCCTCAAGGATCAATTATTCTTCTAGAAGCCAGGCGCTCCCCAAAATCGATAGTGGGCTCAGGAGAAGACCGAAATGTAAGAACAAGAGCACACATAGCGGAATCATCGCGTTACACTAAAGGTCATAAAGGTGTGACTGAGAGCCGTACTGATGATTTACTACAGTCTATAGACAGAAGAAGTATGCACAGACCATCTGCCCACATGGGTGACAAAGGTTTCCATACACCAGTCACTAGCAGGAGGCTTAGTGAAATATCGATGCCAGCTCAGAAAGACTCTCCTAGCAAAAAGACTGATCTGCTACAAATAATGTCATCATTTACAATTGCGCTACATCCTTTTACTAAGCTCTACGAGTCCATTAACAAAACTCTTAAAGACAACACCTCTTTGTCATCAGCAAGTTTGGAAAAATGTACCTTTATGGAAGGCTTTATAACAGTTCTCGAGACAAAAAACACGCTATCACAGGCGAAAATGGAGAAAAAAATCACCAAGCTAGAAGCGCAGCTGTCGGAAAAACACATCGTTGTTCATTTGCCATCTTCTAAAACGTCTACTGGCTCACAGACTGGTGAAGGACCTACTCATATGGACTTGGCACCAATTTTTGGAAAAGAATCATCAGGAACTCCAACTGTAATATCGGAACTGAGAACAAAGAAAAACGAGCAGACAGAGACAGAGTCCCAAAAAATTAAATCAACACAAATGATCCAAGGAAAAGGTGTATTGATATATAAACCGAAGAAGACTGAGGAAAGTCTTCTCAACCACTGTTGGTCTTGGGTCCTGGGACAAAAGGGAACAAACTCGAAGAGAGTAAAGCAAGGAAGACGGAATCTTTCCAGAACACACCATCTGTCAAACTAGTCCATAAACCTTCGCTTACGTCCCCAAAAACGATTGAAGAATTTCTAGAAGATAGCGAACTAATGAATTTGTCTCAACATCATGCAAATTTGGAAGATTCCCAAGTTACGGTAACATCATCCCAATCGGAAACCGAATAGGTGGAAGATTTTAAAGAAGCCCCTAGACAGAGGGCCCAAAGAGAAGAGAATGTTAAGGTGCATATAGAACCCAAAGAAAAAAATAACTGAGTTTGGGAGATCAAAGACAAAATAAGGTGATGATTTCAGAAAAACATCCGGAACAATGCGAGATCGCCCGTAGACCATCAAAATGTATAGGAAACCTAAGGAAGAAAACGGGAAATAGGAATCTCGATGAAAAACTTGAAGGAACTACAGTATATAAAATCGAACAAACATCATCAAAAGAGGACTATATGGTTCTAAATAGAAAAATGATTCTAAAAATCGTAGCAAAAATCAAGAAACTACAACATCTGACGACAAACGATATTGAATTAGTTGAACCATATCATAGGGAGCACAGAGCAAAAGCCCTTATCTACATAAGAAACGAAGTTCTGGCAGAAGTCCCTAAAGTAACTTCCAAAGATCTACACAAACTAGGATTCAACCTGACCCTAGTATCTAAACAAGCAGGTAAAGCACCAGAAAAAGAAATCCAGAGGAGGCTCACTTCGACAAGGGCTGATCATACTCAAAACCGTAGACAGGACTCGGACAGGAGTAAAATCCCTCGATTAAGGGTACTGAGCAATTGCAGCGACCATGTCGATGGGAAAACACAAATCGGACTCTGTGTTACCGAAACAACTACAAATCTACGTGGACAAGAAAAGATAGAATCAACTCTACTGACAGATGGGAAGATCCAAGGAAATTCCAAACGTGCCATCAGAAGCAAAAAGGCGCCGAAGGACCGTGGAAGTGGCTGGTTGAAACGTTTGGACGCTCCCATAAAAATAGCAGCGACCAGAAAGTCCCTTCCAAGAGTCTCCGGCGTCAAGTGTGAAACTGGCCCTAAATTTGACCAAGAAAGATCTGGTAATGGCATCCTGGAATACCAGAGGTTTTAATCACCTGACTCGCCCAAGCGACATTAATTTAGGAAGTTTTAACATCTTATGTCTACAGGAAACATGGTTAGTAGACTGTCCAGCATTAGACGGATTTACAATTGAAATCTCACCAGCTTGCAGATCGCTATTGGGTAGACCATCTGCGGGTCTATTAACAGCTATTCGCATTGGCTCAGGTATTACACCAAAGACTAAAATCATGGAGGCCTATGGTATGCTTGGTACCCTTACCTCATGGCAGCGCTGCGATCCCGAATCAGCTAAATGGATTACAACAGACCTTGCAATTTTAAATCTATATTGGAACCCGGAGAGAACAACAATAAGATACTTCTGTGATAAAGTAACGGAAGTTATTGATATCATCTTCGCAGATGGTAACACCGAGAACCTCATAATTTGCGGAGATTTAAATGCTAAATGCAAAACCGAAGTAACATCTGAAAAAGCATTACAGACTTACTCTTCTGCTGATAAAAGAGGGTGTGCATGGTCTAAGCTGATGAAATCAAGAAATCTCTTTAATGCTGCTACATTAAAAGATCAGGGATCTCAGATTCCAACGTGGGAAAGAGATAATTCTTCCGATACCCTAGGCTATATCTATGTAACTGAAAGCTTGATCCCCTACGTCTCATCATTCAGAGTTGTGAAAACTTTAGAAAGTGATAACAACTTGTTAGAGTTAACTTGGAGATCGACGGTTCCGGAAAGGTCTATATATACAGCGGAAGTAGAGTCAAATGAACAACAATCCAGATTGCGCCTCACAAAAATATAAGAACTATTAAAGAAAGGCTGAGTACGGATCGTCAACGCAGTACAACAAGCTCTATTGCTAAAAGGCCAGATTACATTCCTCTATTGCTTCCTTAAAGGGTGGCCTTTTTAGGAGGTAAGGGAAAAAAAGAAAAAATAATCTGTACATAATCACACCTATGATCGGTTGGTGGTTCTAAAGAGGTGAGAAGTGAGGAATCTGAAGAATTTGGCTGTAAGACACCAAACAGTGGAGGCATGGGCTGATTATTATGAGGGCGCATCCCACTACAAATCATGGATAAAACATCATGTGGCGAGTTTGTACCAGAAGGACGCTGAAGCGATGCAAAGGTCTCTTGCATCAAAAAATACAAGAGATTTCTGGAATTTATTAAAAACTACCAACGGTCAAAGTGCTCCCTCTATAGCAAATGCAGTCTCGGAACAAAATTGGTTAGAGCACTTCACTGCACTTTTTCAATCACCTTCAACGACTGTAGACAGAAAAACCCAGTCCTCGGATGACGATTGGATCCCGCTGACAAATATGGAGGATATACTGAGAGTAATATCACAACTAAAAACCTCAAGAGCCCCAGGCCCTGACGGACTGTCCAATATTGACATTAAACAACATCTGGATGAATGGGCCGCAGTATTAAGGGAAATTTTCATTCACTGTCACAAAATAAAACAAATTCCAGTATCTTGGACAGAAGCAGTGGTGGTACCTATTTATAAAAAAGGCCCTAAAGAAAATCCTTCTAATTATAGGCCTATTGCACTATTGGATATCCTGGGGAAAATATTTGCGACTCTACTATTAACCCACTTTCAGAAGTGGGTTAAGATTTCCCCAGCGGCCGACCACTTTCAGACGGGATTTCAGAAGGGTACAGGGACGATAATCAACATCTTTATCTTAAATATCATTAAAGCAAGGGTGAAATCCGGCTCTCCTAAAGTCCATCTGGCTCTGGTGGACCTGTCAAAGGCCTTTGATACTGTGGATCGTGAAAAACTGTGGGCCAAACTGAGAGCCTGGAATTGTCCGCCGCAAATTTTGGATCCAATCATGGCTTTACATACTCAAACATCAATGCGTGTCCGACTAAGTCAGCAAGGCCATTTATCACACAAAATCCCTACAAATCGTGGGGTTAAGCAAGGCTGCCCTCTAGCACTGGCTTTATTCATCACCTTTATAGGAGATTTTCAGTATACTGAGGGAAAAATTCGCTCATTTCCACCAAAAGTGGGATTGTCACAAGTGTCCAGACTATGGTATGCGGATGACCTAATTTTGATGGACCAGACAAAAATTGGTTTCCAGCGGCAATTATCAAACCTTTATGCCTACATGAGTAAAAATAATTTAGAAATTACCGTTCAGAAAACCAAAATCTTGATTTTTACCAAATCGTCAACTAACCGAAAAACATCATCAGCTTGGTTTTTGGAAAACAGAAAATTGGAAGTGGTCAATGAATATAAATATCTTGGGGTATGGATAGACAATTCCCTGAAAGAAAATACCACTATGGAAGCTCTGTGGGACAAAGCCAGAAACCTGACAGCTCAATTAAAAGCTGTAGACAGAAAGTTTGGAAAATGTTCATGGATACCAGCTTTGAATTTCTACAAGGCAAAAATAGTGCCGGCTTTAACATACGGAATGTGTGCAAACCTAAGCCTTCCAGAAGAATTATGGCAAAGATTGGAAGGCTTTGTATGGAAGTCGGTATTGGGTCTCCCAAAATCAGCACCGATGGCGGCGGTTTCGACGAGACCTCGGCCTTACGTCCCTTGCAGCATCAGTGGAGCATGGTGCTCTTCAACTTTTCTGAAAAATTGTATGCCCAAACGCCCTCCCAATTTTTCGAGTGGTAGCAGATAAAATTCAAAGAGGTGGGTGTAAGCCTCTAACTGCCTGGGTCAGGAAACGGAAAGATAAATTGGAAGAGATAACCTGCACGGAAGAACTCCTGATTGCTAATCCAGGCAGAGTAAAAGAAAAATTATTGCAGCAAGATTGGATTCGGACAAACGAAAAAATCTTGTCATACAAACTGTTGAAAGACCTTCCACCTGGCCACAATAAACCAAAAATTCCACTGAAATACTGCGAAAAATTTCCGGAAAAAGCTTTAAGAAAAATGTTCATGCGAGCTCGGTTAAACACTCTTCATACAAGGGAAATTTTATATATTAGATCAAAATCCCTTACAGCCTCATGCCTACTATGTGAAAATCCTGACCAATTGGAAACTGTCAGGCACCTTCTGACGTCTTGTCCAGCGATGTCTTTAGAAAGAGTGGCGTACTTGACACCGCTATTATCCCATACATCGACATTAACTGAAGAGGTGGGCTGGTGTAGACTCATTTCTGGCGATTCCGCCAGATGGTCGAGGGCTGCCGCTAAACTACTGGACATTGCTTTAAAAAAGGCAAACCTGGAAATTTACTTGACAGGCTAAACGAGTCCAGTCCAGTCGGACGATGATAGGGCAAAACCTGCCCACGGAATGACTTGTGACTTTTGAAAGAATGAAAGAAACGGAGAGCGGTGTGTCAAGTCGTCTTCTTAAAAACTGTTCATGAAAAGAATTTTAAAAGACTGTTTTTGTAAAAATCTTTTTGATTAAATGCAAATAAAAAAAAATAAAAAAAAGTTGGCACCTTAGAATGGTTAACTGCTCACAAGTTAGTGTCCGAGGAATATACAAAACATGGCACAGAGGGAAATCATCTTCTGCTATAGATGTTTTTTTTGTTTATTTATTGTGATATAACCGCATTTGTTTTTTTTTACACATTCTTTGTTTAAAATTAAACATGTTAAGAATTTATAAACATCGCAGTTACAAATTGTATCAAATTTAAATAATATTCCCTTCATATAACATTTAAAACCAATTCATCACAGTCTTGCAATTTAACATGATTTAAATAGATGTTCCTTTCACATGAGTATCAAGGATGACTGTAAAAAAAAAATATTTTTTTTTATTTTTTTCTCTAAAAATCTACATGCTTTACCCTCCGTCCTCACTCTAAAACGGGAATGGGGTAGTGACCATTCCAGACTCGAGTTAACATTCCAAAATATTCTAGGAACAAGAACAGAGAGAGAAACCCAGAACCTAGAAGGAAAACATGGGAAAATTAGATTCAGGAAATACAAGAATGGGGGATCTAAGCTTAACAGGCAGTTAAAAGAGATCCCCGAATCAATCTGGAAACTGGAATGCGATCCGATGAGGTTTAATAAATTTATTTGGGCAACACTAGCACCTGAATACTCAGCAGGAAGGGAGAAACAAACACATCTCCATGCCTTTGATGAAACAACACAAAGGAGAAAAAGAGAGCATAGAAAAGCATTGCGAGAAATCAAAAAAATAGGGTATCCGGTAGACCAATTAAAAATAGAAATAAAGAAAGAAAAAAACAATTATAAATCATGGTCAATCTCTCAAAGGGAAATCCGGATGCAAACAGACGGGGAACATGTGCTCAAAATATTAAGAGAAAACAACAGTAAAAACTTCTGGGAAGCATTAAGTCAATTTGAGGGGGAAACAGGTAACTCCCTTTGTAACTTGGTCTCTGAGAAAGATTGGGTTGATTACCTCACAGAGACCTACAAAAGTCAGAGTACCTGTCTCTTTAAGATCATACCAGATATGCCCTGTGAACTTAATATTAAAGAAGAAGAAATCTATGAAATAATAATCAACTCCTCAACATCTAAAGCCTCAGGACTAAGGGGCCGATTCATGGAACAAACGTGCGCCGAAAATCTCCGCGCAAGCATGCGCAAGCACGCGCAAGCGGAAAAAAACAGGCGCACTCGTGCGATTCATGGAAGTTCCTGCGCGTGTTCACCGCGGGATGTGCGCCAAACCCGTGCATCGCGCACAAGTGACTGCAACATCCCGAAAGGCGTGCGCGACGCGCACAGTGAAAGCGCACAACCTCAGCGCACACACCAGAAAGTGGGCGGGACACGGGGCGTAACGCGCAGAATGGGGAACAACGCGCGAAAATAAGGGCGTAACTGGGGATGTACTGCAGGGAAGCAGACGGAACGCCCACACGCACTCGAACCACACGTATTCATGGAATCGAATAGGGCAAAGCCAAGCACAGCCAAAGACACGCACAAGCTGAAACACGTCCGCCACACGAAGGCAGGCGGTAGAGTCGCAGCGCATCAAAAAAGTGGCGCGCGGGAAGTTACACACGCGATTGAGCGGGGTACGTGTATTACGGGGGCGCACGGGAAGTTACACACGCGATTGAGCGGGGTACGTGTATTTCGGGGGTGCACGGGAAGTAAAATATGCGATTGAGCGGGGTACGTGTATTCCGGGGGTGCGCAGGAAGTTAAATATGCGATTGAGCGGGGTACGTGAATTACGGGGGCGCACGGGAAGTTACACACGCGATTGAGCTGGGTACGTGTATTTCGGGGGCGCGCGGGAAGTTACACACGCGAATGAGCGGTGTACGTGTATTTCGGGGGTGCGCGGCAAGTTACACACGCGATTGAGCGAGGTACGTGTATTTCAGGGGTGCGCGGGAAGTCAAATACGCGATTGAGCGGGGTACGTTGATTTCGGGGGTGCGCGGGAAGTTACACACGCGATTGCGCGGGGTACATGTATTTCAGGGGTGCGCGGGAAGTCAAATACGCGATTGAGCGGGGTACGTGTATTTTGGGGGTGCGCGGGAAGTTACACACGCGATTGAGCGGGGTACGTGTATCCCGGGGGTGCGCGGGAAGTTAAATACGCGATTGAGCGGGGTACGTGTATTACGGGGGCGCGCGGGAAGTTACACACGCGATTGAGCGGGGTACGTGTATTTCGGGGGTGCGCACGAAGTTACACACGCGATTGAGCGGGGTACGTGTATTTCGGGGGTGCGCGGGAAGTTACACACGCGATATCATCAGGGTACGTGTATTACAGGGGAGCGCGGGGAGCAGCACACGTGAATTGCACGTGTGGGTCCTCCCAGGTGTACCCTCTACACCCTCCACGGCCCCTGCAGGTGGCTCACACCACAGGGGCCTACCCAGCACTTGTCCTGCAGGCACCCCATCCACCATGGCCATGCCCACCAGCCAACCCACATGTCTACTTGCACTACTGCCCACCAACGCATGTCCCCCTGCACCCCCAGCCACCAAGGGCACCCTCCACCAGGCCCCCACCCATGTCTCCCAGCACCCCCACCCCCCAGCACTGTGGGGCACCTGCCAGCAGGCCCCCACCCATGTCCAACTCATGTCTCCCACCACCCCCACCCCCCAGCCACCAGGGGCAGCCTCCACCAGGCCCCCACCCATGTCTCCCACCACCCCCACCCCCCAACACTGTGGGGCACCTGCCAGCAGGCCCCCACCCATGTCCAACTCATGTTCCCCACCACCCCCACCCCCAGCACTGTGGGGCACCTGCCAGCAGGCGCCCACCCATGTCCAACTCATGTTCCCCACCACCCCCACCCCCCAGCAGTGCAGGGGCACCCACCACCAGGCCCCCACCCATGTCTCCCACCACCCCCACCCCCCAGCACTGTGGGGAACCTGCCAGCAGGCCCCCACCCATGTCCAACTCATGTCTCCCACTACCCCCACCCCCCAGCCACCAGGGGCAGCCTCCACCAGGCCCCCACCCATGTCTCCCACCACCCCCACCCCCCCAGCACTGTGGGGCACCTGCCAGCAGGCCCCCACCCATGTCCAATCCATGCCCCCCTGCACCTGGGTCCCACCTGGATAGCCACGTCCGCAGGCAGAGGAAGGCCAGTTGACGTGAGCTCATCCCCTGCCTGAAAACGGGTCTGGACGTAGGCATCCCTGCTAGTTCAAGATGATGCAGGGACAGGATCAGGGACAGGATTGCACACAGGCACCTCCGCGGCGGCCTGTGCTGCCTCCTGTCCCTGGTCCTGCACTGCACCACTAGCACCAGTGGGATCCCCACCACCAGACCCCGTCTCTGGTGCTTGCACAGCCTCCTCCTCCACCAAACCCCCCACCAACCTGGACGACTCCGTGCCATCTGCCCCTGTTGGGCCCTGTGGGGTCCCAGCTGCCCCTTCTGCTGCCGAGGAGTCCAACTCCAACCTCCGCCTCTTGGACCTCCCCCCGGCAGCTGCGGCCTGGGACGTGGCACCGGACTCCTCACTCCACGACGAGATCACAACATGGGAGGGGAGCCGGGCCTTGCGTCTCCGGCTGGCGGTGGGATCCCCGCCGCTGTGCTCCACAGCACCATCTCCGCCCTCTTCATCAGTTGACGCTGCAGACAGGGAGAAACAAAACACAGGCATCAGGGCACTGTACAATGGACACATACACACATGACAGTTGTACATGAGTGGCATTGGCAAACCTCAGACATGTCTTCAAAATCCCCAACACACATGTCATTACAACTCGCACACATGAGCCATACCACAGCCATATCGCAACTGCCACCACCATCCATACACATACAACAGCATGAGCAGCCAAAGGTGAGCCAGACATCACATGCAACACAGGAAGTGCACCACACATGTACACACACCACCACACTTGCATGCATGTGTACACCTCTGCCAAGTGTCGCAGTGTTCAGACGGGCATCCATGTCACATCTGCCAATCAGGCTTCCACATACCGCTGTCACATGCATCCATGTTGCATCACTGTTGCACCCTTGTCAAATACACACACATGCACATGTACACAGCGCTGATACATGCAGCCGAAAAATACATACATGCGTGACATCACGGACATGTCCACTCACATACACATTCATCCAAACATGTGTGCCCACACAACTGCATTTGGCATGCAAGCCTACACACACAAACACCATCCATGTCTCACACATTCCTCGCATGTGTCAGCCCCACGCCCCTGTACACCCCCACCCATACTCGACCCCATACAAACAGATGTGCAACCTGCACACTACTGAATAATCACCACACTGCTTCTGCTTCTGCTTCTGCTTCTCAAGGACCTGGACGTGGAGTGCTGGGGATATGCGTTCCAGGACCCTCATCTGTTCTTCCGACAAGTGGCCCCGGCGCCCCTTGGCATCCGCTGCCTTCAAGAGGCGCCGGGCCTTGTTCAGGGTCCTGGACCTGAAGTCCTCCCAGCGCTTCTTGACACGTTGGAAGTCGCGGACTGCCACCCACTCCGCGTTGATGGCAGTCACAATGTCAGTCCAAATCCGAGTCCGTCCTTCCTTGTCGGCGCGGGAACTTCCGAGGAGGGCATCATACTGCCCCAGGAGTTGCTCCACCAGGACACCAACTTCGGTGGCACTGAAGCTGGTGCCCCTCTGCCTCTCTGGCCGGGGGTTGTCAGTGGTCACAGATGGTGTGTGCCCCGACATGACAACCCCAGAGGCAGGACTGGGTGGGCAACTGGGTCCTGGGGCTGGCCTGTGGAGCGATGGAATCCCAGTCGGGAGTCTTCGGTTCCAGCAGGGGTGGTCACAGCAACAGCACCCCTGGCTGATGTGCAGGCAGCAAATGGCAGGGCACGTGGGCAGCAGGCAGGCAGGCAGCAGCAGATGGCAGGTGGGAGCGTGCTCGGGGCTCTGGGGGGCAGTAGTTCGGCCTTCTGGGCAGGAGCATGGTCTTCCGTGTGCTTACGCGTGGCCAGCTTGATACGGAATGATTTGGCACGTGAAAAATCTGCACGTCAGCATGTAATTCGAGGAAAGGCCCTTAGCGGGTAAGCGCGTCTGCACGCATATGCAATTTCATTGGACCAAAGGCCCTCAGCGCGTGAGCGCGTCTGTGACGTGACGCGCGCGGGTTTATCCCTCATTGCACGTGATGACAGAACACACGTGAATTTCCACCAATCGCGTGTGAAAGTTCCCGGCACCCCGGAACACACGTACCCAGGCTAATCGCGTGTGGAACTTCCCGCGCAGCCCGAAACACACGTACCCAGGCCAATCGCGTGTACGCTCACTCCCCTCCGATCACACGCAATGACACCCGAATACGGGAAACCCGCGCACGGCAAAAGACGTGCACAGGCGTCAACGCGTCCGCCCACACGGGTCCACGCGCACAGCATAAAAGTGCGCGCAAACAACTAATGCGTATATACAGCTACGATGAATGCCCCATTTGTCACTGCACTGATCGTGGGACACCGCAGGAGGAGGAGAATAGCCAGGGCACGCATTTTCGCACCACGGACAAGCCTTTCTGGGATGCCTGATGACGAGGTCTACGGCAGGTATAGGTTTCCACCCCATATCATCCTAGACCTGGTCAGGGAGTGGGAAGATGACCTCACATCCCCCACCCTTTGCTCCCAAGCATTGAGCCCCTTGGAGAAGATTCTCAATGTCCTGCATTTTCTGGCCACTGGGTCATTTCAGCGGACCACTGCCATAGTGGGGGGGGTCTCACAGGCCACGCAGTCACGCTGCCTACACCAGGTACTGGCAATCATGACAGCGCGCCCCTCAGTCCGCAGGCACATATACATGCCCAGAAAACCCGCAGAAAGGCAGGCCGTTGTCCTGGATTTTTACAGGGTGGCACACTTCCCCAAAGTGCTTGGTGCCATAGATTGCACCCAAGTGGCCTTACGTCCACCTAGGGCCATTGAGCACATCTACCAAAACTGCAAGCACTGGCATTCCATCAATGTACAGGTGGTATGTGATGCAAAGGGAATCATCACCTCTGTCTATGCAAACTACCCTGGCTCCACCCATGACAGTTTCATATACCGAATGTCCGCCCTGAGCCGGGCCCTGGAAGCTGGGCAACATGGACACACATGGCTCCTAGGTCAGTGCAAATGCCCTTGCACATGCATGCAAGTCACACACAGACAAATATCCCAACCCTAGTAATCTCAAATATTATCACCTCCCCAGGGGACAGTGCCTACCCTCTGAGCAACCACATGATGACGCCAATCCGGAACCCCACCACACGACCCCAGGTAAGATACAACACCGCCCATATTGCAACCAGGGGCATAGAGGAGCGCACATTCGGAGTGCTCAAGTCACGTTTCCGCTCCCTTGACCGCTCTGGTGGGCAACTACTCTATGCACCACCAGTAGTGTGCAGGATCATTGTGGCAGCATGTGTCCTGCACAATGTTGCAACACGGCAGGGCGTCCCGGTGGACATGGTGGTGCCCCCACATCCCCAACCACAGGCACAGGCGCTGCCCATGGGAGGGGACAGGGCACGTGGCGAGGAAGCCCGGACCCAGCTTGTGGCCACATTTTTCACCTAAACTCCCACCCCTGCGGAGTGCACACAGGCCTGGCACATACCAGGTGACAATCGATGATGACAAAGAGACAGTCAACTGTCACAACCCTACCACCCTGAGATAGTTGCCATGGAAGTGCCACATTGTCTGCATCCCTAGCTACTTAAACACAAGCTATCCTGTGTGACCAAAATGCACACATATGACATACGACATGATATGGGCCATACACAAGTATTCCAAGGCGCAAGGAGGCAGGGAGTGGGGAACAAGGGAACACAGAGAACGGTACTACTAGGCCAGGTGTCATTGAGATTGTGCAGGGGTAGGGGGAAGGGAAAAGTGCAAGGGGAAGGGTGGGGGGGGAGTCCAGTACAGGGGAAGTAGCCCAAAAAAATAATACATAGGTCGCCTGGTGGCAACTGCAAAGGTAAGTGCAGACAAGTGCTGGGAAGGGAGGTCTGTAGGGATAGAGAGACAGTACTGCAGTGCAGGGGTTGCCAGGGAGGCAGTGCAAGTGGAGAGTGGCTGGGCCAGGGACCGAGGTCAGTGAGAGTGGCCCAGTTGCAGCTCCTGTGCAGTTCCAGTGAAGAATTCTGCAAGGGAGAGGCAGAGATTAAGCAGAAGCAAAGAGGAAGGTCTTGAGGTGCTCCCAGAACTGGAGATGGTTCCCCTCAAGTTCAAGTCAGGCAGGAAGTCTGTTCCAGGGGGAGGGCCCTGTTGCGGAGAGAAATCTACCCCCATCTAGTTGCTCTGAGAAGCGGATGACCCGGACATGCAAGGTGTGCATCACACACACGTGCAAAACAGGCCATGGCCATCACTTTCATGTCACTCAAACCCTCCCAAACATCAACATGACATGGCAAGCAATACCCATACACCAACGCAGTAACGATAAGGTACACATTGCCATGTCCTAAATGTACAGTGGCATCGGACACTGCTGCCTGACCCGGAATCAGATGAAATGACAGACCAACAAAATCTCCCACCCAAAATAAATCATTTCCAAATGCATTGCAACAGTCGTAGACGTAACATCACAATGAATGCCTGTCTACATGCACATTATGCATTGCAAAATCAACACTGCAGCTCATGTGTGCAGTGTCCTACTCCTGCATCACACTGATCAGCGCACAGCACAGTGAACAGCCATTGTGTGTGATGCACACCCTGAGCATCACATCTAAGTGACAGACCACGTCAAACATCAAATTAGGCATGTACTGGATCCATGATCGGTCACAGAACATGTGCTGCCGGGACACAGTGGCCACCAGAAGGCAAACAGTGTACACGTGGATATGCAAGGGTGGGAGTACATGTAGTGCATCAGAGTGCAAGTGTGTGGTTCTGCAAGGACATGCACTCCACATATGCATTTGCACTCCAGTGACCATCAGTGTTCCCTACACATCACATGTGAACATCCACCATGTGTACACCCCAGCATGTCAAACCACAACTATCCCCTCACACCTGAAAGGAAAACACAACACATGAACAGGCATTGATCAGCAGAACACAACATGTACATAGGATACCACCATTACTATGTCAGAGTTCCCATCACACTGCAGGGCAAGGAAACTATCATCAACGACCCCCCCCCCTCCCTCACAAATGACCATGACCCACTGAACAACTGCACCTGGGTCATGAAGCCTCCAAAACCTCAATTCCACCTGGCCACAGGATCACCTTTACCCTTCGTCACCATCTCCCACCTTGTGTGTAAAAAGATGCCTGCACCCTCAGAATCCACACTCATTTCCAAAATCACAAAATCCAAGCCAGTATAACAAACCCGAACACCCTCTAGTAGATGACTTGACGTAGCAGTACCTCACAAAGGCCAAGTACTACCACAATGATGCAACAACCAAGGTAGCACAGCAAACCAATGTCACGACAGGATGTGAGACATGTGTGGTACATGACATAGGATGATGCACCATGAATGGATGTGTGCTGTCACAGGTCCCCTGTACAGGCGCGGGAGTGTCACGAAACAAACACCCCCACCATGTCCCGGGTGCCTGCAAGGTCAAACTCACACAGGCCCCTGAGACCCTGGTGGGGAAGGAGGTTCAGGGATATGCAGTCATTACAGGTGTTGACACACTGGATGACTGGAATGAGTGGCAGGAGAGGGGAGGAGGAATGACACATGGAACTAGGGAATGCACGAAAATGTACAACTTGCATGAACACATACACAATCCAAACAAACTTGGAAATCATTGTCATGGCCTTCTGTAGTCCAGGCTCAGGAGTGGTACGAACCAACCACCCCCTCTAGGGCTTTGGCACCTGAAAGTTCGGGGCTTACACAGGCATCTGCAACCCCAGTGGGGAAAGAGGGTCAGGGAACGTTGCTTGGATAGGCACGGGAAGCAGGAACACCGGGTAGAGGGTACAGGTTTCAAAATTGCATAGGATCACGGGTGATTAGGGAGAAAAAACATAACAAATTGAACCACACATACATCCATGCATCAGTACACTCCCCAGCAAGCCTATGCAGAGCAGTTCGTAAGAAAAAAAACAAGACACTTAGCTCTGGTTTTGAGTGCTGGCCTCCTGCCTGCGCACTCTCAGGTCCGGTTACAGGAGCACTGCAATGCTGCAAAGAGAGCCACAGTCAACAAGCTGTACGTGCCAATTACACAAATACACAACACCAAACATGCCCCATAGCAAAAAACTACTCTACAAACAGACAATCTGTGGTCGATGCTTCGTACCCATATATAACATCACCCCTGTGACGGGTCATACACAGTCAATGCAGTAAGTCAACCGCTGGTGGGTGCGTGACAAATGGAACACCAATGTGTCACAATTCACACAACATGCAATGTTCCCTGGGTAAGCAGACAGACCCATATAGCAAGCCATGACTACAGAGCAAGTTGCATACCACCATGACCAAAACAAAGTTGGCAGTGCATTTATCATGAAGTACGTGGAAAAGACATGCACTGCACCCGAGTATGTCCCTTGCTGTATGTCCCTGTGAGCTGCCCCTTTCCATGTCTCGGAAGGCTACATGGTTGATACATGTGCCTCAATGGACCTTGGTGTACCGGAGGGTATGTGCCACTGCCCCTGCATGTGTCCCAGACAACCCTACTATCAACAGCCATCAGTCCACAAACACATCTGAGCTGCATTGTGTGCTTCAACACCAATATTCGTCTAAGCTCACCCTCAGTGCTGTGACTAAGCCTGCATGTGCAACTCGCCTGGTGCAAGCTTTGCTGTGTCGTGGCCCCCCTGTGATGCTCACCTTGTCTGGAGTTCCTTGGAACATGTCAGCAGTTCTAGGATGTGGGTCTGCAATCACTGTGCCTCTGCTTGTGCACACATGTGCATGTGGGCACAAACAAACGGGTCCAGAATTCCGTCGTCCAATGGGCCATGTCTGCTGGCAAAGGTGCACTGGTGCCTCATCCCCCTGCAGAAAGGGCATGAAACACATGATTAATGCTTCAAAGTCATCTGTGTGTGTCTCATCAGGCATCTCATTACTTGACCATGTCAGAGAGTCACATCACAAATCACACCATCAGTCTGTCTTTCAACTCCAAAGTGTGGAACACTATCTACAGCATGATTTGCAACAAGCACGTGTACAGGAAAGATATGAAACATACTACACAATGCATAGCAATCAATGTACACATTAATCTTGACACACCCCATCTAGCAAAAGCTGAACAGTGGACAATGACACCTAAATCATCCCCACTAGGGGTGTCAACACAAGTCACACAGCACCAGACATGCCACAGAAATGACAGTCCAAAGCCCTTGTGTAATATTCTGTAACACCGAACCATCCATGAAGGGCCCAGCTGGAACAGACAGTGGATGCCTTCAAAAGCCACAAAGCACCACACCGTCACATGAAAGCACAATAGACTAGCAATTTTAAACTAACTCAACTATTAACTAATTACACTAACTATGGAAAACCTACATTGCCTATTTAAACTAACTATCAAACAGAAACTTAACTAACTAAACTAAAAGAAAAATCAAAAATGGCCACATACGACCCAGGGGGGAGGGGAGGCACCCAGGAGGGGGGAGGTACAGGGTGCTGCTCAACATCCACATGCGATGATGCTGAGCCAAAAAAAAAACTCCATGGGCTCAACGCCTGCACAGCACGACCTATGTGGGAGATAGATGGTCGTCCGAGTCTGGCTCATCCTGGAAAGGAGGACGTGGCACAGTAGCCTGGCCACGCCTAGCTGCAGCTTGCCCCTCGTCAGCAGCGAGTCTGCCGGACGGGTGAGCCTGGTTCTGTGTGGCGATGTTACATAGGTCCGCATGCAGAACCTCACGTGATACTCTTGCAAGGTAGCACGTGTAACACGGACTTCCTCCTGCAAGGCCTGGCTGGACAACCGCTGCACCTCCCGGAAAGCCTGTAGCTCAGCCGAGATGGTACTCTCAAGCTGTGCAAACCTCTCCTCTGCCTGCTGCCTCTGGGACATCATAAGGACACCCATAGTGGATCTGAGGGAAGCATACTCCTCCCTCAGGGCATCCATGTGCACCTCTGCGTGAGCAGCAATTGCTTGACGCAGAGACGACATTTCAGCCTGGCGTGCCCTGTCTGAGGCCGCCATGCCCAGCCTGAGCGAGCGGGCCGTGGACCGTGCCGCCTGCTGCTGGAGAAGCACCTGCCTAGCAGGGGGGAGCACAGATCGGGCCACACGCTCCATGCTCTCAGCGATGTTCTCCATTGCTGCCCCCTGCCGTTCGGAATTGGCAGTCATGTCTTGCTCCCACTCAGTAAACAGCGGTTGCGCGCGGCGACTGCGTTGCCGGGCTTGACCCCTGCGGGACCCAAGGACCGGGGGTCCTCGCTGTGTTGGCACCGCCTGCGGCTGCACGACTACATGCCCCCGTCTACGTGATGTCCCAGGCACATCAGTGACTGGTCTGGAGGGTGACCCTGCATCCCGATCCACCATGGGCTGAGGAACCAAGACTGTCTGATCCCTCTGTGCAGGTGTCGCAGACAGAGGAGTGTCCACATCAGAATCACTCACCCCTGACACATGGACTTGATGCTCATCCAACTCAACATGGATGTCAGAGTCGTCATCAAGGCTGGACTCATAGGCAGCCAGAGACAAGATGGACTGCAGCACTTGGGGGTTTTCGTGGCCTACCACCCCATGACCCCCACTAGTGCCGGGTTGATGTGGTCTTAACAACCCTGTGTCTGGCATGACAACACCATCCTCCGCATCCATTGCGTCATCACCTGAAAAATGGAGAGAGAAAGGTCACTACACATGTCAGACGCACACGACACACACACACACACCGACAGCAAAGGCATCCGGCAGACATGTGACACACAACATATGACCTGGCATGCATGCTGGGTCTAGTTTGAACAGCTTCTGTGATCAGACCTGTTGCAAGGTGGCAGTTTCCATGGAAGTGGGTCTATGCAGTGCAGAAAATGTGTATGCCACTCACTACCTACATGTACAAGCACTCCATGGTGTGTGCCAGGAAATGTGAAGGCAGTGCTATGTCAAATTCAGACATCACGTGCATTGTGCATTCAATGTGTACCATGTCTAGAAGCCAAACACCCCTCCACCCCAGTACCAAAGCAGGGATGCATAGCATGGTATCAAAAGGCTGACCATACACCTGTGTATTGACAGGCAGTTTTGACTGGCATCAACAGCTTAATGTGATTCAAATTACGACACTGCAAATGATGCTGGGACAGTGGGCAGGACACATGATGGAAAATCCGGAGGCCGCCCACGTGTGAATAAGACACAATAAGAGTTGGACAGAGTCATTGGCCATTGAACGGGCTGAGGCCTGTGAGCCACACAGATTGTCAGAGCCTAAACATGTGTGCAACGCAGGACTGAGCCACAGTTGACATGGGGAGGCCGATGAGATGGCAGGCAATGTATGTAACCAAGGACTCATATTACAGTGATCATCCAGTCAAGGACACATAGGGGCATGCGTGCAATGCACATGGAGCATGAA
Organism: Ambystoma mexicanum; assembly: GCF_040938575.1. Taxonomy (NCBI): domain Eukaryota; kingdom Metazoa; phylum Chordata; class Amphibia; order Caudata; family Ambystomatidae; genus Ambystoma; species Ambystoma mexicanum. The sequence continues at coordinate 1,393,236,106 of NC_090933.1, read as the reverse complement.
TGGGCACTCATGTCCCTGCGGGACATCTGACCCATGCACAGTACAAGTGGGATACCCTGCATCGAGTACTAAGGCTGTACCACACGGCATATGTCTGGCAGTTTCTACGCTGGGAGTCAGCATCTACACAGGACACATGAACAAGAAACTACTCATTGTCAAGATTGAAGCAGACCAGTGCAAAGGTGGAACTGGGGTGCAGAGTGGCGGAGGAGGGGCAAGGGAGCATGGCCACATGGAGTCCCGCATGCAGCAGAGGAGACATGCATGACGGTAGCATTGCATTACTTACACATCAGAACCATGTACACGTCACATGTAGCAGCAATCATGCACAACACATCCCACAAGTGAAACACACACGTCCTCAACAAACACGCATCAACACTCACTGGACTGGGCATCAAAGTCCAGCATCTCTCCCACTCCTTCGACCAATTCAGGTGGTATGAACTCCGCAACGAGAGCCTCATGCAGATGTGAGTTCTTCCTCCTCTGGTGCTGGCCCACCGCCAGTCACCAGAGTCAAGTTGTAATTTGAGGCACGCTTAGCCTTAGTGCTGCGCTTGATGTCATTCCAGCGCTTTTTGCACTCCTGCGCCGTGCGCACCTCATGGCCGAATGAACTGACATGTTCCGCAACATGCTTCCAGTGGGTGTCACGTTGGGCAGCCGTAGTCTGACTATTGGCACCCACTAGCATGTCACGGCTGTGGCCCCGCACGTAGTCCACAAGGAAGTCCAGTTCCTGCTTACAGAAAGGCTTCTTCCTCGACGTGCAGGAGGTCGTGGCTGTGTGTGGGGTCCCAGCCTGTGCTGCAGGTGCAACCTTCCTCCTCTTGGACTGTGGCGCAGACCCTGGCTGGCTAATGCCGCCCTGACCAGTATGGCCAGTGGGTTCGGTGGATTGAGCCGAGGGAGTGGCAGGTGGAGGGATGACCAAAGGCCTGACTTGTGTCAGTGGCAGCTGGGTGCCCACTAATGGACCCTGCGCAGCAACATCAGCTGTGGCAGGGTCATTGACTGCAACGGTCCTGGTTGGCAGACTCACAACCGGGGTACTGTTGGGTGCATCTGCCCCTGCACTTGCCAACATCCGGCTGTTCGGGGCAGCAGATGACATGACTGCCCCAGGGACACGTGTCTTGGTCTGAGCAGCCCGGCTGCCCCTATGGTTTCCCCCCTGGCCTGTTGGAGATCTACCAAGGGCTCTTCAAGTGCCAACGCAGCCTGCGCTGGCAGACCCTGAGCCTGGGTGGTGGTGTCCACAGCTGCACCTGCAGCTACCACTACCCTAGGGCCCGTGGCAGTCGATGGAATGAACTGCCGGGTCATACGGGTGCCAGTGCCAGATGCAGGAGCTGCATCCCCCGGAACCACAGGGGGTGGTGGCATGGCTGCACCGACACATGGCACAACATTGTGCTCAAGTGGCGCACCCCTGCCTCTTCCCCCTCTGTGGATGCCCTGGACACCCTGGAGTCCCCCTACTCCCTGGACACCACGGCCACGTCCCCGACCACGCCCGCCACGAGGAGTACGCCCAGCTGAGGCGCCCCTCACCTTTGCTGCCCTCCCAACCATGGCACAGATGTAGTAGTGCTGGCACAGATGGAGTGGTGCCAATGGGAGGTGTACAGCACAATTGACCTTGGCAATTGGGGTGAAGGGGGTGGGAAGCAAGATGTTAACAGCCCCCATGCACCTGCAAGGCTGTATGTGACCCCGGTGATGTGGTGACGGGTCACGCAACGCTCAGGCACCCCAAAACTGCAGTAAAACCGTGCACACAACCCTGCAGCCTACGTGCGTGGATTCAACCTCCCGCAGTACGCGGTGGCACCCAGTAACACGAATAACGCGTACGCGTGGGACACGCAGGCTACTATGACATCGAAAATGGGTGCGATACACAGGGACACCCGCAGTGGGAAAAAGAGCATGTGCGACTCACCGTCTGACTAGCGCGATGCAGAAAAACACGCGTAGCCAATACCCCCGCCAAAAGAAGAGATACGTCCTTGATAGCTGTGAAGTTGTGATGGCGCGCGAAACAACAGGAAGCAGCAACACACGTCGGTCTCCACGTAAGGCACGTACAGCGAACTGCTGGGCCTGCTCACCTTTAACCCGTGCTGAGGGCAACGCACGCGCACGTCACGTCACTTACACGCATGGACATGCAGTTTTTCACGCGCGCTTACGCGCATGGGCCCTTTCCTTGTATTACACGCGGACGTGCAGTTTTCAACGCACGCTTACGCGCATGGGCCCTTTCCTTGTATTACACGCGGACGTGCAGTTTTCCACGCACGCTTCCGCGCATGGGCCCTTTCCTCGTATCACACGCGGACGTGCATTTTATCACGCACACTGATATGCCCATGCACGTCTGTACGCGTCACGTCACAGGGGCGCTTGCGCTTGAGGGGCCTTCTGTCCAATGAAAATGTGTATGCGTGCAGACACGCTTACGCGCTAAGGGCCTTTCCTCGAATTACACGCTGACGTGCAGGATTTTCAAGTGCCAAATCACTCCGTATCAAGCTGGCCACGCGAAAACACACGGAAGACCACGCTCCTGCCCAGAATGCGAAATCACTGCCCCCCAGTGTCCCGAGCAGCCTCCCACGTGCCATCTGCTGCTGCCTGCCTGCCTGCCTGCCTGATGCCACCGTGCATTGCCATTTGGTGCCTGCACATCAGCCATCTGCAGGGGTCCAGTTGCTGTGTCCACCCCTGCTGGAACAGAAGACTCCCGACTCGAATAACATCGCTCCACAGCCCAGCCCCAGGACCCAGTTGCCCACCCACTCCTGCCCCTGTGGTTGCCATGTCGGGCACATCAACATCTGACACCAGTGGCAACCCCCGGCCAGAGGGGCAGAGGGGCACCAGCTTCACTGCCACCGAAGTTGGTGTCCTGGTGGAGCAAGTCCTGGGGCAGTATGATGCCCTCTTCGGATCGTCCCGCGCAAACAAGGAAGGACGGGAGAGGATCTGGGCCGACTGTGTGGTTGCCATCAACGCGGAGGGGGTGGCAACCCGCACCATCCAGAAGGTCAAGAAGCACTGGGAGGACTTCAGGTCCAGGACCCTCATGAAGGCCCGGCGCCTCGTGGAGGGGGGCCGGGGCCGCATGAGTTCCATCCAGTTGAGGGTCCTGGAACACGTACACCCAGCGCTCCACACCCAGGTCCTTGAGAGGGAGACCCGTCTGGAGTTGAGCGGTAAGTGGCCAAGCATTGCTGTGTGAGACAGGGCATGTTGCAGTGTGCTGGTTGTCTGATACTTGCCTGCACGTGTGACATAGGCCATGTACGCATGTATGTGTGCAGGGACATCATGGTAATGCATGTGCGACCAGTAATGTGTGAACCGCACGGTTGTTGCATGTGTTTAAATGCGACATGGGGAACCCTGTGCAGATTGCACACATGAGAGAATGGCAGTCTCTGTTCCTGGACATGGGTGGGGGCGAGGGATGGGTGCTGATGCCAGGTACATATGTGGTATCCATGTCTGTGTGCCTGACCTGCGTGTCTGTGACTTGTGAGTGCCATGGATGCATGACACATGTCTGTGACAATTTACAGATTCACTGATGCAGCCTAGTCATCCTTGTATGCACTGTGATTGGGGTGTACGGGGCCAGATGGATGTGACTGAGGTGAAGTGTGTGCATGTGATAGGCATGACCCATGATGCATGTGAGTCCCATTACATTGTATGATTCGAGAGTCCATTGGACATGTATTGAAATGTCCATGGCACGCACCATGACTGTCACTGTGTGTGTTGTGTCTGGACTGACACATGTGTTGTGGAGTGACATGATGGAAGTGTACTTTGACAGTGGCACTTATCTGCTATTGCTTCCTGTCTAGGGGACCATTGTACAGTACCCTGATGCTTGTGTTCTATGACTCCCTCTACGCAGCGGCTAGTGAAGGAGAGGGCGGAGACGGCGCTGTGGAGCAAGGCGGCGGGGATGTCCCCACGGCTGCAGCGGAAGGGGTGGGTGAGCCCCCACAGGGGCCTGCTACGGCGGTAGACGGTGAGGAGCCATCCAGGTTGGTGGTTTCCACAGAGGAGGAGGAGGCCGCCACTGAGGCGCACATGGGGCCTGGTGAGGGCATCCCTGCTGGTACAAGTGGTGCAGTCCAGGGGCAGGGGCAGGAGGCAGCACAGGTCACCGTGGAGGGGCCTGTGCATGTCGCTGTCCCTGACCCTGTGGGTGCACCACCTTGCACCAGCAGGGATGCCCCGTCCCAGGCCCGTCCGCAGGTAGAGGGGATGTCCATGTCATCTGACTCCCCTCCACCTGCGGACGAGGGGACCCCTGGCCGTATGGAGAAGGTCCTGATTGGGGTCGCGATGCGCACGGCTGTGATTCATGATGCCGTGCGTGCTTCCCAGGAGGAGCACGCATGTCATCACGAAGAGCACCGTGCTGACGTGGCCCAATTGGGATCGTCCATGTTCGGGGGTTTCCTGCATGTGTCGGCCAATCCGGCGGCCCTCTCCTCCTCTGTGGAGACTATACGCCAGTCGTTCTCCTTGCCGTCTTCCGGCCCAGATGCCACCAGGGCCCCCTGTGGACCTGCCCTGACCAATGCAGCCAGCTCGGTGGGGATCCCATCCCTGCCACAGTCGGGAGTCAGAGGTCCAGCAGGGGTGGACACCACAGCAACTGGACCCCAGCAGATGGAGGATGTGACAGCATCATCGGGCAGGGCACGTGCACGACGGTGTCGGTGGTTTCCATCAGCCTGAATGCCGTCGTGCTGGCACAGGCAGTTGCAAGGGAGGCAGCAGCAGGCTCAACGTGGGAGGCATCATGGCTCAGGGCCATCAACATCAGGGGTGCAGGCATCGGCCGGAGGGCAGGAGAACCCTGGAATGGGAGTGGCTTCCATGTGGGAGCGGTTGTGCCAGCGGATAGGTGCGGAGCGGCAGCGGGCAGAGGAGGAACGGCTCACAATGGTCAGGGCGGAGGACTCCATGCGGAGGCCGCTGAGGCGGGCTGAGTGCCTCGAGGGTCTTCGCAGGGAGTTGGAGCTGGACACTGCATTATCCCTGCGGGACCTCGGGGCCAGGGAACATGCCCGCCTCCGAGCCATTGACCAGGAGTTCGATGATGCCCTGGCCCATGACAACAACCAGTGAGCCGTCGGACTAGCCCGCTGCCTTTGTATATAGTTGTTCAGTTAGTGTTAGTTTTTTTTTTATTTGGTTGCAATTGGACAATGCACCACATTTGTGTATATAGTTCAGTTTTTAGTTAGTAGTCATAGTTAGGTTTCATTTGGTTGGGCTCATGGACCCGGGATCATCTTGTTAATAGTTATTCATTGGCTTTTTTAAATGTTTTTGATTATTTTCATGGACATTCATCTTGTTTTGTTTGATTTGCTTTGTAGTTTTTCTCTTTTCATTTCCATTCAACTTCATGTTCAATACATTTTTATTTTCATCCTTCAATGTGTCGTATCATCTCATTGCTTTCATGTATGTCATGTTGGGTGTTTTAACATTCACTTGCAGCCATTGTGTGTGACAGACATGTGTTAATTTGCATTATTTACATTGGGGGTGTACAATGTAATTGCCTTTGATATGTGGGTGGGTGTGATAGTTGGTTGGGCCTTTTGGCAGGGGAGGATGGCCATTACGGACATGATTGGGGATTGTTGGGACCCAGGTGCAGGGGGGCATGGATTGGACATGGGTGGGGGCCTGCTGGCAGGTGCCCCACAGTGCTGGGGGGTGGGGGTGGTGGGGAACATGAGTTGGACATGGGTGGGGGCCTGCTGGCAGTTGACCCACAGTGCTGGGGGGTGGGGGTGGTGGGGAACATGAGTTGGACATGGGTGGGGGCCTGCTGGCAGGTGCCCCACAGTGCTGGGGGGTGGGGGTGCTGGGGAACATGAGTTGGACATGGGTGGGGGCCTGCTGGCAGGTGCCCACAGTGCTGGGGGGTGGGGGTGCTGGGGAACATGAGTTAGACATGGGTGGGGGCCTGCTGGCAGGTGCCCCACAGTTCTGGGGGGTGGGGGGGGGGTGGGGAACATGAGTTGGACATGGGTGGGGGCCTGCTGGCAGGTGCCCCACAGTGCTGGGGGGTGGGGGTGGTGGGGAACATGAGTTGGACATGGGTGGGGGCCTGCTGGCAGGTGCCCCACAGTGCTGGGGGGTGGGGGTGGTGGGGAACATGAGTTGGACATGGGTGGGGGCCTGCTGGCAGGTGCCCTACATTGCTGGGGGGTGGTGGGGAACATGAGTTGGACATGGGTGGGGGCCTGCTGGCAGGTGACCCACAGTGCTGGGGGGTGGGGGTGGTGGGGAACATGAGTTGGACATGGCTGGGGGCCTGCTGGCAGGTGCCCCACAGTGCTGGGGGGTGGGGGTGGTGGGGAACATGAGTTGGACATGGGTGGGGGCCTGGTGGTGGGTGCCCCTGCACTGCTGGGGGGTGGGGGTGGTGGGTGACATGGGTGGGGGCCTGGTGGAGGCTGACTCTGGTGACTGGGGGGGGGGTGGGGGTGCTGGGAGACATGGGTGGGGGCCTGGTGGAGGCTGACCCTGGTGACTGGGGTGGGTGGGGGTGCTGGGAGACATGGGTGGGGTCCTGGTGGAGGCTGCCCCTGGTGACTGGGGGGGTGGGGGTGCTGGGAGACATGGGTGGGGGCTTGGTGGAGGCTGACCCTGGTGACTGGGGGGTGGGGGTGCTGGGAGACATGGGTGGGGGCCTGGTGGAGGCTGACCCTGGTGACTGGGGTGGGTGGGGGTGCTCGGAGACATGGGTGGGGGCCTGGTGGAGGCTGACCCTGGTGACTGGGGTGGGTGGGGGTGCTGGGAGACATGGGTGGGGGCCTGGTGGAGGCTGACCCTGGTGACTGGGGGGGTGGGGGTGCTGAGAGACATGGGTGGGGGCCTGGTGGTGGGTGCCCCTGCACTGCTGGGGTTTGGGGTGGTGGGGAACATGAGTTGGACATGGGTGGGGGCCTGCTGGCAGGTGGCCCACAGTGCTGGGGGGTGGGGGTGGTGGGAGACATGGGTGGGGGCCTGGTGGAGGCTGCCCCTGGTGACTGGGGGGGGTGGGGGTGGTGGGAGACATGGGTGGGGCCTGGTGGTGGGTGCCCCTGCACTGCTGGTGGGTGGGGGTGATGGGTGACATGGGTGGGTGCCTGGTGGAGGCTGACTCTGGTGACTGGGGGGGGGTGGGGGTGCTGGGAGACATGGGTGGGGGCCTGGTGGAGGCTGCCCCTGGTGACTGGGGGGGTGGGAGTGCTGGGAGACATGGGTGGGGGCCTGGTGGAGGCTGACCCTGGTGACTGGGGGGGGTGGGGGTGCTGGGAGACATGGGTGGGGGCCTGGTGGAGGCTGACCCTGGTGACTGGGGTGGGTGGGGGTGCTGGGAGACATGGGTGGGGGCCTGGTGGAGGCTGACCCTGGTGACTGGGGGGGTGGGGGTGCTGGGAGACATGGGTGGCGGCCTGGTGGTGGGTGCCCCTGCACTGCTGGGGGTTGGGGTGGTGGGGAACATGAGTTGGACATGGGTGGGGGCCTGCTGGCAGGTGCCCCGCAATGCTGGGGGTGGGGGTGCAAGGGGACATGAGTTGGTGATCATTAGTGCAAGGAGACATGTGCCCTTGCTGGGGGGCATGCCCATGTTGGGTGGGCTGCCTGCGGGACATGACCAGGGATGCAGGGTACTCCCCTGTGGTGTGGGCTGCCTGCAGGGGCCGTGGAGGGTGTACAGGGAACACCTTGGAGGACCCACACTGGCAAATCACATGTAGGACTCCCCGGCACCCCTGAAATACACGTACCCTGCTGAAATTGCGTGTGAAACTTCGCGCGCACCCCTGTAATACCCGCACGCAGCCCAATCGCGTGTGAAAGTTCCCACGCACCCCTGAATTACACGCACACGCTCCCCCAGGCCCTATCGCGTGTGAAACCACCCGCGAGCCCCTGTAATACACGCGCCCAGGCCAATCGCGTGTGGAACTTCTCGCGCACCTCTGCAATACACGCGCCCAGGCCAATCGCGTGTGAAACTTCACCCGCACCCCGGAATACACGTACCCTGCTGAAATCTCGTGTGGAACTTCCCGCGCACCCCTGAAATACACGCGCCCAGGCCAATCGCGTGTGAAACTTCACCCGCACCCCGGAATACACGTACCCTGCTGAAATCGCGTGTGGAACTTCCCGTGCACCCCTGAAATACACGCGCCCAGGCCAATCGCGTGTGAAACTTCACCCGCACCCCGGAATACACGTACCCTTCTGAAATCGCGTGTGGAACTTCCCGCGCACCCCTGAAATACACGCACCCAGGCCAATCGCGTGTGGAACTTCCCGCGCACCCCTGAAATACACGCGCCCAGGCCAATCGCGTGTGGAACTTCCCACGCACCCCTGAAATACACGCGCCCAGGCCAATCGCGTGTGAAACTTCACCCGCACCCCGGAATACACGTACCCTGCCGGAATCGCGTGTGGAACTTCCCGCGCACCCCAGTGATACATGTAGCCCACCTGCCGTGCTGGTACAGGGTTAGCGCAGCCCTTTGCGCTGGATTAGGGATTTTGATGGCTTTTTCCTGCGCGAGAGGCGTTCTTGGGGGCGTAACTGGCGCTGCTGCAGGGTTGCTGCGCCACTGTGCGCCACGGCTGGTTTTGGTGGCTGGAATCCATGAATACGCTGTGCACGGAAATGGGTTTTGGCGAACGCGGCTGGCGTAGGGATTCGCACGCGCACACTGTGCACCAGCTGCGTGCGCCACTTGTGCGCTGAATTCTATGAATTACCCCCTAAATGCCCTGACCTATCAGACACTGAAAGGAGAACCGATACTATGGTTGAAACTTCTATCTTGTCTCTTCAGGGAAATCCTTGGGAAAAATTGGCATTTCCAATCTCTTGGAAAACAGCATTGGTAATACCCTTTTTTTAAAAAAGTTGATCGTCGGGCAGCTGCGAATTATAGGCCAAAAGCACTGCTCGACATTGAAAGCAAAATTTTTATGAGACTTCTACTAAACCACGTTCTGAAATGGGTAGAAGAGTTTGAAATACTATCACGATTTCAAACAGGATTTCGGAAGGGACATTCAACAGCGATCAATGGCTTAATCTTAAATATCTTGAATGAACAAACAGGGAGTAAAAACTCTCCTCCATTGTATGGAGCATGGATCGATTTCTCGAGTGCATTTGATCAGGTTGAACGAGTACTACTTTGGCAAAAACTGCGAAAGTGGGGAATGCCAGAAACACTATTATCAATCTTGGTAGAATTGCATAGAGCCACAAACTTAAGAGTTTGCCTAGATGAAGTGCGACATCTGTCAAAACGTATAGAGGTGAATAGGGGGGTTAGACAAGGGTGCCTAGGAGCACCCCTCTTCTTTAATCTCTTCTTGGCAGATATGGGAATGCTTCTAGAATCATCTGCGTTGGCCAGTCCGACCTTAAACGGGAGAAAGATCTGTTGGCTGGCTTACACAGATGATATAGTACTTCTTGATAGAACAGAAATCGGCTTGCAACGTCTGTTAACAAGACTTAATGAGTACGTTGAAATAAACAGACTAACAGTTAATCCTACCAAACCAAACATTCTAATCTTCAAACACCCATTGACAAAAACTAAATACAAGAGCTGGAAATTGGGGGTCAATGCATCAGAGTTGTAGAAGTAATACAATATTTGGGTTACAATATACACGCTAAACCAGCCCAATATAAGACATATTGAGCTAAGGCAACTCTATCTTTCTAATCACAAAATCAAAATCAATCAAAATCTTAGACAACAACAATTGCAAGCCATTAAGACATTAAGGGGCCGATTCATGTGTTAGGGAGAATTCTCTGTTTAGGCTGAATTTCCTAACCTAGTGAGTCCCCCAACAGCTTTGCTGGATTTCTGGAGTTTGTTTTTTTCCATCCTGCCAAGAGTGAGACTTTTTTTTCCCACTCTTGGACATGTATGTGTGTAATTCCTTTGAAATGTCAATGTGTTCGATGGGCTATGGGGTCTTTTACTCCATAGGGTCTCATATGTTTTTCTATGTGTGTTACACCGCACCCTACGTGTCGTAACACGGGGGCACCCTAGCAGGTCCCCCAACATAGACTCCATACCAGGGGACTGACTACTGTCTCCCCGGGCATGTAAAGTCACCATTGGCTTTACTAGACCCAAATTTACTAACAGAACTAGTACCAACCATCTTATTGTGGACGTACTAGTAGGGGTAATTCGATTACTCCTGGATCTGTTACTCGTGGGGGCACTGTCCCGTCCCCCCTCATCGAGTTTTGGCTGGTGGCAGTGGAAACTACTTGTTGTGTTCGATCCCGAACATAACCCTATGGGATTCGTCCCATTGTCGGAGATTGATACTTTTTCTCATTAATCTCTGACATACTACCGATCTACTTATCTTAAATAAGTTTATCGAGTGGTATTTTCTGCCAGAACTCGGTTTTAAAATGGCGTCTGTGTTCGTCTCTGTGACTCCTAAACCAAAGGTTGAGCCCTTTGTTCCACTTTTGGCGGGCCTCTGTACAGAGACCCTCCCAAGTGGTGCCATTCTGTCTGGGTTACCTCAGGGGTGTGGGAGGGGGTTTAGGCACCCTGGACCGAGTTGCCTTGCCAACTCAGGTCGCACTCTGGAGTGATTGGCCCAGGTGGTGAGCCTTCCCGCTCACCACTTAGCATGTGTTGATTGACAGCTAGGCTGAATGAATGGGGGTTTTCTGCATAAAAGCAGGGCTTTTGGGATTGGATCTTCAGAAGTCGCCACAGGACCTAAGAATCCGACGAGGGTAGCGCTGAGCCGACCTGCACGACGACACCTCCGGTGGAGCCCTGCGGAACCGACTCACCACTCCCGACGACAGAGGAGATCTCCCTGCCGGAGAGTGTCTTCCCCTGACTGGTGGGAACAACCAGTTCCCTTTGCTTTTTATTCACCTCAGGACGCAGTGGTCGAATTGCCCGTGCAGAGCACCTCGGCAACCGGATAGCCACTACCCCTGTACCGCGACCAAAAGGTGGTGCCTTGTGACGGAGCACTCTGCGGCTGGTCTCTTCCATGGTGGTGCACCGGACTTTTCTTTCCTTCGACGACGAGATCATCTCTACTCTTGGCCAAGACCCATCGTGCATCCACCACCAGGAACAACTGCCCACGCCGGAGCTGCCCTCCACAACAAGGTACCGTGTCCGCCTGGCTTCCCTTTCGATCAGTTCGAGTGAGGTGTCTTAATCCTCTCCGTTCCGTTGGGTCGCCTCCAAGCTTTGCTCATTTTTTTTTGTGAACTGGTTCAATCTGCCGATAACAATTTGCTAGAAAGACTTGAATGCATATCCACTAGAGACTTTTTGGGACATCGCGCCTTGCCTCTCTCCGAGTGGGCCTGGCCTCTGAACTTTATGACCTATTGTGATTCTTGCCTTCCTGCCTTGCATTTTATCCGCAGAGGATTGAACTGTGTTGATTTCATAACCTGCCTATCTTTTTCTCTCCCGTCCTAACTGACATTCGAGTGTCATCTAGGTTGAGGTATACACCTCTGTCTGAAAATAAGTGGTACCGGTAGAACCTAAAGTTGTCGATATTTTGCTAGGGGGATTGATCGTTTCTACACCGTAGAGTAATTGTGTTTGATTTGTTTGCCGTGATTTGCTTTAGTGTTTTCCATAGACGTTCTGTTATAAATAAATAACGTACTATCTTTACACTAAGCCTCGTTGCGTGTTTGCTTGTCTTGCTGTGAAGAATTGCCCTATTTTGTATACTCCACATACTGACCAACTTTTCTTGAGGGAAGTCTGACTGCTCAGCCACAGCTACCAAGTGAATCTGTGTTTTGCAGACTGCTACCAAGTGGGTTCACCGCCAATGCCTGTAGTCCTAAATCTTTTGCAGTGGTCCCAGAGGGAACTGCACAGGTTTCCGCCTAACATCATGGAACAAACGTGCGGCGAAAATCTTCGTGCAAGCAGGCGCAAGCAGGCGCAAGCAGGCGCAAGCGGAAAAAAACAGGCGCACATGCACGCGTGCGATTCATGGAAGTCCCTGCGCGTGTACACCTCGGGATGTGCGCCAAACCCGTGCATGGCGCACAAGTCACTGCAACATCCCGAAAGGCGTGCGCGACGCGCACAGTGAAAGCGCACAACCTCGGCGCATATACCAGAAAGTGGGCGGGACATGGGGCGTAACACGCGGAATGGGGAACAACGCGCGAAAATAAGGGCGTAACTGGGGATGTACTGCAGGGAAGCAGACGGAACACCCACACGCACTCGAACCACACGTATTCATGGAATCGAATAGGGCAAAGCCACGCACAGCCAAAGACACGCACAAGCTGAAACACGTCTGCCACACGAAGGCAGGCGGTCGAGTCCCAGCGCATCACAAAAGTGGCAACATACAGCAATTGGGCCTGTGCGAGCGGGGCACGTGTATTGCGGGGGTACACGGGAAGCAACACACGCGATCGAGTGGGGTACGTGTATTTCGGGGGCGCGCGGGAAGTTACACACGCGATTGAGCGGGGTACGTGTATTTCGGGGGTGCGCGGGAAGTTACACACGCGATTGAGCGGGGTACGTGTATTTCCGGGGTTTGCGGGAAGTCACACACGCGATCTCATCAGGGTACATGTATTTCAGGGTGCGGGGGAAGTATCCCACGCAACATCAGCAGGGTACGTGTATTCCAGGGGTGCGCGGGAAGTTCCACACTCGATCTCATCAGGGTACGTGTATTACAGGGGTGCGCAGGGAGCAGCACATGTGAATTGCACGTGTGGGTCCTCCCAGGTGTTCCCTCTACAGCCTCCACGGCCCCTGCAGGTGGCTCACACCACAGGGGCCTACTCAGCACATGTCCTGCAGGCACCCCATCCACCATGGCCATGCCCACCAGCCAACGCACATGTCAACTTGCACTACTGCCCACCAACGCATGTCCCTCTGATCCCCAGCCACCAGGGGCAGCCTCCACCAGGCCCCCACCAAAGTCTCCCACCACCCCCACCCCCCAGCAGTGCAGGGGCAGCCTCCACCAGGCCCCCACCCATGTCTCCCACCACCCCCACCCCCCAGCCACCAGGGGCAGCCTCCACCAGGCCCCCACCCATGTCTCCCACCACCCCCACCACCCAGCCACCAGGGGCAGCCTCCACCAGGCCCCCACCCATGTCTCCCACCACCCCCCAGTCACCAGGGGCAGCCTCCACCAGGCCCCCACCCATGTCTCCCAGCACCCCCACCCTGCCAGTCACCAGGGGCAGCCTCCACCAAGCCCCCACCCATGTCTCCCACCACCCCCACCCCCCCAGCAGTGCAGGGGCACCTGCCAGCATGCCCCCACACATGTCCAACACATGTTCCCCACCACCCCTACCCCCCAGCACTGTGGGGCACCTGCCAGCAGGCCCCCACCCATGTCCAACTCATGTTCCCCACCACCCCCAACCCCCAGCACTGTGGGGCACCTGCCAGCAGGCCCCCACCCATGTCCAACTCATGTTCCCCACCACACCGGCCCCCCAGCACTGTGGGGCACCTGCCAGCAGGCTCCCACCCATGTCCAACTCATGTTCCCCACCACCCCCACCCCCCAGCACTGTGGGGCACCTGCCAGCAGGCCCCCACCCATGTCCAACTCATGTTCCCAACAGCCCCCACCCCCCAGCACTGTGGGGCACCTGCCAGCAGGCCCCCACCCATGTCCAACTCATGTTCCCCAGCACCCCCACCCCCCAGCACTGTGGGGAACCTGCCAGCAGGCCCCCTCCCATGTCCAACTCATGTTCCACACCACCCCCACCCCCCAGCACTGTGGAGCACCTGCCAGCAGGCCCCCACCAATGTCCAACTCATATTCCCCACCACCCCCACCCCCCAGCACTGTGGGGCACCTGCCAGCAGGCCCCGACCCATGTCTCCCAGCACCCCCACCCCCCAGCCACCAGGGGCAGCCTCCACCAGGCCCCCACCCATGTCTCCCACCACCCCCACCCCCCAGCCACCAGGGGCAGCCTCCACCAGGCCCCCACCCATGTCTCCCACCATCCCCACCCCCCAGCAGTGCAGGGGCAGCCTCCACCAGGCCCCCACCCATGTCTCCCACCACCCCCACCCCCCAGCAGTGCAGGGGCACCCACCACCAGGCCCCCACCCATGTCTCCCACCCCCCCAGCAGTGCAGGGGCACCTGCCAGCAGGCCCCCACCCATGTCCAACTCATGTTCCCCACCACCCCCACCCCCCAGCACTGTGGGGCACCTGCCAGTAGGCCCCCACCCATGTCCAACTCATGTTCCCCACCACCCCCACCCCCCAGCACTGTGGGGCACCTGCCAGCAGGCCCCCACCCATGTCCAACTCATGTTCCCCACCACCCCCACCCCCCAGCACTGTGGGGCACCTGCCAGCAGGCCCCCACCCATGTCCAACTCATGTTCCCCACCACCCACACCCCCCAGCAGTGCAGGGGCACCCACCACCAGGCCCCCACCCATGTCTCCCAGCACCCCCACCCCCCAGCCACCAGGGGCAGCCTCTACCAGGCCCCCACCCATGTCTCCCAGCACCCCCACCCCCCCAGTCACCAGGGGCAGCCTCCACCAAGCCCCCACCCATGTCTCCCAGCACCCCCACCCCCCCGGTCACCAGGGGCAGCCTCCACCAGGCCCCCACCCATGTCTCCCACCACCCCCACCCCCCCCAGAAGTGCAGGGGCACCTGCCAGCAGGCCCCAACCCATGTCCAACTCATGTTCCCCACCACCCCCACCCCCAGCACTGTGGGGCACCTGCCAGCAGGCCCCCACCCATGTCCAACTCATGTTCCCCACCACCCCCACACCCAGCACTGTGGGGCACCTGCCAGCAGGCCCCCACCCATGTCCAACTCATGTTCCCCACCACCCCCACCCCCCAGCACTGTGGGGCACCTGCCAGCAGGCCCCCACCCATATCCAACTCATGTTCCCCAGCACCCCCACCCCCCAGCACTGTGGGGCACCTGCCAGCAGGCCCCCACCCATGTCCAACTCATGTTCCCCAGCACCCCCACCCCCCAGCACTGTGGGGCACCTGCCAGCAGGCCCCCACCCATGTCCAACTCATGTTCCCCACCACCCCCACCCCCCAGCACTGTGGGGCACCTGCCAGCAGGCCCCCACCCATGTCCAACTCATGTTCCCCACCACCACCACCCCCCAGCCGTGCAGGGGCAACCACCACCAGGCCCTCACCCATGTCTCCCAGCACCCCCACACCCCAGCCACCAGGGGCACCCACCACCAGGCCCCCACCCATGTCTCCCACCACCCCCACCCCCCAGCAGTGAAGGGGCACCTACCACCAGGCCCCCACCCATGTCTCCCACCACCCCCACCCCCCAGCAGTGCAGGGGCACCCACCACCAGGCCCCCACCCATGTCTCCCACCACCCCCACCCCCCAGCAGTGCAGGGGCACCTACCACCAGGCCCCCACCCATGTCTCCCACCACCCCCACCCCCCCAGCAGTGCAGGGGCACCTGCCAGCAGGCCCCCACCCATGTCCAACTCATGTTCCCCACCACCCCCACCCCCCAGCACTGTGGGGCACCTGCCAGCAGGCCCCCACCCATGTCCAACTCATGTTCCCCACCACCCCCACCCCCCAGCACTGTGGGGCACCTGCCAGCAGGCCCCCACCCATGTCCAACTCATGTTCCCCACCACCCCCCACCCCCCAGCACTGTGGGGCACCTGCCAGTAGGCCCCCACCCATGTCCAACTCATGTTCCCCACCACCCCCACCCCCCAGCACTGTGGGGCACCTGCCAGCAGGCCCCCACCCATGTCCAACTCATGTTCCCCACCACCCCCACCCCCCAGCACTGTGGGGCATCTGCCAGCAGGCCCCCACCCATGTCCAACTCATGTTCCCCACCACCCCCACCCCCCAGCACTGTGAGGCACCTGCCAGCAGGCCCCCACCCATATCCAACTCATGTTCCCCAGCACCCCCAACCCCCAGCACTGTGGGGCACCTGCCAGCAGGCCCCCACCCATGTCCAACTCATGTTCCCCAGCACCCCCACCCCCCAGCACTGTGGGGCACCTGCCAGCAGGCCCCCACCCATGTCCAACTCATGTTCCCCACCACCCCCACCCCCAGCACTGTGGGGCACCTGCCAGCAGGCCCCCACCCATGTCCAACTCATGTTCCCACCACCCCCACCCCCCAGCACTGTGGGGCACCTGCCAGCAGGCCCCCACCCATGTCCAACTCATGTTCCCCACCCCCCCACCCCCCAGCACTGTGGGGCACCTGCCAGCAGGCCCCCACCCATGTCCAACTCATGTTCCCCACCACCACCACACCCCAGCAGTGCAGGGGCACCCACCACCAGGCCCTCACCCATGTCTCCCAGCACCCCCACACCCCAGCCACCAGGGGCACCCACCACCAGGCCCCCACCCATGTCTCCCACCCCCCAGCAGTGCAGGGGCAACCACCACCAGGCCCCCACCCATGTCTCCCACCACCCCCACCCCCCAGCACTGTGGGGCACCTGCCAGCAGGCCCCCACCCATGTCCAACTCATGTTCCCCACCACCCCCATCCCCCAGCACTGTTCGGCACCTGCCAGCAGGCCCCCACCCATGTTCAACTCATGTTCCCCACCCCCCCACCCCCCAGCACTGTGGGGCACCTGCCAGCAGGCCCCCACCCATGTCCAACTCATGTTCCCCACCACCCCCACCCCCCAGCACTGTGGGGCACCTGCCAGCAGGCCCCCACCCATGTCCAACTAATGTTCCCCACCACCCCCACCCCCCAGCAGTGCAGGGGCACCCACCACCAGGCCCCCACCCATGTCTCCCACCACCCCCACCCCCCAGCCACCAGGGGCACCCACCACCAGGCCCCCACCCATGTCTCCCACCACCCCCACCCCCCCAGTCACCAGGGACAGCCTCCACCAGGCCCCCACCCATGTCTCCCAGCACTCCCACCCCCCAGCCACCAGGGGCAGCCTCCACCAGGCCCCCACCCATGTCTCCCAGCACCCACACCCCACAGCCACCAGGGGCAGCCTCCACCAGGCCCCCACCCATGTCTCCCACCACCCCTACCCCCCCAGTCACCAGGGGCAGCCTCCACCAGGCCCCCACCCATGTCTCCCAGCACCCCCACCCCCCAGCACTGTGGGGCACCCTCCACCAGGCCCCCACCCATGTCTCCCACCACCCCCACCCCCCAGCAGTGCAGGGGCACCCACCACCAGGCCCCCACCCATGTCTCCCAGCACCCACACCCCCCAGCCACCAGGGGCAGCCTCCACCAGGCCCCCACCAATGTCTCCCAGCACCCTCACTCCCCAGCACTGTGGGGCACCCTCCACCAGGCCCCCACCCATGTCTACCACCACCCCCACCCCCCAGCAGTGCAGGGGCACCCACCACCAGGCCCTCACCCATGTCTCCCAGCACCCACACCCCCCAGCCACCAGGGGCAGCCTCCACCAGCAGGCCCCCACCCATGTCTCCCACCACCCCAACCCCCCCAGTCACCAGGGGCAGCCTCCACAAGGCCCCCACCCATGTCTCCCAGCACCCCCACCCCCAGCACTGTGGGGCACCCTGCACCAGGCCCCCACCCATTTCTCCCACCACCCCCACCCCCCAGAAGTGCAGGGGCACCCACCACCAGGCCCCCACCCATGTCTCCCAGCACCCCTACCCCCCAGCCACCAGGGGCAGCCTCCACCAGGCCCCCACCCATGTCTCCCAGCACCCCCAACCCCCCAGTCACCAGGGGCAGCCTCCACCAGGCCCCCACCCATGTCACCCACCACCCCCACCCCCCCAGCAGTGCAGGGACACCTGCCAGCAGGCCCCTACCCATGTCCAACTCATGTTCCCCACCACCCCCACACCCCAGCACTGTTGGGCACCTGCCAGTAGGCCCCCACCCATGTCCAACTCATGTTCCCCACCACCCCACCCCCCAGCACTGTGGGGCACCTGCCAGCAGGCCCCCACCCATGTTCAACTCATGTTCCCCAGCCAACATGTCATCACAATCTAGATCCCTGGTCCCTATGGTCAGCCTCCAAATGCAAAACACCCACCCGAGTATTGCATCCACCCACTCATAATTTGCAATTACATCACAGAACACCAATTGCAAGTTCCGAAACAAACACATTTCCCTCACATACACCCAATGGGTGTCAGTGAATCTCAAAACACATATCATGAAATGCATGAAACCAATGAGATACCACACATTGAAGTTCACCAAAAAAATATATGTATTAAAGGAAACATAAATAGAATAAAAAATGAAGAAACAGAAATGTGAATGTACAAAAATTAAAAGAAGCATGTCCGTGAAAAAAAGCAAAACCAAAAATAAAATTCCAAAGTAATGTTGTCCAAAGTCAATGTCCACAAAACAAAATCCAATGGGAAATAAAAAAGAAAGCCATTGCTCCATGGTTAAAAAGTGAAAAAAAAATACAATCCAACAGTGAACTATGTACATGGGAACAAGCCAGGGTCCATTATCCCAACAAAAGAAAGGAAACCTATCTAACTACACTAACTAATAAAATAAACTATATACAAAAATGTGGCCAATGTCCGAAAGGTCCAAATAAAATCTAAACAAAAATTAAACCTAACACTACCTACATAACTATGTACAAGGGCAGCGGCTAGTTTCACGGCTCACTTGTGGATGTCCCGGGCCAGGGCATCATCGAACTCCTCCTCAATGTCACGGATGCGGTCCTCCTCCATGGCCCCGAGGGCCCGCAGGGCCGTCGACGTCTCCACCTCCAAACCCCTGCGGATTGCCTCGAGGCACTCGGCCCGCCTCAGGGCCCTCCGCATGGAGTTCCCCGCCCTGACCATTGTGAACCGTGCCTCTTCCGCCCGCTGCCGCTCCACATCTATGGCGTGGCCCAACCGCTGCCACACGGAAGACACTGTTAGGGAGAATTCTTTGTTTAGGCTGAATTTCCTAACCTAGTGAGTCCCCAGCAGCTTTGCTGGATTTCTGGAGTTTGTTTTTTCCATCCTGCCAAGAGTGAGACTCTTTTCTTCCACTCTTGGACATGTATGTGTGTAATTCCTTTGAAATGTCAATGTGTTCGATGGGCTATGGGGTCTTTTACTCCATAGGGTCTCATATGTTTTTCTATGTGTGTTACACCGCACCCTACGTGTCGTAACACGGGGGCGCCCTAGCGGGTCCCCCACCATAGACTCCATACCCGGGGACTGACTACTGTCTCCCCGGGCATGTAAAGTCACCATTGGCTTTACTAGACCTAAATTTACTAACAGAACTAGTACCAACCATCTTATTGTGGACGTACTAGTATGGGTAATTCGATTACTCCTGGATCTGTTACTCGAGGGGGCACTGTCCTGTCCCCCCTCGCCGAGTTTTGGCTGGTGGCAGTGGAAACTACTTGTTATGTTCGACCCCAAACATAACCCTATGGGATTCGTCCCATTGTTGGAGATTGATACTTTTTCTCATTAATCTCTAACGTACCACCGATCTACTTATCTTAAATAAGTTTATCGAGAGGTATTTTCTGCCAGAACTCGGTTTTTAAAATGGCGTCTGTGTTCGTCTCTGTGACTCCTAAACCAAAGGTTGAGCCCTTTGTTCCACTTTTGGCGGGCCTCTGTACAGAGACCCTCCAAAGTGGTGCCATTCTGTCTGGGTTACCTCAGGGGTGTGGGAGGGGGTTTAGGCACCCTGGACCGAGTTGCCTTGCCAACTCACATCGCACTCTGGAGTGATTGGCCCAGGTGGTGAGCCTTCCCGCTCACCACTTAGCATGTGTTGATTGACAGCTAGGCTGAATGAATGGGGGTTTTCTACATAAAAGCAGGGCTTTTGGGACTGGATCTTCAGAAGTCGCCACAGGACCTAAGAATCCGACGAGGGTAATGCTGAGCCGACCTGCAACGACGATACCTCCGGTGGAGCCCTGCTGAGCCGACTCACCACTTCCCGACGACAGAAGAGATCTCCCTGACGGAGAGTCTCTTCACCTGACTGGTGGGAACAACCAGTCTCCTTTACTTTTTATTCGCCTCAGGACGCAGTGGTCGAATTGCCCGTGCAGAGCACCTCGGCAACCGGATAGCCACTACCCCTGTACCGCGACCAAAAGGTGGTGCCTTATGACGGAGCACTCCGTGGCTGGTCTCTTCCCTGGTGGTGCACCGGACTTCACTTTCCTTCGACGACGAGATCATCTCTACTCTTGGCCAAGACCCGACGTGCATCCACCACCAGGAACAACTGCCCCCGCCGGAGCTGCCCTCCACAACAAGGTACCGTGTCCCCCTGGCTTCCCTTTCATTCGGTTCGAGTGAGGTGTCTTAATCATCTCCGTTCCGCTGGGTCGCCTCCAAGCTTTGCTCATTCTTTGTTCTGAACTGGTTCAATCTGCCGATAACAATTTGCTATAAAGACTTGAATGCATCTCCACTAGAGACTTTTTGGGACATCGTGCCTTGCCTCTCTCCGAGTGGGCCTGGCCTCAGAACTTTATGAACTATTGTAATTCTTGCCTTCCTGCCTTGCATTTTATCCACGTAGGATTGAACTGTGTTGACTGCATAACCTGCCTATCTTTTTCTCTCCCTTCCTAACTAATTTTCGAGTGTCATCTAGGTTGAGGTATACACCTCTGTCTGAAAATAAGTGGTACCGGTAGAACCTAGAGTTGTCGATATTTTGCTAGGGGGATTGATCGTTTTGTACTCCGTAGAGTAATTGTGTTTGATTTGTTTGCCGTGATTTGCTTTAATGTTTTCCATAGATGTTGTGTTATAAATAAATACCTTACTATCTTACACTAAGCCTCGTTGCGTGTTTGCTTGTCTTGTGGTGAAGAATTGCTCTATGTTGTATACTCCACATACTGACCAACTTTTCTTGAGAGAAGTCTGACTGCTCAGCCACAGCTACCAAGTGAATCTGTGTGGTACAGACTGCTACCAAGTGGGTTCACCGCCAACGCCTGTAGTCCTAAATCTTTTGCAGTGGTCCCAGAGGGAACTGCACAGGTTTCCGCCTAACAGACACTCTCTGTCCTGGGTCCTCCTGCCCTCCGGCCGATGCCTGCCCCTCCGATGTTGAAGGCCCCGAGCCTTCATGGCTCCCACCACGTTGCTGCTGCTGCTGTGCCTCTGCCCGTGCACTGCCTCCTGCTGCCTGCACATCCTCCGCTGGCTGGGGTGCAGTCGTGGATGTGGCCACCCCTGCTGGACATCCGACTCCCGACTGTGGCAGGGATGCCTCCTCCACCAGCCTGGCCACACCGTCAGAGGCAGCTCCACAGGGCACCCAGGTGACTGATGGGTGGGAAGATGGCACAGAGGACGACTGGCGCGTAAGGGGTCCAGTTGAGTAGGGGGTCGTAGCAAGCCCCATCAGACGGAGGAATCCGGCCTGGGTGACCTGTCCCAGCAGGCTGACGTGGTCAACGAGCCATTCGAGATGATGTGCAGTCTCCTCATGAAAAGACTGCAGGTCACCTTGCATGGCCCGTTGACGCAATGCCACACCAGCCAGGACAGGCTCAACCCGGACCTGGATAGCCACGTCCGCAGGCAGAGGAAGGCCAGTTGACGTGAGCTCATCCCCTGCCTGAAGACGGGTCTGGACGTAGGCATCCCTGCTGGTGCAAGATGATGCAGGGACAGGATCAGGGATAGGATTGCACACAGGCACCTCCGCGGCGGCCTGTGCTGCCTCCGGTCCCTGGTCCTGCACTGCACCACTAGCACCAGTGGGATCCCAACCTCCAGACCCCGTCTCTGGTGCTTGCACGGCCTCCTCCTCCACCAAACCCCCCACCAACCTGGATGACTTCGTGCCATCTTCCCCTGTTGGGCCCTGTGGGGTCCCAGCTGCCCCTTCTGCTGCCGAGGAGTCCAACTCCAACCTCTGCCTCTTGGACCTCCCCCCGGCAGCTGCGGCCTGGGACGCGGCACCGGACTCCTCACTCCCCGACGAGATCACAACATGGGAGGGGAGCCGGGCCTTGCGTCTCCGGCTGGCGGTGGGATCCCCGAAACTGTGCTCCACAGCACCTTCTCAGCCCTCTTCATCAGTTGACGCTGCAGACAGGGAGAAATAAAACACAGGCATCAGGGCACTGTACAATGGACACATACACACATGACAGTTGTACATGAGTGGCATTGGCAAACCTCAGACATGTCATCACAATCCCCAACACACATGTCATTACAACTCGCACACATGAGCCATACCACAGCCATATCGCAACTGCCAGCACCATCCATACACATACAACAGCATGAGCAGCCAAAGGTGAGCCAGACATCACATGCAACACAGGAAGTGCACCACACATGTACACACACCACCACACTTGCATGCATGTGTACACCTCTGCCAAGTGTTGCAGTGTTCAGACGGGCATCCATGTCACATCTGCCAATCATGCTTCCACATACCGCTGTCACATGCATCCATGTTGCATCACTGTTGCACCCTTGTCAAATACACACACATGCACATGTACACAGTGCTGATACATGCAGCCAAAAACAACATACATGCGTGACATCATGGACATGTCTACTTACATACACATTCATCCAAACATGTGTGTCCACACAACTGCATTTGGCATGCAAGCTGTTAGGTAAGATTTCCACAGGGCTGGTAAATCTTCCTTGCCTGGTTCAACTCCAGAACTTTTTGCTTTTCTAGTGAGATATTTTCCTTTAATACCTCAGTGAGTGGGAACCTTTTTCCACACTCACCTATCTTTAACTCTTTTTATGGGTGTCATTTTTAAGACTCTCCATAGTGTCTTTTCAAAGTTATCATGTCTAACAACTTATTGGCAATAAGTGCCTGTTGTTGCTGGGTTGCCCTAGGGGCTCCCCCTTTAACTTTCTTGTGCTAACCTTGAGTGAACTACAGTTCCCAAGGGTAGAAAGGATCTTTGGATCCCTTTTACATTTTATTCTGTGAAACCAGCACACCCCACCTTATGTGGAGTGCTGGGGAGATACAATGTATCCCCTTTCACATTTAAACTGTAACAATTCTGTTACAGTGACAAGCTTACCTTTAATGGCTGGTGGCAGTGATACCTTTTACTAATTTGGTGCACCTTTACCGCGTGCTGTAATCACAGCTGCAGTAAAGGCACCTAAGGGTGCTCATTTTTACCAAAATGGCCCATGTCTTCTTTTTCTGCCATTTTAGTGTTTCTTGTCGTTTCTTGTTCCTTCCCCTGACATCCAGGGTGGGAAAATCCTTTGTTTGAGTTTTGCCTTTGGCGGGAGTCCCCTGGACACCCCGCCCAGGCTCCAGTCAGTCTGTAAGCACAGAAAGTGGGGGAGGGGTCCCAAACTTCCCCCTCCTTTGTCTTAGGTCTTCCTTCAACTGGGCCAAATCCCAGTGGGGGGTTGGCTGTCCTGATTGGACAGCCAAACGCCCCTTTCTTGTAAAATGCGGGGAGAGAATGCAGAGGTTGTGTTGCAGTTCCTGATAAATACTGGAAACCTGGAAGCTGAAGTCATGTCGACCACTGGAACTGAAAACCGAAGACGATGACGAAGGAAAAGCGGCGGGAATGATTTCCAGCGGCCGGAGAGCCTGCTGTGTAACCGGAGCCTGCTGCAGCCCTTCCTTCCGATCAACCTGGGGACTCCGAAAACGACGACCCAAACCCAGAGCCTGGTGAGACCCACTAGACTCAAGACGACCTGTATTTTGAGCCATCCCACGGGTTGCTGTGACCTTGCGTTCTTGCAATACCCCAATACCCTGGGACCTCCAGCCACTGTGCGGTGCATGGTCTTCCGAATTCCGAATCTCGCTGAAACTTGGTGGGCATCTTGGTCTATCGCCAGAGACACGAATCGAGTCCAAAAAGTCCCCTCATATGAGTGCTGGACCTTTTAAACAACGAGAATTCAACCGTGATTTTCTGTCTCCTTCTGTGCTCCTTGAAAAGGTGCCAAACCCGTAGAACCGCATTCAGCCACGAGAGAAATCTTGCCTAGAGCCTTCTTCATTGATCCTTGCTGCAAAGTCCCTTCTGAGGTCTTGTGTTCAGTCTCCAGGACAAGGAAAACAGTGACCGGGTATTTGGCTGCAGTCCCTGAAGTTCTCCTGCTGCAATCTCTTCTTCATTGCTGAGGTACTGTGTTGGCTTGGGTATATAATTACCTTAAGCCTGTTGGGATTTCTGTGTAGTCCTGGGGTGTTTTCTGTGATTGGGAAGTTCCTCGTCTAGTACACCCAGTCCCACTGCTAGAATCCTGCTGGGGTGTCTTCTGTGAAGCCCCTGGACCCTCTTCTAACCCTAGAAGTAAAGTACTAACTTGTTTGCCCAGTTTTCCTAAGGAAACTCTGACTTTTGCTACTAAAGAACTTATTCTAACACTGCCTGTTGGTCACTAGTCCTAGTGACCCCCCTTCTGCCACTGAGAACACTCATGCTCTAAGGGAAAAGACTTTGAAGGGATTGGGACTTCTGCCTAGAAAAGAAATCAAGTGTTTTTACTTACTTGTAAAGAGTTGGTTGGTAACTGTAATTCTAAGAGTGAACAGTTACAAAAGTTCTTACTGATCTTGGATGTGTGATGCACTATTCTTAAAAGTATGGTTAACATCTTTCCTTCGTTAGCCACTCATTTGCCAGTCTAAAAGAAAGTAGATGTGAAGGTATTTTACTCTCCTGTGATTAGGTTGTGCCTCTTTACAAAAGTAATGTGTTGGTTTCACCAGATTATTCCGTGAAAAACTGCACGTCCGCATGTAATACGAGGAAAGGGCCCATGCGCGTAAGCGCGCGTGGAAAACTGCACGTCCGCGTGTAATACGAGGAAAGGCCCTTAGCGCGTATGCACGGCAGCACACATATGCGATTTCATTGGACCAAAGGCCCTTAGCACGTGAGTGCGTCTGTGACGTGACGCGCACGGGTGTTTCCCTCATTGCACGTGATGACAGAACACCCGTGGATTTTCACCAATCGCGTGTGAAAGTTACCGGCACCCCGGAACACACGTACCCAGGCTAATCGCGTGTGGAACTTCCCGCGCACCCCGAAACACATGTACCCAGGCCAATCGCGTGTACGCTCACTCCCCTCCAATCACACGTGATGACACTCGGACCTACAGTCTTACCACGTATCCGAATACGGGAAACCCGCGCACGGCAAAAGATGTGCACAGGCGTCAACGCGTCCGCCCACACGAAGGCAGGCAGAGGCATCCCGTGCACAGCATAAAAGTGCGCGCAAACAACAAATGCGTATATACAGCTACGATGAATGCCCCATTTGTCGCTGCACTGATCGTGGGACACCGCAGGAGGAGGAGAATAGCCAGGGCACGCATTTTCGCACCACGGACAAGCCTTTTTGGGATGCCTGACGACCAGGTCTACGGCAGGTATAGGTTTCCACCACATATCATCCTAGACCTGGTCAGGGAGTGGGAAGATGACCTCACATCCCCCACCCTTTGCTCCCAAGCATTGAGCCCCTTGGAGAAGCTGCTCAATGTCCTGCATTTTTTGGCCACTGGGTCATTTCAGCGGACCACTGCCATAGTGGGGGGGGTCTCACAGGCCACGCAGTCACGCTGCCTACACCAGGTACTGGCAATCATGACTGCGCGCCCCTCAGTCCGCAGGCACATATACATGCCCAGAACACCCGCAGAAAGGCAGGCCGTTGTCCTGGATTTTTTCATGGCGGCACACTTTCCCAAAGTGCTCAGTGCCATAGATTGCACCCATGTGGCCCTACGTCCACCTAGGGCCATTGAGCACATCTACCGAAACAGCAAGCACTGGCATTCCATCAATGTACAGGTGGTATGTGATGCAAAGGGAATCATCACCTCTGTCTATGCAAACTACCCTGGCTCCACCCATGACAGTTTCATATACAGAATGTCCGCCCTGAACCGGGCCCTGGAAGCTGGGCAGCATGGCGACACATGGCTCCTAGGTCAGTACAAATGCCCTTGCACATGCATGCAAGTCACACACAGACAAATATCCAAACCCTAATAATCTCAACTATTATCACCTCCCCAGGGGACAGTGCCTACCCTCTGAACAACCACATGATGACGCCAATGCGGAACCCCACCACACCACCCCAGGTAAGATACAACGCCGCCCATATTGCAACCAGGGGCATAGTGGAACGCACATTCGGAGTGCTCAAGTCACGTTTCCGCTCCCTTGACCGCTCTGGTGGGAAACTACTCTATGCACCACCAGTAGTGTGCAGGATCACTGTGGCAGCATGTGTCCTGCACAATGTTGCAACATGGCAGGGCGTCCCAGTGGACATGGTGGTGCCCCCACATCCCCAAACACAGGCACAGGCGCTGCCTATGGGAGGGGACAGGGCACGTGGCGAGGAAGCCCGGACCCAGCTTGTGGCCACATTTTTCACCTAAACTCCCACCCCTGCGGAGTGCACACAGGCCTGGCACATACCAGGTGACAATCGATGATGACAAAGAGACAGTCAACTGTCACAACCCTACCACCCTGAGATAGTTGCCTTGGAAGTGCCACATCGTCTGCATCCGTAGCTACCTAAACACAATGTTGCAACACGGCAGGGCGTCCCGGTGGACATGGTGGTGCCCCCACATCCCCAACCACAGGCACAGGCGCTGCCCATGGGAGGGGACAGGGCACGTGGCGAGGAAGCCCAGACCCAGCTTGTGGCCACATTTTTCACCTAAACTCCCACCCCTGCAGAGTGCACACAGGCCTGGCACATATCAGGTGACAATCGATGATGACAAAGAGACAGTCAACTGTCACAGCCCTACCACCCTGAGATAGTTGCCATGGAAGTGCCACATCGTCTGCATCCCTAGCTACTTAAACACAAGCTATCCTGTGTGACCAAAAGGCATACATATGACATATGACATGATATGGGCCATACACAAGTATTCCAAGGCGCAATGAGGCAGGGAGGGGGGAACAAGGGAACACAGAGAACGGTACTACTAGGCCAGGTGTCATTGAGATCGTGCAAGTGCAGGGGTAGGGGGAAGGGAAAAGTGCAAGGGGAAGGGTGGGGGGGAGTCCAGTACAGGGGAAGAAGCCCAAAAAAATAATACATAGGTCGCCTGGTGGCAACTACAAAGGTAAGTGCAGACAAGTGCTGGGAAGGGAGGGCTGTAGGGATAGAGAGACAGTACTGCAGTGCAGGGTTTGCCAGGGAGGCAGTGCAAGTGGAGAGTGGCTGGGCCAGGGACCGAGGTCGGTGAGAGTGGCCCAGTTGCAGCTCCTGTGCAGTTCCAGTGAAGAATTCTGCAAGGGAGAGGCAGAGAGTAAGCAGAAGCAAAGAGGAAGGTCTTGAGGTGCTTCCACACTGGAGATGGTTCCCCTCAAGTTCAAGTCAGGCCGGAAGTCTGTTCCATGGGGAGGGCCCTGCTGCGGAGAGAAATCTACCCCCATCTAGTTGCTCTGAGAAGCGGATGACCCGGACATGCAAGGTGTGCATCACACACACCTGCAAAACAGGCCATGGCCATCACTGTCAATGTCACTCAAACCCTCCCAAACATCAACATGACATGGCAAGCAATACCCATACACCAACGCAGTAACGATAAGGTACACATTGCCATGTCCTAAATGTACAGTGGCATCGGACCCTGCTGCCTGACCCGGAATCAGATGAAATGACAGACCAACAAAATCTCCCACCCAAAATAAGCCATTTCCAAATGCATTACAACAGTCGTAGACGTAACATCACAATGAATGCCTGTCTACATGCACATTATGCATTGCAAAATCAACACTGCAGCTCATGTGTGCAGTGTCCTACTCCTGCATCACACTGCTCAGCGCACAGCACAGTGAACAGCCATTGTGTGTGATGCACACCCTGAGCATCACATCTAAGTGACAGACCACATCAAACATCAAATTAGGCATGTACTGGATCCATAATCGGTCACAGAACATGTGCTGCCGGGACACAGTGGGCACCAGAAGGCAAACAGTGTACACATGGATATGCAAGGGTGGGAGTACATGTAGTGCATCAGAGTGCAAGTGTGTGGTTCTGCAAGGACATGCACTCCACATATGCATGTGCACTCAAGTGACCATCAATGTTCCCTACACATCACATGTGAACATCCACCATGTGTACACCCCAGCATGTCAAACCACAACTATCCCCTCGCACCTGAAAGGAAAACACAACACATGAACAGGCATTGATCAGCAGAACACAACATGTACATAGGATACTACCATTACTATGTCAGAGTTCCCATCACACTGCAGGGCAAGGCAACTATCAACAACAACCCCCCCCCCTCCCTCACAAATGACCATGACCCACTGAACAACTGCACCTGGGTCATGGAGCCTCCAAACCTCAATTCCACCTGGCCACAGGATCACCTTTACCCTTCATCACCATCTCCCACCTTGTGTGTAAAAAGATGCCTGAACCCTCAGAATCCACACTCATTTCCAAAATCACAAAATCCAAGGCATAAAAACGAACCCAAACACCCTCCAGTAGATGACTTGACGTAGCAGTACCTCACAAAGGCCAAGTACTACCACAATGATGCAACAACCAAGGTAGCACAGCAAAACAATGTCACAACAGGATGTGAGACATGTGTGGTACATGACATAGGATGATGCACCATGAATGGATGTGTACTGTCACAGGTCCCCTGTACAGGCGCGGGAGTGTCACGAAACAACCACCCCCACCATGTCCCGGGTGCCTGCAAGGTCAAACTCACACAGGCCCCTGAGACCCTAGTGGGGAATGAGGTTCAGGGATATGCAGTCGGGACAGGTGTTGACACACTGGATGACTGGAATGAGTGGCAGGAGAGGGGAGGAGGAATGACACATGAAACTAGGGAATGCACGAAAATGTACAACCTGCATGAACACATACACAATCCAAACAAACTTGGACATCATTGTCATGGCCTTCTGTAGTCCAGGCTCAGGAGTGGTACGAACCAACCACCCTCTCTAGGGTTTTGGCGCCTGCAAGTTCGGGGCTTACACAGGCATCCGCAACCCCAGTGGGGAAAGAGGGTCAGGGAATGTTGCTTGGATAGGCACGGGAAGCAGGAACACTGGGTAGAGGGTACAGGTTTCAAAATTGCATAGGATCACGGGTGATTAGGGAGAAAAAACATACCAAATTGAACCACACATACATCCATGCATCAGTACACTCCCCAGCAAGCCTATGCAGAGCAGTTCGTAAGAAAAACAACAAGACACTTAGCTCTGGTTTTGAGTGCTGGCCTCCTGCCTGCGCACTCTCAGGTCCGGTTACAGGAGCACTGCAATGCTGCAAAGAGAGCCACAGTCAACAACCTGTAAGTGCCAATTACACAAAAACACAACACCAAACATGCCCCATAGCAACAAACTACTCTACAAACAGACAATCTGTGCTCGATGCTTCGTACCCATATATAACATCACCCCTGTGACGGGTCATACACAGTCAATGCAGTAAGTCAGCCGCTGGTGGGTGCGTGGCAAATGGAACACCAATGTGTCACAATTCACACAACATGCAATGTTCCCTGGGTAAGCAGACAGACCCATATAGCAAGCCATGACTACAGAGCAAGTTGCGTACCACCATGACCGAAACAAAGTTGGCAGTGCATTTATCATGAAGTACGTGGAAAAGACATGCACTGCACCCGAGTATGTCCCTTGCTGTATGTCCCTGTGAGCTGCCCCTTTCCATGTCTCGGAAGGCTACATGGTTGATACAAGTGCCTCAATGGACCTTGGTGTACCGGAGGGTATGTGCCACTGCCCCTGCATGTGTCCCAGACAACCCTACTATCAACAGCCATCAGTCCACAAACACATCTGAGCTGCATTGTGTGCTTCAACACCAATATTCGTCTAAGCTCACCCTCAGTGCTGTGACTAAGCCTGCATGTGCAACTCGCCTGGTGCAAGCTTTGCTGTGTCGTGGCCCCCCTGTGATGCTCACCTTGCCTGGAGTTCCTTGGAACATGTCAGCAGTTCTAGGATGTGGGTCTGCAATCACTGTGCCTCTGCTTGTGCACACATGTGCATGTGGGCACCAACAAACAGGTCCAGAATTCCGTTGTCCAATGGGCCATGTCTGCTGGCAAAGGTACCCTGGAGGCTCATCCCCCTGCAGAAAGGGCATGAAACACATGATTAATTCTTCAAAGTCATCTGTGTGTGTCTCATCAGGCATCTCATTACTTGACCATGTCAGAGAGTCACATCGCGAATCACACCATCAGTCCGTCTTTCACCTCCAAAGTGTGGAACACTATCTACAGCATGAATTGCAACAAGCACGTGTACAGGAAAGATATGAAACATACTACACAATGCATAGCAATCAATGTCCACATTAATCATGACACACCCCATCTAGCAAAAGCTGAACAGTGGACAATGACACCTAAATCATCCCCACTAGGGGTGTCAACACAAGTCACACAGCACCAGACATGCCACAGATATGACAGTCCAAAGCCCTTGTGTAATATTCTGTAACACCGAACCATCCTTGCGAGCCCATGGATAAGGGAGGCAGGAGTGGCATATGTGAGTCAAGGACCCCAAGCAGCAAACACATACACAAGACAACCATGAAGGGCCCAGCTGGAACAGACAGTAGATGCCTTCAAAAGCCACAAAGCACCACACCGTCACATGAAAGCACAATAGACTAGCAATTTTAAACTAACTCAACTATTAACTAATTACACTAACTATGGAAAACCTACATTACCTATTTAAACTAACTATCAAACAGAAACTTAACTAACTAAACTAAAAGAAAAATAAAAAATGGCCACATACGACCCGGGGGGGAGGGGAGGCACCCAGGAGGGGGGAGGTACAGGGTGCTGCTCAACATCCACATGCGATGATGCTGAGCCAAAAAAAAAATCCTCCATGGGCTCAACGCCTGCACAGCACGACCTATGTGGGAGATAGATGGTCGTCCGAGTCTGGCTCATCCTGGAAAGTAGGACGTGGCACAGTAGCCTGGCCACGCCTAGCCGCAGCTTGCCCCTCGTCGGCAGCAAGTCTGCCGGACGGGTGAGCCTGGTTCTGTGTGGCGATGTGACGTAGGTCTGCATGTAGAACCTCACGTGATACACGTGCTTCCTCTTGCAAGGTAGCACGTGTAACACAGAGTTCCTCCTGCAAGGCCTGGCTGGACAACCGCTGCACCTCCCGGCAAGCCTGTAGCTCAGCCGAGATGGTACGTCCAATCTGTGCAAACCTCTCCTCTGCCTGCTGCCTCTGGGACATCATAAGGACACCCAGAGTGGATCTGAGGGAAGCATACTCCTCCCTCAGGGCATCCATGTGCGCCTCTGCGTGAGCAGCAATTGCTTGACGCAGAGACGACATTTCAGCCTGGCGTGCCCTGTCTGAGGCCGCCATGCCCAGCCTGAGCGAGCGGGCCGTGGACCGTGCCGCCTGCTCCTGGAGAAGCACCTGCCTAGCAGGGGGGTGCACAGATCGGGCCACACGCTCCATGCTCTTATCGATGTTCTCCATTGCTGCCCCCTGCCGTTCGGAATTGGCAGTCATGTCTTGCTCCCACTCAGTATACAGCGGTTGCGCGCGGCGACCGCGTTGCCGGGCTTGACCCCTGCGGGACCCAAGGACCGGGGGTCCTCGCTGTGTTGGCACCGCCTGCAGCTGCACAACTACATGCCCCCGTCGACGTGATGTCCCAGGCACATCAGTGACTGGTGTGGAGGGTGACCCTGCGTCCCGATCCACCACGGGCGGAGGAACCAAGACTGTCTGATCCCTCAGTGCAGGTGTCGCAGACAGAGGAGTGTCCACCTCAGAATCACTCACCCCTGACACATGGACTTGATGCTCATCCAACTCAACATGGACGTTAGAGTCGTCATCAATGCTGGACTCATAGGCAGCCAGAGACAAGATGGACTGCAGCACTTGGGGGTTTTCGTGGCCTACCACCCCACGACCCCCACTAGTGCCGGGTTGATGTGGTGTTACCAACTCTGTGTCTGGCATGACAACACCATCCTCCGCCTCCATTGCGTCATCACCTGAAAAATAGAGAGAAAAAGGTCAATACACATGTCAGAAGCACACGACACACACAAACACCGACAGCAAAGGCATCCGGCAGACATGTGACACACAACATATGACCTGGCATGCATGCTGGGTCTACTTTGAATAGCTTCTGTGATCAGACCTGTTTAAAGGTGGCAGTTTCCATGGAAGTGGGTCTATGCAGTGCAGAAAATGTGTACGCCACTCACTACCTACATGTACAAGCACTACATGGTGTGTGCCAGGAAATGTGAAGGCAGTGCAATGTCAAATTCAGACATCACGTGCATTGTGCATTCAGTGTGTACCATGTCTAGAAGCCAAGCACCCCTCCACCCCAGTACCAAAGCAGGGATGCCTAGCATGGTATCAAAAGGCTGACCATACACCTGTGTATTGACAGGCAGTGTTGACTGGCATCAACAGCTTAATGTGATTCAAATTACAACACTGCAAATGATGCTGGGACAGTGGGCAGGACACATGATGAAAACTCCGGAGGCCGCCCACGTGTGAAGAAGACACAAGAGTTGGACAGAGTCATTGGCCATTGAACAGGCTGAGGCC
Source organism: Ambystoma mexicanum (assembly GCF_040938575.1). NCBI lineage: Eukaryota > Metazoa > Chordata > Amphibia > Caudata > Ambystomatidae > Ambystoma > Ambystoma mexicanum. The sequence continues at coordinate 1,393,203,319 of NC_090933.1, read as the reverse complement.
TGTGAGCCACACAGATTGTCAGGGCCTAAACATGTGTGCAACGCAGGACTGAGCCACAGTTGACAAGGGGAGGCCGATGAGATGGCAGGCAATGTATGTAACCAAGGACTCATATTACAGTGATCATCCAGTCAAGGACACATAGGGGCATGCGTGCAATGCACATGGAGCATGAATGGGCACTCATGTCCCTGCGGGACATCTGACCCATGCACAGTACAAGTGAGATACCCTGCATCGAGTACTAAGTCTGTACCACACGGCATATGTCTGGCAGTTTCTACGCTGGAAGTTAGCATCTACACAGGACAAATGAACAAGAAACTACACATTGGCAAGATTGAAGCAGACTAGTGCAAAGGTGGAACTGGAGTGCAGAGTGGCGGAGGAGGGGCAAAGGAGCATGCCCACATGGAGTCCCGCATGCAGGCAGAGGAGACATGCATGACGGTAGCATTGCATTACTTACACATCAGAACCATGTACACGTCACATGTAGCAGCAATCATGCACAACACATCCCACAAGTGAAACACACACGTCCTCAACAAACACGCATCAACACTCACTGGACTGGGCATCAAAGTCCAGCATCTCTCCCACTCCTTCGACCAATTCAGGTGGTATGAACTCTGCAACGAGAGCCTCATGCGGAGTGAGTTCTTCCTCCTCTGGTGCAGGCCCACCGCCAGTAACCAGAGTCAAGTTGTAATTTGAGGCACGCTTGGCCTTAGTGCTGCGCTTGATGTCATTCCAACGCTTTTTGCACTCCTGCGCCATGCGCACCTCATGGCCGAATGAACTGACATGTTCCACACATGCTTCCAGTGGGTGTCACGTTGGGCAGCCGTAGTCTGACTATTGGCACCCACTAGCATGTCACGGCTGTGGCCACGCACGTAGTCCACGAGGAAGTCCAGTTCCTGCTTACAGAAAGGCTTCTTCCTCGACGTGCAGGAGGTCGTGGCTGTGTGTGGGGTCCCAGCCTGTGCTGCAGGTGCAACCTTCCTCCTCTTGGACTGTGGCGCAGACCCTGGCTGGCTAATGCCGCCCTGACCAGTATGGCTAGTGGGTTCGGTGGATTGAGCCAAGGGAGTGGCAGGTGGAGGGATGACCAAAGGCCTGACTTGTGTCAGTGGCAGCTGGGTGCCCACTAATGGACCCTGCACAGCAACATCAGCTGTGGCAGGGTCATTGACCGCAACGGTCCTGGTTGGCAGACTCACAACCGGGGTGCTGTTGGGTGCATCTGCCCCTGCACTTGCCAACACCCGGCTGTTCGGGGCAGCAGATGAAATGACTGCCCCAGGGACACGTGTCTTGGTCTGAGCAGCCCGGCCTGCCCCTATGGTTTCCCGCCTGGCCTGTTGGAGATCTACCAAGGGCTCTTCAAGTGCCAACACAGCCTGCGCTGGCAGACCCTGAGCCTGGGTGGCGGTGTCCACAGCTGCACCTGCAGCTACCAATACCCCTGGGCCCATGGCAGTCGATGGAACGGACTGCCGGGTCATATGGGTGCCAGTGCCAGATGCAGGAGCTGCATCCCCCGGAACCACAGGGGGTGGTGGCATGGCTGCACCAACACATGGCACAACATTGTGCTCAAGTGGCGCACCCCTGCCTCTTACCCCTCTGTGGCTGCCCTGGACACCCTGGAGTCCCCCTACTCCCTGGTCACCACGGCCACGTCCCCGACCACGCCCGCCACGAGGAATACGCCCAGCTGAGGCGCCCCTCACCTTTGGTGGCCTCCCAACCATGGCACAGATGTAGTAGTGCTGGCACAGATGGAGTGGTGCCAATGCGAGGTGTACAGCACAATTGACCTTGGCAATTGGGGTGAAGGGGGTGGGAAGCAAGATGTTAACAGCCCCCCTGCACCTGCAAGGCTGTATGTGACCCCGGTGATGTGGTGACGGGTCACGCAACGCTCAGGCACCCCAAAACTGCAATAAAACCGTGCACGCAACCCTGCAGCCTACGTGCGTGGATTCAACCTCCCGCAGTACGCGGTGGCACCCAGTAACACGAATAACGCGTACGCGTGGGACACGCAGGCTACTATGACATCGAAAAGAGGTGCGATACACAGGGGCACCCGCAGTGGGAAAAAGAGCGTGTGCGACTCACCGTCTGACTAGCGTGATGCAGAAAAACACGCGTAGCCAATACCCCCGCCAAAAGAAGAGATACGTCCTTGATAGCTGTGAAGTTGTGATGGCGCGCGAAACAACAGGAAGCAGCAACACACGTCGGTCTCCACGAAAGGCACGTACAGTGAACTGCTGGGCCCGCTCACCTTTAACCCGTGCTGAGGGAAACGCACGCGCGCGTCATGTCACTTACGTGCATGGGCCCTTTCCTCGTATTACACGCGGACGTGCAGTTTTTCACACGCGCTTACGCGCACTGGCCCTTTCCTTGTATTGCACGCGGATGTGCAGTTTTCCACGCGCTCTTACGCGCATGGGCCCTTTCCTCGTATTACACGCGGACGTGCATTTTTTCACGCACGCTGAAATGCCCATGCACCTCTGTACGCGTCACGTCACAGTGGCGCTTGCGCTTGAGGGGCATTCTGTCCAATGAAAATGCGTTTGTGTGCAGACGCGCTTATGCGCTAAGGGCCTTTCCTCGAATTACACGCTGACGTGCAGATTTTTCATGTGCCAAATCACTCCGTATCAAGCTGGCCACGCGTAAGCACACGGAAGACCACGCTCCTGCCCAGAAGGCCGAACTACTGCCCCCCAGAGCCCCAAGCACGCTCCCAACGCCATCTTCTGCTGCCTGACTGCCTGCTGCCCACGTGCCCTGCCATTTGCTGCCTGCACATCAGCCAGGGGTGCTGTTGCTGTGACCACCCCTGCTGGAACCGAAGACTCCCGACTGGGATTCCATCGCTCCGCAGCCCAGCCCCAAGACCCAGTTGCCCACCCACTCCTGCCTCTGGGGTTATCATGTCGGCGCAAACACCATCTTCGACCACTGACAACCCCCGGCCAGAGAGGCAGAGGGGCACCAGCTTCAGTGCCACCGAAGTTGGTGTCCTGGTGGAGCAAGTCCTGGGGCAGTATGATGCCCTCTTCGGAAGTTCCCACGCCGACAAGGAAGGACGGACTCGGATCTGGACTGACATCGTGACTGCCATCAACGCGGAGGGGGTGGCAGTCCGCGACTTACAATATGTCAAGAAGCGCTGGGAGGACTTCAGGTCCAGGACCCTGAACAAGGCCCGGCGCCTCTTGAAGGCAGCGGATGCCAAGGGGCGCCGGTGCCACTTGTCGGAAGAACAGATGAGGGTCCTGGAACGCATATCCCCAGCGCTCCACGTCCAGGTCCTTGAGAGGAAGACCCGTCTGGAGTCGAGCGGTGAGTGTACATGCATCCTGATTGTGAGCAGTGCGTGTGGTGATTATTCAGTAGTGTGCAGGTTGCACATCTGTTTGTATGGGGTCGAGTATGGGTGGGGGTGTACAGGGCCGTGGGGCTAACACATGCGAGGGCTGGAATGTGTGAGACATGGATGGTGCTTGTGTGTGTAGGCTTGCATGCCAAATGCAGTTGTGTGGGCACACATGTTTGGATGAATGTGTATGTAAGTAGACATGTCTGTGATGTCACGCATGTATGTTGTTTTTGGCTGCATGTATCAGCACTGTGTACATGTGCATGTGTGTGTATTTGACAAGGGTGCAACAGTGATGCAACATGGATGCATGTGACAGCGGTATGTGGAAGTCTGATTGGCAGATGTGACATGGATGCCCGTCTGAACACTGCGACACTTGGCAGATGTGTACACATGCATGCAAGTGTGGTGGTGTGTGTACATGTGTGGTGCACTTCCTGTGTTGCATGTGATGTCTGGCTCACCTTTGGCTGCTCATGCTGTTGTATGTGTATGGATGGTGGTGGCAGTTGCGATATGGCTGTGGTATAGCTCATGTGTGCGAGTTGTAATGACATGTGTGTTGGGGATTGTGATGACATGTCTGAGGGTTGCCAATGCCACTCATGTACAACTGTCATGTGTGTATGTGTCCATTGTACAGTGCCCTGATGCCTGTGTTTTGTTTCTCCCTGTCTGCAGCGTCAACTGATGAAGAGGGCGGAGAAGGTGCTGTGGAGCACAGCGGCGGGGATCCCACCGCCAGCCGGAGACGCAAGGCCCGGCTCCCCTCCCATGTTGTGATCTCGTCGGGGAGTGAGGAGTCCGGTGCCGCGTCCCAGGCCGCAGCTGCCGGGGGGAGGTCCAAGAGGCGGAGGTTGGAGTTGGACTCCTCGGCAGCAGAAGGGGCAGCTGGGACCCCACAGGGCCCAACAGGGGAAGATGGCACGGAGTCATCCAGGTTGGTGGGGGGTTTGGTGGAGGAGGAGGCCGTGCAAGCACCAGAGACGGGGTCTGGAGGTGCGGATCCCACTGGTGCTAGTGGTGCAGTGCAGGACCATGGACAGGAGGCAGCACAGGCCGCCGCGGAGGTGCCTGTGTGCAATCCTGTCCCTGATCCTGTCCCTGCATCATCTTGCACCAGCAGGGATGCCTACGTCCAGACCCGTTTTCAGGCAGGGGATGAGCTCACGTCAACTGGCCTTCCTCTGCCTGCGGACGTGGCTATCCAGGTCCGGGTCGAGCCTGTCCTGGCTGGTGTGGCATTGCGTAACGGGCCATGCGAGGTGACCTGCAGTCTTTTCATGAGGAGACTGCACGTCATCTCGAATGGCTCGTTGACCACGTCAGCCTGCTGGGACAGGTCACCCAGGCCGGATTCCTCCGTCTGATGGGGCTTGCTACGACCCCCTCCTCAACTGGACCCACTACGCGCCAGTCGTCCTCTGTGCCATCTTCCCACCCATCAGTCACCTGGGTGCCCTGTGGAGCTGCCTCTGACGGTGCGGCCAGGCTGGTGGAGGAGGCATCCCTGCCACAGTCGGGAGTCGGACGTCCAGCAGGGGTGGCCACATCTATGACTGCACCCCAGCCAGCGGAGGATGTGCAGGCAGCAGGAGGCAGTGCACGGGCAGAGGCACAGCAGCAGCAGCAACGTGGTGGGAGCCATGAAGGCTCGGGGCCTTCAACATCGGAGGGGTAGGCATCGGCCGGAGGGCAGGAGGACCCAGGACAGAGAGTGTCTTCTGTGTGGCAGCGGTTGGGCCACGCCATAGATGCGGAGCGGCAGCGGGCGGAAGAGGCACGGCTCACAATGGTCAGGGTGGAAAACTCCATGCGGAGGTCCCTGAGGCGGGCCGAGTGCCTTGAGGCAATCCGCAGGGGTTTGGAGGTGGAGACGTCGACGGCCCTGCGGACCCTCGGGGCCATAGAGGAGGACCGCCTCTGGGACATTGAGGAGGAGTTCGATGATGCCCTGGCCCCGGACATCCACAAGTGAGCCGTGAAACTAGCCCGCTGCCCTTGTACATAGTTATGTAGGTAGTGTTAGGTTTCATTTTTGTTTTGATTTTATTTGGACCTTTCGGACATTGGCCACATTTTTGTATATAGTTTATTTTATTAGTTAGTGTAGTTAGATAGGTTTCCTTTCTTTTGTTGGGATAATGGACCCTGGCTTGTCACCATGTACATAGTTCACTGTTGGATTGTATTTTTTTTTCACTTTTTAACCATGGAGCAATGGCTTTCTTTTTTAGTTCCCATTGGATTTTGTTTTGTGGACATTGACTTTGGACAACATTACTTTGGAATTTTATTTTTGGTTTTGCTTTTTTTCACGGACATGCTTCTTTTAATTTTTGTACATTCACATTTCTTCATTTTTTATTCTATTTATGTTTCCTTTAATACATATATTTTTTTGGTGAACTTCAATGTGTGGTATCTCATTGGTTTCATGCATTTCATGATATGTGTTTTGAGATTCACTGACACCCATTGGGTGTATGTGAGGGAAATGTGTTTGTTTCGGAACTTGCAATTGGTGTTCTGTGATGTAATTGCAAATTATGAGTGGGTGGATGCAATACTCGGGTGGGTGTTTTGCATTTGGAGGCTGACCATAGGGACCAGGGATCTAGATTGTGATGACATGTTGGCTGGGGAACATGAGTTGCACATGGGTGGGGGCCTGCTGGCAGGTGCCCCACAGTGCTGGGGGGTGGGGTTGGTGGGGAACATGAGTTGGACATGGGTGGGGGCCTGCTGGCAGGTGCCCCACAGTGCTGGGGGGCGGGGGGGTGGGGAACATGAGTTGGACATGGGTGGGGGCCTGCTGGCAGGTGCCCCACAGTGCTGGGGGTGGGGGTGGTGGGGAACATGAGTTGGACATGGGTGGGGGCCTGCTGGCAGGTGCCCCTGCACTGCTGGGGGGGTGGGGGTGGTGGGAGACATGGGTGGGGTCCTGGTGGAGGCTGCCCCTGGTGACTGGGGGGTGGGGGTGCTGGGAGACATGGGTGGGGGCCTGGTGGAGGCTTCCCCTGGTGGCTGGGGGGTGGGGGTGCTGGGAGACATGGGTGGGGGCCTGGTGGAGGGTGCCCCACAGTGCTGGGGGGTGGGGGTGCTGAGAGACATGGGTGGGGGCCTGGTGGAAGCTGCCCCTGGTGACTGGGGAGGTGGGGGTGGTGGGAGACATGGGTGGGGGCCTGGTGGAGGCTGCCCATGGTGGCTGGGGGGTGTGGGTGCTGGGAGACATGGGTGGGGGCCTGGTGGTGGGTGCCCCTGCACTGCTGGGGGGTGGGGGTGGTGGGAGACATGGGTGGGGGCCTGGTGGAGGGTGCACCACAGTGCTGGGGGTTGGGGGTGCTGGGAGACATGGGTGGGGGCCTGGTGGAGGCTGCCCCTGGTGGCTGGGGGGTGTGGGTGCTGGGAGACATGGGCGGGGGCCTGGTGGTGGGTGCCCCTGCACTGCTGGGGGGTGGGGGTGGTGGGAGACATGGGTGGGGGCCTGGTGGAGGGTGCCCCACAGTGCTGGGGGGTGGGGGTGCTGGGAGACATGGGTGGAGGCCTGGTGGAGGCTGCCCCTGGTGACTGGGGGCGTGGGGGTGGTGGGAGACATGGGTGGGGGCCTGGTGGAGGCTGCCCCTGGTGGCTGGGGGGTGGGGGTGCTGGGAGACATGGGTGGGGGCCTGGTGGAGGCTGCCCCTGGTGACTGGGGGGGTGGGGATGGTGGGAGACATGGGTGGGGGCCTGGTGGTGGGTGCCCCTGGTGGCTGGGGGGTGGGGGTGCTGGGGAACATGAGTTGGACATGGGTGGGTGCCTGCTGGCAGGTGCCCCACAGTGCTGGGGGGTGGGGGTGGTGGGGAACATGAGTTGGACATGGCTGGGGGCCTGCTGGCAGGTGCCCCACAGTGCTGGGGGGTGGGGGGGGAACATGAGTTGGACATGGGTGGGGGCCTGCTGGCAGGTGCCCCACAGTGCTGGGGGGTGGGGGTGGTGGGGAACATGAGTTGGACATGGGTGGGGGCCTGCTGGCAGGTGCCCCACAGTGCTGGGGGGTGGGGGTGGTGGGGAACATGAGTTGGACATGGGTGGGGGCCTGCTGGCAGGTGCCCCACAGTGCTGGGGGATGGGGGTGGTGGGGAACATGAGTTGTACATGGGTGGGGGCCTGCTGGCAGGTGCCCCACAGTGCTGGGGAGTGGGGGTGGTGGGGAACATGAGTTGGACATGGGTGGGGGCCTGCTGGCAGGTGCCCCACAGTGCTGGGGGGTGGGGGTGGTGGGGAACATGAGTTGGACATGGGTGGGGGGCTGCTGGCAGGTGCCCCTGCACTGCTGGGGGGGTGGGGGTCGTGGGAGACATGGGTGGGGCCTGGTGGAGGCTGCCCCTGCACTGCTGGGGGGTGGTGGGAGACATGGGTGGGGGCCTGTTGGTGGGTGCCCCTGGTGGCTGGGGGGTGGGGGTGCTGGGAGACATGGGTGGGGGCCTGGTGGAGGCTTCCCCTGGTGACTGGGGGGGTGGGGGTGATGGGAGACATGGGTGGGGGCCTGGTGAAGGCTGCCCCTGGTGGCTGGGGGGTGGGGGTGGTGGGAGACATGGGTGGGGGCCTGGTGGAGACTGCTCCTGCACTGCTGGGGGGTGGGGGTGGTGGGAGACATGGGTGGGGGCCTGGTGGTGGGTGCCCCTGCACTGCTGGGGGGTGGTGGGAGACATGGGTGGGGGCCTGGTAGAGGGTGCCCCACAGTGCTGGGGGGTGGGGGTGGTGGGATACATGGGTGGGGGCCTGGTGGAGGCTGCCCCTGGTGACTGGGGGGTGGGGGTGGTGGGAGACATGGGTGGGGGCCTGGTGGTGGGTGCCCCTGGTGGCTGGGGGGTGGGGTGGTGGGAGACATGGGTTGGTGCCTGGTGGTTGGTGCCCCTGGTGGCTGGGGGGTGGGGATGGTGGGAGACATGGGTGGGGGCCTGGTGGAGGGTACCTCACAGTGCTGCGGGGTGGGGGTGGTGGGAGACATGGGTGGGGGCCTGGTGGAGGCTGCCCCTGGTGACTGGGGGAGTGGGGGTGGTGGGAGACATGGGTGGGGGCCTGGTGGAGGCTGCCCCTGGTGACTGGGGGGGTGGGGGTGGTGGAAGACATGGGTGGGGGCCTGGTGGTGGGTGCCCCTTGTGGATGGGGGGTGGGGGTGCAGGGAGACATGGGCGGGGGCCTGGTGGTGGGTGCCCCTGCACTGCTGGGGGGCGGGGGTGTTGGGAGACATGGGTGGGGGCCTGGTGGTGGGTGCCCCTGCACTGCTGGGGGGTGGGGGTGCTGGGAGACGTGGGTGGGGGCCTGGTGGTGGGTGCCCCACAGTGCTGGGGGGTTGGGGGTGGTGGGAGACATGGGTGGAGGCCTGGTGGAGGCTGCCCCTGGTGGCTGGGGGGTGGGGGTGGTGCGAGAGATGGGTGGGGCCCTGGTGGAGGCTGCCCCTGGTGGCTGGGGGGTGGGGGTGCTGGGAGACATGGGTGGGGGCCTGGTGGAGGCTGGCTCTGCACTGCTGGGGGGTGGGGGTGCTGGGAGACATGGGTGGGGGCCTGGTGGTGGGTGCCCCACAGTGCTGGTGGTTGGGGATGGTGGGGAACATGAGTTGGACATGGGTGGGGGCCTGCTGGCAGGTTCCCCACAGTGCTGGGGAGTGAGGGTGGTGGGAGACATGAGTTGGACATGGGTGGGGGCCTGGTGGAGGCTGCCCCTGCACTGCTGGGGGGTGGGGGTGCTGGGAGACATGGGTGGGGGCCTGGTGGTGGGTGCCCCTGCACTGCTGGGGTGTGGGGGTGCTGGGAGACATGGGAGGGGGCCTGGTGGAGGGTGCCCCTGGTGACTGGGGGTGCAGGGGGACATGCGTTGGTGGGCAGTAGTGCAAGTTGACATCTGGGTTGGCTGGGGGTCATGGCCATGGTGGATGGTGTGCCTGCAGGACATGTGCAGGGTAGGCCCCTGTGGTGTGAGCCACCTGCAGGGGCGGTGGAGGGTGTAGAGGGAACACCTGGGAGGACCCACATGTGAAATTCACGTGTGGTGCTCCCCGCGCACCCCTGTAATACACGTACCCTGATGGAATCGCGTGTGGAACTTCCCGCACACTGTTAGGGAGAATTCTCTGTTCAGGCTGAATTTCCTAACCTAGTGAGTCCCCCAGCAGCTTTGCTGGATTTCTGGAGTTTGTTTTTTCCATCCTGCCAAGAGTGTGACCCTTTTTCTCCCACTCTTGGACATGTATGTGTATGATTCCTTTGAAATGACAATGTGTTCGATGGGCTATGGGGTCTTTTACTCCATAGGGTCTCATATGTTTTTCTATGTGTGTCACACTGCACCTTACGTGTCGTGACACGGGGGCGCCCTAGCAGGTTCCCCCACCATAGACTCCATACCCGGGGACTGACTACTGTCTCCCCGGGCATGTAAAGTCACCATTGGCTTTACTAGACCTAAATTTGCTAACAGAACTAGTACCAACCATCTTATTGTGGACGTGCTAGTAGGGGTAATTCGATTACTCCTGGATCTGTTACTCGAGGGGGCACTGTCCCCCCTCGTCGAGTTTTGGCTGGTGGCAGTGGAAACTACTTGTTATGTTCGACCCCGAGCATAACTCTATGGGATTTAATCCCATTGTTGAAGATTGATACTTTTCTTGTTAATCTCCAACGTACCACCGATCTACTTATCTTAAATAGGTTTATCGAGTGGTATTTTCTGCCAGAACTCGGTTTGTAAAATGGCGCCTGTGTTCGTCTCTGTGACTCCTAAACCAAAGGTCGAGCCCTTTGTTCCACTTTTGGCGGGCCTCTGGACAGAGACCCTCCAAAGTGGTGCCATTCTGTCTGGGTTACCTCAGGGGTGTGGGAGGGGGTTTAGACACCCTGGACCGAGTTGCCTTGCCAACTCAGGTCGCACTCTGGAGTGATTGGCCCAGGTGGTGAGCCTTCCTGCTCACCACTTAGCATGTGTTGATTGACAGCTAGGCTGAATGAATGGGGGGCGTATACATAAAAGCAGGGCTTTTGGGACTGGATCTTCAGAAGTCGCCACAGGACCTAAAGAATCCGACGAGGGTAACGCTGAGCCGACCTACACGACGACACCTCCGGTGGAGCCCTGCAGAATCGTCTCACAATCTCCCGACGACAGAGGAGATCTCCCTGCCGGAGAGTCTTTTCCCCTGGCTGGTGGGAACAACCAGTCTACTTCTTCTTTATACCTTTTATTCGCCACTATCCCTGTTCCGCGACTGAAAGGTGGTGCCTTGTGACGGAGCACTCCGCGGCTGGTCTCTTCCCTGGTGGTGCACCGGACTTCCTGATCTTCGACGTCGAGAGCATCTCTTCTCTTAGCCAAGACCCATCGTGCATCTACCACCAGGAACAACTGCCCCCGCCGGAGCTGCCCTCCACAACAAGGTACCGTACTCGCCTGGCTTCCCGTTGTTGATCGGTTCGTGTGAGGTATCTGATTCCTCTCCGTTCCGTTGGGTTGCCTTCAAGCTTTATTCGCTCTTTTTCTGAACTGGTTCCACCTGTCACTAACATTGTGCTACACAGACTTGAGCGTATCTTCACTGGAGACTTTCCAGGACATCGTGCCTTGCCTCTCACCGAGTGGGCCTGGCCGCTGAACTTTTACGATCTATTGTGATTATTGCATTCCTGCCTTGCATTTTTCCCGCTTCAGTACGAATCGTGTTGACTTCATTATCTGCCTATCTCTTTTCTCCCTTTTTCACGAGTATATTCGAGTGTCATCTAGGTTGGGGTATACACCTCTGTCTGCAAATAAGTGGTGCCGTAAAAAACCTAGAGTTGTCGATATTGTGTCTCAGGAGATCGAGCTATATTCCATTCCGCAGAGTAATTGCATTTTGATTTGTTTGCCGTGATTTGCCTTAGTATTTTTCATAGACGTTCTGTTATAAATAAATAACTTACTATCTTTATACTAAGCCTTGTTGCGTGCTTACTTGTTTTGCTGTGAGAAATTGCCCTATCTTGTATACTCCCTATACTGACCAACTTTTCTTGAGAGAAGTCTGACTGCTCAGCCACAGCTACCAATTGAATCTGTGTGGTACAGACTGCTACCAAGTGGGTTCATCGCAACACCTGTAGTCCTAAATCTTTTGCAGTGGTCCCAGAGGGAACTGCACAGGTTTCCGCCTAACACGCACCCCTGAAATGCACGTACCCTGCTTGCACGGGCCCAATCGCGTGTGGAACTTCCCGCGCACCCCTGGAATACACGTACCCTGATGGAATCGCGTGTGGAACTTCCTGTGCACCCCTGGAATACACGTACCCTGCTGATGTCGCGTGTGAAACTTCCCCCACACCCCAAAATACACGTACCATGATGAAATCGCGTCTGGAATTTCCCGCGCACCCCTGAAATACACGTGCCCTGCTGATGTCGCGTGTGAAACTTCCCCCACACCCCAAAATACACGTACCATGATGAAATCGCATGTAGAATTTCCCGCGCACCCCTGAAATACACGTACCCTGCTGAAATCGCATGAGGCACTTCCCGCGCACCCCTGAGATAGGCGTACCCCCAATCACATGTGGAAATTCCCGTGCACCCCTGAGATACACGTACCCTGCTGAAATCGCGTGTGGCACTTCCCGCGCACCCCTGAGATACGCGTACCCCCAATCGCGTGAGGAAATTCCCGCGCACCCCTGAAATACATGTACCCTGCTGAAATCGCGTGTGGCACTTCCCGCGCACCCCTGAGATACGCGTACCCTGCTCGCACAGGCCCAATCGCGTTTGGAAATTCCCGCGCACCCCTGAAATACACGTACCCTGCTGAAATCGCGTGTGGCCCTTCCCGCACCCCTGAGGTACGCGTACCCTGCGGAAATCGCGTGTGGAACTTCCCGCGCACCCCTGAAATACGCGTACCCTGCTCGCACAGGGCCAATCGCGTGAGGTACTTCCCGCACACCCTAGTGATACACGTAGCCTGCTTGCCGTGCTGGTACAGGGTTAGCGCAGCCCTTTGCGCTGGATTGGGTATATTGATGGCTTTTCCCTGCGCGAGAGGCGTTCTTGGGGGCGTAACTGGCGCTGCTGCAGTGTCGCTGCGCCACTGTGCGCCACGGCTGGTTTTGGTGGCTGGAATCCATGAATACGCTGTGCGCGGAAAAGGATTTTAGCGCACGCGGCTGGCGCAGGGATTCGCACGCGCACACTGTGCGCCAGCCGCGTGCGCCACTTGTGCGCTGAATTCTATGAATTACCCCCTAAAAGAGGATTACAATGTCATTGTGAGAACCTCCGACAAGGGCGGGAACATTGTTCTTTTGAAAACGGACGACTACATTCAAATAGCTATGAATCAATTGACTGACCTAGAATGTTATCAACCCCTTACAACGAATCCCACCAAGAAACTCCTCCTCCCCCCTCGGCTGACTCCCACCCTGACACAGCCCTCTCCATGCTCTATTCCGCTATATCTGATACTCTCGATATCCTTGCCCCCGTCATGAGAATCCGCCTGAAGCCCAAAGCCAAATGTAACTCCTGGTATGACTTGGATCTCGTCACCCTAAAACGCAAGTGCAGGGTGGCAGAGAGGAAATGGCGTGCTTCATGTTCATCCTCTGACAAACTGGCCTGCCGCCTGCTCCAAAGGCAATACCGGCTCTCCGTTCTCACCAAGAAGAGAGCCCTTATCCAAGCCTGCATCTCTGAGGCATCTAACAACTCGGCCGAACTCTTTAAAATCTGCAAGGAGCTGGCCAACCCTGCTGCAGTCTCTACCTCTCCGGTCCCCTCCCAGGCCCTCTGCACTGCACTGGCCTCGCACTTCATCTCAAAAACTCAGGACATCCTATCCTCGCTCTCCTCCTCTCTCCTCCCTCCCTCTCTTCCCGGCTCTTCCTCTTGCTCTCTTGCAGCCGCCCCTCCGTCCTCCTTCTCTGCTTTTCCACCTTTTTCTGCTGATGAGGTTTCCAGACAAGTCCGATCTATGAAAGCCTCGTCAAAACAGGTTCACCCCTGTTCCTCCAAAACCATCAAGGACCACATCGACTCCCTGGCTCCTGCCCTGGCAGACTTTTGCAAACTCTCATTCGCCTCTGGAGTCTTCCCATCCCCCCTCAAGCACTCCCTTGTGCACCCCCTCCTCAAGAAACCCTCTTCCGACCCCTCCTGCCCCGCTAACTATCGCCCAATCTCCATTACTCCCTTCCTGGGCAAGCTCCTGGAGAAACTGGCCATCTCCCAGCTTAACCTCCATGCTGAATCTGTTGGTAATCTTCATGACCATCAATCCGGCTTCAGAGCGGCCAGAAGCACGGAAACTGCTCTCCTGAACATCCGTGAGGACCTGCTCCTGAACCTCGATTCCAACACTCCCTGTGTTCTCATTCTGCTCGATCTCTCCTCTGCCTTTGACACTGTCAACCATGCCATCCTGCTAAACCGTCTCCGTGATAACCTGGGTATCACTGGTCAGGCTCTGGCATGGCTGACCTCCTTCCTTTCCGGTCGACCCTCCCAGGTCCAAATGGGCTCCTTCCTCTCTGACATCTTTTTCTCCACCTGTGGTGTCCCCCAGGGATCCAACCTCTCTCCCTGGCTTTTCAACCAGTATCTGGCACTCCTTGCCCACCGCATCGCCACTCTCTGCCCCTACTTCCAGTGCTATGCGGACGATACCCAGCTCATTTTCAGGCTACCCTCGGCCTCCTCCTCTCCTTCCCTCATCTCCGACTGTCTGTCTGCTATCAAGGAATGGTGTGCCGCCAATGACCTCTGCCTTAACGCCAGTAAGACTGAGATTCTACTCATCGGCACACCCACTCCCTCCTTCCCTTCAGCTCTCTGGCCGGCCTCCCTTGGCCCCCCTCCTGCCCCTACCTGCAAGGCTAAAAACCTCGGGGTCATCTTCGACTCCACACTCTCCTTCTCTCCTCATATATCTGACGTCTCTAAGAAGTCTCACTACCAACTGCACCTCCTCAGAGGTATTCTTCCCTTCCTCTCCTTCCCCCAGAAGCTCACTGTCTCCCGAGCCCTGGTTCTCTCAAGGCTGGACTACTGTAACAGCCTCTATCTAAATCTGCCTGCCTCCACTCTCCGCCCTCTGCAACTTATCCAGAACAGAACTGCGAGACTTGTCCTTGGCCTCAAGCCCAGGGACCGTATCTCTCCTGGACTGAAATCTCTTCACTGGCTCCCAGTGGCTGCGAGGATTAAGTTCAAAACCCTCTGCATTGTCCACAAGGCCTTCTGGGGCCTGGGGCCTAAATACCTTCAACTCTCTCTTCCTAAATATCTTCCTTCACGAGCCCTTCGCTCATCCGTCTCCAACTCCCTCATGGTCAGCCGCTTCTCGAAGCAACGAGCTGGGGGTAGATCTCTCTCCGCAGCAGGGGCCTCCCTCTGGAACAGCCTTCCTGCCTCCCTGAAACTTGAGGAGAACCATCTCCGGTTCCGGAAGCACCTCAAAACCTTCCTCTTCGCTTCTGCCTTCTCTCTCCCCTGCTAAACCTGCTTAACTCCCCACTGAATTCTGCACTTAACCTGCATCTGGGCCACTCTCAGCGGCCTCGGTCCAGGGCCCAGCCACTCTCCACTTGCACTGCCTCCCTTGGCTCCCCCTGCACCGTGGGACTGTCACTGTATCCCTACAGCCCCCTTCCCAGCACTTGCTCTGCACTTACCTTGCACTTGCCACCAGCTGGCCCTATTTATTCATTATTTATTTTACGCTACTTACCTTGTACTGCACTTTCCCCCCCACCTCCTCCCCTTGCACCTTCTCCTTTTTCCCCTTACCTCGGCACTTGCGCGATCTGAATGACACCTGGCCTAGTAGGATCGTTTGTCTGTCTTTCCCTTGTTTCCCCCCCCCCGCCTCGTCGCGCCTTGAAACACTTGTGTATAGGCGCGTTACAAATACCATATCATATCATATCATAAACTAGTATCAGATTGGAAACTAATGAGCTCACACTGGCACGGCAAAGGTTTATTATCAGATGAAGAACATGAATACATGAATGTCACTCATCCAGTGCTCACAACAATTTATTTCATGCCCAAAATCCATAAACCATTCACGGCTTTACCTCAATGTAGACCTATTATTAACAGTATCGGATCAGTCACTGAAAGAATTTCTGAATACATTGATCATTATTTACAATTATTTTAGCCACCAGCCTGAGTTCCTTAATCAAAGATACCACTCATGCACTAAACCAACTGGAGAATATATTTTGGGAAGATAACTACTGGTTCATCACTTTTGATGTAACAGCGCTATATACCAGCATTATTCATGAAAAGGGAATCACAACAACAGAAAATTTTTTGAAAACCAGATCTGTTTCCCTTTTAGATCAAAATATGATGAGTTTGGAAATTATTCATTTTACTTTAAACAATAAGATCTTTTGCTTTGGAGACAAAATCGTTAGACAAATACAAGGCACGGCGATGGGAACAAAATTTGCCCCAACCTATGCCAACCTCTACATGGGACATTTCGAAACGCAATTTGCTTGGCAACATCCGGACTTCATGATCAACAATAGAATTGCTTTTTGGGGAAGATATATCGACGATATCATTATCATTTGGAATGGATCAGAACAACAACTATTGGATTATCATGCCTTTTTGAACAACAACGATTACAACATGAAATTTACTATCAATTACAACCAAAAGGCAATTCATTTTCTGGATCATCATCTGTATATACAAAACCGGACAATCCATAGTACACTGTACACCAAAGAAACAGCCGTCAACAGTATCTTACATGCTTCTAGCAACCATCCTCGTCACATCATTCAGAACATTCCATTTGGAGAATTTTTTCGCATTAAACGTAACTGTACATCAGAATTAGAATGTAACAAACACCAATCAGCAACTATCAAAAAATTCAAAAACCGTGGTTACAGCTCTAAACATTTGAAAACAATGCTTCAAAAAACCAAAGAGAGATCCAGAACAACCTTACTACAATCAAAAGAAAAAAAGAAAAAATCACCAGTTTCAGATACACCTAGATTAATTAATACTTACAGTACCAATAATCATTGCATCAAGAAAATTCTACCAAAAAAATTGGAACATTTTGACAACAGATATGGATCTTAACAAGATTTTGGATTAAAAAAACAAATGTCTTTCGCAATTGTATCAACCTCAAGAAAATAATAAGTCCATCATACTTTGACAACATAAAATACGAAAAGTATAAAAGAGATTCTTCAATACAAAAGCAATCCTGGCTAACAGCTCTCACCCAAGGGAATTACAAATGTAACAACTGCCAGATCTGTCCACACATGCTCAACGCTAAAAAAGATTCCGAACAACCAAATGGTAAAAAAAGAAAAATCAAAGAACTCATAAATTGCAATAGTAACTTTGTCATTTACACCATCATTTGCGCATGCAACAAACCATACATTGGAAGTACAATAAGAACATTCAAAATCAGAGTTGGTGAACATTTGAGAGCAATAAAAAACAAGGACATGACATCCCCTCTAGCATTTCACTTTCATCAATATCACCAGGAGCCAGACCTAGCGAAAATCCAATGCTATGGGATCGAAAAACGTTTACCTCCAAAAAGTGGAGGCGATTTGGAACTATGTCTTCGAAAAAGAGAAGCCTACTGGATCTGGTCCATGGACTCAATTTTCAGTGGGCTCAATGTAGACCATGAACTACACCATATTTTGCAATGAGAACACTATGTTTTGCTTAATTAATACATTTATTCTTTCAGAGTTGAAGAATGAGTTAACAATATGCTTGTAAATCAGTCAATGTATTTCTTTTTGTATCATTTGTGCTTTTTCCTCTTATATCTTTGAATTAACTTAGATCTATCTGGCAGTAATTTTACCAAATTAAGTTTTCATCACCCCCTTTGTGTGGAACACCAGGGTGAAGTGTGTTTGAGTATGATTAGTCACATACCTGACCGGTCCATGTCTACCTCATTTTGTATGAATTTAAACTTATACCATATAATTGAAATACAAATTGGGTGTCTGCTTAGGGCTTACTAGTCTCCATCTACCAAGAGATACACCCATCAAGTAGAGCTCTTTTCCCTACATGAGTTAAATCCATAAGGTTTATCTCATCATATTCGGTCTATGGAAACCCATTCAATCATGGTGTGCACATTAACATATTTTCTCAATTGCACACTTGCGGTCACGTTCATGTGACCGCAACGTCACGGCTTCCATTCTCCCCCTTTTTTTCACTTCCGGGTCATTCCCGGCAGTGTCCACAGTACGAACGCTCGGCAATCGAACCGGAGATCAAATTCGAACTGCTACCATTGGAAACTCCCATGCTTTATACCTAGGTAAGAAGCCTCACCCCATAGTTTTTGCTAAAGCGGTACCAACTGTATCGTGCACCTCACAGTGCATGCATTTCAGAGCTTAACTATGTCCGCTATACATGCGATTACCACTGACACCGCATTTGTACATTGTTTCCATTTAGGGTCATAATTCCAAAATGTGATAACCATATCCACCTACACCAGTCAATTGAAACGGGCTACTCAAGTAAGTGCTTTTTTGTATATATATCTAGAGATCAGTCTTTTTCTTTCAAAACAATAACCCCTACGAAGCCACCCATTTGTTTAAATATTTTTGAATAAAAAGTGTCACAAACAGGATATGTATAAAATTGAATATCCATTTTTTCTTTTTAATTAAAGTAATTTTTCCCTTCTTTTTTCTTTGATCCGTACCAGGCACCATTGTAGAACAAAAACAAATACCATCAGTTCAACTGATTTTCTTTCTTTGAACCACTCTCAATTCAATTTCTAAAAAAACCCTGAAGATCCGCCATACACCAGGCGGTGAAACACGTGTTGGTTATTTGAACTTGCATTTTTTGAGACCAACTGAATTCTGTGATGCAACAATGTTTAACTACTACATTGAACTGGGATGCAATTAATTGGTTGGAACTAAAACCAAACCTGTGAAGCAACAGTACCTATATAGTAAATGAATTTGCCTTTTTTTGCATATTTAAATTCTGTGACGCAACAGTGTTTGCTTTGTTTTCAATTTATAATTTCAACCATAAAATCAAGGCTAAGACTATAGAACTAACATCTGGCACATCTTTATTTCTGCAAAAGCGTTTGAAACTACCATTTGAAGTATATACATTTTTTCCTGTTATACTGGAAACATAGTCCTTTTTTTTCTCTGCAGAGCGCAAAAATTCCTTTAAAGTCTAAACATTCAAATAGGTTTATTCACTTCCCCTTACAGTCTAGGGGTAATAGACTTTAGTTTCGCTGACCTGTATCTATTTTATATGGACATATTGAGGAGCGCCGGAATCAGCCTAAGACTGTTTCTATCAGATGTCCAATATAAGACATACTCTGAGGTTATGGATAAGGTAATCCAAGCTGGCTCCCAAATGGTCAAACTGAACCATAAATTCTGTAAATCTTCGATCCTCCCATTGGTTAAATATTACCCAGCAAAAGTAGTACCAGTGATACTCTATGGACTGGAAGCTAAACCGGGTCTTTGGGTAACAAATTGGGAAACCTTTGAGGGTCGACTTTGGAAAAGAGCATTGGGCCTTCCAAATTGTACATCTATAAAATGTTTGAGGTTTGAATTGTGCTTAAAGTCATTGAAGTGTATGGCAGATTGGAAGCTGATTTCCCTGTTTCGAAAAATAATTATGGGTAAAAAAACTTCCCTGTATGGAGATCTCAGGGCTCATAAATCACAGGGTAAATCGCCCCTTTTGAATTTACTCGGAAAAAGTAATGAAAACACTGACAAAAATAGATCTTGATGTAGAAACCTTGATCCAAATTCCACTCCATATAAAAACAAAATTGGAACTGTTGGACTGGATTGAAACAATAGAAACTGTTAGATCGGATCCAGTTCAAAGTGCCTTTTTGAGGGGGAGAAGAAACTTGGGTGTTTATCAGGTTATTTAATGCAATCTCCTGACCGAAAATCGCGTTCAAATTTCCTCAGAATTAGATCAAACTTAATCCATTGTGGGGCAATCCTAGAGAAATGAAATCAAGGGGTAAAAGCTAAAAAACTGTGCTCTATTTGCATAAACCCTGCCAAACAAACACTAAAACATCTGCTCATGAACTGTGAAGGCTCATGGCCTTATCGCTTAAATCCATTCAGGAACTTTGCGCGTAAAGAAGAAGACATCATATCAGACTTTTTGTGGGAAAGACTCATGTCTGGCACAAATGTTGGATTATCATTTGCTGCAATACAGGTGTTAATCAATTGTGAAATAGTCATCTGAAATGGTTATTTTGGGAAAATAGACCAACACAATATTGTTTACTGAGACCACATCTGAAAGTGGCAGGGTTTGGCAAAGAAAATAATCATTTTGTTGTGAAAGAAATCTGTACTTCTTGTAACGTAAGCTTGTCCGCTGTTGTTGAACTGTTATTATTTACTTTTGTAAAGGCTTTTTCAGCCAAAACAAATAAAAAAGAAAACAAAAAAAAGAAACTGTTCTAAGGACACACGCGGTATCCTGAAATGTTTGTAAATAAACAAAATGGGGGTGTCCTGAGGACGCTATACCTGTCCGTATTGTTTGTAGGCAAGTTGAAACAGTTCTAAGAACACACGCGGTGTCCTGAAATGTTTGTTTGTTTGTTTGTTTGTTTGTTTTATTCACTTATAATGCGCACCAGACCCGAAGGTAGCCGGGCGCAACAGTACAGAAAATGCAAAGCTTAAGTTACAGGGTCGGGTCATGGGTTGCATATGGTATACAGATACAAAATACAATATATCACAGGTAGGCGGCAATCGCAATTTACACAAGAAATACATACAAAATACAATAAAGATAGTATATATACAGCCACTAGGTGGACATTAGCTCATCGGCCAGGTGGGCAGAATGAGGAGGTCCATAAGATCAGAGGTGAACAGGATAATGAAGTGTATATGCTAGGGTTGTGTGAGGATAAGTGGGCACCAATGGGCTAATCGTTGGCAGACCTCAGCAGATTAATGTAGTTAGTTCTAAATTTCGGAAAGGGTTGCTCCTCACGTAGAGTGTTTGGCAGTGAGTTCCATAATTGGGCTGCTTGAACCTGGAAGCTGCTACCCCTCACCTTAGATAGCCTGAATCTTGGAGTGATGAGGTTATTGGCATTTAAGGTTCTAGCGGGGCGCATGTGGTTTCTCTTTGTGAGTTTGTTACAGAGATAGCTCAGTGCGGCATTGTTCAGGGCCTTGTGAACCAGGGACGCTACTTTTAAGTGGATTTTGTTTTGGGTGGACAGCCAATTATTTTGACACCTGATCTTTAAAATATGCGATCTTTTGCACACACCGAGGGCAGCACGTAAGGCATTGTTTTGAAGAATTTGAATTTGGTGGGTGATTTATTTGCTCCAATGTAGAGGGCATTACAATAGTCGAGCCTCGAGAGGATTTATGCTCCCGCTAGGATAAGGCAGTTGTTGTCAGAAAGAAAGTGCTTACCTGCTCTAATGAGCTTGCTTGTTTAGGCAGTGGCCGAGGCTAATGATTTCACCTGCTTGTCGAAAGAGAGGGTGGCATCCAGATAGAAGCCAAGTGTCTTCACGTCTTTAGATACCTTGATAATATTCCCATCAATTTCAAATGAGGTATAGTCCTGGCTGAGTTTTTTAATATTATAGTGTGTCCCTAGGATGATCAGCTCTGTTTTATCATAATTTAGGCATAGACCGTGGGTTGCCATCCATGCCTGGACGATAATATACACCCTATTCACCAAGGCCAAATCCTTGTTGTAATCCCCGGAAAGTGGGAGGAGAATCTCAGTATTATCTGCATAGTTAGTCTAGGGGATACCAAGATGGTCCAGATCATCAAAAAGGGGCTTAGTGAATATGTTGTAGAGAGTCGGGCGGGGAAACTCACGAGCCCTGAGGAGCTCCGTACCGGATAGGGATTGGGTCAGCCGCTGCCGATGGGGAGAACACCCTCATGGTCCTGTCACTTCGAAAGGATTCAATCCAAGTTATGGCCTCTCTGGAGAAATGCGTGGCAGAGTCTAAGTGGTTGCAAAGTACCCCATTGTCCACGAGGTCGAATGCCGCCGAGAGGTCCAGCAGCAAGAGGAGAGCCATTTTACCTTTGTCTCTTAGTTCATCTATTTGTGCCTTTAGGTCAATAAGGGCAGTCTCTGTGCCGTGTTGGGGCCAGAATCATGATTGGCGCTCTCCTAAGAGTTTATGTTGTTCCAGAAAGCTTTGGATTTGATTATAGGCAATCTTATCCAAGATTTTAAGCAGGAAGGGGACTGTCGTAATGGGGAGGTAGTTTGTGGGTATACGAGGGTCTAGCGTTTGCTTTTTGAGCAGTGGTAGTACCCAGGATTGTTTTAGAATGGAAGGCACCGTGCCGGACGTGAATGAGGAGTTGACAAGTTTGGCAATAAACAGGGAGAGATCCCTCGCAGCTTCTTTTATGAGCTGGGCAGGGCAGGAATCGCCCTGGCAGTTTGATGGCTTAAGAGATAGGATAACTTTCTCCACCTCAAGAATAGAGGTTTTGGAGAACATGAACTGAATAGCTGCATCCTGAGGCTTTGGAGCAGGGTCTATAATGGAGTTGTTGGTCTTAGATGGTTCTGTAAGGGAGGCTTTCTTTTTGGCTATTTTTGTTTGGAGTAAGGACATTTTGTTTGATAGGGCTTGCTGAATGTTGGAGCACCAAGTTTTATCTTTGGTACATACATCCGGAATGGGGATGGGTGACTCTAGTTCCTTGAGGATGGTGAACAATTCCCTCATGCTTGAATTGGCATTGTAGATGCGCTTATTGAAAGAGTTCTGTTTGGTCAAGTGGATTTCTTTTTTATATTGGGAGGAAAGTTCTGTTAGTTTCATTTTGTGGTCTACTGAAGGGGTAAGCCTCCATGCTGTTTCGCAACTCCTCTTAAGTAGTCGCAGATCCGTTAGTTTAGGGGTAAACCATTTGTTTAGGTGAGATGTAGGTTTACTTTGTCTGAGTTTCAGAGGTGCGATGTTGTTGAGGGTGGTTAACACATCAAGTGTCCTGGGATATTTGTAAATAAACAAAATTAGGGTGTCCTGAGGACACTATACCTGTCTGTACTGTTCGTAGGCAGGTTGGAACTGTTCTAAGAACAGCCGCCTGTCCGTAACTGTTCGTTTCACTTGTGCCGCACTTCTAATTGGTTTCAGGACCCGAACACTGTCCGTATACTATCTACGAACATGCGCACCACACCCATAAGTCCTACGAACATCGCGTCTGTCAATAGCTGTTCGTCACACTTGTGTCGCACTTTTAATTAGTTTGAGGACCCGAACACTGTCCATAGAACACCAACGCGCATGCGCAAAACTGTTCCCATGCATTCGGTGTCCTGCGGACACCCGTTCCCTTCGCGGACATGTTTGCAACGCCATCATGTGACTGCGCCCACACTGAGCATGTGTTCTGATTGCGGACACTGTTCATGTCCCGAACAATTTTAAAGTACCTTTTCAGGCAATCCACAGTATTTCATAATAATAAATCACCATAGCACATGTCCCAGACAATGACCCTGACTTTCTACATAGTTTTTGGGACTTTTTTAGCTTTTTGTGGGTGTTTGATCTGTCAGCGGACAGCGCGGGTGTCTGCAAACCGCGCACCAGCACCCCTATAAAAGACCACACCCCAGAGCTCATCCTCATTGTGCTTCTGGCTAGCTGACAGAACACTGTCTACTTTTCATTGCAATTTTCCCGATTTTGCTGCCTTTGCTAAAACTTGATGGCATCCATGGCTCTACTACTGCCACCTGGTGCTACATCTGCCTCAGCACCACCCTTACCCCCTCCACCACCACCACCTCCCCAAGGGCCTGAAGAGGGGAACAGGAGTGAGGATGTAGAGGAGGATGAAGAGGATGACAAGGATGAGGTAGTGGAAGTCCATACTACCAGCACTCGCTGTGAGTCTTGGGTGTGGCGGTTATTACCCAAGGCGCGTGCGAACAAAGTCACCTGCAACCAGTGCAAAATGGTACTGAGTCGCGGGAGGGCTGGTTCGTACAGCTTTGGTACGACTACTATGAAGCCACACCTAAGGTCGTTCCACTGTGGGGCTGTTCGCAAGGTTGTACCTTGCAAGGAGCGTAGTAGGTTGAGTTCCTCTACTACATCCTCCGTTTCCGATCCTGTCACCACAAGGAACACTCCTGTGGGAGAGCATATTCCTCCAGCTACCTCACAGGCCATTTGCAATGCTGATGAATCTTACCTTTCGAGGGTCACAGTTGTGTGTATGTACTGTGACACAGTACTCTGCAGGGGGGAGATACTTTGTAGTGCTTTTGAGACTACGGTCTCAGAGCACGAGAAGACCTGCCTACTACCAAAGTAAGGCCCACCCTACATCTTCCTCTCTCCACCCGCCCTTTCTTATCCCTGTGGTTGGTGTCCCCCCCCTTACCCTCCTTCCCCCTCCTCTCCTAGTGTGTCGTGTGTAAAAAACAAAAGAAATATAAAACAACAAAAATAAAAAAAAAGGCTCTTTTCAGAGCCACCTTTCACAGTTTAAAAATAGAAGTGGCAAATAAATGGAGCAGGGCCCTGTGTATTTTTTTTGAAGTCTGCGGACAGTTCGCGGACATCTAAAATGTTGGGGTGCTGCCCTATCACAACCATTGCACTTTTCTCTGGGAGGAAGTGGTGGCTCTGAAAAGAGCCTTTTGGTGGTGTTTGTGTTTTAAAAACTTGAAATGGTGAACACCTACTGCAAAATGGATGGCTGAAATTCTAAAAAAGGTCGCAATGCATTTTGTACATTTCTCAGAAAAATCTGATTGCCAGCATAAGTAAGATGGACTCCATCTCTGCGAAAAATGTATGTGCTACGAAACATAATATTTTCATTGTGAAAAGAGGACATCTCTTAGAAAGGCACAAACAGCCCTACTGACATTGCACCTCGCTTTCTCCATTTGTGGACCAAATGAAGAAGAACGCAGCCACATTTGTCTCTGCGCAATCCGAGAAAAAATTACTTGAGAATTTGGAAACATGCCCATGACCTTCCCAATTCTTTCTTTCATTGCAAATTGCAAAGAAATTCCAGACACATGTCCTTAACTGTTCCCTCCACAATTAATTATCATTATGTCTGACTAACATGACCTTTTCTTTTATCACAGAAATTGACAAGAAATATATGTACTCCAGTTACCAAACCAAACAGTAAGTATATTATAATAAGTACAACCACCGCAACACATCACATCAATAGTGGCTTATAACTTTGGTGCTTATAAATTTGGTCTTGGGGGCCGAAGTTATAAGCCACTATGGGTGTGATATGCTGCGGTGGTTGTGGCCTGGGCCTAGAGTATTGGGTGCATGGGCTACGGCCTACGGCCTACGGCCATGCACCCAATACTCTAGGCCCTGGCCACAACCACAGCAGCATATCACACCCGTAGACTACACCCATAGAATCAAACATTTTAACTATGCCATAAGGGCACTTTTTATGTCCGTGAACAATATGAGTGTTCTTAGAACAGTTTCAACTTGCCTACAGACAGGTATAGTGTCCTTAGGTCATTCCCATTTCATTTATTTATGATCATTTTAGGACACCGCGTGTGTTCTTAGAACAGTTTCAACTTCCTTACGAACAATACGGACAAGCATAGTGTCCTCAGGACACCCCCATTTTGTTTATTTACGAACATCCCAGGGCACTTGATGTGTTCTTAGAACAGTTTCAACTTGCATACGAACAGTACAAACAGTGTCCTTAGGACACCCCATTTTCATTAACTGCGGACATTAAGGATAGCGCGGCTGTCCGCAGACACATCGAACACAACAAGGGTGCCTGCCACCCAAATAAATACAACATTTGACCCATCTCTTACTCTCCCACCCTCCCCAAACAGTCTTACACGCTAACACACTTGACTAAATAGTGGTTTTCCACCAGGTATGACACGGATCGCGCAGCCAATCGGGACCCTGTCCGCGGAGCGAACAGGGAAGTGTGTCCGGGGAGCGGACATAGATATCACTAATTTTTTTGCTTTACGTTTTGGTCATTTAAAAATAAACTACTGGATGGATTTACACCA
Source organism: Ambystoma mexicanum (assembly GCF_040938575.1). Classification (NCBI taxonomy): domain Eukaryota; kingdom Metazoa; phylum Chordata; class Amphibia; order Caudata; family Ambystomatidae; genus Ambystoma; species Ambystoma mexicanum. Next base: position 1,393,177,733 of record NC_090933.1, on the reverse strand, counting down.
AATTAACAAAAGCACGCTTTTGGGACCAAGCCGCCACCCCTGTCGCAAATTTGGTGTAAATCCGTCCAGTGGTTTGGGCTGTAGGCGTGAGCAGATTTTTTCCCCATTATGTCTATGGGAAAAACAGAAGTTTTGGAACCCCCCTATAACTTTGCCCCCCCTGCACCAAACCTCACCAAACTTTGCAAAGTTTGGAGAATTCGTCCAGCCGCCCAAAAAGTGTTCTTCCTATGGAAACAGCAACTTAACCATAACTACATGGCCACTAGCGTGTATATATATGGATATTACACAGCCACGGTAGTGGCTGAGCACTTTTTGTGTGGCTTATAACTTCACTGCCCCCGGACGAATCCACACCAAACTATATGGCCCACTCTGAATTTTTTTGCAAAGTTTGGTGAGGTTTGGTCCGGGGTAGGAAAAGATATAGGGGGTAATTCATAGAAGTCAGCGCACAAGTGGCGCACACGGCTTCCGCACAGTGTGCGCGTGCGAATCCCTGCGCCAGCCGCGTGCGCTAAAATCAATTTCCGCGCACAGCCTATTCATGGATTCCAGCTACCAAAACCAGCCGTGGCGCACAGTGGTGCAGCGACCCTGCAGCAGCGCCAGTTACGCCCCCAAGAATGCCTCTCGCGCAGGGAAAAACCATCAAAATCCCCAATCCAGTGCAAAGGGCTGCGCTAACCCTGTACCAGCACGGCAAGCGGGCTACGTGTATCACTGGGGTGCGCAGGAAGTACCTCACGTCATTTCAGCTGGGTACGTGTATTTCAGGGGTGCTTTGGAAGTTTCACACGCGAATGTCCTGGCTACGTGTATTTCGGGGTGCATGGGAAGTTTCACACGCGATATCAGCAGGGTACGTGTATATCAGGGGTGCGCGGGAAGTTCCATACACGAATGTCCTGGGTACGTGTATTTCGGGGTACGCGGGAAGTTTCACACGCGATATCAGCAGGGTACGTGTATTCCAGCGGTGCGCTGGAAGTTCCACACGCGAATGTCCTGGCTACATGTATCTTGGGGTGCGCGGGAAGTTTCACATGCGATATCAGCAGGGTACGTGTATATCAGGGGTGCGCGGGAAGTTCCACACGCGAATGTCCTGGGTACGTGTATTTCGGGGTGCGTGGGAAGTTTCACACGCAATATCAGCAGGGTACGTGTATTCCAGGGGTGCGCTGGAAGTTCCACGCGCGAATGTCCTGGGTACGTGTATTTCAGGGTGTGCGGGAAGTTCCACACGCGAATGTCGTGGGTATGTGTATTTTGGGGTGCGCGGGAAGTTTCACACGCGATATCAGCAGGGTACGTGTATTCCAGGGGTGCGCTGGAAGTTCCACACGCGAATGTCCTGGGTACGTGTATTTCGGGGTGTGTGGGAAGTTTCACACGCAATTTCAGCAGGGTACGTGTATTCCAGGGGTGCGCTTGAAGTTCCACACGCGATATCAGCAGGGTACGTGTATTCCAGGGGTACGCTGGAAGTTCCACACGCGAATGTCCTGGCTACGTGTATCTTGGGGTGCGCGGGAAGTTCCACACGCAATTTCAGCAGGGTACGTGTATTTCAGGGGTGCGCTTGAAGTTCCACATGCGAATGTCCTGGCTACGTGTATCTCGGGGTGCGCGGGAAGTTCCACACGCGATATCAGCAGGGTACGTGTATTCCAAGGGTGCGCTGGAAGTTCCACATGCGAATGTCCTGGCTACATGTATCTTGGGGTGGCGGGAAGTTCCACACGTGATTTCAGCAGGGTACATGTATATCAGGGGTGCGCGAGAAGTTCCACATGCGAATGTCCTGGCTACGTGTATTTCGGGGTGCGCTGGAAGTTCCGCACGCGATATCAGCAGGGTACATGTATATCAGGGGTGCGCGGGAAGTTCCACACGTGAATGTCCTGGCTACGTGTATTTCGGGGTGCGTGGGAAGTTTCACATGCGAATGTCCTGGGTACGTTTTACCTTGGGGTGCGCGGGAAGTTTCACATGCGAAATCATCAGGGTACGTGTATTACAGGGGTGCGCGGGGAGCACCACACGTGAATTGCACATGTGGGTCCTCCCAGGTGTTCCCTCTACACCCTCCACGGCCCCTGCAGGTGGCCTACACCACAGGGGCCTACCCTGCACATGTCCTACAGGCACCCCATCCACCATGCCCATGCCCCCCAGCCAACCCACATGTCAACTTGCACTACTGCCCACCAACGCATGTCCCCCTGCACCCCCAGCCACCAGGGGCAGCCTCCACCAGGCCCCCACCCATGTCCAACTCATGTTCCCCTGCACCCCCAGCAGTGCAGGGGCAGCCTCCACCAGGCCCCCACTCCTGTCCCCTATCACCCCACCCCCCAGCACTGTGGGGCACCTGCCAGCAGGCCCCCACACATGTCCAACTCATGTTCCCCTATGACCCCCACCCCCAGCACTGTGGGGCACCTGCCAGCAGGCCCCCACCCATGTCCAACTCATGTTCCCCTATCACCCCCACCCCCCAGCACTGTGGGGCACCTGCCAGCAGGCCCCCACTCCTGGCCCCTATCACCCCCACCCCCCAGCACTGTGGGGCACCTGCCAGCAGGCCCCCACTCCTGGCCCCTATCACCCCCACCCCCCAGCACTGTGGGGCACCTGCCAGCAGGCCCCCACCCATGTCCAACTCATGTTCCCCTATCACCCCCACCCCTCAGCACTGTGGGGCACCTGCCAGCAGGCCCCCACTCATGTCCAACTCATGTTCCCCTATCACCCCCACCCCCCAGCACTGTGGGGCACCTGCCAGCAGGCCCCCACTCCTGTCCCCTATCACCCCCACCCCCCAGCACTGTGGGGCACCTGCCCTCAGGCCCCCACACATGTCCAACTCATGTTCCCCTATGACCCCCACCCCCAGCACTGTGGGGCACCTGCCAGCAGGCCCCCACCCATGTCCAACTCATGTTCCCCTATCACCCCCACCCCCCAGCACAGTGGGGCACCTGCCAGCAGGCCCCCACTCCTGGCCCCTATCACCCCCACCCCCCAGCACTGTGGGGCACCTGCCAGCAGGCCCCCACTCCTGGCCCCTATCACCCCCACCCCCCAGCACTGTGGGGCACCTGCCAGCAGGCCCCCACTCCTGTCCCCTATCACCCCCACCCCCCAGCACTGTGGGGCACCTGCCAGCAGGCCCCCACCCATGTCCAACTCATGTTCCCCTATCACCCCCACCCCTCAGCACTGTGGGGCACCTGCCAGCAGGCCCCCACCCATGTCCAACTCATGTTCCCCTATCACCCCCACCCCCCAGCACTGTGGGGCACCTGCCAGCAGGCCCCCACCCGTGTCCAACTCATGTTCCCCTATCACCCCCACACCCCAGCACTGTGGGGCACCTGCCAGCAGGCCCCCACCCATGTCCAACTCATGTTCCCCTATCACCCCCACCCCCCAGCACTGTGGGGCACCTGCCAGCAGGCCCCCACTCCGGGCCCCCATCACCCCCACCCCCCAGCATTGTGGGGCACCTGCCAGCAGGCCCCCACTCCTGTCCCCTATCACCCCCACCCCCCAGCACTGTGGGGCACCTGCCAGCAGGCCCCCACCCATGTCCCCTGTCACCCCCACCCCCCAGCACTGTGGGGCACCTGCCAGCAGGCCCCCACTCCTGTCCCCTATCACCCCCACCCCCCAGCATTGTGGGGCACCTGCCAGCAGGCCCCCACTCCTGTCCCCTATCACCCCCACTCCCCAGCACTGTGGGGCACCTGCCAGAAGGCCCCACCCATGTCCAACTTATGTTCCCCTATCACCCCCACCCCCCAGCACTGTGGGGCACCTGCCAGCAGGCCCACACTCCTGGCCCCTATCACCCCCACCCCCCAGCACTGTGGGGCACCTGCCAGCAGGCCCCCATACATGTCCAACTCATGTTCCCCTATGACCCCCACCCCCAGCACTGTGGGGCACCTGCCAGCAGGCCCCCACCCATGTCCAACTCATGTTCCCCTATCACCCCCACCCCCCAGCACTGTGGGGCACCTGCCAGCAGGCCCCCACTCCTGGCCCCTATCACCCCCACCCCCCAGCACTGTGGGGCATCTGCCAGCAGGCCCCCACTCCTGGCCCCTATCACCCCCACCCCCCAGCACTGTGGGGCACCTGCCAGCAGGCCCCCACCCATGTCCAACTCATGTTCCCCTATCACCCCCACCCCTCAGCACTGTGGGGCACCTGCCAGCAGGCCCCCACTCATGTCCAACTCATGTTCCCCTATCACCCCCACCCCCCAGCACTGTGGGGCACCTGCCAGCAGGCCCCCACTCCTGTCCCCTATCACCCCCACCCCCCAGCACTGTGGGGCACCTGCCCTCAGGCCCCCACACATGTCCAACTCATGTTCCCCTATGACCCCCACCCCCAGCACTGTGGGGCACCTGCCAGCAGGCCCCCACCCATGTCCAACTCATGTTCCCCTATCACCCCCACCCCCCAGCACAGTGGGGCACCTGCCAGCAGGCCCCCACTCCTGGCCCCTATCACCCCCACCCCCCAGCACTGTGGGGCACCTGCCAGCAGGCCCCCACTCCTGGCCCCTATCACCCCCACCCCCCAGCACTGTGGGGCACCTGCCAGCAGGCCCCCACTCCTGTCCCCTATCACCCCCACCCCCCAGCACTGTGGGGCACCTGCCAGCAGGCCCCCACCCATGTCCAACTCATGTTCCCCTATCACCCCCACCCCTCAGCACTGTGGGGCACCTGCCAGCAGGCCCCCACCCATGTCCAACTCATGTTCCCCTATCACCCCCACCCCCCAGCACTGTGGGGCACCTGCCAGCAGGCCCCCACCCGTGTCCAACTCATGTTCCCCTATCACCCCCACCCCCCAGCACTGTGGGGCACCTGCCAGCAGGCCCCCACCCATGTCCAACTCATGTTCCCCTATCACCCCCACCCCCCAGCACTGTGGGGCACCTGCCAGCAGGCCCCCACTCCGGGCCCCCATCACCCCCACCCCCCAGCATTGTGGGGCACCTGCCAGCAGGCCCCCACTCCTGTCCCCTATCACCCCCACCCCCCAGCACTGTGGGGCACCTGCCAGCAGGCCCCCACCCATGTCCCCTGTCACCCCCACCCCCCAGCACTGTGGGGCACCTGCCAGCAGGCCCCCACTCCTGTCCCCTATCACCCCCACCCCCCAGCATTGTGGGGCACCTGCCAGCAGGCCCCCACTCCTGTCCCCTATCACCCCCACCCCCCAGCACTGTGGGGCACCTGCCAGAAGGCCCCACCCATGTCCAACTTATGTTCCCCTATCACCCCCACCCCCCAGCACTGTGGGGCACCTGCCAGCAGGCCCACACTCCTGGCCCCTATCACCCCCACCCCCCAGCACTGTGGGGCACCTGCCAGCAGGCCCCCACCCATGTACCCAATCACCCCCACCCCCCAGCACTGTAGGACACCTGCCAGCAGGCCCCCACCCATGTCCAACTCATGTTCCCCTATCACCCCCACCCCCAGCACTGTGGGGCACCTGCCAGCAGGCCCCCACTCCTGTCCCCTATCACCCCCACCCCCCAGCACTGTGGGGCACCTGCCAGCAGGCCCCCACCCATGTCCAACTCATGTTGCCCTATCACCCCCACCCCCAGCACTGTGGGGCACCTGCCAGCAGGCCCCCACCCATGTCCAACTCATGTTCCCCTATCACCCCCACCCCCCAGCACTGCGGGGCACCTGCCAGCAGGCCCCCACTCCTGGCCCCTATCACCCCCAACCCCCAGCACTGTGGGGCTCCTGACAGCAGGCCCCCACTCCTGGCCCCTATCACCCCCACCCCCCAGCAGTGTGGGGCACCTGCCAGCAGGCCCCCACCCATGTCCCCTATCACCCCCACCCCCCAGCACTGTGGGGCACCTGCCAGCAGGCCCCCACCCATGTCCAACTCATGTTCCCCCATCACCCCCACCCCCCAGCACTGTGGGGCACCTGCAAGCAGGCCCCCACTCCTGGCCCCTATCACCCCCACCCCCCAGCACTGTGGGGCACCTGCCAGCAGGCCCCCACCCATGTCCAACTCATGTTCCCCTATCACCCCCACCCCCCAGCACTGTGGGGCACCTGCCAGCAGGCCCCCACTCCTTCCCCTATCACGTCCACTCCCCAGCACTGTGGGGCACCTGCCAGCAGGCCCCCACTCCTGTCCCCTATCACCCCCACCCCCCACCACTGTGGGGCACCTGCCAGCAGGCCCCCACCCATGTCCAACTCATGTTGCCCTATCACCCCCACCCCCAGCACTGTGGGGCACCTGCCAGCAGGCCCCCACCCATGTCCAACTCATGTTCCCCTATCACCCCCACCCCCCAGCACTGCGGGGCACCTGCCAGCAGGCCCCCACTCCTGGCCCCTATCACCCCCAACCCCCAGCACTGTGGGGCTCCTGACAGCAGGCCCCCACTCCTGGCCCCTATCACCCCCACCCCCCAGCAGTGTGGGGCACCTGCCAGCAGGCCCCCACCCATGTCCCCTATCACCCCCACCCCCCAGCACTGTGGGGCACCTGCCAGCAGGCCCCCACCCATGTCCAACTCATGTTCCCCCATCACCCCCACCCCCCAGCACTGTGGGGCACCTGCAAGCAGGCCCCCACTCCTGGCCCCTATCACCCCCACCCCCCAGCACTGTGGGGCACCTGCCAGCAGGCCCCCACCCATGTCCAACTCATGTTCCCCTATCACCCCCACCCCCCAGCACTGTGGGGCACCTGCCAGCAGGCCCCCACTCCTTCCCCTATCACGTCCACTCCCCAGCACTGTGGGGCACCTGCCAGCAGGCCCCCACTCCTGTCCCCTATCACCCCCACCCCCCACCACTGTGGGGCACCTGCCAGCAGGCCCCCACCCATGTCCAACTCATGTTCCCCTATCACCCCCACCCCCCAGCACTGTGGGGCACCTGCCAGCAGGCCCCCACTCCTTCCCCTATCACGTCCACTCCCCAGCACTGTGGGGCACCTGCCAGCAGGCCCCCACCCATGTCCAACTCATGTTCCCCAGCCAACATGTCATCTCAATCTAGATCCCTGGTCCCTATGGTCAGCCTCCAAATGCAAAACACCCACCCGAGTATTGCATCCACCCACTCCGAAAAGGCAATAACATGACAGAACACCAATTGCAAGTTTGGAAACAAACACATGTCCCTCACGTACACCCAATGGTTGTCAGTGAATCTCAAAACCCATATCATGATATGCATTAAACCAATGAGATGATACTACACATTGAAGTTCGATCAAAAAATATGTATTAAAGGAAACAGAAATGGGAATGTACAAAAATGAAAAGAAGCATGTCCGTGAAAAAAAGCAAAACCAAAAATCATAATCCAAAAGAAGGGTGTCCAAAGTCACAGTCCACAAAAGAAAATCCAATGGAAAATTATAATTGAAAGCCATTGCTCCATGGGTAAATTGAGAAAGAAAAAGAAAATCCAACAGTGAACTATGTACAGACGAACAAGCCAGGGTCCATTATCCCAACAAAAGAAATGAAACCTATCTACTAGCACTAACTAATAAAAAAAAACTATATACAAAAATGTGGCCCATTGTCCAAAAGGTCCAAAATAAATTCAAAAACAAAGGAAACCTAAAACTAACTACATAACTATGTACAAGGGCAGCGGGCTAGTCTGACGGCTCACTTTTTGATGTCCCGGGCCAGGGCATCATCAAACTCCTGCTCAATGTCCCGGAGGCGGTCCTCCTCCATGGCCCCGAGGGTCCGCAGGGCCGTCGACGTGTCCACCTCTAACCCCCTGCGGATTGCCTCGAGGCACTCGGCCCGCCTCAGGGCCCTCCGCCCTGACCATTGCGAGCCGTGCCTCTTCCGCCTGCTGCCGCTCCGCATCTATGGCGTGGGCCAAACGCTGCCACACGGAAGGCACTCTCTGTCCTGGGTCCTCCTGCCCTCCGGCCGATGCCTGCCCCTCCGATGTTGAAGGCCCTGAGCCTTCATGGCTCCCACCACATTGCTGCTGCTGCTGTGCCTCTGCCCATGCACTGCCTCCTGCTGCCTGCACGTCCTCGGCCGGCTGGGGTGCAGTCGTTGATGTGGCCACCCCTGCTGGACGTCCGACTCCCAACTGTGGCAGGGATGCCTCCTCCACCAGCCTGGCCGCACCGTCAGAGCAGCTCCACAGGGCACCCAGGTGACTGATGGGTGGGAAGATGGCACGGAGGACGACTGGCGCATAGGGGGTTCAGTTGAGGAGGGGGTCGTAGCAAGCCCCATTAAACGGAGGAATCCGGCCTGGGTGACCTGTCCCAGTAGGCCGACGCGATCAACGAGCCATTCGAGATGACGTGCAGTCTCCTCATGAAAAGACTGCAGGTCACCTCGCATTGACGCAACGCCACACCAGTCAGGACAGGCTCAACCCGGACATGGATAGCCATGTCTGCAGGCAGAGGAAGGCCAGTTGTCGTTAGCTCAACCCCTGCCTGAAAACGGGTCTGGACGTAATCATCCCTGCTGGTGCAAGATGATGCAGGGACAGGATCAGGGACAGGATTGCACACAGGCACCTCCGCGGCGGCCTGTGCTGCCTCCTGTCCCTGGTCCTGCACTGCACCACTAGCACCAGTGGGCTCCCCACCTCCAGACCCTGTCTCTGTTGCTTGCACGGCCTCCTCCTCCACCAAACCCCCCACCAACCTGGATGACTCTGTGCCATCTTCCTCCGTTGGGCCCTGTGGGGTCCCAGCTGCCCCTTCTGCTGGCGAGGAGTCCAACTCCAACCTCCGCCTCTTGGACCTCCCCCCGGCAGCTGCGGCCTGGGATGTGGCACCGGACTCCTCACTCCCCGACGAGATCACAACATGGGAGGGGAGCCGGGCCTTGCGTCTCCGGCTGGCGGTGGGATCCCCGTCGCTGTGCTCCACAGTACCTTCTCCACCCTCTTCATCAGTTGACGCTGCAGACAGGGAGAAATAAAACACAGGCATCAGGGCACTGTACAATGGACACATACACACATGACAGTTGTACATGAGTGGCATTGGCAAACCTCAGACATGCCATCACAATCCCCAACACACATGTCATTTCAACTCGCACACATGAGCCATACCACAGCCATATCGCAACTGCCAGCACCATCCATACACATACAACAGCATGAGCAAGCAAAGCTGAGCCAGACATCACATGCAACACAGGAAGTGCACTACACATGTACACACACCACCACACTTGCATGCATGTGTACACCTCTGCCAAGTGTCGCAGTGTTGAGATGGGCATCCATGTCACATCTGCCAATCAGGCTTCCACATCCCGCTGTCACATGCATCCATGTTGCATCACTGTTGCACCCTTGTCAAATACACACAAATGCACATGTACACAGTGCTGATACATGCAGCCGAAAACAACATACATGCGTAACATCACGAACATGTCTACTTACATACACATTCATCCAAACATGTGTGCCCACACAACTGCATTTGGCATGCAAGCCTACACACACAAGCACCATCCATGTCTCACACATTACAGCCCTCGCATGTGTTAGCCTCACGGCCCTGTACACCCCCACCCATACTCAACCCCATACAAACATAAGTGCAACCTGCACACTACTGAATAATCACCACACGCACAGCTCACAATCATGATGCATGTACACTTACCGCTCGACTCCAGACGGATCTGCCTCTCAAGGACCTGGACGTGGAGCGCTGGGGATATGCGTTCCAGGACCCTCATCTGATCTTCCGACAAGTGGCCCCTGATGTTGCTGCGCAGGGTCCATTAGTGGGCACCCAGCTGCCACTGACACAAGTCAGGACTTTGGTCATCCTTCCACCTGCCACTCCCTTGGCTCAATCCACCGAACCCACTGGCCATACTGGTCAGGGCAGCATTAGCCAGCCAGAGTCTGCGCCACAGTCCAAGAGGAGGAAGGTTGCACCTGCAGAACAGGCTGGGACCCCACACACAGCCACGACCTCCTGCACATCAAGGAAGAAGCCTTTCTGTAAGCAGGAACTGGACTTCCTCGTGGAATACGTGCGGGGCCACAGCCGTGACATGCTAGTGGGTGCCTATAGTCAGACTACGGCTGCCCAATGTGACACCCACTGGAAGCATGTTGCGGAACATGTCAGTTCATTTGGCCATGAGGTGCGCACGGCGCAAGAGTGCAAAAAGCGTTGGAATGACATCAAACGCAGCACTAAGGCTAAGCGTGCCTCTAATTACAACTTGACTCTGGTGAATGGCGGTGGGCCTGCACCAGAGGAGGAAGAGCTCACTCCGCATGAGGCACTCGTTGCGGAGTTCATACCACCTGAATTGGTCGAAGGAGTGGGAGAGATGCTGGACTTTGATGCCCAGTCCAGTGAGTGTTGATGCGTGTTTGTTGAGGACGTGTGTGTTTCACTTGTGGGATGTGTTGTGCATGATTGCCGCTACATGTGACGTGTACATGGTTCTAATGTGTAAGTAATGCAATGCTTCCGTCATGCATGTCTCCTCTGCCTGCATGCGGGGACTCCATGTAGGCATGCTCCCTTGCCCCTCCTCCGCCACTCTGCACCCCAGTTCCACCTTTGCACTGGTGTTCTTCAATCTTGCCAATGTGTACTTTCTTGTTCATGCGTCCTGTGTAGATGCTAACTTCCAGCGTAGAACCTGCAAAACATATGCCGTGTGGTACAGCCTTAGTACTTGATGCAGGGTATCTCACTTGTACTGTGCATAGGTCAGATGTCCCGCAGGGACATGAGTGCCCATTCATGCTCAATGTGCATTGCACGCATGCCCCTACGTGTCCTTGACTGGATGATCACTGTAATACAAATCCTTGGTTACATACATTGCCTGCCATCTCATCAGCCTTCCCATGTCAACTGTGGCTCAGTCCTGCGTTGCACACATGTTTAGGGTCTGACAATCTGTGTGGCTCACAGGCCTCAGCCTGTTCAATGGCCAATGACTCTGTCCGACTGTTGTTGTGTCTTCTTCACACATGGGCGGAATCCAGAGTTTTCATCATGTGTCCTGCTTACTGTCCCAGCATCATTTGCAGTGTTGTCACTTGAATCACATTAAGCTGTTGATGCCAGTCAACACTGCCTGTCAATACACAGGTGTATGGTCAGCCTTTTGATACCATGCTAGGCATCCCTGCTTTGATACTGGGGTGGAGGGGTGCTTGGCTTCTAGATATGGTACACATTGAATGCACAATGCACGTGATGTCTGAATTTGACATTGCACTGCCTTCACATTTCCTGGCACACAATATGGAGTCCTTGTACATGTAGGTAGTGAGTGGCATACACATTTTCTGCACTGCATAGACCCACTTCCATGTAAACTGCCACCTTTCAACAGGTCTGATCACAGAAGCAATTCAAAGTTGACCCAGCATGCATGCCAGGTTATATGTTGTGTGTCACATGTCTGCCTGATGCGTTTGCTGTTGGTGTGTGTGTGTGTGTTGTGTGCTTCTGACATGTGTAGTGACCTTTTTTCTCTCTATTTGCAGGTGATGACGCAATGGAGGCGGAGGATGGTGTTGTCATGCCTGACACAGGGTTGTTACCACTACATCAACCCAGCACTAGTGGGGGTCGTGGGGTGGTAGGCCACGAAACCCCCCAAGTGCTACAGTCCATCTTGTCTCTGGCTGCCTATGAGTCCAGCCTTGATGACGACTCTGACATCCATGTTGAGTTGGATGAGCATCAAGTCCATGTGTCAGGGGTGAGTGATTCTGATGTGGACACTCCTCTGTCTGCGACCCCTGCACTGAGGGATCAGACAGTCTTGGTTCCTCCGCCCGTGGTGGATCGGGACGCAGGGTCACCCTCCACACCAGTCACTGATGTGCCTGGGACATCACATCGACGGGGCATGTAGTCGTGCAGCCGCAGGTGGTGCCAACACAGCGAGGACCCCCGGTCCTTGGGTCCCGCAGGGGTCAAGCCCAGCAACGCGGTCACCGCACGCAACCGCAGTATACTGAGTGGGAGCAAGACATGACTGCCAATTCAGAATGGCAGGGGGCAGCAATGGAGAACATCGTTGAGAGCATGGAGCGTGTGGCCCGATCTGTGCTCCCCCCTGCTAGGCAGGTGCTTCTCCAGCAGCAGGCGGCACGGTCCACGGCCCGCTCGCTCAGGCTGGGCATGGCGGCCTCAGACAGGGCACTGTTAGGCGGAAACCTGTGCAGTTCCCTCTGGGACCACTGCAAAAGATTTAGGACTACAGGTGTTGCGATGAACCCACTTGGTAGCAGTCTGTACCACACAGATTCAATTGGTAGCTGTGGCTGAGCAGTCAGACTTCTCTCAAGAAAAGTTGGTCAGTATAGGGAGTATACAAGATAGGGCAATTCTTCACAGCACAACAAGTAAGCACGCAACAAGGCTTAGTATAAAGATAGTAAGTTATTTATTTATAACAGAACGTCTACGAAAAATACTAAGGCAAATCACGGCAAACAAATCAAAATGCAATTACTCTGCGGAATGGAATAAAGCTCGATCTCCTGAAACACAATATCGACAACTCTAGGTTATTACGGCACCACTTATTTGCAGACAGAGGTGTATACCCCAACCTAGATGACACTCGAATATTTTCGTGAGAAAGGGAGAAAAGAGATAGGCAGGTAATGAAGTCAACACGGTTCGTACTGAAGCGGGTAAAATGCAAGGCAGGAAGGCAATAATCACAATAGGTCATAAAGTTCAGCAGCCAGGCCCACTCGGTGAGAGGCAAGGCACGATGTCCTGGAAAGTCTCTAGTGAAGACACGCTCAAGTCTTTGTAGCACAATGTTAGCGACAGGTGGAACCAGTCAGAACAAAGAGTGAATAAAGCTTGGAGGCAACCCAACGGAACGGAGAGGAATCAGATACCTCACTCGAACCGATCGAAAAGGGAAGCCAGGCGGTTACGGTACCTTGTTGTGGAGGGCAGCTCCGGCGGGGGCAGTTGTTCCTGGTGGTGGATGCACGATAGGTCTTGGCCAAGAGTAGAGATGATCTCGTCGTCGAAGAAAAGATGTCTGGTGCACCACCAGGGAAGAAACCAGCCGCGGAGTGCTCCGTCACAAGGCACCACCTTTCGGTCACGGTACAGGGGTAGTGGCTATCCGGTTGCTGGGTGCTCTGCACGGGCAATTCGACCACTGCGTCCTGGGCGAACAAAAAGCACAAAGAAGAAGAAGACTGGTTGTTCCCACCAGCCAGGGGAAGAGACTCTCCGGCAGGGAGATCTCCTCTGTCGTCGGGAGATTGTGAGACGATTCCGCAGGGCTCCACCGGAGGTGTCGTCGTGCAGGTCGGCTCAGCGTTACCCTCGTCGGATTCTTTAGGTCCTGTGGCGACTTCTGAAGATCCAGTCCCAAAAGCCCTGCTTTTATGCAGACGCCCCCCATTCATTCAGCCTAGCTGTCAATCAACACATGCTAAGTGGTGAGCGGGAAGGCTCACCACCTGGGCCAATCACTCCAGAGTGCGACCTGAGTTGGCAAGGCAACTCGGTCCAGGGTGTCTAAACCCCCTCCTACACCCCTGAGGTAACCCAGACAGAATGGCACCACTTTGGAGGGTCTCTGTCCAGAGGCCCGCCAAAAGTGGAACAAAGGGCTCAACCTTTGGTTTAGGAGTCACAGAGACGAACACAGACGCCATTTTACAAACCGAGTTCTGGCAGAAAATACCACTCGATAAACTTATTTAAGATAAGTAGATCGGTGGTACGTTGGAGATTAACGAGAAAAAGTATCAATCCCCAACAATGGGATAAATCCCATAGAGTTATGCTCGGGGTCGAACATAACAAGTAGTTTCCACTGCCACCAGCCAAAACTCGACGAGGGGGGACGGGACAGTGCCCCCTCGAGTAACAGATCCAGGAGTAATCGAATTACTCCTACCAGTACGTCCACAATAAGATGGTTGGTACTAGTTCTGTTAGCAAATTTAGGTCTAGTAAAGCCAATGGTGATTTTACATGCCCGGGGAGACAGTAGTCAGTCCCCGAGTGTGGAGTCTATGGTGGGGGGACCTGCTAGGGCGCCCCCGTGTCACGACACGGAAGGTGCAGTGCGACACACATAGAAAAACATATGAGACCCTATGGAGTAAAAGACCCCATAGCCCATCGAACACATTGACATTCAAAGGAATTACACACATACATGTCCAAGAGTGAGAGAAAAGGGTCACACTCTTGGCAGGATGGGAAAAAACAAACTCCAGAAATCCAGCAAAGCTGCTGGGGGACTCCCTAGGTTAGGAAATTCAGCCTAAACAGAGAATTCTCCCTAACACTCGCCCCCACCAGACTAAGGGACAGGAGGATTTAATCCACTCCTGGATGAATCTCATACCTCTAGTCGATGACATACATCCTAGAGAGACCATCATCATTTTGGTGGTGACACCCTGACCTGTGCTCAATGGTGAAATCAAACCCTTGCAGGCAGATCCACCATCTCAGTAGTTTTGGGTTTTCCCCTTTCATTTGCATTAACCATCTCAAGGGTTGGTGGTCAGTCTGAATAACAAAAGTAGAACCATACAAGTACGGCCTAAACTTCTTCAGAGCCCACACGATAGCAAAGCACTCTCTTTCGATTGTTGCCCACCTTGTTTCAGGATCCTTCAGCTTGCGGCTGATGTAGCAAACGGGGTGCTCCCTACCTTTCCCATCCAGTTGACTGAGTACGGCACCTATCCCTACATTGGAAGCGTCTGTCTGCACAATGAAGTGTTGGCGGTAATCAGGAGCTCTGAGTACTGGGGCTTGGCAAAGAGCCTTTTTCAGGTTTTCAAAAGCCTGATTGCACTCCTCGTTCCATTTAACCTTTTTAGGGAATTTGGGTGAGGAGATGACATTCAGTGGAGAAGCTATGGTCCCATAGTTCTCTATGAAATTCCTGTAGTACCCAGTGAGGCCTAGGAAGGCTCTCACCTGAGTCTGAGTAGTCGGTGTTGTCCAATTTTGCACAGCTTCAATCTTACTGAGCAAAGGCCTTATCTCTCCACCGCCTACCTCATGTCCAAGGTAGACTACCTTACTCTGTCCAATTTGGCATTTACTCGCCTTTATGGTCAGATTGGCTCGTCCTAGAGCCTGCAAAACATCTCTCAGGTGGGTTACATGTTCTTCCCAGGAATTGCTGAACACTGCTATGTCATCCAAGTATGCCATGCAGAAGTCCTCCATCCCATTCAGAACCTGGTTTACCATCCAATGAAACGTAGCAGGTGCATTTTTTAGTCCGAAAGGCATTACCGTAAACTGGTATAAACCAACGGGGGTAGAAAATGCAGTTTTTTCCTTGGCATGGTTGGTCAGGGCTATTTGCCAATAGCCTGACGTCAAGTCAAATGTGCTGAGGAACTTGGCGGCGCCAAGCTTATCCACCAACTCATCCGTCCTTGGCAAAGGGTGGGCATCAGTCGTGGTGACTGCGTTAAGAGCTCGGTAATCCACGCAGAATCTAAGTTCTTTAGACCCGGCCTTTGGTACTAACACAACTGGGCTAGACCATGGACTAGTAGAGGGCTCTATTACCCCGAGATCAAGCATCTTGCTGACCTCACCTTTGATGTGGGTTCTTACGTTTTCTGACATGCGGTATCCTCTGCTTTTGACAGGCAGACAGTCACCAGTGAGTATCTCGTGCTGGCCCCAAGGGGTCAAGCCTGGTGAGAGCGAGAACAGAGAGGCAAACTGATTCAACATAGACTTGCACTCTTCTTGTTGCTCGGGTGTCAGATTGGAGGAGAGATTTACTCCTTCAATTTTTTCATCCAAAGGTAAGCCTCTGAGGAGATCCGGAAGAGTTTCACTCTCTTCTTCTTCCTCGGGTGATGCTAGAAGCAACGCTCCTACATCAGGTCGTGAGACATACGCTTTGAGTCGGTTGGTGTGAAAGACTGTCGGAGCCTCCTTGGGGTTGCCCAAGTCCACCAGATAGTTAACCTCACCGAGCTTACCCACTACTCGGTAGGGTCCCATCCATTTATCTTGCAAGGCCCTCTGCCTTGTGGGGATCATAACAAGAACGAGCTGGTCTTGAGCGAACTCAACCATGTTAGCCTTTTGATCGTGCCAGTGCTTGACCAATGCTTGTCCAGCTTTCAAGTTATCGCTTGCTTCTGTCATCAGGTGCGACATTCTCCTCCGGAGACCTATCACGTAGTCAGTCACTCTGACTGACTTGGGGGAAGGAGCACTCTCCAACCCCTCCTTAATCAGGGCCAACGGACCTCTGACGGGATGACCATAGAGCAGTTCGAAGGGAGAGTAACCTACTCCCTCCTGAGGGACTTCTCTATAAGCAAAAAGAAGGCATGGCAATAGAAGGTCCCACTTACGCTTAAGGGGTTCTTCTAGAGCACCTATCATGCTCTTCATGGTTCGGTTGAACCGTTCTACCAACCCATTGGTTTGTGGGTGGTAAGCCGTTGAGAACTTGTAAGTTACTCCGCAGGTTTTCCACATGGCTTTCATGTAGTGGGACATAAAATTTGACCCCCTGTCAGAGATTACTTCCTTAGGAAATCCGACCCTAGTAAAAATACCAAGGAGGGCCTTAGCCACAGCCGGAGCTGTAACAGTCCTCATAGGAATTGCCTCAGGATACCTAGTAGCATGGTCTACTACAACAAGTATAAACCTGTTGCCTGAGGAGGTTGGAGGATCAAGGGGACCAACGATATCAATCCCTACTCTCTCAAATGGGACTCCCACAACGGGAAGAGGCACTAACGGTGCCACATTCTTGGACCCAACCTTACCAGAGATCTGGCAGGTATGGCAGCTTCTGCAGTGTTTTTCTACTTCGGCCCCCATCTTTGGCCAATAGAAGTAGAGTGAGAGCCTTTCCTTAGTCTTCTTGAAACTCAAGTGACCAGCCAAAGGAATCTCGTGGGCTAACTGCAAGAACTGTGGTCTGTTTGCTTGGGGTACTACAAGGCGTTTGTAGTCTCCAGGATCAGACTTGGTCGGTTCACTATAGAAGAGGCCATCTTCCCAGTGCAACCTATGTTTCCCAGGCTCTTGCCCTTCAGCCTGAGCTTCTGCCTGATGGCGAAGACCTTCCAGAGTTGGACATTCTCTCTGTCCCTTACTGATGTCTGCCCTGCTGGGTCCACCTTCTGCCAGTAACGACTGCAGCTCAGGATGGTCAACAGGATCCAGATCTCCAATGAGTTCTTGGCCTTCTATTAGCTCTTCCTCAGAGTCTAATTCCACCACACAGGGTTGTACCTCCCTCTCAGCCTCAGCTGGAGGTGGAGTTACGGGTGTGACGTTGGACAACCGCGGGGAAGTCCGTGTCGGCTGCATTGGAATGCGGGCTGCTGGTTTCGGTTTAGAAGTCTTAGGTTTCCCTTTTGCTTCTGCGTTCTTAGAGACAGCGGCCGCCATTTCCAATGGAGCAGGAGTGATCTCTTTCTTCATCATCTCCTCGAGAGTTCCGCGCATGGTCCTCTCTCTTGCAGGTCTGGTTAGCTCCTGTAACCTTTTGCTAGGAGGTCTGGGAGTATGCGATACAACTCCGAGAGTTTTCAAATCGTTACCCAACAGTACGCGTCCTGGTACCTCACTCTGTATGCTGACAGGTATCTTTACAGTCATGTCGTTACACTGGATGAGAACTGGTAATTGGGGAAGCATCTGCACAGGCCCTCCAGCTAACTTGGTGAGGCGTTTGGGTGCCTTAGCAACATCCTCAGCCTGAAAAAACGATTTATCCACCACAGTTATGCTGGCCCCAGTGTCCCTAATGGCAGGCGTCTCCTGACCATTCACCTGGACACTGTCCTTATAATACTCTTTAGTATTATCGGGGATAGAATTATAGACATCTAAATTCTGTTGTTCCCACAACCCCAGAGATACTAAAGAAACGCTGGCTGAGACTCCAATGGGTTCGTCAGCTAGCAGTAGAAAGTTTCCACTTGCCATTTGGACTTCCTCCTCTGGAGCAAAGGCTAAGGAGACAAGTTGGACCCCTGAAGGTTTACCCTTACATCTGGGATCTCCTTTCACATGATCAGTCGAGCCGCAAACAAAGCATTTTCCGAATGCTTTCTGGAATGGTGGCTTGTTCTGACCTCCTTCCGGTTTGGCACCAGAAGTTACACTATTCTGCTGTGGTTTTCCCGGTGGCTTACCCTTCTGGTTTTGTTTGGGGCCCTCTTTGGAATGTGAGTTATTCGAATTCTCCTTTGAGTCTTTTTTAGGCTGTTTTCCCTCGTCCTTTTTCTGAGTTGCCCCAGAATCCTTGTGAGTAGCCCTGTTGGCAACCCACAAGTCAGCAGCCTTAGCTAGAGCCCTGGAATCTAATTCCTTCGAATCAGCCAAGTGCTGTCTGAGCTCAGGAGAACAGGCATCATAAATCGACTCCAACATAAAAAGATTTCGCATACCCTCGTAAGTGTTAACTTTGTAACCCTTAATCCATCCCTCTAAGTTTTTCAACCCTTCACTCACCCAGGTAGCCCAAGGGGTACCATCATGCTTTTTGAGGGTTCTAAACCTCTTAAGATACTGGGAAGGGGTCTTCCCGAATCTAGCTATCAAAGCTAGTTTCACACTTTCATAATCCGTCTTATCCACCTCCCCCAACTCCATTACCACATCAGTCGCAACAGGAGGAAGCCTAGAGAACAACCAAGGAAGCAACGCATTCCCGGTGATGTCCTGGAGCCCATGATTGTATTCAAACAGTTTCAACCAATCCAACACATCCAATCTCGGTTCGTACATACCCACTAATTCCTTCGGCATCCGGGGTCTTTTGGGACTGGAGCTCCTAGAGGAACCAGAGGAGAGAGAAGCATTTTCCATAGACAACTTTTTCATTTCTAACTCATGATTAAGCTCTATTTCTCTGAGTCTCAACTCAGCCTGTTTCTGCTCAGCCTGGGCATTCGCATTCATCCGTCTGAACTCGAGTTCTTGGTTTCGTTCAGATTGAGCCAAAAACCGTTTATATTCTAATTCGAGCTACATTTTTTCTAGTTCAAAATAAGCAGGGTTACTTGTGGGACCTGGTATGGGCCCCGTAGGCACAGTTGGTAAGGCAGATAGAGGAGCGGGGGAGACATTTTCGTTAGCCTCGCCGTCCTCGTCAGCCTCTTCATCGCTATCATCAGAATTACGATTCAGATCAACACCATCACTGTTATCTACAGTTGCTGGAGAGTTTGGTTCCTCTGAACCAGTACCCAGACTTTGGTTCGCCAGCAATCTCTCTATCAATTCTAACTTCTTGCCTTTTACAGGAAGATTCTCTTGTCTACAGAGAGCTCGCAGACTCTCAGCATTTTTATCCGACAAAGACTCTTGGCTGTAAATTTCCATCGTAGACATGTTTTTTGAAAGTTGCTTTCGTAAAGTTTTGTGGTTAGTTGTCCTACAGCGTCGAAAAGCACTCTAAACTGTATACTCGATACTAATCCCACCGCTGTACACCAGTGTTAGGCGGAAACCTGTGCAGTTCCCTCTGGGACCACTGCAAAAGATTTAGGACTACAGGTGTTGCGATGAACCCACTTGGTAGCAGTCTGTACCACACAGATTCAATTGGTAGCTGTGGCTGAGCAGTCAGACTTCTCTCAAGAAAAGTTGGTCAGTATAGGGAGTATACAAGATAGGGCAATTCTTCACAGCACAACAAGTAAGCACGCAACAAGGCTTAGTATAAAGATAGTAAGTTATTTATTTATAACAGAACGTCTACGAAAAATACTAAGGCAAATCACGGCAAACAAATCAAAATGCAATTACTCTGCGGAATGGAATAAAGCTCGATCTCCTGAAACACAATATCGACAACTCTAGGTTATTACGGCACCACTTATTTGCAGACAGAGGTGTGTACCCCAACCTAGATGACACTCGAATATTTTCGTGAGAAAGGGAGAAAAGAGATAGGCAGGTAATGAAGTCAACACGGTTCGTACTGAAGCGGGTAAAATGCAAGGCAGGAAGGCAATAATCACAATAGGTCATAAAGTTCAGCGGCCAGGCCCACTCGGTGAGAGGCAAGGCACGATGTCCTGGAAAGTCTCTAGTGAAGACACGCTCAAGTCTTTGTAGCACAATGTTAGCGACAGGTGGAACCAGTTCAGAACAAAGAGTGAATAAAGCTTGGAGGCAACCCAACGGAACGGAGAGGAATCAGATACCTCACTCGAACCGATCGAAAAGGGAAGCCAGGCGGATACGGTACCTTGTTGTGGAGGGCAGCTCCGGCGGGGGCAGTTGTTCCTGGTGGTGGATGCACGATAGGTCTTGGCCAAGAGTAGAGATGATCTCGTCGTCGAAGAAAAGATGTCTGGTGCACCACCAGGGAAGAAACCAGCCGCGGAGTGCTCCGTCACAAGGCACCACCTTTCGGTCGCGGTACAGGGGTAGTGGCTATCCGGTTGCCGGGTGCTCTGCACGGGCAATTCGACCACTGCGTCCTGGGCGAACAAAAAGCACAAAGAAGAAGAAGACTGGTTGTTCCCACCAGCCAGGGGAAGAGACTCTCCGGCAGGGAGATCTCCTCTGTCGTCGGGAGATTGTGAGACGATTCCGCAGGGCTCCACCGGAGGTGTCGTCGTGCAGGTCGGCTCAGCGTTACCCTCGTCGGATTCTTTAGGTCCTGTGGCGACTTCTGAAGATCCAGTCCCAAAAGCCCTGCTTTTATGCAGACGCCCCCCATTCATTCAGCCTAGCTGTCAATCAACACATGCTAAGTGGTGAGCGGGAAGGCTCACCACCTGGGCCAATCACTCCAGAGTGCGACCTGAGTTGGCAAGGCAACTCGGTCCAGGGTGTCTAAACCCCCTCCCACACCCCTGAGGTAACCCAGACAGAATGACACCACTTTGGAGGGTCTCTGTCCAGAGGCCCGCCAAAAGTGGAACAAAGGGCTCAACCTTTGGTTTAGGAGTCACAGAGACGAACACAGACGCCATTTTACAAACTGAGTTCTGGCAGAAAATACCACTCGATAAACTTATTTAAGATAAGTAGATCGGTGGTACGTTGGAGATTAACGAGAAAAAGTATCAATCCCCAACAATGGGATAAATCCCATAGAGTTATGCTCGGGGTCGAACATAACAAGTAGTTTCCACTGCCACCAGCCAAAACTCGACGAGGGGGGACGGGACAGTGCCCCCTCGAGTAACAGATCCAGGAGTAATCGAATTACTCCTACCAGTACGTCCACAATAAGATGGTTGGTACTAGTTCTGTTAGCAAATTTAGGTCTAGTAAAGCCAATGGTGACTTTACATGCCCGGGGAGACAGTAGTCAGTCCCCGAGTATGGAGTCTATGGTGGGGGGACCTGCTAGGGCACCCCCGTGTCACGACACGGAAGGTGCAGTGCGACACACATAGAAAAACATATGAGACCCTATGGAGTAAAAGACCCCATAGCCCATCGAACACATTGACATTCAAAGGAATTACACACATACATGTCCAAGAGTGAGAGAAAAGGGTCACACTCTTGGCAGGATGGGAAAAAACAAACTCCAGAAATCCAGCAAAGCTGCTGGGGGACTAGGTTAGGAAATTCAGCCTAAACAGAGAATTCTCCCTAACAGGCACACCAGGCTGAAATGTCGTCTCTGCGTCAAGCAATTGCTGCTCACGCAGAGGCGCACATGGATGCCCTGAGGGAGGAGTATGCTTCCCTCAGATCCACTCTGGGTGTCCTTATGATGTCCCAGAGGCAGCAGGCAGAGGAGAGGTTTGCACAGCTTGAGCGTACCATCTCGGCTGAGCTAATGGCTTGCCGGGAGGTGCAGCGGTTGTCCAGACAGGCCTTGCAGGAGGAACTCCGTGTTACACGTGCTACCTTGCAAGAGGAAGCACGTGTATCACGTGAGGTTCTGCATGCAGACCTACGTCACATCGCCACACAGAACCAGGCTCACCCGTCCGGCAGACTTGCTGCCGACGAGGGGCAAGCTGCGGCTAGGCGTGGCCAGGCGTGGCCAGGCTACTGTGCAACGTCCTCCTTTACAGGATGAGCCAGACTCGGACGACCATCTATCTCCCACATAGGTCGGGCTGTGCAGGCATTGAGCCCATGGAGTTTTTTTTTTTGGCTCAGCATCATCGCATGTGGATGTTGAGCAGCACCCTGTACCTCCCCCCTCCTGGGTGCCTCCCCTCCCCCCCGGGTCGTATGTGGCCATTTTTGATTTTTCTTTTAGTTTAGTTAGTTAAGTTTCTGTTTGACAGTTAGTTTAATTAGGTAATGTAGGTTTTCCATAGTTGTATTTAGTTGATATAGTTTAAGATTGCTTGTCTATTGTGCTTTCATGTGACAGTGCGGTGCTTTGTGGCTTTTGAAGGCATCCACTGTCTGTTCCAGCTGGGCCCTTCAGGCTTGTCTTGTGTATGTGTTTGCTGCTTGGGGTCCTTGACTCACATATGCCACTCCTGCCTCCCTTATCCATGGGCTCGCAAGGATGGTTCGGTGTCACAAACTTTTACACAAGGGCTTTGGACTGTCATATCTGTGGCATGTCTGGTGCTGTGTGACTTGTGTTTACACCCCTAGTGGGGATGACTTTGGTGTTATTGTCCACTGTTCAGCTTTTGCTAGATGGGGTGTTTCATGATTAATGTGTACATTAATTGCTATGCATTGTGTAGTATGTTTCTTATCTTTACTGTACACGTGCTTGTTGCAATTCATGCTGTAGATAGTGTTCCACACTTTGGATGTGAAAGACGGACTGATGGTGTGATTTCTGATGTGACTCTCTGACATGGTCAAGTAAAGAGATGCCTGAAGAGACACACACAGATGACTTTGAAGCATTAATCATGTGTTTCATGCCCTTTCTGCAGGGGGATGAGCCTCCAGAGCACCTTTGCCAGCAGACACGGCCCATTGTACGACGGAATTCTGGACACGTTTGTTGTTGCCCACATGCACATGTGTGCACAAGCAGAGGCACATGGATTGCAGACCTACATCCTAGAACTGCTGACGTGTTCCAAGGAACTCCAGGCAAGGTGAGCAGCACAGGGGGGCCACAACACAGCAAAGCTTGCACCAGGCAAGTTGCACATGCAGGCTTAGTCACAGCACTGAGGGTGAGCTTGGACGGATATTGGTGTTGAAGCACACAATGCAGCTCAGATGTGTTGGTGGACTGATGGCTGTTGATTGTGAGGTTGTCTGGGACACCTGCAGGGGCAGTGGCACATACCCTCCGGTACACCAAGGTCCATCGAGGCACTTGTATCAACCATGTAGCCTTCAGACATGGAAAGGGGCAGCTCACAGGGACATACAGCAAGGGACATACTCGGGTGCAGTGCATTTCATTTCCATGTACTTTATGATGAATGCACTGCCAACTTTGTTTCGGTCATGGTGGTACGCAACTTGCTCTGAAGTCATGGCTTGCTATATGGGTCTGTCTGCTTACCCAGGGAACATTGCATGCTGTGTGAATTGTGACACATTGGTGTTCCATTTGCCACGCACCAACCGCTGGCTGACTTACTGCATTGACTGTGTATGACCCGTCACAGGGGTAATGTTATATATGGGTACGGAGCATCTACACCAGACTGTCTGTTTGTAGAGTAGTTTGTTGCTATGGGGCATGTTCGGTGGTGTGTTTTGTGTAATTGGCATGTACAGGTTGTTGACTGTGGCTCTCTTTGCAGCATTGCAGTGCTCCTGTAACCGGACCTGAGAGTGCACAGGCAGGAGGCCAGCACTCAAAACCAGAGCTAAGTGTCTTGTTGTTTTTCTTTCAAACTGCTCTGCATAGGCTTGCTGGGGGGTGCACTAATGCATGGATGTATGTGTGATTCAATTTGGTATGTTTTTTCCCCCCTAATCACCCGGAATCCTATGCAATGTTGAACCCTGTACCCTCTACCCAGTGTTCCTGCTTCCCGTACCTATCCAAGCAACGTTCCCTAACCCTCTTTCCCCGCTGGGGTTGCGGATGCCTGTGTAAGCCCCGAACTTGCAGGCGCCAAAACCTTAGAGGGGGTGGTTGGTTCGTACCACTCCTAAGCCTGGACTGCAGAAGGCCATGACAATGATGTCCAAGTTTGTTTGGATTGTGTATGTGTTCATGCAGGTAGTACATTTTTGTGCATTCCCTACTTTCATGTGTCATTCCTCCTCCCCTCTCCTGCCACTCATTCCAGTTATCCAGTGTGCCAACACCTGTCCCGACTGCATATCCCTGAACCTCCTTCCCCACCAGGGTCTCAGGGGCCTGTGTGAGTTTCACCTTGCAGGCACCCGGGACACACTGGGGGTGGTTTTTTCGTGACACTCCCGCGCCTGTACACGGGACCTGTGACAGTACACATCCGTTCATGGTGCATCATCCTATGTTATGTACCACACATGGTTCACATCCTGTTGTGACATTGTTTTACTGTGCTACCTTGGTTGTTGCATCATTGTGGTAGTACCTGGCCTTTGTGAGGTACTGCTAGGTCAAGTCTTCTACTGGAGGGTGTTCTGTTTCATTTTTTTTGGCTTGGATTTTGTGATTTTGGAAATGAGTGTGGATTCTGAGGGTGCAGGCATCTTTTTACACACAAGGTGGGAGATGGTGACGAAGGGTAAAGGTGATCCTGTGGCCAGGTGGAATTGAGGGTTGAAGGCTCCATGACCCAGGTGCAGTTGTTCAGTGGGTCATGGTCATTTGTGAGGGAGGGGGTTGTTGTTGATAGTTGCCTTGCCCTGCAGTGTGATGGGAACCCTGACATTGTAATGGTGGTATCCTTTGTACATGTTGTGTTCTGCTGATCAATGCCTGTTCATGTGTTGTGCTTACCTTTCAGGTGCAAGGGGATAGTTATGGTTTGACATGCTGGGGTGTACACATGGTGAATGTTCACATGTGATGTGTAGAGAACACTAATGGTCACTTGATTGCACATGCATATGTTGAGTGCTTGTCCTTGCTGACCCACACACTTGCACTCTGATGCACTACATGTACTCCCACCCTTGCATATCCACGTGTACACTGTTTGCCTTCTGGTGCCCACTGTGTCCCTGTAGTACATGTTCTGTGACCAATTATGGATCCTGTACATGCCTAATTTGCTTTTTGATGTGGTCTGTCGCTTAGATGTGATGCTCAGGGTGTGCATCACACACAATGGCTGTTCACTGTGCTGTGCACTGAGCAGTGTGTTGCAGGAGTAGGACACAGCACACAGAAGCTGCAGTGTTGATTTTGCAATGCACAATGTGCATGTAGACAGGCATTCCTTGTTATGTTACGTCTACAACTCTTGTAATGCATTTGGAAATGACTTATTTTGGGTGGGAGGTTGTTGGTCTGTCATTTCATCTGATTCCAGGTCAGGCATCATTGTCTGATGTCACTGTACATTTTGGAAATGGCAATGTGTACCTTATTGTTGCTGTGTTGGTGTATGGGTATTGCTTGCCATTTCATGTTGTGGTTTGGGAGGGTTTGAGTGACATAACAGTGATGGCCATGGCCTGTTTTGCAGGTGTGTGTGATGCACACCTTGCATGTCAGGGTCATCCGCTTCTCAGAGCAACTAGCTGGGGGTAGATCTCTCTGGAACAGCCTTCCTGCCTCACTGGAACTTGAGGGGAACCATCTCTGGTTCGGGAAGCACCTGAAGACCTTCCTCTTTGCTTCTGCTTTCTGCTTTCTCTCTGCCTCTCCCTTGCAAGATTCTTCACTGGAACTGCACTGGATCTGCAACTGGGCCACTCTCACCGACCTCGGTCCCTGGCCCAGCCATTCTCCACTTGCACTGCCTCCCTGGCAACCCCTGCACTGTGGTACTGTCTCTCTATCCCTACAGCCCCCCCTTCCCAGCACTTGTCTGCACTTTCCTTTGCAGTTGCCACCAGCTGGCCTATGTATTTGTTTTTTGGTCTACTTCCCCTGTACTGCACTCCCCCCCTCTCCTTCCCCTTGCACTTTCCCCTTCCCCCTACCCCTGCACTTGCACAATCTCAATGACACCTGGCCTAGTAGTACCGTTGTCTGTCTTCCCTTATTCCCCCCTCCCTGCCTCATCGCACCTTGAAATACTTGTGTATAGGCACTATCATGTCATGTCATATGTGTGCCTTTTGGTCACACAGGAGAGCTTGTGTTTAGGTAGCTACGGATGCAGACGATGTGGCACTTCCAAGGCAACTATCTCAGGGTGGTAGGGTTGTGACAGTTGACTGTCTCTTTGTCATCATCGATTGTCACCTGGTATGTGCCAGGCCTGTGTGCACTCCGCAGGGGTGGGAGTTTAGGTGAAAAATGTGGCCACAAGCTGGGTCCGGGCTTCCTCGCCACGTGCCCTGTCCCCTCCCATGGGCAGCGCCTGTGCCTGTGTTTGGGGATGTGGGGGCACCACCATGTCCACTGGGACGCCCTGCCATGTTGCAACATTGTGCAGGACACATGCTGCCACAATGATCCTGCACACTACTGGTGGTGCATAGAGTAGCTGCCCGCCAGAGCGGTCAAGGGAGCGGAAACATGACTTGATCACTCCCAATGTGCGCTCCACTGTGGCCCTGGTTGCAATAAGGGCAGCGTTGTATCTTACCTGGGGTGGTGTGGTGGGGTTCCGGATTGGCGTCATCATGTGGTTTCTCAGAGGGTAGGCACTGTCCCCTGGGGAGGTGTAAATGGTTGTGATTATTGTGGTTTGTTTATTTGTGTGTGTGTGTGTGTGACATGCATGCATGTGCAAGGGCATTTGTACTCACCTAGGAGCCATGTGTCGCCATGCTGCCCAGCTTCCAGGGCCCGGCTCAGGGCGGACATTCTGTATATGAAACTGTCATGGGTGGAGCCAGGGTAGTTTGCATAGACAGAGGTGATGATTCCCTTTGCATCGCATACCACCTGTACATTGATGGAATGCCAGTGCTTGCGGTTTCGGTAGATGTGCTCAGTGGCCCTAGGTGGACGTAGGGTCACACGGGTGCAATCTATGGCACCGAGCACTTTGGGAAGTGTGCCGCCCTGAAAAAATCAGGACAACGGCCTGCCTTTCTGCGGGTGTTCTGGGCATGTATATGTGCCTGCAGACTGAGGGGCGCACTGTCATGATTGCCAGTACCTGGTGTAGGCTGCGTGACTGCGTGGCCTGTGAGATCCCCCCCACTATGGCAGTAGTCCACTGAAATGACCCAGTGGCCAAAAAATGCAGGACATTGAGCAGCTTCTCCAAGGGGCTCAATGCTTGGGAGCAAAGGGTGGGGGATGTAAGGTCATCTTCCCACTCCCTGACCAGATCTAGGATGATGTGGGGTGGAAACCTATACCTGCCATAGACCTGGTCGTCAGGCATCCCAAAAAGGCTTGTCCGTGGTGCGAAAATGCATGCCCTGGCTATTCTCCTCCTCCTGCGGTGTCCCACGATCAGTGCTGCAACAAATGGGGCATTCATCGTAGCTGTATATACGTGTTTGTTGTTTGTGCGCACTTTTATACTGTGCGCGGGGACGCTTCCGCCTGCCTTCGTGTGGCTGACGCGTTGACGCCTGTGTGCGTCTTTTGCCGTGCGCGGGTTTCCCGTATTCGGATCCATGAATACGGGTTGTTCGCGTGCGTGTGGGTGTTCCGTGTAGTTCCCTGCAGTACTTCCCCAGTTACGCCTTCTTTTTCATGCGTTATTCCCCATTCCGCGTGTTACGCCCACTGTTCTGCCCACTTTGGTTGTGTGCACCGCGCTATGTGCGCTTTTGCTGTGCACGTAGCGCACGCCGTGTATGCCTCCATGCGCCATGGCGGGATTGGGCGCATGGACAGTGGGAAACACGCGCAGCGTCTTCCTTGAATCGCACACGTGCACGTGTGCTGCGTTTCTCGCGCTTGCGCCTGCTTGCGCATGGATTTTCGGCACACGTTTGTTCCATGAATCGGCCCCATAGGGTGGGGGTCCCAAAATGTCTTTTTTTCCCATAGACTGAATGGGGTAAAAAAACGCCTACTGCCCAAACCGCTGGACGGATTTTCACCAGATTTACGGCAGGAGCAGCGACTTGGTCCAGAAAGCTTGCTTTTGTAAATTTGGTGAAAATCCGTCCAGTAGTTTTTTTTAAAACAACCAAAAAGTAGGTCATAAAAAATTAGTGATATCTATGTCCACTCCGCGGACACACTTCCCTATTCGTTCCGCGGACAGGACACCGATTGGCTAATCGGCTTGCGTCATGTCCGTGGACATGCAACGTGCCTGCTGATTGGCTGGAATGAAGCATGAGGTGCGTCAGATTGTTTCGATGCACCCGCCATCTTGGATCCGTGTTAGGTGTCTGCGGACATCGTGGTAAAAACATATTAAAAAACACAACATTGCACTTGTCAAACTTATCAAATAATCTCTGGGGAGGTGAGGGGTGATGAGGATGGGATGGGATATGGCTGCAAGAAGCAAAAAACAGGTGTTTTTTTTTGTCGCGAAGGTCCGAACAGTTAGAATTTTCGTGAACAGTTTTGTGCAGGAACGGAAGAAGAAGTGGTTGATTCCATCTTCGCCTCCACACAAAGCACTTGAGAAGATTGTGTTTCATAAAACTCTCAAGAGATCTAACGGGACTCACAGCATTTTGTCACACAGTAGATTTGGAGGTGTTCCACAATATGTGCCTAAAGTACAGGCCAAAGAGATTGCGATTTTGTTCCGAGTACACATACATTGTCAGAAAACATTGCCAGCGTGCCCTGTCCACCTAAAACAGAGCTCGTGGAACATTTCAAATCCAGGTACAAATGATTACCATCTGTTTTTTGATCAAGAGTGTTTTTAAGAAGTGTCCAAATAAAGCATCAAATTTATCTGTTAAAATGTATCCTCTATTCCAGTTTTTACAATTGCCTTACAATCCCACAAAAGGGATGAGACCTAGGCTACATAAGTGAAGGATTTGGTGACCTAAGCATAGATGGGGCTATTGCTAGAAACACTGACTCTTTTTTGTGTACCCTCTACTTCAATGTTGAAGTAGGGAGCATTCTGTCATTGCAAAGTTTCCCTACCCCTCAGCAGCGCCACGATCATCGATCAAGGATGATCAAGGACAGCCCCCACATTTTTCCTACTGTGCACATGCATCACAATTACAGTTCTTATGGATGTGGTGACCCAAGTTGTTGCAAACTAAGAATGTATCTTGATTCTGAGTGAAGGTCACCAGCTTTGAATTTTTGCTTGCGAGTTAAGGAAGCCCACGCATCGGACACACAGTATAAGTTTCAATTGTTTTTTGACCTTGAGAGAAAGGGACCATTCTGAAAGGAATTGAATGAAAGGATGGGTGTAACAATGTAAGATATGATAAGGAATAATTCCAAAACTGGACTAAGGAACATGTAAATTCAGTTCATGAAAAATCGTTGGTGCGAACAGAGTCTGCGTTACGGTCGGAGTTATGCCAAGAGAATGGAAATGGCAAATATAATGTAAGTTTGATTGTCGACGATTTTATACCCGAACGAGCTTCGACTTATCATTATCTGACCATTATTTCTGGGTTACATTCTACTCGCTTGTTCTGTGTGGCATGTTGCAATGAAACGCAAGTATAACCTTTGTATGTAATGTTCTTTCTACCGCATCACATGGGCAGGCCAGCATTGAGATGCATGTAGACCACTACTCAGTTCTCCCAGGCTCAACCTAATATTTCATTAAAATACCATCTTTGAGCACCTCAAATTGTAGCATCAGCTTCCGTATCCCGTTTAGAGTTGAACATACTACATAGCAATGTCCTCAGGAGCAAATTGTGTACTACTTTCCACGTTGTTTTCTCTCTGTTGACATTCATATCTGTGCTAATCGTTAGTTTAAACTCTATGCCGAATTAATAAGTCAATAGATAAATTGTAATAAAGATCGGCTACTGAGACACATTTCTATTATGTTTTCGAAACACGTACATCCTGCCATTCTGCTATTGTCAGATTCCAGATGCCAAATGACGGGTTCTTCAACCGGCAGCTGCAGATACTTGTGAACAACTGGATATATTTGACTCTTTTTTGGGACGATCACCAAGGGACCATTTGCCCTTACGTTGTACTAGTGATTAGGAGCAACATAACATCCTTTAAAGTGGTCTAGCCCCAAGTTGATGCACAAGCCCTGGAATTCACTGTGCAACCCTAGCGCTTCTTTTACCCAAAACGAACACCTTGTGTACGCAAAAAGAACAATGCATGACTCACGATAAACATTTTCAGATCACGAGCGAAGAAACAAATTTCCAATTTGATTGAATATGGCAATAGTCGGATGTTCTCGGAGCGTTTATTGTGAAATAAAAGTACTTTACAAATTGTAGAGTCTTGTTGTTTCCTTTTAAAGTACGGTTTCATATTCCAAATTGTGACGTGCTGTGTTGTGAGACGATGTGTGTTGATTTTCGTGTTCTGTGTCACGTCACGTAGGTGATGACTAGGCGCGTTTGGCTACGCTACCCAGGTACGTCGCTGAGAAAGGTGGAGAATATCACTAGGTTTGGTGATGTGAGGCTCAGGGGCGGGGCATATGATTTAGTGCCACCAGGGCAGTTCACCTTAGGGCGATGCAGCAACGGATAAGATTAGCACAAGATGGCCGTGTCCTGCTGCTAGATTTTGCATGTGTAGAAAAGAGGAAAACTAAGGTACGGTGTATAAAAACACATGTCCGAACCTTGGGACAATAATATTTTCTGAGCATTGCACTTGTCAAACTTATCAAATAATCTCTGGGGAGGTGAGGGGTGATGAGGATGGGATGGGATATTTCGGACCTGATTCCGAATGAGTTTACAAAGTTTGGTGGGATTCTGTCATGAGGGGGGAAAATTAGAGGGGGTTCCAAAATAATGTAATGGCTTATAAATGAGGTGCCATTTGACAAATCTACACTTCTTTTGGCAAACTGATAATAGATCTAGATATAAATGTTTTTGCGAAGTTTGGTGGGATTTTGTCAAGAGGTGGCAAAATTAGAGGGGGTGTGCCAAAATAATGTAAAGTCTAATAAATGAGATGCCATTTGACAAATCTACACTTCTTTTGGCAAAATGATAATAGATCTAGATATAAATGTTTTTGCGAAGTTTGGTGGGATTTTTTCCAGAGGGGGCAAAATTAGAGGGGGGTGCCAAAATAATGTAAAGGCTTATAAATGAGGTGCCATTTGACGAATCTACACTTCATTTGGCAAAGTGATAATAGATCTAGATATAAATGTTTTTGCAAGTTTTGGTGGGATTCTGTCAAGAGGGAGCAAAATTAGAGGGGGGGTCCAAAAATATTGTAAAGGCTTACAAATGTAGTGCCATTTGACTAATCTACACAAAGGTTTGCAAAAAGATTATAGATCTAGATATACATGTTTTAGTAAAGGCTGAATGGATTTTGTCAAGTGGGGGCTAGGTTATATGACGATTGTATGTGCATACATTTGACACTTTTGAAAAAATAAAACATGGGTGGATTTCCAGCAAACCTGCGTAAGGAGCATTGGCAAGGACCTACAAGCATGGTTTTGGAAATGTGGCAGTGTTTTATTTTTTGACAAGTGTCATAATGTAGCTACAAAAAATAGCAGTATACCTTTAGTGACTGAGGGGAAGCCTGTGGCCATAGGCAGTGGCCAGATTGGTCATGGAATAAGGTCATGATCCAGACAATGTGTCTACTGGCCATGACCACAAGGGACAAAACACAGGATTAAAGTGGCCATGTCCACCTGGGACTGGCTTTGTGGTAAAGTTATTCAAAATTGGTATAGATTTCAAAAGGAAGTAAAATGTGTTTGTGGTAATATGGTCATAGAGTTCTCTTTTTGACATGGAAAGCGAAGAGGGGCCCTGTATGGAACCCCGCCTTCCCTTTCCATGGTGGCCATATTGGTAAAGGGTTTTCCTTCCTACACCGGGACGCTGCTTTGGGAACCTAGTGTTCCCGCTTTGGGAACCTAGGGTGCTAATGGCCTTCATCCATTTAAAGTGACGTTATGGTTAAGTTGCACTAATAAAAACCTATGAAATTCAGTAAAAAACTTTGTTAAAGGGACGTTATGGTTCCAAGTAAAACTGAAAAACCCTTGAAATTCGTAAATTATGGCAAGGTAAGCAACCAGAACTCGCGTCACCACCATGCACTGCTAAGACTAACACCC
The DNA here is from genome assembly GCF_040938575.1 of Ambystoma mexicanum. Taxonomy (NCBI): domain Eukaryota; kingdom Metazoa; phylum Chordata; class Amphibia; order Caudata; family Ambystomatidae; genus Ambystoma; species Ambystoma mexicanum. Next base: position 1,393,145,520 of record NC_090933.1, on the reverse strand, counting down.
AGGACATCAAAGATGACATCACAAATGTCATTGATGACATCACTGATGACATCACGTGTGCATTTACTTTTCATGAAAAGTCTGTACAAGGGATTCTTATTATTATGTTGACAAAAATGTGTCAAGGATCATTGGAATAAATATCATGAGCTACTTAAATAGCATTCTATTATGAAGTACTATGCAGTATACTAAGCTACTCATGTAGAAACATAGGCATTGTGTGCAGCATACATGATGGAGGTGCAATATTCATAATCTTGCCATGTTGAATAGTGAAATGATAACTGCTTTCTTATTAGAGTTTTGTGTACTGTGAAACATGTAATAAGTAGCTAATAAAACCCACTTACTACATCATTGCATTATTACAGACAAAACACAAAGAGACAACAACACATCCAAATATGAGTATATGCAGGGAAAGTGAAGTAAGCAAAAAAGCAGCAGTAGTAGCAGAAAGTGTTCATAACCTAATTGATTATCTTTATGCAGAGAAATGATTGCTCTGTTTCAAAGCTGCTACTTCCCCTATGTATATGTATCACATGATGTGACTGGACCCTAAGGAAAGTAGTGTGAGTACAATGTATACAAATATGAGCATATACAGGGAAAGTACAGTAATACAAACACAACAGAACTATCAGAAAGTGCTGATAACCCTACTGATTATCTTCATGCAAATAAAGGATTGCTGTCTTTCAAGCATGTGTCTTCCCCTATGTATATGTTTCATATGATGTGACTGGACCCTAAGGGAATTACTGTAAGAATATACTTGAAGGATAAGTCTACAAATATAGTACCTTTTCAATGTTTAGTTCCTGACTGTTACTGAAGAAAACCATGTGGCCTAGATATGTCAGTAAAGGAAAAAAGGGGAGCCAGACATGTGATGTCATCAGTGATGTCATCAATGACATTTGTGATGTCATCTTTGATGTCCTGGGTGTTAGTCTTAGCAGTGCACGGTGGTGGCGCGAGTTATGGTTGCTTAGATTTCCATAACTTACACATTTCAGGTTTTTTTTACTGTATATATATATATATATATATATATATATATATATATATATATATATATATATATATATATATTACATGGCCACGGTAGTGGCCATGTAGTTATGGTTAAGTTGCTGTTTCCATAGGAAGAGCACTTTTTGGGCGGCTTATAACTTCGCTCTCCCTGGACGGATCCTCACCAAACTTTGCAAAAAAAGTAGTTGGGTCACTCAGAATTGCTTTGCAAAGTTTGGTGAGGATTCGTCCAGGGGGGGAAAAGTTATAGGGGGGGTCCCAAATTTTTTTTTTTTTTCCCATAGACTGAATGGGAAAAAATGTTGCGCACGGCTACAGCCCGAACTGCTGGACGGATTTACACCAAATTTGCAGCAGGAGCGGCGGCCTGGTCCCAAAAGTGTCCTTTTGTAAATTTGGTGTAAATCTGTCCAGTCGTTTTTTAAAAAATGACCAAAATGTAAGGCAAAAAAATTAGTGATATCTGCATTCGCTTCGCGGACGGACTTCCCTGTTCGCTCCGCGGACAGCACCCCGATTGGCCCGTGGGCTTGCGTCATGTCCACGGACATACGACGTGTTCGCTGATTGGACGGCGAGGGGCGTGGAGCGCGTCATATTTTCTGTGGCGCCCGCCATCTTGTATTCGCAGTCGACCGCGTACAGCGCAGTGAAACGTGGATAAAAAATTGTATTTAGTGCCGTGTGTTGGTGTGTAAGAGTGTTTGGGGAGGGTGGGGGAGTACGAGATAGGTTCAATGCTTTGTGTTTTTATGTGCTAGACCTTTTTGTTGCATTCGATTTGTCCGCGGAGAACACGACTGTTCTGACATTTTGTAAATAAACTAAATGGTGGGTTGTTTAGAGGACGGAGTATGTGCAATTTTTGTTCGCAAGGAAGGTAAAAATGAGCTATGAATACTCGCGGTGTACTTAATTGTTCGTAAATACACAAACTGGGGGTGTCGTCAGGACGCTGTCCGTATTGTAATCTGTCTAATTGAATGTGTTCTAAGAACACTCGCAGTGTCCCGAAATGGTTGCAATTACACGAAATGGGGGTGTTCTGAGAATGTTGTTTGTATTGCTCGTTGTCAGGGTGAAAGTGTTTTAAGAGCACTCCTTTTGTCCGCTAATAGTACAATTTCCTAGGGGCGTCAACCGACTTTTTGTCCACTAAAGAAACGATAAATCCAGCTGGTGTGCGTCGACATTATGTGATAATCCTATGACTGGCGCTATTGACCTGGCTGACTTGCTTTTGCGACACTAAATCATATCTCCCGCCACTAAGCCTGATATTATCAAAGCATTCATATTCCCCGCCTCTCTCCGTGACGTTAAAGGGTGCGTCATGAAACGCGCCCAGTCGTCTCCAGTACTACGCGACTTTACACAGAACCCGGAAGACAACACACATTATGTCACAACACAGCACGCCACAATTCAGAATATGAAACTGTGATTTAAAAGCAAAGAGCAAGATTGTAAATGTTGTAAAGTACATTTATTTGACATCAAATGTTTAGAGAATATTCAGCAATTTGCATTTGTCTTTGTTGTCGATCCGCAAAAGCTCATGTTGAGACACGCAATGTTCCTTTGCGGTACAGAGAGTGTTAGATCAGGTTACAACTCAGTGCGTCACAATTCGGAATATGAAACTGTGGTTTAAAAGTAAACAGCAGGATTGTACACTTGGTAAAGTACATTTATTTCACATGAAATGTTTAGTGAATATTCAGCGATTTGCTATTGTCTGTGCTGTCGATCAGCAAAAGTTTATTTGGAGCCGCGCGTTGTTCCTTTGCGGTAGATAGGCTGTTGGTTTATGATAAAAGCAGTAAATGGTCTCTCTGATTATCGGAAGGTTGCTCCAACAACGAGCCATTAGACCACCGTATTGGTTGGTATGTTGTTTGTAGCCGCTAGTACTGCGTAAGGGCATATTGGTCCTTGGCGATTGTCCCATAAAATGGTGAGGGTCATGAAGTTGCATATTTGGACTTGCACCTGGCAGTTGAAGACCCCATCCACTGGAGTCTGTAAATCGTGACATAGACAAAACGGGGCCACGTACCTGTTTTAAAAAACATAAATTAGTCTCACCAGCCTATCTTCATTAAAAATCATCATTTTATTTATTAGGGCGTGAAACTATTTGCTATCGAGGATAGTGCAACAGAGTATGTTAATAATAAAAAAATAACATGTTCCCATTCATATGGCGCTTAAAAATGTGAGGTATCTAGGCGGTGCTTATTTTTAACCACGGTGTGTGGTGCTCATTTATCGACCACGGAAGGATGAAAGGCTGAGTTTGGGCTTGCCTGGATTCGAACTTGCGTTAGCAAGCTGTGCACGGATGTCAAAGTGAGCGCTGTACTCGCTGTGCCACTTGACAGGCTACAGTAAAGTGGCACAGCGAGTAGAGCATTTGACCGCCTATAGACCGGTTAAATTATTTCTATTAACCCACTCTGTGACGTCTGCCTTTTTCAGAGCCCTCTAAACGACAGGGGATCAATTCGGCGGTGATAGTACGCAGTGGAAAACATTATGCCACTTTCAACGAACAAGTTCAACTTCAGCGGTCTTTAATGCTACGCTATTGTAATTATATTTGCTATAAAGTAATGTAAAGGGTTACTTACAGTACTATTGCAATTTCCATTGTCTACGAGTGGTGCAGTCCGAAAAAACGACTCTGCGTGTGCCGACGATCTTTCGCATAGTGATATAATATGTAAAAGTGGTTTCGTTTCAGAAATTTCATGTTTATCTTCTCTTACGTTTTAGCCACACTCCTTCAAGAGAAGTCTTTCATCACAATTTCTGTCTGTCAAGGTCAAAACACAATACAACCTTATAGTCTGCTTCGTGAGCCTCTCAGCGACCCGAGAAAAAAATGAAGCAGCTGAACTTTACTGTGAACGAGCATAAATTCTTACTTTGCAACATTGCTTAGCTGTATGCAATGAGGGAATGGTACAGAGAGTAAAGTGGATGCCGTCTGCGGACACCGCGGCTGTTCGTGGACAGGGCGTGGTAAATCCGGGTTTTTCCAGGAAATCCAACATGGAAAGAAGACTGTACGGATCAGCCAATCAGAGGTCGAGGTTGTGGATTTGTGTTGAAAGAGACTGTGTGTGGTGAAGATGGCAGAAGTGGAGAAAGTCAGGGTGTTGGTGCTCGGAGATATGTTTGTGTATGGTTTACAGCAGTACGCTGAATGCAGGCATGTTGCAAAGAACTTTGATGTCAAAGGAGTGGAGGTGGTGTGGAGCACTGTGCCTGATTGCAATGTACAGGGAATTGTACAAGTTTGTGCGGATATGGCCACGATGAACAGTACGCATGTGGTAGTTTTGCACTATGGTGCTTTCCATTTGGGCAACGTCAGTGCCCCTACTTTGTTGGCTGATTTGGAATGCTTGGTTCAAGCCGTAGTGAAGATCCTTCCAAATGCGAAAGTAATTTTTTCTGGATTACTACCTAGGGCAATATGGGAGAATAGTTCTTTGTCCTCAGCAAATAGCATTGCATCAACCGAGGCATGTGTGCCTTCATGCTTAGAGCTGGAATGTTCTTCTGTAACAATGAGAATATTGATGCCAGTAATACTGTTAATTTTAAAGAAGATGGCATTTCTTTATCTTTTACCGGAAATGCCTTTTTATTTTGGAATGTAAGGGTTGCTTTGGAGAAGGTTATGTGAAGAATTTAGGAGTAAAGTAAGAAAAAAAAAACAAGAAAAAAAATATAAAATAACAGGTGTTTGTCAAGCATCTGTAAAAAAAAAAAAACGGCTCTTTTCAGAGCCAACTTCAAAGGGGAAATGGGGCACACTATTTAAATTTACATTCACCACGCTCAGATTTTCGATGTGTCCACGGACATGGCGGTAGTCCGCGGACATGAAAATCACTACGAGGGGGTTAGTATGTTCTATGTTACATGTCAGGGATATTATGGTTAAGTTGTGCTACGAAAAACCTATGAAATTCAGTGAAAAAACTTTGTTAAAGGGACGTTATGGTTAAGTTGTGCTACTAAAAACCTATGAAATTCAGTGAAAAAACTTTGTTAAAGGGACGTTATGGTTCAAGTAAAACCGAAAAACCCTTTGAAATTCGGCAGTTATGGTAAGCTAAGCAACCATAACTCGCGCCGCCACCGTGCACTGCTAAGACTAACACCCAGGACATCAAAGATGACATCACAAATGTCATTGATGACATCACTGATGACATCACATGTCTGGCTCACTATTTTATCTTTTGCTGACATATCTAGGCAACATGGTTTTCTTCAGTAACAGTCAGAAACTAAACATTTTATTTTATTTGTAGACGTATCCTTCAAGTAGGTTCTTACAGTAATTCTGTTAGAGTCCAGTCACATCATTTGAAACATATACATATGGGAAGACACAAGCTTGAAAGACAGCAATCCTTTTTCTGCATAAAGATAATCAATAGACTTATGAGCACTTTCTGATAGTTCGGTTGTTTTTTTTTATGACTGTACTTTCCCTGTGGGTCCAATCACATCAAGTGATACATATACATAGGGTGAATAGCAGCTTTGAAACAGAGCAATCATGTATTTGCATGAAAATAATCAGTTAAGTTATGAATTGTTTCTGCTACTACTTGTGCTTTTTTGCTAACTTCCCTTTCCCTGTATATACCCATATTGGTATGTGTTCTTGTGTCTTTGTGTTTTGTCTATAGTAATGTTTTATTAGCTACGTATTACATATTTCACAGTACACAAAAATCTATTAAGAAAACAATTATCATTTCATTATTCAACATATTAACATTACGAATATTATATCTTCATCTTGTACACTGCACACCATGTTATGTTTCTGTATCAGTAGCTTCGTGCCGCCACCGTGCACTGCTAAGACTAACACCCAGGACATCGAAGATGACATCACAAATGTCATTGATGACATAACTGATGACATCACATGGCTGGCTTTCCCTTTTTATCCTTTACTGACATATCGAAGCCACATAGTTTTCTGCAGTAACAGTCAGGAAGTAAAAGTTGAAAAGGTACTATATTTGTAGACTTGGGTTCCTGTCACATCATATATGAAACATGTATGTAGCGGAAGATACAGGCTTGAAAGAGAGGAATCCTTTCTGTGCATGAAGATAATCATTATGGTATCAGCACTTTGTCATAGTTTTAGTTTTTATTACTCTACCTTCCCTCTATATGCTCATATTTGGATACATTATAGTCACTCTCCATAGAGTGAATGGGAAAAAAACTTTGCTCGCGTCTACAGCCCAAACCGCTGGACGGATTTCCACCAAATTTGGATCAGGATCAGCAGCTTGGTCCCGAAAGCGTGCTTTTGCAAATTTGGTGAAAATTCGTCCAGTATTTTTTTTTTTTAAATGACCAAAAAGTAGGTTACAAAAAATTAGTGATATCTGTGTTCAGTTTGCGGATACACTTCCCTGTTTGCTCTGCGGAAAGTGTCCTGATTGGCCAATCGTGTTGCGTGATGTTCGCGGACATGCAAAGTGTTCGCTGATTGGACGCCGTGGAGCGTGAAGCGCGTCAGATTTTTCGGTAGCGCCCGCAATATTGGATTCGCGGACGTCCCGGACAGCGCGGTGAAACTTTGTTCAAAATGTGTATTTTGTAGAGTGTGTTGGTGTGTAGGAGTGTTTGAGGAGGGTTGGAGTGTGTGAGATAGGATGAAAGTTGTGTTTTTTATGTGTTAGACGTTCTTTTTGTGTTTGATTTGTTTGCGGACATCACAGGTGTTCTGAAATTTTCTAAATAAACTGACTAGGGAGTGTTCTAAGGAGTCAAAATGTGTTCGTTTTGTTCGCAAGCAAAGTGAAACTGTTCTAAGAACACTCGCGGTGTCCGGGGAGTGTTCGTAGGTGGTGTACTGCGGACGCTGTCCGTATTGTTCTCTGTCAAGTTGAATGTGTTCTAAGAATACGCGCGGTGTCCTGAAATGTTCGCAAATAAACAAGATGGGGGTGTTCTAAAGACGTTTTTTGAGAACACTCTCGGTGTCCTGGAATGTTCATAGGGGGTGTCCTGAGGACGCTGTCCGTATTGTTCTCTGTCTAGTTGAATGTGTCCTAAGAACACTCGCGGTGTCCTGAATTGTTCGCAAATAAACAAGATGGGGGTGTTCTGAAGACGTTTTTGAGAACACTCCCGGTGTCCTGGAATGTTCGTAGGGGTGTCCTTAGGACGGTGTCCGTATTGTTCGTTGTTAAGTTGAAAGTGTTCTAAGAACTATCACGTTGTTCTGAAATGTTCTTAGGGGGTGTCCTGAAAACGGTGTCCGTATTGTTCGCTGGCAAGCTCAAAGTGTTCTAGGAACACTCACATTGTTCGCGGACATTAAAAGTTTCCCATAGATCATAGTTGAAATGTTTGACTCTATGGATGTGATGTGCTGCGGTGGTTGTTGCCAGGGCATAGAGTCTTGGTTGCATGGCCATTTGGCCATGCACCCAAGACTCTATGCCCTGGCAACAACCAACCCAGCATATCACATTCATATTTGTTTATAAGTTTGGGTGAAAAACAAATGTATAAGGAACAAAGGTATTAGATACTATGGATGTGATGTTATGCTATGGTTGTCCTTATTATTGTATACTTACTGTTTGGTCTAGTAATGGGAGTCTATGTTTTTTTTCTTCATTTCTGTGATAAAAGAAAATAGCATGTTAGTATTAGTATTTTGTAACGACTTATTACATTGTATAAGCAATATACTTTTATTTTTTTTCGACCCTCATATTTAGTAGAGTACAAATCAGAGTACTGTGCAATTTGTTCAGTTTCTGTATTTGTTGCTAAAATCATTGGGTCTGTGGGAGAAAAAAAAATCCATGTTGGATTTGAAAAAAAACCTTTTTCTGTTATGCTACAGTTTATTTGTTTGTTTGTTTTCAGTGTTCACTTGTTGTTTCTGGCTAATGCTTTGTACTTTGCTTTGTTGTATTTTTTTTGGAGCAGTAACAGATTCTTCTTTTGTTTTGATATTATAAAATTTTGGAGCAGTTAGATACCAATTGGCATATTCTAACTGTCTATTTTTTTAATATATTTTAGTGGTTTTGATTTACCTATTTGGATATTGTTAAATTTTGGGACAGTTAGATACCAATTGGCGTATTCTAACTGTGTATTTTTTGGCCTAATTTAGTGGTATTCATTTATCTGATTAGTTGTTGTAGAATCTTTGAGCTGTTAGATAGCTTTTGGAGTATTCTAACAGTTTATATAATTTTTTAACACAAATTTATAATTTTGGGACAGTTAGATACCAATTGGCGTATTCTAACTGTGTATTTTTTGCTCTAATTTAGTGGTATTCATTTATCTGATTAGTTGTTGTAGAATCGTTGAGCAGTTAGATAGCTTTTGGAGTATTATAACAGTTTATATTTTTGTAACGCAAATTTACTTAAAGGTTTAAATACAGTTTATTTATCAAATTTTGGTTTTAAGAACATCAAATAAGCGTTTGTAAGATTTGCTGGTAATCTCTGCTTTAGAGTAATGGTACTATCATTACATTCAAACCATCCACATTTCTTTTTTATGTATGCAGTGTAGTGCCCTGAATTGATTGTGGCTCCTGCGTGGTAGATTATACCTATTGTTGTGAAGGTTTTCTTACCAAGTGATATTTGACCATGTGTGAATCCAGTCAGCTTGCAGTTGTTTTTGGTACCATCTGCATTGTAACGTAGAAGCATTAGTATTACGTATTTACTATGTGTTTGTATTACTAACTTGGAGCGATTATCTGAATTGCATGTAGAGCATAATCTACCATGGTTTGCATTTTGTACAAGTTGCTGAAATGGAATGGATTCACAATTTGGTATTGATATATATATGAAGCGTTCATTGGGGATTTCTTATTGTGTCACATTGTTGCAGAGAATGCATGTATGTTTCCACATGTATGAAATCTGAAATTAAATTGTCCAGGTAGTTCTGTATCTAACTGCTTTTTTTGGCGTTTGTCTTCCTTCTTTAAAGAAGTACCTGGTTTACTTTCTCTAATTGATTCTTTTTTGTTTGTGGTACTTGATGGAGTATTAGTTTCTTTTACTCTCTTTGGAGGATTTCCAGTGACGTCCTGTTGCATTTCAGTTTGATTTAGTTTTCTTTTACAACGTTTTAGTGGAACAGAATATGTGTTTAGATGGCGAGTGTATAGTGAGCGAAGTCTATTATATTCTAAAATGCAAGGAATATCAGCGTTTACTTTACTTGCATCAAAGTTGATTAGAAATAGACCGTCAAGTGTACGTAAGCGTGATAGTGCTACGTAGCTCATGCCTTCTTTAAAGACTGTGTTACCAATATCTATCATTGCTTTGTCTAGGGTAAGACCTTGTGATTTATGAATTGTGACTGCGTATGGAAGAGTTAGAGAAAATTGTTCTCTGCGTACATACATATCTTTGAAGAGAAGGAATCTAGCTGTTGAGCGTCCTATCCGTTTTACTTCTGAAAGTTTGTCAAAGAGTATATTGACAAACTGAATTTTGTTGTCACGTGGGTATGTTTGAAAGCCAACAACTGTACCCAGTGCTCCATTAACTAGTCCTTGGTCCACGTCAAGGTTATGTTTAAGCATTACTCTGCAATGTAAGGATAATTTTAACATCTTTTCTAAGCCTGCTGTGTTTGAGATTGATTTTTCTAAATGATTTAGTCTTGTTGTGGCTTGGTCACACATGGGTAGTGTCATACCATGTACATCTAGTTTGTCTGTGGCGCTAATTTCCATTATTGGTTGCATTTCTTTACTTAGCATGATTTCATTGAATTTGAAACAGCTTGCAAGAGTTGGCATTAAGGCCATACAATTGACATTTTTCTGGGCTAATTGTTCCATAACATCTGTAGCACATGCATTATCGCCATAAAGTGCATTAATGTGCCGGGTTTTCAATGTTGTTTCTGCTTCTTTAGAAAGTATACCAACTCTCAAACTTTTTAAAATGTTGGCATAAGTGAGATCTGCAGATTGGCGCATGTTTTCTGTTAATTCTCTGTATTGGAAATGTTGCCAAAGGTTGACATTTCCAATACTGCCAACAGTTTTATGGCAGAGTTTGTGCCCTAATGTTTTAAAAATAGGTTCACCTTTTACTGGTGTTAATTGAAGGAGATCTCCAAAAACAATAATGTGTTTTCCTGCAAAGAGCTCTTCATAGTCTGTTTTGAGTACTTCTTGTAATCTGAGGTGAATCAAAGCTAACATCAGGTTGGAGACCATGCTCACTTCATCTATTAGTAGCATTTTCATTTGTTTCAATACTCTGCGTAATTCCATTGCAGCTTCTGCAGAAAGTTTGTAATAGTCTAATTTGTTCTGGTGTTCTACTGGTAATAGTAGTCATCGGTGTAATGTAACACCACCTATGTTGTAGGCAGCTAAACCTGTGGGAGCAGTGACAACAGCTGACAGTTTGTTGTTTGTCAATTGTTGAAGGAACTTACTAATGATTTTGATTAGGAATGTTTTGCCAGAACCAGCTTCACCACTGACGTACAGTAGTATAGGTTTATAATTATGGCAGGAACATTCTTTATTTTCATGTTTTACACCATGTGCAATTTGTTTTGTTACTTCTTGAAAAATGCTACTTTGTTCATTGTTTAGTTTTGATTGTAGTATAGTTAAGTCTTCCTTATCTTCATACTGACACATGGTGTTTTCTACTTCTATCATAGCTAATTCTGCCTCATTTGTTATTAGTGGTTCTCCCAGTGGTTCTTGGCTTCCTGTTAACGAAGGTTGACTACTGTCAGGAGTATCCTTATCTAGTTGGGCTTGGAGTTCTTCTTCGTGTTGCTGTTCATTGTGCAACATTGTTTTGTACTGTGTAAAGTTTACATCAGTTATAGTGCTTTCATTTGCTTTGAAAGCATCCTCATATGAGTCATAGTTATCTAGTAATTGTTCTTCTTTTCTCCATGGTTTGAAGAGTTGTAGCAGGGACATGTAATATACTTCTTTATGTTGAGGGGTCTTCAATGACAATTTGATATGATTAATTAAATTTGGTTTAGTGAGTTTAACTAAACTGCCTTCACAGTTTGTCACTCTATATTTACCTTTTTTTTCATCGGGTTTCATATTATTTTTGTATGTGTAATTTTGGGCTATTTGGTATAGACACATGTTTTCCAAAGTATTACTTCTGTTTGGGTAGTATGTGTCCAATAAATTGTTTTTTTTAAATGTCTTGGCTGTTGGGATCATGTTTGGCTATTGTTTCTATATCTTCATATGATTTTAGAACTCTTTTTCTAGATTTAGCTGGACCAAGACTTAGCCATACTATATTTGCAGATTTACCATACAATGAAGTACCAGTTAAACGATCAGCTGCTTCATAAGATCCACATTCTCTATGGGTGAGCATTTTTATGCCCAAGCTGTATAATTTCTGAGATACTGTTTTATCTGATGACATGTCATTCCAGAGGTCTTGGAGCTCTGTTTTTTCTGCTTTAGTTAAGTATGCTGTGACATATTGTGCAACTGCAGTAGAATTGTCTGCAATGTACTGCACATCTATGTTTGCATTCCATAAGTGGGCAATGATTGCATTATAATCATTGATATATTTTTCTTCTTCTTTTCTTTTTATGTAATATGTATTTTTAGGTGACTTTCCTTTAACAGTATGTCTAACTGAAGACATGCGGTTGTTTACTTGACCTGTATTTGTAACTGGTCTAAGGAAACCAAATCAGCATTTGGTGTAGTATTTGCCTTTGTTTTTGTATTTGCGACGACAATATTTTCCACATTTGTGTCTTTGAAATTGTAAAATTTGTGCACAAAGATCACTATTTGTGGCTTCTGATGGAATTTGACAAGTGACATATTTTTCAATAAACTGTAAAACAGTGGCATCACTGTCTTGACCAAATTTAGGAGCATCTTTAATCCATAAAAGCATGTGGATATGTGGTGCTCCTCTGGCTTGGTATTCTTTTCTCCAAAAGAAGTGTTGCACTTCTCCAAGGGGAGGAACAGTTTTATTACAAATAAAATGTAGCATAGCAATGAAGCGATGGTGAAAATATCTTGAAACATTAACAGGATCCAAAGAACAAAGTTCTCCAGGTGTTAGAATAGCTATGTTTGTTTTGTTTTTATTTGATATGCGTAGGAAATCATGTAAATCTTCCCACGCATATTCTGCACAACTTAATGTAACAAACCAAGTGGGTGGGCCAAGGTTTCTGATCATACAACGTACATCTCCATGACGTCGAAACCAGTACTCTTTAGTACCACGCATATTTGCTAATAGATTAGTAATATTTGATTGTAAAACCTCATCCTTTTGTTGCACTTTCTCTAATAATTGTGTAGCTGTCATGTTTTGTAAGTGTGATCCTGATTTTAATATGTGTGCAACTCCGTAACATAAAGTTGCTAGTTCACTTTCAAAGAGTAGGTGGAACATGTATTCCACATTTTGTCTAAATCTGGGATCTTCAGAATACATCCGTAATGAGCGGTATTCTGAAGGTGATATTTGAATAGGTCTATCATCATACCTTCTTCCTTTGCCAGTAAGAAAGAGTAGAGGAAAATCACGTGCTTCTATACTTTTTTCCCATATACTGATTGGCGATCCTTTTGTTTGACGCATTTGGTAAGTTTCCAGTACATCTTGTACGGTGTCATTACAGTGCAAAGGATGAATTGTATACTGGTCTAAAGTATTTGATATTGTAGCAGGATCTAGTAGCTCAAATTGACTAGCTTCTTGTGTTTCTTGAATTATTTCAGTTGTATCTTTCAAGTTTTCTTCAATATTAGTTTTTGTAATATTCATTATTCTCTTTGAGATATTGGAAGGCATGTCTAACTTTATATAAATCTACCAGCTGTTGCCATATTTTTTTGTCTTTTGTAGGTACTCCATTTACTAATATAATTAAAGATTGGTGCATTGGACGTTGCACTCCTAGAGTATGCACATTTTCTTTTAGATTTAATGGTAAATAAACTACTTTTCCACGAATGCCTTTTACCAATTCAGAGGGAGGTAATTTTGCTGTTTTTGGTTGAAGGCGTATTATTGCTTGAAATGGGTGTACTGTTTGAATTATGATGCTCTCATATAAATTAAGTTGTTGTAGAGGTTTTGGTACTGGGTATAATTCCAAATTATTTGTTATAGAATGTGAAGGAGTTTGGTTGTTGTCAAGTTTTGTAGTGCAATAACTGCAAAGTATTAAGGGCTCAGTTATTTCATATTTGTTTTCTGCTACAAGGTAGAGAGCTAATTCAAACCATTTAGAATCTTCATTGTCTTCTATTTTGTATGATAGGTCCACAGTGTTTGTGTTACTTTTATAAAAAATTCTACGGCAACATACACATACATGGTTTGGTACTTCAGCTGATGTACTTTTAAATTTTAGTATTTCTTTTTTGTATGTGTTTAGCAAAAGGTTGCCATGTGTAGAATTGTTGCTTAATTTGTTTAAAGCTATTTCATTCTGTAAATGGCTTTCACTTCCAAAATATTTTTTCTGGATATTGTGAATTTCTTCAAGTAGGTCTTTTGCTGTACCATGTAGAAGGATGTTATTTAACTTTGCTAGTGCTAAAGCAGGACTTTTAGCATAGTACAGTTTATAGACTAGATTTCTAATAGTTGAATGATGTGTTGATATCCTTTTGATATCATGGAAAGTGGTTTTACAGGTAGGTCCTGTAATGCAGGCCAATGAATGTCCTTGTAGTCCTGTGTACTTGCGCACTGGACAGGTATCTATATTTTGCAGTAATTTAATTTTGATTTTGTCTTTGCTTTTTACATATTTATTGAGGAATTGGTGTAAAGATTTGAAACATTGTTTAGGAATGTTACACATTGACGTGCATGGCCATTTGTACACTAGACGTTCTGATTCAGTTGAATGGAGGGGTAATTCTAAGTTTTCAGGGCATATTTTTGTAAGGAGTACTTCTTGTTCCATTATGGTATTATTCACTTTTTCATAACCTCGACCACTGCTATTTATGGCAATTGTATTACTTTGCTTTTGTTTGTACGCTTCTTCATTAAAATATGGTTCTGTGCTCGTAGTGTGATTCCATTCACCTCCGCAGATACTTAAGAAGTTCTTTCTGTTGACATTTGGCTTATTGAGAAGTTTTTTTTGTAATTTAGTTATTAGTTTTGTTAGTGGTTTCATTTTGTTTAACAGTAAAATAAATAAATTTCTTTTGAGAAGAATTGCACTGCCCATCAATGCTTCTAAGATTAATTTCCTACGATAGGTTTTAAGCTTTGAACCTGATTTCTCTCCTGTTTTTATAAGATTTTGAAGGACTTTGTGACGGTATATTTTGGCTAAAATACTTTTCTTGGTATGCTTACTTTGCACTATATTAATATTTGAAGAAGCAGTTTTATCTGTACTGATAGCTGATTTTCTGTTAATTGTTTTTTGGTTTGTTTTACATTTTCATAGAGGAAGCGAAGTTGTTGTACTTGAAACTTCTTGTGTTTCATTAAATGATTGTATTAGCTGTTTTGTTTCAACTTTTTTTACAAATTTTGCTAGAGATGGATGCTTATGTTGGACTCCTTTATTTTCATTTGCTCTAATTTTGCGTTGCTTTCTACGGAGTTGTCTTTTGGTAGGCATTCTTTAGGGTCTGTTGAAAAAAATAAAGAAGATATGGGTTGGGGTGCTCTGGAATGTATGTGTGCTGTGTGCATGAGTGTTTGAGTAAGATGATAAAGATGTATGTAATGGTGTGTGATTGTGTATTGGGAACTAAAACTAGTAGGGATAGGTATTCTTGAATTTATGTGTCACTAAACTGGGGTTCAGATGACAAAAAAAAGTAAGGTAGTGGTGTGGAAAAGTATAAATAGTAAATCTAATGTATACAATTAAAACAGTTGTTTGTTCTATAATATGAAAATTGTAGTGGTTCAGTTGGCTAATTTGTGTGTCCAAAAATAGAAATTTGTGGCCCATTCTGGTTGTAAATCGCTGTTTACGACATGGAAATTTTTGGACAAAATGGTACTAAATCTCTATTTTAAGAAACCAAAATAGCTGGTATTAATGTTATAGTATATTCGATTAATAATATAAATATTATGGTGATATTTTACTTACTTTTTTTAAAATTAACAGGTAACTTCTTAGTTTTTCTTTCTTCTTCGAATTCGGCTGCTTCTTTTCAGGAAACTGGTCTTCACTGCAACTGTAAAAGCTTCAAATTAGTAACTTTGTTTGTATATAGCACTGTTTTTAATTTAGATATTGATTTTTTTAATTGAAATCCTCAGTGCCTTCTGTAAAACCATTAAACTAATTTATTTACATAAGATACATTGCATTAGTTCAGTGTGTATGATATGTACTTAATGAAGAAATTGTATTGAATGACTAACTGTAGCAAAAATAAAATATCTTTACTATGTCTTGTGAAATTTATAATATATTAGTGAATACCACTATTTCTGTAAGTAAACTGTTCTAGGTAATAGCGCCTCAATGTCATGTCTAATTTAAAGTAATTAAGTCAATAAATAAATAAAAACAAAAAATATGAAATTGTATAAGTATTTTTATAAAGGTTTAAACATAGATTGTGTTTGCATGCAATTTTGTTTGAATATATGTAGTGTATATATTTCATATAAAAAATGTTAGTTTAACATGATTTGAGTGTTTGTGTTTAAAGAAAGTAAAAAGTATAAAGGTGTATAAGTGGTAGTTGATTTTAGGAAATTGAAAAAAGTACAGTAAATTCATTTAACAGATTTTACAAGGTAAAAGTCTGTTTGAAAATGTGTTCATCTACCATAGCTCTCAAGTCACACGCTTTTGGCGGGTGTCACACGCCTTGTAAAGGGCAGACTCACCCGCCAAGCCTCCTGGACGCCCATTCATTCCAATGGGCGTCTCACCCGCTAAAAACAAAATCGGGTGATTTCACCCGCCTGTAAAACAAAAATGTTTGAGAGCTATGTCATGTACTATACAGAAAATATGCATACCTGAAGTTTGTGTTCATGCATATGGATATGCGTGGAGCTGCAAGTAGAAATCTTGAAAACTTGTACAGTATTTGTGGTAGATGCTGCTTGCCAATGATATGACACTTGTACTCAGAGAGATTCAGAGTACATTTGCAGTGCTGATCTATGATGATGCAGTTAGATGTAGAGGTCTTGAATGTGATTGGTGCATGGTCATGTGATTTTTGAAGTACATCCAATGAGGGAATGGCAGAGAGAGTGTAGTGGAAATGGTCGAAGGGCTGTTCATGTTACGATATGTCCGCGGACATGGCGGTAGTTCCCGGACATCGGGAGTTACATCCGGGGATTTTTGGGTTCAGAAGTCATGCAAATGAGAATAAGCACTGAAAGGGATTGGTCAGGAACGTTTGGTGGGTGTGTTGTGCCAGGAGAGATTTTTTGAGATACTCTTTTTGCTGAGAGAACAAAATATAGCTATGGCTGTGTGTTTCAGAAAACAGATTGTTTGGATTTTAGGAGATTCGTGGATACATTGGTTGAAGGTGCATGCAGAAAGCTGTGGAGTAGCTGTAGATCTTGGATTCCCACATGTGGAAGTACACTGGCATGGAGTACGTGGAATGAAGTGGTTGGACTTGCTACCTCTCTGTGCTACTTTGGAGACAGAGCAACATCCAGACATAATTGTAATTCATTGTGGAGGGAACAGTTTAGGGCATGTGACTGGAATTTTTTTGCAATTTGCTATGAAAGAAGGACTGAGGAAGGTTATGGACATGTTTCCTAATTCGCAAGTGATATTTTCACGGATTGCGCAGAGACAAATGTGGCTTCGTTCTTCTTCATTTGGTCCACAAATGGAAAAAGCAAGGCGCAATGTTAATAAGGCTGTTTGTGGCTTTCTAAGAGATTTTGGCATGTCTTCTTTTCACAATGAAAATATTATGTTTTGTAGTACATACATTTTTCGCAGAGATGGAGTCCATCTTACTTATGCTGGCAATCAGATTTTTCTGAGAAATGTACAAAATGCATTGCGACCTTTTTTGGAATTAGAACAACGATTTTGAAGTAGATGTTAAGCATTTACAATTTTTGACTTACAAACACCACCCATAGGCTCTTTTCAGAGCCACCACTTCTTTCCAGAGAAAATTACAATGTTTGTGATGGAGTAGTAACCCAATTCTTTTAATGTTCGCGAACTGTCCGCAGACTTCTAAAAAATACAAAGAGCCT
Source organism: Ambystoma mexicanum (assembly GCF_040938575.1). Classification (NCBI taxonomy): domain Eukaryota; kingdom Metazoa; phylum Chordata; class Amphibia; order Caudata; family Ambystomatidae; genus Ambystoma; species Ambystoma mexicanum. The sequence continues at coordinate 1,393,128,190 of NC_090933.1, read as the reverse complement.
TGCTTCATTTATTTTCACTTCTATTTTTTAACTGGGAAAGGCGGCTCTGAAAAGAGCCTTATTTTTTGGATTTTTGTAATTTTGTATTTTTTTTGGTTTTTCAGACACGACACACTAGGAGAGGAGGGTAAAGGAGGGTAAAGGGGGGGGGACACCAACCACAGGGATAAGAAAGGGCGAGCTGAGAGAGGAAGATGTAGAGTGGGTTTTATTTGGGTAGTGAGCAGGTCTTCTCGTGCTCTGAGACGATAGTCTCAAAAGCACTCCGAAGTCGCTCCCCCCTGCAGAGTACTGTGTCACAATACATACATACAACTGTGACTCTCGAAAGGTAAGGGTCATCAGCATTCTGTATGGCCTGTGAGGCAGCTTGAGAAAGACGCTGTCCCACAGAGGTGGTCCTTGTGGTGACAGGATCAGAAACAGAGGATGAAGTAGAGGAAATCAACCTGCTACGTTCTTCGCAAGGTACAACCCTGCGAATAGCCCCAGAGTGAAATGACCTCAGGTGTCGCTCGTTAGTAGTGGTCCCAAAGCTGTAGTTACCGTGCTTCCCGTGACTGAGTATCATTTTGCACTCATTGCAGGTGACATGGTTTGCATGAGCCTTAGGACCATTCCCATGAATGGTAAATAACCGCCACACCCAAGACTCACGCCTAGTGCGGGTAGTAGGGATTTCCTCTACCTCATCATCCTCTTCTTCCTCGTCCGCATCCTCACTCCTGTTCCCCTCTTCAGGCCCTTGGGGAGGGAGGTGGTGGTGGTGGAGGGGGTGGTGGTGGTGCTGAAGCAGGTGCAGCACCAAGTGGCAGTTCAGCAGCCAAGGATGCCATGTCTATGATGGTGTAGTCTGCAGGTGGCAGCAAAAATCATCTGTTCTGAAGAATAGCCAGAAACACAATGGGAATTAAGCTCTTGGGCGTGGTCTTTTATAGGGGTGCTTGTGCGCGGTCCGCGGACATGCGCACTGTGCACGGACAGATCGAACACGAAAAAAGGATCGGAAAGTTTCAAAAGGTATATAGAAACTCAAGATTGCTATGTGGGACTTGTGGCATGGTGAGATTTTATTGAAAAATATTATGGATTAACTGAAAATGTACTTTTAAATTGTTCGGGGACACAAGCAGTGTCTGCATTTCAGGACACACGATGAGCGTGGGCGCGGTCATATGATCTGTTTGCGAACTAGTCTGTGAAGGAAGCGCCTGTCCGCAGGACACCAAGTGCACAGAGATTTGTTAGCGCATGCGCATTGATGTCCTACGGACACTGTTCGGGTTCTGAAGTAATTAAAAGTGCGTCACACGTGAAACAAACATTTCAGGACACCGCGTGTGTTCTTAGAACAGTTTAAACATGGTAGCGAACAGTAAGGACAGATATAGTGTTCTTCAGGACACGTGTAATTTAGTTTATGTACGAACATTTCAGGACACCAATTGTGTTCTTAGAAAACTTTCAATTGGGTAGCGAACACTACGAACAGTTGTACTGTTGTTCAGGACACATCATTTTTGTTTATTTACGAACATTTCAGGACACTAATTGTGTTCTTAGGACAGTTTTAAGTTGATAGCGAACATTACGGACAGATATAGTGTTCTTTAGAACACTTTAATTTTTGTTTCTTTACGAACATTTCCGGACAGCACGTGTGTTCTTAGAACAGTTTCAACTTGCTAGCGAACAGTACGGACAGGTGTGGTGTTCTTCAGGACACCTCCATTTTCGTTTATGTACGAACATTTCAGAACACTCGCACTGTCCGCGGACATTTTTATTGTTTTTTTTAAAACTATTCACAATACAATATAAAAATTAAACTTTATTTAACATATATTAATAATTTATGAGAGAGAAGGTGAGGCAGAAACAGAAACAAAAACAGGAGAATTTGGGGTTTCAACATGATTGGTATTAGGTGAGGAAAGGTGGAAATCTCATCAAAACGTTTTGGATTATGGAGAGGGTTTGGGGATAATTGACTGGGATATGGTGAGGAGGGCCAAGTACATGTGGGGCAATGGTATGACGTTTTTGTTTTAAAATGATCTTCAACAAAAGTTTTCAAATTATTAAAATTGGTCAACAGTAAATCAATTTTTTCTTTTATGTTGTCAAGCGTGTTTTCCATAACAGCTTCTTCAGAGGTAGTTTCTATTTTGTTATGCTCTGTACAAAAAAAATATATATATGTTAAATGTATACAAAATAATAATATTTAAATGGTTTATATTATAAAGTGTTTACCATTAGTTTCACTATCTTGTGACATTTCTTCATGTGGGAAATTGTCCTCTAGCCATTCCAGAGTACTAGACATTTCTGTGAGAAAAAAAAAGAAAAGATAATATATTTTTTAATCTAATACAGAAAGTTTATAAATATATGAGTAAAATGAAGTACACTTACTATTTCTGGTAAGATAAGTCCTATGTATTCAGTGGGTCTGGTCTTGTTCTCAGTTCTGTTGTGTCTGTGAGGTAATTATGTTGGAAGCCAATTTATCTTCTTGTGGTATATTCCATTTCAGAACATATTGTATTTAAATGAATGGTTAGTGTGTTACATATATGGGTTACATTTCTTATGTATTACTAATTATAATGTGTTTGTGTGCTGCTTTTTGAATTTGAATTTGTTAAATGTTCTTATATTATGATATAACAATCAAACATACCCCCCCCCCAAAGTTTTTAGGTAGTGGTACTGTTCTCCGAACATGTCCGCGAACATTAAATAGGTTTGCGGACATCAAGTTCATAAGAAGAGATCTAGTCAGTTCCATATGACATGTATATAAAGTCAAAGTCATTATTGTTAAGTTTTGCTACTAAAAACCTATGAAATTCAGTGAAAAAACTTTGTTAAAGGGACGTTATGGTTAAGTTGCGCTACTAAAAACCTATGAAATTCAGTGAAAAAAACTTTGTTAAAGGGACATTATGGTTAAGTTGCGCTACTAAAAACCTATGAAATTCAGTGAAAACATTTTTGTTAAAGGGACGTTATGGTTAAGTTGCGCTACTAAAAACCTATGAAATTCAGTGAAAAAACGTTGTTAAAGGGACGTTATGGTTCCAAGTAAAACCCAAAAACCCTTGAAATTTGGCAGTTATGGTAAGCTAAGCAACCATAACTCGCGCCGCCACCGTGCACTGCTAAGACTAACACCCAGGACATTTGTGACATTTGAATCGCTCGCTGGTGCATCTGGAAGTGAGAAATTGCTTACAGGTGGGCTTCAGAGCTGGTATGGGCACAGTCCTTAATACTACAATTATGGGATACTTATTGGAGTTGGTGAAAAATGGGGACTCTGGTACATCTACATAGCATCACTTGACATGAGTAGTGCATTCAATAGAGTACACAGAACTCTCTTCTGGAACAAGCTGCTTGGAGGGTCTGCACCCTTGACATTAGACCAACTACTGGCTAATTTGCACAAGAACACAACCATTAAGATCAGGTTGATGTAAGAGTGTAGCGTGTCAGGTCCAGTTCAGACCTTTGTGGGTCTTAGAGAGGGTTGTGTCCTGGCACCTACCCTCTTTAACGTCTACATCAGCGACCAAGAAACATTTTCCAAGTTAAACTGGGTTACAAAAAGCTAAATTGTTTCACATTTTCCGATGACCTGGTTTTCTTTGTAAAACTGCAATAGGCCTTCAAAGAAAACTATTCTTTACCTGCTCTATTGAGAATAATCTCATGATTAACGGAGAAATCTAAGATCATTATCTTCTCAAATAAAACTAAACATAAAAAGATGCACTGGATGGTGAGCAAACTCAACTTGGGTAGGGTGTCGTCAATTTGTTCCCTAGGATACAACCTTACCAATACTTGTTCGATGACAGTATGTAAGAACAACTTTAGAGAGAAATCGAGGCCTCTGATGTGTCAGATGAAACGTTTTTTCTACATCTTTGCATATTATCCCTCCTTCTTTTAATCAAATACTATCTAGCCAAAGTGGAACCCACAATATTTTACGGTTTCAACATGACTAACCTTGATGTTGTTTTCTACTTAAACACCGTTCAGGGTGTAGTCTGGAAAAAGACCTTGGACCTGTTGAAATCGGTCTCAAATGGTATCATCAGGCATGAGCTTGGTCTGATTTTGCTTCAGTCCAGCTCCAATGTAGGCAACTGTAACTACTGCAAAATGATTTGCCCTCCCGACAACTCCCTTTATGAGGGCCTTAGCAAACTATTCGCAAACCAGTCCCTAGAATTGTTAAATATATTCAGGGTCAACTGTAAGAACATCCTGGAAGCTATGAACTCCATGGAAGATGAATTTACTTTGAGGCCAACCGTAACCAAAAAAGACCTCTCCAATATGGACTGCTGTGAAAAAATGTACAGTTTGTCTCGCTATAAGACCTATAGCGAAATAGCAGAATTTCTCAGAAAAAAGGGCGATGCTCCCCAAATTTGTCTACTTGTTTCCTTAAATGAATATACGATCCGTTTATCTGTGCTTCCAACTTAACCAGCTCCCTACATTGGAATGGGTGGGTAGATGGAACTCTAAAGTTGGGTCAAATTCACACTATAGACTCTGCAACTATGTGTCAGTTCCAAAGACTTTGAAGCACTTGACCTTAGACTGCAACAAAGTAACAGATCTTAGAGTCTAACACATTAGATCTGCAGTTCCCAAAGATCTTAATGGACTAGGGGAGACCTTTTGCGCTCGCCTAATGTGGGGCGATAGTATTTCACTTATACTTGCCCTATTCAGATTTTTGGTGGGTATATTGATGTAATTCCTTAAGCTGTTCGCTATCTTTGAAGACTAACCTATTAACTGTAGGCAAAATAATAATGCCACAAATAATTGTATATACAGTGCATTTATGAACTCTCCCATTGTTTGAAACTGTTAGCAGAACCTTTTGTTATTGTATGAACTTATTAATCTGTTTTGTTGTAATTTATTATTTCTCTTTAACCATTGATGTAATCATTACTGAGACACTGGAAAAAAGGCAATAAGCTATATGTAAATATGTATACTATCCTCCAGAATTACAGCTTAAGTTGGCTCCTGGCGGAAGCCATTTTAACATGAATCTTTGCCACTGTGCAGTAACTGTTACAGAGTAGAATTAACCGAATAATTACTGAAGACTGACATGTTGTAGATGACGTGACATCTTGTCTGAAACAAAACTCAATGCCACATGATATCGAAGGACTGCACAGTAGACAATATAAATAAAATCACAATTTCTGAAATGCAAACAAGGGCAGTAAGAGGCTAAGTGGATTTGGCACAGGAGGTGTCATTCGGATTTCTCAACTGTCACTAGTGGGCTAAAATAAAATGGCATGAGTGAGACAATACTGTGAGAAGCCCAACCCTCAGAGAATACATCTGTGAAAATGTCACCAGTGGAAATATGACCTGGATAGAAGGAGGAACATTTTGAGGTCTTGTGGAAAATCCTTACAGACCAGGTACTGGGTGAGAATAAAACATATACAAGTTACATTGATATATAACTCATGCTGCAGACCTTCTCCATTCCCTACACTCCAGTGCTGCTCCCTGCTCCCCAGCTGTAGGTCTGAGCGAGACACTGTAGGTGCATGCAGACTTTGTGTCCTTCTGCAGCTTTTCCACTTCATCATGGTTGCTGGAGATTCTGCACCTTGAGGCCGGGCAGCAGATCTCCCAGTGACCCATGCACACCGGGCATCTACAAAAACATGTCAACCACAAAACACCAGGGGCATACTGTGAACTACAAATGAATCGATCCCTAAACACAGGAATAGTAACAAAATCATTCACCTCAGTGTACAGCAAACCTCCCTAATAGATGAGACAGTAAATACAGAAGACATTACCAACAACAGACATATATCAAATCTATGATACGCAGCAAAAATACTAGAGAACCACAACTAAAAGGATCTACTCAATCCTGTCGACCTATCCAAAGTTGGCTTTAGACCCATGAAACATACTAAATCAGCACACCACGTCATATGGGACAAACTAAAAATAAACAACAACACACAATCAGCCCTGATACTACTGGACCATATCACCCGCATTTCCCACAATCAGACACACAATGCTAACGAAGAGACTGGAGGAATTCACATTACAAGCTCTGCACTACAATGTCTGAAATCGTTCTTTCTGACCAAACAGAAAGAACACACCTACCGTCATTTACATCAAACACTAAAAATATCACCTGTGGTGTACCACAAGGATCAAGCCTCTCCCTGATTCTCTTCAACATCTACATGACCCCCCTAATGAAACTCATTCAAACCCCTGGACTGACAGCCCACAGCTACGCAGACGACACCCAACAAACCGGCCAGATAACTTCTGACAACCCCCTCAACAAATGCTTCAACGACATAAATACCTAGATGACAAATAACAATCTGTCATGATGCCTACCCCCGGGGCATTCGGATCAAGCCCATCAGCCCCGGGAGCAGGCATCCAGGTATTTAATAAAACCCCAGCAGCCCCGGTTGGGGGCTGTCTGGGTTCAGTCCTGGCGCCTTAGGCACCAGGCTCATACACTTTACTCACCTCATGCAGACCATGCTGCAAATGAATCCAAGCCAACGTGAGGCCTGGATGGGACTATTTTTCTACAGGGATTATTTTTTACTTCGTGTGTGGTTCTAGGGACTTCTTTCCTGGAACTACTTTGGAGGCTATTTGAACCCCGCCCGAACAGCAGCACATGCTTCGTGTTATTCTGCATCCAGCAGCATAACGCTCACCGCGCCTGCAGTCAGCATCCAGTCTTCAGCCAGGCAAGTCTCGAATCCAGAGCTCCTAGCAATAGAAGAAAGAAGAAGAGAGGTTAGAAAACAGATATTATTCAGATATTATTTGAATCCTTATCTGAATTCCGGATCCATCACATCTTCGAACTTGAAAAGGACATTATTCTACACGCGTCGCATCGCCAGCTGCAGCGCCGCGCCATACTCACCAGTCCTCACAGCATTTTTCGATCCGGCGCAGCCTCCATCATTTTCTCTGCTGAATTCCACCATCTAGGGGACAAAAGAAACATAAGGTGAGTCGAGAGAGCCAACAAATACAACCTCTCCACCATAGACTTACCTGATTAACTACCGGAGGCATTCTGTAACAAACTGCAACTTCTTACTCCACACCTGTAAGGAGAGAGAAACCAGCAATTTAAACACACGTATCGTTTGCCGGACATTGTTGGGTAATACAGACTCTTACCGCAACACCATCAGCTGCCACAAGACAATCTTCCCTTGGACCCAGCTGCAACACAAGAAAGGAATGTACAAGAGTGAACATCGGACATATTGAACTCATTGAACTTTATACTTACGGGTTCTCGCCTGGAACCTCGGAGTCAATATTCATCCGGAACTCTTCCAAAGCCCTCAAACCAGTGAAGTAACTGGTATCTACGCGCCCCTGCATTCCACGCAGTATGGAGAGCTCATCATTTACAAACATAAGGTGAGCTTACAGAAAGTGAATATCAGTGGTGATTAGTGGGGAGAACAGTGGGGTGCCATTACTAAAATCCACGGGTGGCTGAATCCCTTTCTCTACTTGCAGGAGCATATTTCTACGGGTCAGGCAGACAAGATTAGGCGGCCCAGTGCAGTCTGTCATCTCTGCACTACGCTTCACGTTGGAGGAGGTCGCAGCTGTCCGGGTCCGATCAATGCCCCTGTGGGAGCCAGGTGAGCGTAACAGAACACGAAGCCTATCTACAAATTCCCACCCGGACGTTATGGAAACCTCCGAAACAGACCAACTTGCCCAATTATTAGGGGAACTTCGGGCGGAAGTGCACTCTGCGCGCCAAGAGACTAATGCCCTCAGGAGAGAACTGATTGTGTTAAAGGAACGCACAGATGATCTTGCTAGACAACTGCTGCAAAATCAAGCTGGGCAAACGCCCCTACCTGGACTCGGGGGAAACCCAGCTCCTGTTTCATCGAGCAATCCTGTGCAAGTAATCCTACCAGGGGCTATTCCTTTAGCTCCACCCGAACGCTTTGCTGGGGACCAAAAAAGGTTTGCAGTGTTTATGAATCAATGCCGCTTGCACTTTTTATGCAGACCTGGAGCTTTTCCAAATGACCAAGCCAAAGTAGCCTTTGTACTATCATATCTTAGTGGCAGCGCAGCAGATTGGTCCATTCCACTAGTCAACCAGGATGACCCGCTTCTTCGGGATTTTCAGGGTTTTCAAAGAAGCATGGAAAGACTATTTGCCAGACATTCACAGGGTCAGGCCCTGGATAACGAACTTTTATCCCTTCAACAGGGTAATCAGGATCTGCTAACCTATATCGCAACCTTCAATAGGTTGGTGTTGGAAACCGGATGGCCTGAGGAGAAACGAATTACATTATTTCATTGTGGGCTTCGGGGAGAACTCAAAGATGTTTTGGCTCAAGTTGTGAACCCATCTCAGGATTGCGCAGAATATATAGACTTAGTGGTCCAGTTAGACCACCGACTTCAGAATAGAAAGGCTGAGCAAGCTAAGTTTGAGAGTCGGGTATGGGTTAAACCCAATGTCACCCCCAAAGGAACAGATGCATCAGAACCTATGCAGGTTTTGGGGGTTAAAGGACCCTTAACTCAAAAGGAAAGAGAAAAGAGACAACAGATGCAATTGTGTCTGTACTGTGGAACCTGAAAGGAAGCGCCCCCAATTCAGCACGATCCTCCCCGCAATGAGAGACAATAAAGGACTCTCCCGAGATGGGAATAAGGCCAAACCAGAGTGCGGGTGAGCGTAAGTGGGAGTTTATCAATCAGAATATGGCATGCAAAGAACTCTGCAACCTCCGAGAGCGCTCTGCCTGACAATAGCAAAGACAGGCGTATTTCTAATACAAAAAACGTCATCAGAACCTACACACTATAGGGGGCACAAGTTAATTGGGATTGGGTGGAGTCGACTAACTATAGGTGTTGCTGCAGCGTGGTTGGTCTTGGCGAGAGGACGTCACTGGTCAGCCTCGTGGGTTGGGTTGGGCCTGGAAGGCCGGCTTGAGGTCATCCGGGCGGTGTTGGTAAGCTGGGGCAGCCTGTGACAAGATGAATACCTTCCCTGACTTGTTTGCCCTGGGCCATGCACATTGCAGTTACTTAAAAGGCGACATTTAACTTCCACAGTAAATCTTGCATTAGGTTATCTTAAGAATAAATGCAACACATGAGGAATGCACCTTGTGAGGGGTCTGGTGGTCGTCTGTCGGGGTGAGATTTACCTGCGTCCTAGTGACCGGTATTTTAGGTCGTGGGGCTGGGCTCTGGGGCCTGGGATGGGTGATACATGTCTTTCTGCTGCGTTAGAAGTTGTTATAAATGGGCCGCTATGTCTGGTCCCAGTGTTGGGGGTTTCCCTTGCCCGGGGCCATGATTCTTGGGGTGGTCTGGGGGGATTGTGGGATTTACGAGGGGGTGCTGGTAGATCTGTGGATTCAAACGTGGGTTTATTATCGTGCTGTAAATAACGCAGGTGGCGGGCTGTGGCCTTGGATGCTGTAACGGGGCCTACAAATCTCTTGAAGCGGCTCCAGCTTGGTAGGGGGAGGTGGGGGAGCGCGGCACAGGTCTTAGCTTTCTTGTCTGGCGGGCTTCGTATGGTGGGAGGGAGAATGGCCTTGCACATGTTCACATAGGTATTTTCCTCGAGCGTTGCAGACTTTTGGGTGCAGAACTTTTATAACGTCTGCCTCATTCTAATATACTTGAACACACATATATTTCAACTTCATTAAACATTTCTTTGTTATAATCAATCTAAGTACCTTTTCATTGTATAGCATTCTATCCACTACAGTATATGATTGTTTATATACATCTGGCATTACGCGAGGTAGTACTAGGTTATGGACCACAGAGATTGGTACTCGCCGCTACGGGTGACTAAGAAGACATATAGGGGTTAAGGTTTCTTACACAAAACTTAAAAACACTTTCACATATATGGGTTACAAGTGTCATTGTATAATTGTGTACATCCTTCTCTGTGATATAGCAGCATTAGTCCAGTTATGGTGCGAAGTCATTTAAACGTTGCACTTTTATGGTTAATTCACAGTTTGCAGGTTCTACTTAAGAAAATTAGTTCTTTAACACCGATGCTTGAATTCTTTCCTGCTTTCTTCAGATAGTTATGGTACAGTTTTTCCCCGGCGCCCCGGCCTTGCTGACCAGGTCACGCGGGGCGCAGTATTACATTGTGGACGATGAAATGCTACAGTGTTAACATTTCGTGTTAGCTCATACCCAACTTTCTCATGGGAACGCGCTCGCAGCGGATCTGCCATGGTGCTGCTGCAGCAGGGATGCTTGAAAGCCCTCCAAAGGTGGGGGCCGCGCTACAGTGCGCTAAACTCACGCCATCTTTGCTAACCAAGATGGCTTCTAGGCCTGACTAAACTTTAATACATGTGGACAAAGGATACGTGTGGGCAATGTCATCGGCGGGTGAACCCTCCTCCACCTGGGCCCGGGTGGCATGAGGGGGCGCCCACCGAGTCATGGTCCTCACCTGGGGAGAATGATGCAGGTGAGGGGGGCCTCCAAGGCCAGTCCTCCCCTACAAACCGCAGGACATTTTCTATGGGATTTCCCTATAAAACCAGTAGTAGGAGTTGCTGACAAAAGTCAAATAGAGACTGATTCAGGAAACGACCACGCCCGACAAGTGTAGAGGTCCGCTTGCCGAGCTTAAAGAAGGACACTCAGACCTCCCACCTAATTATACCAATGGTCCTAATTGATCCAAGCCAGCCATCATGTATGCACGCAGTAAGGGCATACATTGATAGAGGGGCCGTAGGAAACTACACGGGCCATGAATTGGCCTCAAGGATGAATCTACCCCTTTGCAAAAAGACCGCTTTGGATGTCATCACCACAGTCGATGGAACTGAAATTGCCTCTGGACCTGTAACTCATTCCACTACTGAGCTGACACTGTTGGGTCAAGATGGGCATCGAGAAACTATTGTGTTTGATTTAATCAAGGCCCCGCAATTCCAAATAATTCTGGGAATGCCATGGTTGGAAACACATAATCCTTGTATTGATTGGCGAGAGAAGAGAGTGACCTTTCCAGATTTTGCACACACCTGTTACCTGGAAAAAAACCTTGAACAAAAGCCTGGCCACCGTTACTAATCCAGTTGTGCAGTTACCTCAGGAATATCAAGAATTTCAGGATGTTTTTCAAAAAGAACAGGCAAATACCTTACCACCTCACAGATCATACGATTGTCAAATTGACCTAGTACCCAGTGCACAACCTCCATGCAGTAGAATCTACGCCCTTACGGAACCCGAAAATCTTCACCTACAACAATACTTGGACCAATACCTTGCTAATGGCTTCATTCGTTCATCCAAATCTCCTGCATCCTCAGCTTTATTCTTCGTGCCTAAAAAGGAAGGTGACCTTAGAACGTGCATACCGCGCATTAAATCAGATTACGGTAAAAAAGCGATACCCATTGCCTCTGATCCCCGAATTACTAGACCAAGTAAAGGATGCTTGTATCTACAGTAAGTTAGATCTCCGAGGGGCATATCATCTGGTACGTGTCAGGAAAGGCAATGAATGGAAGACTGCCTTTCGCACCAAGTACAGGTTATTCAAAATACCAGGTGATGCCCTTCGGGTTGTGCAATGCACCAGCGCCTTCCAGTAATTTATGAATGATGTCCTTCGTGAACTCATTGACGTCTGTGTTGTTGTATACATAGATGATATTCTAGTGTACTCCTCCTCAGAATCAGACCATGTGAAGCACGTTCGTGCAGTCCTAGAGAAACAACGCCAGCACAAATTATACGCAAAATTGGAGAAATGTGTTTTTCATTCTACAGAAGTTGAATTCCTGGGATTTATACTGACTCCAAAAGGAGTTCGAATGGACTCTCAAAAGGTGGACGCTATCCTCAAGTGGCCACCACCTAGTTCTGTTAAAGGGGTACAAAGCATGCTTGGATTGGATAATTTCTATCGCAGATTTATTCCTGAATTCTCACATATTGTACACCCCATCACAGCACTTTTGTGAAAAAACAAACGTTTCTTGTGGACTGAAGAGGCTGAAAAGGCCTTCCAAGAGCTAAAATCGAAATTCACGTCTGCACCTGTCTTAAAGCATCCACACCCTGAGCTTCCATACATAGTTGAAACCGATGCATCCAGTTTAGCCATGGGAGCTGTCCTGTCCCAGAAGGATCCCGAAACCGGTCAACTTCATCCCGTAGCATTCTGGTCAAGAAAGTTCTCAGCACCCGAATTATACTATGCGGTTACTGATAAGGAATTATTAGCCATCAAGTCTGCCTTCAAGGCTTGGCGGCATTATCTTCTCGGTGCCAGGCATACCATCACTGTAATCACAGATCACAGGAATCTGCAGTATTTGAAAACAGCCAAGGCCCAATCATCGCGTCAACTCCGGTGGGCATTATTCTTTGCCGAATTCGATTTCGCGATCACTTATTGACCATGTTGTAAAAACGGTAAGGCAGATGCCCTATCCCGAATATGGATGGGAGAAGTATATTCGAACCCGGAACCGGTGCCTATAATTTCAGAACAAAGAATTCTTGGCATAGCTACTCTACAGACTCTAGAAGACATTCATTTAAAAATCCAACAACCTTTCGATCCAGCAGCCCTGCAGGACTGGGTAAAGAAAGGCCAAGATTATTCAGTCATCAATGACCTGCCGTACTATCAAGGACGTCTATTTCTACCACACAAGGAACTAGAAGAACTAGTCATCTCCAATTATCATGACGCCCTTATGGAAGGACACCCAGGTATTGCAAAAACTGAAGCTAAAATTAAAAGACAATTCTGGTGGTCCACCTGGTGAAAGGACGTCAAGTCATTTGTGATGTCTTGTGGTATCTGCGCCCAAAATAAAAGTCAGAAGAAAAAACCAGCTGGCCTTTTACAACCTTTGGATATTCCACCTACACCATGGCACACCTTGTCTTTAGACTTCATTACAGATCTATCTCCGTGTAATTGATTTAACACCATTCTAGTTATTGTGGATCTTTTTTCCAAAATGGCCAACTTTATTCCTTTAAAAGGATTACCTTCTGCTTCGATTTTGGCCAAGGAATTTCTCAAAAACATTGTTCGAATCCATGGATTTCCTTCCGTATTGGTCTCTGACCGAGGTAGTCAATTGACTTGAAACAAGCAAAGGAGAAATACAAGAAAAATGCTGTTCGACATAGAAGTGAAACTCCACAATACCAGATTGGAGATCAAGTTTGGCTGGTTACAAAACACATACCTCTAAAGGGAACTCGAACTTTCAATCCTAGATATTTGGGACCTTACACCATTAAGGCCATTATCAACCCGGTGGCCGTCAAATTGGAATTACCCTCTAATTTGCGGATTCATCCTGTCTTTCATGTTTCACTTCTAAAACCAGTTCAACCTGGGACAAGATTAACCAAACCACCTGACCCCATCCTAATAGATGGAGAACCTGAATTCGAGGTAAAGAATATCCTGGACTCTAAGATGGTTAAATCAAGACCTTTTTATTTAATCGACTTGAAGGGTTACGGACCACAAGAAAGGTCATGGGAACCTAGTGACCACGTTCATGCACCTCGGTTGGTGAAGAAATTCCATCGGAACTTCCCAGACAAACCAGGACCAAGGGGAAGAGCAACTTTAGGAGGGGCCTTGGGGGGGAGTGCTGTCATGATGCCTACCCCCGGGCATCCGGATCAAGCCCATCAGCCCCGGGAGCAGCCATACAGGTATTTAATAAAAACCCAGCAGCCCCGGCTGGGGGCTGTCTGGGTCCAGTCCTGGCACCTGCGGCGCCAGGCTCATAGACTTTACTCACCTCATGCAGACCATGCTGCAAATGAATCCAAGCCAACGTGAGGCCTGGATGGGACTATTTTTCTACAGGGACTATTTTTTACTTGGGTGTGGTTCTAGGGGCTTCTTACCTGGAACTACTTTGGAGGCTATTTAAACCACGTCCGAACAGCAGCACATGCTTCGTGTTATTCTGCATCCAGCAGTGTAATGCTCACCATGCCTGTAGTCAGCATCCAGTCTTCTGCCACGCCTATCTCGAATCCAGAGCTCCTAGCAATAGAAGAAAGAAGAAGGAAAGGTTAGAAAACAGATATTATTTCAATCCTTACCTGAATTCCGGATCCATCACGTCTTCGAAATTGAAAAGGACATTATTCTACACACGTCGCATCGCCAGCTGCAGCGTCGCGCCATACTCACCAGTCCTCACAGCATTTTTCGATCCGGCGCAGCCTCCATCATTTTCTCTGCTGAATTCCACCATCTAGGGGACAAAAGAAACATAAGGTGAGCCGAGAGAGCCAACAAATACAACCTCTCTACCATAGACTTACCTGATTAACTACCGGAGGCATTCTGTAACAAACTGCAACTTCTTACTCCACACCTGTAAGGAGAGAGAAACCAGCAATTTAAACACACGCATCGTTTGCCGGACATTGTTGGGTAATACAGACTCTTACCTCAACACCATCAGCTGCCACAAGACAATCTTCCCTTGGACCCAGCTGCAACACAAGAAAGGAATGTACAAGAGTGAACATCGGACATATTGAACTCATTGAACTTTATACTTACGGGTTCTCGCCTGGAACCTCGGAGTCAATATTCATCCGGAACTCTTCCAACGCCCTCAAACCAGTGAAGTAACTGGTATCTACGCGCCCCTGCATTCCACGCAGTATGGAGAGCTCATCATTTACAAACATAAGGTGAGCTTACAGAAAGTGAATATCAGTGGTGATTAGTGGGGAGAACAGTGGGGTGCCATTACTAAAATCCACGGGTGGCTGAATCCCTTTCTCTACTTGCAGGAGCATATTTCTACGGGTCAGGCAGACAAGATTAGGCGGCCCAGTGCAGTCTGTCATCTCTGCACTACGCTTCACGTTGGAGGAGGTCGCAGCTGTCCGGGTCCGATCAATGCCCCTGTGGGAGCCAGGTGAGCGTAACAGAACACGAAGCCTATCTACAAATTCCCACCCGGACGTTATGGAAACCTCCGAAACAGACCAACTAGCCCAATTATTAGGGGAACTTAGGGCGGAAGTGCACTCTGCGCGCCAAGAGACTAATGCCCTCAGGAGAGAACTGATTGTGTTAAAGGAACGCACAGATGATCTTGCTAGACAACTGCTGCAAAATCAAGCTGGGCAAACGCCCCTACCTGGACTCGGGGGGAACCCAGCTCCTGTTTCATCGAGCAATCCTGTGCAAGTAATCCTACCAGGGGCTATTCCTTTAGCTCCACCCGAACGCTTTGCTGGGGACCAAAAAAGGTTTGCAGTGTTTATGAATCAATGCCGCTTGCACTTTTTATGCAGACCTGGAGCTTTTCCAAATGACCAAGCCAAAGTAGCCTTTGTACTATCATATCTTAGTGGCAGCGCAGCAGATTGGTCCATTCCACTAGTCAACCAGGATGACCCGCTTCTTCGGGATTTTCAGGGTTTTCAAAGAAGCATGGAAAGACTATTTGCCAGACATTCACAGGGTCAGGCCCTGGATAACGAACTTTTATCCCTTCAACAGGGTAATCAGGATCTGCTAACCTATATCGCAACCTTCAATAGGTTGGTGGTGGAAACCGGATGGCCTGAGGAGAAACGAATTACATTATTTCATTGTGGGCTTCGGGGAGAACTCAAAGATGTTTTGGCTCAAGTTGTGAACCCATCTCAGGATTGCGCAGAATATATAGACTTAGTGGTCCAGTTAGACCACCGACTTCAGAATAGAAAGGCTGAGCAAGCTAAGTTTGAGAGTCGGGTATGGGTTAAACCCAATGTCACCCCCAAAGGAACAGATGCATCAGAACCTATGCAGGTTTTGGGGGTTAAAGGACCCTTAACTCAAAAGGAAAGAGAAAAGAGACAACAGATGCAATTGTGTCTGTACTGTGGAACCGCAGGACATTTTCTATGGGATTTCCCTATAAAACCAGTAGTAGGAGTTGCTGACAAAAGTCAAATAGAGACTGATTCAGGAAACGACCACGCCCGACAAGTGTAGAGGTCCGCTTGCCGAGCTTAAAGAAGGACACTCAGACCTCCCACCTAATTATACCAATGGTCCTAATTGATCCAAGCCAGCCATCATGTATGCACGCAGTAAGGGCATACATTGATAGAGGGGCCGTAGGAAACTACACGGGCCATGAATTGGCCTCAAGGATGAATCTACCCCTTTGCAAAAAGACCGCTTTGGATGTCATCACCACAGTCGATGGAAATGAAATTGCCTCTGGACCTGTAACTCATTCCACTACTGAGCTGACACTGTTGGGTCAAGATGGGCATCGAGAAACTATTGTGTTTGATTTAATCAAGGCCCCGCAATTCCAAATAATTCTGGGAATGCCATGGTTGGAAACACATAATCCTTGTATTGATTGGCGAGAGAAGAGAGTGACCTTTCCAGATTTTGCACACACCTGTTACCTGGAAAAAAACCTTGAACAAAAGCCTGGCCACCGTTACTAATCCAGTTGTGCAGTTACCTCAGGAATATCAAGAATTTCAGGATGTTTTTCAAAAAGAACAGGCAAATACCTTACTACCTCACAGATCATACGATTGTCAAATTGACCTAGTACCCTGTGCACAACCTCCATGCAGTAGAATCTACGCCCTTACGGAACCCGAAAATCTTCACCTACAGCAATACTTGGACCAATACCTTGCTAATGGCTTCATTCGTTCATCCAAATCTCCTGCATCCTCAGCTTTATTCTTCGTGCCTAAAAAGGAAGGTGACCTTAGAACGTGCATACCGCGCATTAAATCAGATTACGGTAAAAAAGCGATACCAATTGCCTCTGATCCCCGAATTACTAGACCAAGTAAAGGATGCTTGTATCTACAGTAAGTTAGATCTCCGAGGGGCATATCATCTGGTACGTGTCAGGAAAGGCAATGAATGGAAGACTGCCTTTCGCACCAAGTACAGGTTATTCGAAATACCAGGTGATGCCCTTCGGGTTGTGCAATGCACCAGCGCCTTCCAGTAATTTATGAACGATGTCCTTCGTGAACTCATTGACGTCTGTGTTGTTGTATACATAGATGATATTCTAGTGTACTCCTCCTCAGAATCAGACCATGTGAAGCACGTTCGTGCAGTCCTAGAGAAACAACGCCAGCACAAATTATACGCAAAATTGGAGAAATGTGTTTTTCATTCTACAGAAGTTGAATTCCTGGGATTTATACTGACTCCAAAAGGAGTTCGAATGGACTCTCAAAAGGTGGACGCTATCCTCAAGTGGCCACCA
Source organism: Ambystoma mexicanum (assembly GCF_040938575.1). NCBI lineage: Eukaryota > Metazoa > Chordata > Amphibia > Caudata > Ambystomatidae > Ambystoma > Ambystoma mexicanum. The sequence goes on along the minus strand of NC_090933.1, from coordinate 1,393,110,800 downwards.
CCTAGTTCTGTTAAAGGGGTACAAAGCATGCTTGGATTGGCTAATTTCTATCGCAGATTTATTCCTGAATTCTCACATATTGTACACCCCATCACAGCACTTTTGTGAAAAAACAAACGTTTCTTGTGGACTGAAGAGGCTGAAAAGGCCTTCCAAGAGCTAAAATCGAAATTCACGTCTGCACCTGTCTTAAAGCATCCACACCCTGAGCTTCCATACATAGTTGAAACCGATGCATCCAGTTTAGCCATGGGAGCTGTCCTTTCCCAGAAGGATCCCGAAACCGGTCAACTTCATCCCGTAGCATTCTGGTCAAGAAAGTTCTCAGCACCCGAATTATAATATGCGGTTACTGATAAGGAATTATTAGCCATCAAGTCTGCCTTCAAGGCTTGGCGGCATTATCTTCTCGGTGCCAGGCATACCATCACTGTAATCACAGATCACAGGAATCTGCAGTATTTGAAAACAGCCAAGGCCCAATCATCGCGTCAACTCCGGTGGGCATTATTCTTTGCCGAATTCGATTTCGTGATCACTTATTGACCATGTTGTAAAAACGGTAAGGCAGATGCCCTATCCCGAATATGGATGGGAGAAGTATATTCGAACCCGGAACCGGTGCCTATAATTTCAGAACAAAGAATTCTTGGCATAGCTACTCTACAGACTCTAGAAGACATTCATTTAAAAATCCAACAACTTTTCGATCCAGCAGCCCTGCAGGACTGGGTAAAGAAAGGCCAAGATTATTCAGTCATCAATGACCTGCCGTACTATCAAGGACGTCTATTTCTACCACACAAGGAACTAGAAGAACTAGTCATCTCCAATTATCATGACGCCCTTACGGAAGGACACCCAGGTATTGCAAAAACTGAAGCTAAAATTAAAAGACAATTCTGGTGGTCCACCTGGTGAAAGGACGTAAAGTCATTTGTGATGTCTTGTGTTATCTGCGCCCAAAATAAAAGTCAGAAGAAAAAACCAGCTGGCCTTTTACAACCTTTGGATATTCCACCTACACCATGGCACACCTTGTCTTTAGACTTCATTACAGATCTACCTCTGTGTAATTGATTTAACACCATTCTAGTTATTGTGGATCTTTTTTCCAAAATGGCCCACTTTATTCCTTTAAAAGGATTACCTTCTGCTTCGATTTTGGCCAAGGAATTTCTCAAAAACATTGTTCAAATCCATGGATTTCCTTCCGTATTGGTCTCTGACCGAGGTAGTCAATTCACTTGAAACAAGCAAAGGAGAAATACAAGAAAAATGCTGATCGACATAGAAGTGAAACTCCACAATACCAGATTGGAGATCAAGTTTGGCTGGCTACAAAACACATACCTCTAAAGGGAACTCGAACTTTCAATCCTAGATATTTGGGACCTTACACCATTAAGGCCATTATCAACCCGGTGGCCGTCAAATTGGAATTACCCTCTAATTTGCGGATTCATCCTGTCTTTCATGTTTCACTTCTAAAACCAGTTCAACCTGGGACAAGATTAACCAAACCACCTGACCCCATCCTAATAGATGGAGAACCTGAATTCGAGGTAAAGAATATCCTGGACTCTAAGATGGTTAAATCAAGACCTTTTTATTTAATCGACTTGAAGGGTTACGGACCACAAGAAAGGTCATGGGAACCTAGTGACCACGTTCATGCACCTCGGTTGGTGAAGAAATTCCATCGGAACTTCCCAGACAAACCAGGACCAAGGAGAAGAGCAACTTTAGGAGGGGCCTTGGGGGGGAGTGCTGTCATGATGCCTACCCCCGGGCATCCGGATCAAGCCCATCAGCCCCGGGAGCAGGCATACAGGTATTTAATAAAAACCCAGCAGCCCCGGCTGGGGGCTGTCTGGGTCCAGTCCTGGCACCTTCGGCGCCAGGCTCATAGACTTTACTCACCTCATGCAGACCATGCTGCAAATGAATCCAAGCCAACGTGAGGTCTGGATGGGACTATTTTTCTACAGGGACTATTTTTTACTTGGGTGTGGTTCTAGGGGCTTCTTACCTCGAACTACTTTGGAGGCTTTTTAAACCACGTCCGAACAGCAGCACATGCTTCGTGTTATTCTGCATCCAGCAGTGTAATGCTCACCATGCCTGTAGTCAGCATCCAGTCTTCTGCCACGCCTATCTCGAATCCAGAGCTCCTAGCAATAGAAGAAAGATGAAGGAAAGGTTAGAAAACAGATATTATTTCAATCCTTACCTGAATTCCGGATCCATCACGTCTTCGAAATTGAAAAGGACATTATTCTACACACGTCGCATCGCCAGCTGCAGCGCCGCGCCATACTCACCAGTCCTCACAGCATTTTTCGATCCGGCGCAGCCTCCATCATTTTCTCTGCTGAATTCCACCATCTAGGGGACAAAAGAAACATAAGGTGAGCCGAGAGAGCTAACAAATACAACCTCTCCACCATAGACTTACCTGATTAACAACCAGAGGCATTATTCTGTAACAAACCGCAACCACACCTGTAAGGAGAGAGAAACCAGCAATTTAAACACACGCATCTTTTTTGCCAGACAGTGTTGGGTAATACAGACTCTTACCTCAACACCATCAGCTGCCACAAGACAATCTTCCCTTGGACCCAGCTGCAACACAAGAAAGGAATGTATAAGAGTGAACATCGGACATATTGAACTCTTTGAACTTTATAATTACGGGTTCTCGCCTGGAACCTCTGAGTCAATATTCATCCGGAACTCTTCCAACGCCCTCAAACCAGTGAAGTAACTGGTATCTATGCGCCATTCCATGCAGGATGGAGAGCTCATCATTTACAAACATAAAATGAGCTTACAGAAAGTGAATATCAGTGGTGATTAGTGGGGAGAACACTAGGGTGCCATTACTAAAATCCACGGGTGGCTGAATCCCTTTCTCCACTAGCAGGAGCATATTTCTATGGGTCAAGCAGATAAGATTAGGCGGTCCAGTCCAGTCTGTCATCTCTGCACTACGCTTCACGTTGGAGGAGGTCGCAGCTGTCCGGGTCCGATCGACGCCCCTGTGGGAGCCAGGTGAGCGTATCACAATCTCAAGGTAAATCCAACCAAAAACAGAAATAATAATTAAATCCAAGCACAAATCACCCGTACCAACCAGGAAGAGACTTAAGTTCTAGCAACAACCTTAAAATAGAAACAAGACGCTACGAGTAAAGGGCATTCGGTAGAACTGCCTTCTCCTATCAGATAGCCAAACTATGGAATTTGATACCGAAGGAAATAAGAATGACGGAAGACAACCTGACATTCAGGAAAATACTAAAAACCTGGCTATTCAACTCAATGAGAAAAACATAGACGTGTGACTCTATAAACAATACACCTGGACTTAATATGGGACATTACAGAATGGAGAACTGACAATAAAATGACGCCACCCAGAGATCCCCCGAAGCCAACTAACCACCCCCTTTTCTCTTTTCAACATCACTATAACTCTCACATACTACACCTGCCCAAATAGCCTGTTAAACAACCCAACAAAAACATGCAAACCATGCTACCTGCAAACAACAAACAACCCAGACACGGGAAACAAGCTCTAGAAAAGATGAGGTTTGAATTGGAACTCAGACGTATTAATGCTCAAACTGAACAAAAGCATCAAGAATTTAAGCTCAGAGAAATGGAGATGAACCATGCACTAGAAATGAAAATGTTGTCTATTGAAAATGCTTCTCTCCCAGAGTCTTCTAAGTCTTCCAGTCCTAAGAGACCCTGTATGCCTAAAGAAAATGTGGGTATGCATGAGGCTAAGCTTGATATTTTGGATTGGTTGGCAATGTTTGAGTAGAACCATGGGATTCAAGGTCTTACAGGGAATCAGTTGCTTTTGTGGCTCTTCTCTAGGCTACCAACTGATGCATCTGATGTTGTGATGGAGTTGGGGGAGGTGGATAGGATGGATTATGAGTGTGTGAAGCTAGCTTTAATTGCTAGATTTGGGAAGACCGCTTCCCAGTACCTTAAAAGGTTTAGGACCCCCAAAAAGCATGATTTTACCCCTTGGCCTACCTGGGTATGTGAATGTTTGAAAAACTTCGATGGTTGGGTTAAGGGTTATAGAGTAAACACGTATGAAGGTATGAGAAATCTTGTTATGTTGGAGTAAATGTATGATGCCTGCTCTCCTGAGCTCAGACAGCACTTGGCAGATTCTAAGGAGATAGATCCAAAGAAGTTAGCTAAGGCTGCTGACCTGTGGATTGCCAACAGGGCTACTCACAAGGATTCTGGGGCAACTCAGAAGAAGGATGAGGGAAAACAGCCAAAGATAGATAACAAGGAGAAATCTAATACCTCCAATACAAAAGAGGGCCACAAACGGCAACCTAAGGGTAAACCACAAGGGAATTCGAATCAGGCTAGTGTACTAGCTGGACCCAAACCAGATGGAGGACAGAACAAGCCCCCATTCATCAAAACATTTGGGAAATGTTATGTTTGTGAGTCAACTGACCATGTGAAAGGGGATCCGAGATGTAAGGGTAAACCTTCAGGGGTCCACACTGTCTCCTTAGCCTTCTCCCCAGAGGAAGAAGTACATATGGCAAGTGGAAACTTTCACCTACTGGCTGATGAACCAATGAGAGTCTCAGCTAGTGTTTCTTTAGTGTCCCTGGGTTTGTGGGAGCAACAGAATTTAGATGTCTATAATTCCATCACATATAATACTTAAGAGTATTATAAAGATAGTGTTCTTGGGAATGGTCAGGAGACCCCTGCCATCGGAGATATTGTAGCCAGCATAATTGTGGTTGATGAATCATTTTTCAGGGTAGAGGATGTTTCTAAGGCACCCAAACGCCTAACCAAGTTAGCTGGAGGCCCTGTGCAAATTTTTCCCCAGTTACCAACTCTCATCCAGTGCAATGATATGACTGTCAAAATACCTGTTAGTGTGCAGAGTGAAGTGCCTGGGAGAGTCCTGTTGGTGAATGACCTGAAAACTCTTAGAGTTGTGTCTAGTACCCCCAGGCCTCCCAGTGAAAGGAAACAGGAGCTCACAAGGCCTGCAAGGGAGAGGACCTTGAGAGGCTCTCCAGTGGAAGAGATAGAGGAAACTATCACCCCCAGTCCACACGAGTTGCTCACTGCTATTTGGTTACAGTCTTTTTGAATTTTTCTATGGCCATCCAGTCAGAGGCCTGTTGGCCCTGATTAAGGAGGGGTTGAAGAGTGCTCCTTCCCACAAGCCAGTCAGAGTGACTTACTATGTGATAGGTCTCTGGAGGAGAATGTCACACATGATGGCAGAAGCAAGTGATAAAAAAGCAGGTCAGGCTCTGGTCAAACATTGGCATGACCAGAAGGCCAGAATGGTTGAGTTTACTCAAGACCAGCTTGTACTAGTTATGGTGCCAACAAGGAAGAGGGCCTTGCAGGACAAATGGATAGGACCCTTCAAGGTTGTGGGTAAACTTGTAGAGGTGAACTATCTGGTGGACTCAGGCAGATTTAAGGATGCTCCCAGAGTATTTCACACCAACCTTTTGAAGGCATATGTCTCAAGACCAGAAGTGGGAGCTTTGCTTTTAGCTTCAGCTCAAGAGGAGGAGGAGAGTGAACCTCTGCCTGACCTACTCAGAGGCCAACCTGTAGATGAGAAAATAGAAGGAGTACATCTCTCTTCTAAGCTGACATCTGAACAACAGGAAGAGTACAAGTTTCTGTTAAATCAGTTTGCCTCCCTGTTTTCACTCTCACCAGGCTTGATCCTTTGGGGCCAGCATGAAATTCTCACTCGTGACTGTTTACCTGTGAAAAGCAGAGGTTACATAATGTCAGAACATGTGAGATCCCACATAAAAGAAGAGGTCAACAAGATGCTTGATCTCGGGGTTATAGAGCCATCTACAAGTCCATGGTGTAGTCCAATTGTTCTAGTACCAAAGGCAGGTTCCAAGGAGTTGAGATTCTGTGTGGACTATAGAGCTATAAATGCAGTCACTAGGACTGATGCCCACCCTTTACTAAGGACAGATGAACTGGTGGATAAACATGGTGCAGCCAAGTACCTCAGTACATTTGATCTGACGTCAGTCTATTGGCAAATAGCCCTGACAGACTATGCCAAGGAGAAAACTGCATTGTCTACCCCAATTGGTTTATACCAGTTTAAGGTTATGCCTTTTGGATTAAAGAATGCACCTGCTATGTACCAATGGTGAATTTGTACTGTCACCTGTAGTCTTAATTGTGTGTGGTGTTCCCAAAGGGTACTGCATATGATTCTGCCTAACAAGCATAGCCTCTATTATCTCTCTCTCTCTCTCTCCTTCACTAACCAACCCTACTCCCCTTTCTTAGGGCCACACAAGCACCTGGGGACCATGCAAATGGCAGTGGTGCGTGGTATAAATTAGCATAACCTCAACTCCCCAAAAAAGGAGCAGATTGTACTGTGGATCAAAAGTCTTACTGTCCATGGCTGTAGTCACCTTACACCAGAGACATTCACTTCTGAGCCTCACCCTTTCCTCCACCACTGAGCTGCCTTCACCTCCCCTCTACTCTGCCTCTGATGTCATGTTCACTGCTGAGAAGGCGAGTTGTATCTCTTTAGTTCTCAGTACCATCCCTACATGTCTTCTCTATCTTTACTGATGATGGCCATCAAGGCCGAAACATGTCTGGGGATGCTTGTGGTATCATGCAGAAGAGATGTGACCTAGCAGTTTGCACTGGACTGCCCCTTTTGGGGCTGGTACAAGCCTGACTTGCACAGGGTATTTCCCCTTCTTTAATGGATTTGCAAACTGAAAGGCAGTGGTCTGAATTAAAACCGATGTGGAACAAAGGTTCGCAGTTGAGGGAGCAATTAGGGTTTCTCGTACAATCATTTTCAAGGGGGCCAAGCGATTCTGTAAATGACTGCTCTCCAGCATAGCAGGGGCCTGAGTAGTTGGTAATTTGCAGCTGTCAGTTTGGGCAGTAGAGTCAACCAATTTGTCCTAGGTAGAGTAAAAGCACATAAATGCTTCCCCTCAGAGGTAGACACTAAATTCAAAATTCGGATTTGTTTGTTTAGTAGCCAGTTTCCGCTTAATAAGGCACGATTTGCATAGTAGTAAGATATTATTTTTGGCCAAAACGCTTAGTAGCACTTTCCTGTGCAGCTGGAATCACAGTAGATGGAGGCTGGCTTAAATTAGAGGTAGAGTTGGAAATGATCTGTATTGAAATGGTTGTGCCAGGTAGGTCACCAGCAGTGTAACAGTGACCAGCCGGTCGTGCCAACTTAGCTTGTTCATGCGCAGTATCATTATTAGGAACACTTTCCTGTGTAGCTAAGGTCAGCGTGGGTAAGGGCTGACTTGGTTTAGAGATCAAGTTGGGAGGGCTCTGTATAGGGTTGATTATGCAGGCTGTGGGAGCAGCAGAAGCCAGCAAGTGGTGTTGGCAAGACTTGATCTTGAGCAATGGCATTGTTGGTAGCTTCCAATGTAGAGATATTATCAGATATCTCTATAATATGTGTTGTGACTACAGGTGCTTGCAAAGGTGCTGAGGTAGAATTTTCACCCTGTGGGACCAATAAAGGAACTTGCACAGCCAGCTTCTGAGATAATTTGGTACCGATCCAGTCCACTTTGTTATTTAGGTCTACCAATATTTCACTGCCTATGCTGTCAATTTTCAGGTTGAGTTCCATCATTGATCTTTGGACAGATTTAAGCTCAGACCAAACGTTATTGTACAGTTCAACAAAAGAGCTAAGGACCACGTTTAAGGCAGAGACTGTCGGGTGAGTCAATTTAATCCGTTCATCCAAATCTTTCAACGTATGATGTAGATGAGGTGAATTTGCATGGTTCGACTGTCATGATCTCTGCTTCCAAGAGGTCAGGACTTGCCCAACTCCCCTGGAAGCAGACCCATAACCCAGGTTCCGAGCGCCAGCCAGTCCCAATTGGGACCTTTTGGACCCTGTCCTGGCGCCGGTGGCGCCAGGCTCATAAATGTGCCCAGTCCCAGCGCTGGAAGCACCGGGCTCATAATTCTTGGGTGGACTTACCTGCGGCAGACCATGCTGCTTACTTACCTGCCAGTTGAGCCTCTGATCCTCTTCTGTTTGGGACTACTTTTCCTGTTGGGTGGGGCAGGAGCCACTCCCTAGGTTCAGAACCCTGGAACTCTTCTGGAAAGCAGGAACTCTTTTCTTTCCTAGGCGTGGCTGTGGAAGGAGACACCTAAGCACTACAGGAGGCTATTTAAACCACACCCGATGGATGAATCTTGCTTTGCGTTATTCTGCATCCTCTGCAGCAGAACGCTCATCGTGTCTTCTGCATCTGATCCTGGGCCTAAGGAAAAAGGCTTACCATCCTGAATCCAGTCTTCAGCAACACCTATAAAGACAAGAAAGAACAGGTTAGCATTACGGTCTTCAGTGACAGCGCTCCTTTTACCTGATCCATCGGCTGTCATCAACGCCTCGCGCTGCATTCCGGCATCTGAAAGACAAAGGCTTACCTACTCTTCGTGCGCTCCGGAGGTCTTTGCACTGCATTCCGGCATCTGAAAGACAAAAGTTTACCAATTCTGCGCACTCTCCGGAGGCCTTCGGCGCTGCATCCCGCATCTGAAAGATAAAACAAGGTGCGTTTAAAGACTTTGGGGAACTTAAATACTCACGTGCCATTACTCCTTTCACATCTAACCCAGTGGGTATTCCGGCACCCTGCAGCCACTCCGAACTTATACCTGCAAAGGAAAAAGACTGTTAGAGCGCGCCGTGAAGCAGGCAGCAAGCGCTTACTTACGTGCTTCAAGGCGCTTCTATTCATCACACGGGCTCCATCTTCGCCATCGCCGGAACCCTGCAAAACAAGATACAACATTACTAAAGACTTTTAAAGACATTTGAATTACTCGAAACTTACCGTGCGTGAAGAAAACGACGGACAGCAGTCCTCTGAAGTCAAGAGGCCTGCTCCCCTTATCCAGTGAAGAAACTGGTTTCAGCACCCTGCTCCGAAGCAGATGGAGAGCACGGCGTTCACTTACCTAAGGTGAGCGCGTTAACCTTTGGGGTCCTACAGGAGAAGAGAAAGGGAAGAAGAGAGAGACATTCAATAACCCAGTTCATTAATCCCATATTTTCTATCTGCAGACACCTTACCCTTCGAGTTAGACATGCGGTGCACAGGGGTCCAGCCCAAAGAGCCAGCCGTGTGTTACACATCACCTTAGAAGATACGGTATACGCCCAGTCAAGACCGGCGCCTCTACGGGAATCAGGTGAGCATTACAGAACGCAAAGCCTACCACAAAACTCCTGTCCAGGCGCTATGGAAACCTCGGATACCGACCAGCTAGCCCAGTTGCTTGGGGAACTAAGGGCAGAAGTGCATGCAGCCCGTCAGGAAACGAACGCTCTAAAAAGGGAACTGATTATTTCCAAGGAGCGAACAGATGATCTCGCTAGGCAATTGCTACAGTCACAAGCCGGACAGACCCCGTTACCCGCATCTGGGGGAAATCTTCCTTCTACATCCTCTATGAATCCAGTGCAGATCAACCTACCTGGGAATGTACCTCTGGCTCCGCCCGAACGATTTTCTGGTGACCCAAAGAGGTTTGCAGTATTTATCAATCAGTGTCGGTTGCATTTCTTATGCCGGCCAGCAGCATTTCCAACTGATCAAGCTAAAGTAGCTTTCGTGCTTTCGTACCTTAGTGGTAATGCGGCAGACTGGTCGATCCCTCTAGTAAATCAAGATGATCCGGTCCTCCATGATTTTCAAGCTTTTCAGCTCAGTATGGAAAAACTTTTCGCAAGACATTCACAGGGGCAGGCTTTGGACAATGAGCTTCTTTCGTTGCGACAAGGTAATCAAGACCTTTTGGCTTATATTGCATCTTTCAACAGACTGATAGTGGAAACTCAATGGCCTGAGGACAAAAGGATTACGCTGTTTTATAGAGGTCTACGTGGAGAGCTCAAAGATGTGTTAGCCCAAGTAGTGAATCCCCCACAAGATTGTTCGGACTATATAGATTTAGTTGTTCAAATAGATCACAGACTGCAGAACAGGAAGGCTGATCGTTCCAAGTTTGATGCTCGAGTATTTTCCAAACCGCCAACTCCTTCCAAAGGAGTAGACTCCGGGGAACCCATGCAAATAGGGGGCCTGAAAGGTCCTCTAACACAAAAGGAGCGGGAAAGAAGAAAACAGTTGCAATTATGCCTCTATTGCGGAAACTCAGTGCACTTTCTTCGAGACTGTCCGGTGAAACCTGCCAAGAAGGCAGTAGGAGCTGCAGTTACCAAAGTTACAAACTCTGAGCAGGGAAACGACCTCGCCCGACAAGAATAGAGGTCCTCTTGCCGAGCGTGAAAACCAGTTCCGTGACCTCGCATTTCGTGATACCTATGGTCCTCATTAGCCCTGATAATCCGGATCGATTACATGCAATTGAAGCTTACGTCGACAGCGGTGCCATCGGCAATTATGTGGATCATCCAATGGTTTTGAGGATGAATCTAACTCTTTGTCCCAAGGCTTTAAAGGACGTCATTACTACGGTGGATGGAACGGAGATAGCCTCCGGACCAGTAACGCATACCACTCAAGAAGTGACGCTCGTAAGTCAAGATGGACACCATGAGAAGATCGTGTTCGATGTGATCAAGGCCCCTCAGTTTCAGGTTATTCTAGGAATTCCTTGGTTAGAGAAACACAATCCTCTGATTGATTGGCGAGCAAGAACGGTCCAGTTTCCAGAATGTGTCTCTACTTGTCATCCTCCACCTGGTGTTGCACTGGCAGCCACTTCTTCAGAGACGACTCCTCAGTTACCTCCCGAATACCAAGAATACCAAGATGTTTTCCGGAAGGATCAGGCTAACTCTCTACCTCCTCATAGGTCTTATGACTGCCAGATAGACCTGATACCTGGATCTACTCCTCCTTGTAGTAGAATTTATGCCCTCACCGAGCCTGAGAACCTTCACCTTCGTCAATACCTGGATCAATACCTGGCAAATGGGTTTATTCGTCCTTCCAAGTCCCCTGCTTCTTCAGCTTTGTTCTTCGTTCCAAAAAAGGAAGGAGACCTTAGAACTTGTATAGATTATCGCTCTCTGAACCAGATCACCGTCAAGAATAGATATCCGTTACCTTTGATCCCTGAACTCCTGGACCAGGTCAGAAAAGCATGCATATATACAAAGTTGGACCTTAGAGGAGCCTACCATTTGGTTCGAATAAAAGAGGGCGATGAATGGAAGACGGCCTTCCGCACCAAATATGGGCTATTTGAATATCAGGTCATGCCCTTCGGACTTTGCAATGCCCCGGCCGTCTTTCAATATTTTATGAACGATGTCCTCAGAGAGCTCATAGATGTGTGTGTTGTTGTTTACATTGACGACATCTCGTTTATTCTTCATCGGAATCTGAACATCGGAAACACGTAAAAATGGTCCTCGAAAGATTGCGTCAACACAAACTTTTCGCTAAGTTGGAAAAATGTGTTTTCAACGTGACTGAAGTTGAATTCTTGGGATTCATATTATCACCTAGCGGAGTGCGTATGGATTCAAAGAAGGTCGATGCAATTCTCAAATGGCCATCACCATCCTCCGTAAAAGGTGTGCAAAGCATGTTAGGCTTCGTTAACTTTTACCGCAGGTTTATCCCCGAATTTTCTCGAATAGTCCAGCCCATCACTGCCTTGTTAAAGAAAAACAAACGTTTTGAATGGTCTACCGAGGCGGAACAAGCTTTCCAGGATTTGAAGACTAAATTTATCTCTGCACCAATCTTAAAACACCCTCGCCCCAAACTCCCCTACATCGTGGAATTGATGCTTCAAGCCTTGCCATGGGGGCAGTTCTATCACAAAAGGACCCGGTAACCAATCAGTTGCATCCTGTGGCATTTTGGTCCCGCAAATTATCGCCTCCTGAAATCAATTACACGATTACTGACAAGGAACTTCTGGCTATCAAGTCTGCTTTTAAGGCTTGGCGGCATTATCTGCTGGGGGCCCGACACACCGTTACTGTGATTACGGATCACCGAAACCTGCAATACTTGAAAACTGCAAAAGCCCAATCCTCTAGACAACTCCGTTGGGCATTATTCTTTGCCGAATTTGACTTTATAATTACCTATCGACCCGGTACAAAAAACGGTAAAGCCGATGCCCTTTCTCGAATGGGAGTGGAAGAACACTTGATCAACCCTAAACCTGTACCAATCATTCCCGAACAAAGAATCCTGGGTGTAATCGCCACACAATCCATAGAGGAAGTTAAGGATAAAGCCAGGCAACTTGTAACTCCAGCAGACATACAGAATTGGCATTTAAAGGGAAAGGACTTTGCAGTAAAGGACAATTTATTGTATTTCCAAGAACGATTATACCTGCCCAGCACAGATTTACAGAAAAAAGTAATCTCTTGTTATCACGATTCTTTAATGGAAGGACATCCCGGTATGACCAAGACTTCAGAAAAGATCAAGCGCTACTTCTGGTGGCCGTCTTGGAAAAAAGATATCAGAGACTTTATAATGTCCTGTGGAGTATGCGCCCAAAACAAGAGTCAAAAGGAAAGACCAGCAGGCCTCTTACGCCCTATTGACATCCCACCTCGCCCTTGGCATACGCTTTCTATGGACTTCATCACCGATCTACCTCCATGCTCCGGATACAATACGATTCTAGTAATCGTGGACTTATTCTCCAAGATGGCGCATTTCATTCCGCTCAAAGGCTTGCCAACAGCAGCAACTCTGGCCCGAGAATTTCTGGAAAACATCGTCCGACTGCACGGTTTTCCTTCGGTTCTAATATCGGATCGAGGTAGTCAATTTATTTCTCATTTTTGGCGAAATTGCTGTCGGTCGGCTCAAATTGATGTGAGACTATCGACCAGTCACCACCCTCAGACCGACGGACAAACCGAGAGGACCAATCAAACTCTGGAACAGTATTTACGCTGCATGCTGCAACAAACTGAAAAAACTTGGAAAGACATCCTTTGGATAGCCGAATATGCCTACAATAACTCTGTCCATTCGGGAACTGGGAAAACCCCGTTTTTTCTTTTATACGGCAGTCACCCTCGAACCTCGGAGTTGGATCCCCTCCAAGATCTTGAAACACCAGCAGTAGAATACCTGCATGCTACAATCACCCCAGCCTTTAAGGAAGCTGTTTCTCACCTTCAAAGGGCTAAAGAACAATACAAGAAAGGAGCAGATCAACATCGGAAGGAAGCCCCTCAATATCAAGTAGGGGATCAAGTCTGGTTATCTACCAAATATCTACCTCTAAAAGGGCCACGTACATTCAACCCAAGATACCTTGGTCCCTATTCCATCACTACCATAGTAAACCCAGTAGCGGTCAAGTTGGACTTGCCCCCGCACATGAAGATACATCCGGTCTTCCACGTCTCTCTATTAAAACCCGTCCAACCTCAAACCCGACTAACTAAATCTCCAAAACCTATCCTAGTTGATGGAGAACTCGAGTTTGAAGTCAAAAGCATTCTGGACTCCAAGATCTCCAAATCTAAACTATTTTACCTAATTGACTGGAAAGGCTACGGCCCCCAAGAGAGATCCTGGGAACCTGCTGAATATGTCCACGCTCCTCTCCTAATCAAAAAATTTCATCGAACATTTCCTGACAAACCCAAACCCCCGGAGAAGCCCGGTTTGGGAGGGGCCTTGAGGGGGGGTACTGTCATGATCTCTGCTTCCAAGAGGTCAGGACTTGCCCAACTCCCTTGGAAGCAGACCCATAACCCAGGTTCCGAGCGCCAGCCAGTCCCAATTGGGACCTTTTGGACCCTGTCCTGGCGCCGGTGGCGCCAGGCTCATAAATGTGCCCAGTCCCAGCGCTGGAAGCGCCGGGCTCATAATGCTTGGGTGGACTTACCTGCGGCAGACCATGCTGCTTACTTACCTGCCAGTTGAGCCTCTGATCCTCTTCTGTTTGGGACTACTTTTCCTGTTGGGTGGGGCAGGAGCCACTCCCTAGGTTCAGAACCCTGGAACTCTTCTGGAAAGCAGGAACTCTTTTCTTTCCTAGGCGTGGCTGTGGAAGGAGACACCTAAGCACTACAGGAGGCTATTTAAACCACACCCGATGGATGAATCTTGCTTTGCGTTATTCTGCATCCTCTGCAGCAGAACGCTCATCGTGTCTTCTGCATCTGATCCTGGGCCTAAGGAAAAAGGCTTACCATCCTGAATCCAGTCTTCAGCAACACCTATAAAGACAAGAAAGAACAGGTTAGCATTACGGTCTTCAGTGACAGCGCTCCTTTTACCTGATCCATCGGCTGTCATCAACGCCTCGCGCTGCATTCCGGCATCTGAAAGACAAAGGCTTACCTACTCTTCGTGCGCTCCGGAGGTCTTCGCACTGCATTCCGGCATCTGAAAGACAAAAGTTTACCAATTCTGCGCACTCTCCGGAGGCCTTTGGCGCTGCATCCCGCATCTGAAAGATAAAACAAGGTGCGTTTAAAGACTTTGGGGAACTTAAATACTCACGTGCCATTACTCCTTTCACATCTAACCCAGTGGGTATTCCGGCACCCTGCAGCCACTCCGAACTTATACCTGCAAAGGAAAAAGACTGTTAGAGCGCGCCGTGAAGCAGGCAGCAAGCGCTTACTTACGTGCTTCAAGGCGCTTCTATTCATCACACGGGCTCCATCTTCGCCATCGCCGAAACCCTGCAAAACAAGATACAACATTACTAAAGACTTTTAAAGACATTTGAATTACTCGAAACTTACCGTGCGTGAAGAAAACGACGGACAGCAGTCCTCTGAAGTCAAGAGGCCTGCTCCCCTTATCCAGTAAAGAAACTGGTTTCAGCACCCTGCTCCGAAGCAGATGGAGAGCACGGCGTTCACTTACCTAAGGTGAGCGCGTTAACCTTTGGGGTCCTACAGGAGAAGAGAAAGGGAAGAAGAGAGAGACATTCAATAACCCAGTTCATTAATCCCATATTTTCTATCTGCAGACACCTTACCCTTCGAGTTAGACATACAGTGCACAGGGGTCCAGCCCAAAGAGCCAGCCGTGTGTTACACATCACCTTAGAAGATACGGTATACGCCCAGTCAAGACCGGCGCCTCTACGGGAATCAGGTGAGCGTTACAGGATTGGAGGCCCAAGAGATTGCTTCCGCTGCAAGGTCACCTTTATTAGAATCGATACCTTCAATAATATTAGTCAAGGCAGTGTATTGTCAGCCAATCCCACTTGGAATGATTAGATGGAATTAACCGGGATTCCAACAGCAGAGGGCAGTTTCATCACTTTATCCGCACATTCAATTATACTAATATCAGTGATATTATTATTTCCTCCAAAAAAAAACATGTGTAGTCATTGCTGAGTGATCTAGCATAGCATTGCCTCTAAAAGCTTTAGGTAATTTAATTTCAGTGCTAGTAGAGGTTGCTTTCAGGATGTATTTTACCATAAATGTCTGTCCTGATTCTAGTTGATTTGGTTTCAATTTACTAGGGGTTTTATGATGTCATTTGTCATTGACAATAGGTAAATTAATAGTAACATCTGCAGCCTCAGGATTATGAATCAGAACTCTATGAGTTGCTGCAGAAGTGGAGGATTCCTTAACATTTGAACTTGAAGGCTTCACTGATAAGAGGCTACATGACGTAACATTTTTTAGAGGGAGGTTGGATTGCACCAGAGATGGTGCAGCGCAAAGTGACTTGGAAGTAATTAATTGTACATTAGTGAGTGGGCAACACTTAGACATTGTGCAGAGAGGTTCGGTGCAGTCAACAGGGTCCACTAAAACAGCATCTGGTTGCATAGAGGAGCCTTTTTGGCTACGTGGACCAGATCTCATAATTGAACCCGGTGTACAAATGGAACCACGAGCCTTAGGGTAGAAAAAGTGGTTGATAGTTTAAAACCAGTCAGATCAGAGGAATAGAAAAATGCAAATCCGTACTTGATGCAGGTCAGCTTGACCTGAGTAAGCGTGTAGCCAGATCAAAGAGATTGCAGTAATTAAGATTAGTCTGCGACTCCACAGTCTATGGCAGCACACTGCAAGTAAAATAGCAAAGTCAGCAGTTTAAAAGTTAGTCTGGGCCCAATAAGTAAGCCAGGTGTATAGTCAGTCACGGTTCAGTAATCACTATAAATTAAAAGAGCTTACTAGAATGCAGCATCCGGCGGCTGACCACGCCGAACAGCCAAACAGCACCAGCCCTTCTGCCACCAGGGCTTACGCCGAAAGGGTGGCTTCAGAGCAGATTTAAAGGTCCTTGCACAGTCACGTGACCACGGCACGTTATTCCCAGCGGCCCCGCCTCCCATGGACAGCAAGAGCCCAGTGCTCGCAGTGCTGTGCGGCGAGGGAGCAGGCTGGTAAGTCCACAATAAAGGAAGTTAAAAAAGCTGTAGAATGCTGTCTTCCGCACCTTCGTAGTGCAATTCCAAGAGTGCTTCGACTCAACTTTATTTAAAAGTCTCCAGAGTCACTTATTTACAAACAGTTTGACTTGTTTTGGGAGAATTACAGTATACTACAGCCAACATGGTTAACATGGTTAATGGAGTTTTAAAGAATAATGTTTAATGCTAGTCCTACCTTGATATCTGGTATAATGACTAAGCTGTGGATTGCAGCAAAACTTCAGTGTTTCTCTTTTCTTATGGATGAAAAGTAAAAGGCTTTTTTAACCACAGCAGCCCTTTGGCAGTCTTTTGTGCCCGTCAATAAGCGAGTGATTCTCGCTAATTTGTTGGTGGTCATGAACAAAGGACTTGCTCCACCTCTCTTCTTTTAATATCTCAATTCCTCCATTTTGGAATGATGTATGCTACTAAACCCCATCATTAATATGGATGAATTGGTTATTTGTATTCCAGACAATTGTATAATGCATTTCTTTGCATTTATGAAATAGTATAATACAAATGTTATAATTTAACCAATGAAATCCATTAGCTCTCACCAAATACCAAATAAACCAGATGGAATGGGATATGAATCAGTGCATGGTTGGGTAGCTGTTATTATTTGAGAACTTTGAATTTTTGACACATACAGGTTAAGTGCCAGGACGTACTCCATGCAGCAGATAGTCCTTAATGGCATCATTCCTTAGAAAGAAACAACTTTCTTACATGTCATTGCAATCAGGATCATTACAGGCACCAGCACTTTTTCTTTCATGATATATACTAACAAGATGCTGGTGTAATATATTTGGTGCAACCAATACACCCTGTGATCATCCTTCCCAAAATAATCCTCATGCAATTGGCACCTCTTTCA
Source organism: Ambystoma mexicanum (assembly GCF_040938575.1). Taxonomy (NCBI): domain Eukaryota; kingdom Metazoa; phylum Chordata; class Amphibia; order Caudata; family Ambystomatidae; genus Ambystoma; species Ambystoma mexicanum. Next base: position 1,393,093,456 of record NC_090933.1, on the reverse strand, counting down.
TATCAAATTATGCTTTTCAATTGGGGCAGCAATTTGATACATTTGAGCCAATTTTTCTTGGGTGTTAAATGGGAAGGGTTCAGGTTAACTTTAACCAGGAGAATGCTCTCATCTTTGGTTTCAGATATTATGGACAGCTTGGTCGTTGAGTCTGCTAGCGTGTCAAAGTGCCCTCACATACTAACTGTTTTTAATAGATGAACCTGTGGATGTCTAAAATCACATCTGTCTCCAGAGTTGACCAAAGTCATGGCTATCTCAAAAGAAAACATAGGTTCAGTATAAATATTAAGTGATTGTTGAGACATCAATTTGCATGCCCGCTTGAGTGCCATCAGCTCTACAACCTACGTAGGTAATTTACCGCTTTCCATTACCTCCAAATCAGCATCAGGAAGGGGGGCATACATTAAAATCACTCAATCATGGGGTTCTGTATCAGACTGTTTACAATCCTGGGAGTAGAATGATGTTGGGTTCAACACTGAGAATCTAGTCAGAGTACCATTCTAAGAGATAAAAAGTAATATCTTATATTTGCAGGCTTGTGACACAGACATGTGTTGGGTCTTAGTTTTCAAAATAAAGGAACACAGGGAATGTAGGACAGCAACCTCTAATGGAGAACCTAAAGAATATTCTCACATTGCTGCACCGCTAGTGCGGCTGCTGCCTCTGTATGCAAACAATTTGGCATCCCTGCAACTACTGGGTCAAAGTCATTATTATAATAAGCTGTTGTCTTCAGTGGAACCAACGTCTCTAGGTTAGGCCAGCTAAGGCAAATCCATTCACGACATGACAATATAAAGTTTGTTTGTTTGTGCATTTATATATTTAGCCAAACATTTGTAATCTTTACAAATGACTTCAACCTTTGGGGTCCATTAAAAGTCCTCTACTGTGGAAACCTTTGTGTAGTGTGGGAAGGTTTTAACAATCTTAGCATAGCCAACAATCCACTAACGGCAATTGACAACCATGCCTAAAAAAGCTGTCATCTGGATAATAGAGTTCTTCCACAGTTGTGATTTCTGTTTGTATGCTTTATGGCATTTTTTAAGCCATTGCAGTCAACAACACTTGAGAGTTCTGTTTACATGAGTCTTAAAAGAGTCCAGTTGGGGGGCGTGGCCAGCAGGCTCAGCATGGAGATGTGATCCGTGTGAGCTCCTGGGCCGCCAGCAGAATCCTCCAAAATCCTGAAGAAAACTGTTGAAACGGAGGCGAACAGTCAAAGCATTCCGGTGAACAGATATTGAGAAATCTGTGGGAAAGAATTTCCGCGTGCCGGCACTGAAGTGAATCCAAGATTGCCGCTACGCGCCAAGTCAGAGTAGCGGTTGTAATGGAATAGCACCCTCGGAGAAGAACGACGGCGGAGCGCTTGGTCGACCTGGAGAAGTTGGAGGCGCCCCACATCACCACTCCTCAAGCGACCGACAGACGCCCGAAATGATTGTTCCTCGTAAACAGAAGCAGCCGGGGCGGACAAGGGAGCCCGATCCGGGGCTCGCCGGCCCTGCGGTGGAGGCGAGCAGCTGCAACCTAATCCCCTACTCAGCGACTGGCACCTGGAGAGAACGACGGCACCCAGAACACAGCCTCCCGCTCCATACCGCGGCTTGCGGGCGCTCCGTACAACGTTGAGCGCCCACTGACATCCTGCATAATCAAACTGGTAAGGAATGGGGGCGGGTGGATGATAAGGGCAGGGCACACCTCCCTCCCCAACACGAACTACAACATTGGCCATACAAGAACTGGGACAGAGAGGGGTGCAGAAGGTAGATCCTGAATTAAAGGATAAAAACTACAAGAAAGCAAACCCCTCTACGCGCCACCAGCACAGCAAGAAGCAACGCGGGGGTAAGGGCCCAACAAAAGCTAAGAGGGCAGGGAAAATCATACAAGCCCATACAAGCTGTAGAAGGGAAACTTAGGGAGGAAACTCCCCCAACCAATCCAGCTGAACAGGACTTCCCCGGGCTCAGCCTCCGAGCGGAACTCGAACTGCGACAACCCCTATAACCAGGAGGGGGAAGAAGGGAGGCAAGACCCACGAGCCAACCCAGCATCCGGCGGCACACATTAAGGAGAGTCCCCACATAGATAACAAAGAGCCCCACAGGAGCGCAACATGCTTTGGGTACTAACTCTCTCACAAACACGAGTGCCACTGCGCAGGCTACCCCGCAAGCTGACTCAGAACACTAAAGCCTGCACCTTACACAGCAAAAGCAAGCCAACAGTCGACAACTGCAATGGGCAAAGATAGACCAACAACGAAAAAAGGGACCAATCAGAGCACGATGGAGCAATTCACAACCACCACCATGCTTCCACAAACGGAAGCAGGCAGATCTGAGGATGCACAAAATCCTGAAGAAAATCTGTCCCTAAGGGATGTCATGAACGCCATCTCCAACTCACGTACCTCTATGGAGGTCAAAATGGATGGCATTTCCACAGAAGTCTCCCTATACGCCACAATCTTCAAAAGCTCTCATCCCGCACTGGAGAGGCGGAGACCCGTATATCGGTTGCAGAAGACGAACTGAGAGGCATGGGTCAGCAAATGAATAGAGCACTGGAACGCATAAAGGTACTAGAGAGCAGGGTGGAAGAAGGTGAAGGCAGGTCAAGGCGGAATAACATCTGCATACTTGGCCTGCCCGAAAAGGCTGAGGGGGAGAGCATGGAACTCTTCCTAGAACAATGGATTGCCGATCTTTTTGAACCCAAGACTTTGTCGAAACTGTTCTCGATAGAAAGGGCACATTGAGTTCCGACGGGCAGGCCGCTACCTGGTGGGCAACCGCAAACAGTAGTAGCGAAGATCCTTAACTACAGAGACCGAGATGCAGTGCTGCAAATGGCCAGGGCAAAGGAAGACATAACATATAACGGCTCCAAGATCGGCTTCTTCCCAGACTTCACTAGGGAAGTGCAGAAAATGAGGCAATCCTTTGACCCCCTCAAAAAGCGCCTTCAAACACTGAATGTGAAATATGGTCTCCTGTTCCCAGCTCAGCTGAAGATACACCACAATGGCACGACAATACACTTCAGTGACCCTAAAGAGGCATGGACCTGGGCAGAGAGAAATCTGAAAGGAGACTGGAATCCACGCAAACGCCAAGAGTGGAGAAGAAACAGGTCACGGCTAAACGAACCACCAGAAAGGCCACCCCATCAAGAAATGGATACAATACTACAGAGAGAAGACGAAATGAAATCAAACAAACTTTTTTGACACATATTGCAAATGGAAAATGAATGCTGGCGGCCCACAGACCGGCACGACACACCCCGCCACAGCAGCAAGTGCACACCGAGGTATTTTCAATACCAAAGAGAGCTACGCACCTGCGATTAGTTTGATTAGTTAATTGTTTTGTTCAATGGGCGACAGATGCTTCAGTTGGGGGTGGAGTATGGGGAGGGGGCGTTGGGTGTTACGCAGGTATTCGCTAATCACATGGCTCAACAAGGCTGCAACAATCACTGCATGCATGAAGATCGCAAGGGAAGGACATTCGCACATAACACCAAACCCAAGGAGTAATGGCCACATCAAGAAATAATGCAAAAAAGTTAGCCTTTATGACATGGAATGTGAACGGCCTGGGAAACAGCATAAAACGAAGGCTAGTGATGCAATACATAAAGCGGCAAGACCCAGATATAGTAATGCTCATTGAAACACATCTGGTGGGCACGAACTGCCGATTCTTCAAGAGAACCATGTATAGGACAGCAATTCACGCAGGGTTCTCCATGGGCTCGAGGGGTATGCTAATACTGATAAACAAAAGGACCCCGATCGACATACTAAAGTAATCCAAGACCCGGGAGGCAGATTTGTTCTCATACAAGGCACACTATGGAACCAAACCATAGCCATGCTGGCAGTCTATTCACCCCAGACACTCATGGCAGCTTTAATCGAGGAGATTACACCGATAATAGTAAAAAGTCCAACGGATACTTTGGTAATGGGCAGAGACTTCAATGAGGTAATGAACATCAGTGAGGACCGCATGCATACAAGGGGTAGAAACCCGGCACTACCAACCAAGCTTGCTACCTTCACGGCAGAACTGGCTATCAATGGTGGTTGGCCGCGAGATACAGATGGACCCCAAACTCCTGATACTAGGGATCGATGCAGAGATAGAGCTATCTCGATACGAAAAACTCATGTTTGCAACATCCACTGGACTTGCAAAGAGGAATCTAGCCCTATTATGGGGCTCAGCCTCACCCCCACAATACGAGAAATGGGTAACGGATGTGGACATGTGTGTACCGATTGAAACGATAGTGTATACCACAAGAGGATGCCCAGAGAAAGCAGCCAAGATATGGCAAAGATGGGAAGACACTTGAAGGCATGAAAAAAGGAGCCTAGAATCTGATGAACTACCAGAATAGAACTCATGCATGCGATCGAGACGATCCTTAAAGCCACTGAGCATGACAGATCTACAGTATAAAATGAAAGGAGAAAGAATTCAAGCTTTGTGAAGAAGTGAATACCTATGTGTTTAATGTATTGACCAAGTGTTAATTAGTTGATGTTATGTTTGTTTGTACCTATAAAACAATACAAATTTTATATTAAAAAAGAGTCTTGTTTACATGAGTCTTAAAAGTGTGAGACTATCAACAAATCAGCACTGATTTTCCAGGGAATTTTATATCATATCAATCTTGCAAAATGCAAACAAATACTGAAGTTGTTGTGTTTGTGTTCGGGACGGGGCATACCCCCCCCAACAGGAGTACTGTGCCGGTACGATCCATTGGCCATGGACCATGGGTCTGACACCACTCTCCTAAACAGGGAGTGGACTCATAGTCAGTGTTTTTTGAGCACCTGTTCAAGGCTTGAAGTGAAAATGTTTGCTTCAGAAAGACCGATCTGAGACCACTGTGAGCCGTCTTTCTATAGTGAAATGTCATGCCCCAGCTGTACACGAGTTCACTCAGGGGCTGACAGGCACAGCCATGCCTGGTGGAAGACCGAAGCCATGGATTCAGCAGGTGTGTGTGTGTATGTGTGTTTGTGGTTCTGATGACGCTTGTGTGTGTGTTTGAGGAAATTAGGGGGTCAGTGGAGTGAAGTTAATGGTGGGGCTGGGAAGTAAAGGTGGTTTTGGGGGTGTGAATCACCCCCAATTTAATGGGAAGATGGGGCATAGGTTGAAAGGGAGGTTGGGGGTGAAACCCCCCTGAAATAGTGGCATTTTCAAATATCGAGGGCCACAACAAAGTCTGATGAACCAAATCTCTCTTTTTTGTGTGCAGCCTTCAATATTTGTGTATTTCACACTCAACCGAGCATCCCAGTCCGCATCAGGACAGATGTTTCCAGATCCCAATAGAGAAAAGGGATTGACATAAACAACGTTTGAATAGAACTAAAAGAAAAAGAAAAGAACACACCAAGGACAGGAACATGGAACAATAGCAACACTTTGTGGGGGGGGGGGAATTCCTTCCCCATATTAATATCCATGTATTTATAGGTTTCTCTAGTCCTGGGTCTTCATACTTCCACAGGGGAAACATACTCCCCCAATACCATCCTTTTACCTGTTTTCCTTTTGTGCCAATATGAAGTGACCTTGTTTACAGTGTGCAGGATGTTATCTTAGGCATGGCTGCTGTCCCAGAAGAAGAAATCAGCAGTTTAATCTCATGATTAAAATATTGGAGCCATAAATCTGAGGATACAATTATTTGGGTTTTCTCAAAAGGTGGTTTAGAAGTTAGATGCAGCTGAGATCAGCAAAATGGGAAAAGAGCAATAGCAGGCAGAAGGAGGGGAAACAATACAACAAAAGAGGCAGGAAGAAGCAGGAAGCAAAGCACCTAGGTGCAAAGTAGTTGTCGGCAAAGGCTGACTTTGAGGGATACAAGAGCCAGCGGCCTGATATAGGCCCAGGGCACATTTTGCTCCATATAGGCAGGGCTAATGAAGCAGCTCTGCTGAAAGAACACTGACCTGAGTGTTAGCTGGACTCTGCACTCCAGACCGGTTATTCGTTTTGTGGTTTCCACACAACTTCTATTTAAGGTGCTTTAAGCTCTGTTCGGGGCTGGAGTTCACTCTTGCCAAGTTGAGGCAGTTTTAATTCCACTTTTTGGCAATCTTTGAAGCAGCTTGTCCCGATGGCTGGATGCTTGACACCCTGCCTGGGGTCCGGAGTGCTGCAGGGTGCAAGTTGCCGCATTAATCCCACAGAGATCGGATCACTGCATCTGATTGACTACTTTGCAGCAGCGTTTTTCCGCAAAGCAAGCCAAAACCACCACGGTGGGATTGAAAATGACCACGCCGTAAGAGGCAGGAAAAGTTTTCAGCTGTGAGGAACTCATGGTGACAAAAGTAAAACAGACACAAGTGATCAAAGTTTAAGGGTGTTAATTGAACAATGAAAAGAATGATGAGCAGGATGGAAAAATGCCTAATCTACACCCAAATCTAAGATGGGGATGGATGTCGTCCATCAAATGAAAAATAAAGCAGTCCTAGTGATGTCAAGTCAAAATAAAAAGGTCTATACTAGGAAACCTATTTCCAATTCCTTACGACTACAAAAAGAGGGTGAAGGATAGTTCTCAAGAAAAGAAAGAAGTATTCTCAAATCATAAGTCGGGATATAGTGGTTTTCGTCTCCCTTCCCCATTATTTTAGCATGGGTAGGATGGGAGCTTGGAGCATGTTAGGCGGAAACCTGTGCAGTTCCCTCTGGGACCACTGCAAAAGATTTAGGACTACAGGTGTTTGGCGGTGAACCCACTTGGTAGCAGTCTGTACCACACAGATTCACTTGGTAGCTGTGGCTGAGCAGTCAGACTTCTCTCAAGAAGAGTTAAGCAGTATGTGGAGTATACAATATAGGACAATTCTTCACAGTAAGACAACCAAACGCACAACAAGGCTTCAGTGTAAAGATATTAAGGTATTTATTTATAACGGAACATCTATGAAAAACACTATGGCACTATCACGGCAAACAATTCAATTACAATTACTCTACGAAGAAGAAACGATCAAACCCCCTAACAATATTTTGACAAGTCTAGGTTCTACCGGCATCACTTATTTACAGACAGAGGTGTATACCTCAACCTAGATGGCACTCTAATATTAGTTAGGACGGGAGAGAAAAATAGGCAGGTTACGAAATCAACACAGTTCAATACTTCACGAGAAAAATGCAAGGCAAGAAGCCAAGAACCACAATAGATCATAAAGTTCAGAGGCCAGGCCCACTCGGAGAGAGGCAAGGCGATATGTCCCAAAAAGTCTCTAGTGGAAATGCGTTCGAGTCTTTGCAGCAAATTGTTATAGGCAGATTGAACTAGTTCAGAACAATACGTGAGAAAGCTTGGAGGCGACCCAACGGAAAGGAGAGGATTAAGACACCTCACTCGAACCGATCGAAAGGGAAGCCAGGCGGACACGGTACCTTGTTTGTGGAGAGACAGCTCCAGCGGGGGCAGTTGTTCCTGGTGGTGGATGCACGTCGGATCTTTGCCAAGAGTAGAGATGATCTCGTCGTCGAAGGAAAGTGAAGTATGGTGCACCACCAGGGAAGAGACCAGCCACGGAGTGCTCCGTCAGAAGGCACCACATTTTGGTCGCGGTACAGGGGTAGTGCCTATCCAGTTGCCGAGGTGCTCTGCACGGGCAATTCAACCACTGCGTCCTGAAGCGAACAAAAAGCAAAGGGGACTGGTTGTTCCCACCAGTCAGGGGAAGAAACTCTCCGGCAGGGAGATCTCCTCTGTCGTCGGGAAGTGGTGAGTCGGTTCAGCAGGGCTCCACCGGAGGTGTCGTCGTTGCAGGTCGGCTCAGTGTTACCCTCGTCAGATTCTTAGGTCCTGTGGCGACTTCTGAAGATCCAGTCCCAAAAGCCCTGCTTTTATGCAGAAAACCCCCATTCATTCAGCCTAGCTGTCAATCAACACTTGCTAAGTGGTGAGCGGGGAGGCTCACCACTTGGGCCAATCACACCAGAGTGCGACCGGAGTTGGCAAGGCAACTCGGTCCAGGGTGTCTAAACCCCCTCCCACACCCCTGTGGTAACCCAGACAGAATGGCACCACTTTGGAGGGTCTCTGTACAGAGGCCCGCCAAAAGTGGAACAAAGGGCTCAACCTTTGGTTTAGGAGTCACAGAGACAAACACAGATGCCATTTTAAAAACCGAGTTCTGGCAGAAAATACCATCCGATAAACGTATTTACGATAAGTAGACCGGTGGTACGTTAGAGATTAACGAGGAAAAGTATCAATCTCCAACAATGGGACAAATCCCATAGGGTTATGTTCGGGGTCGAACATAACAAGTAATTCGATTACTCCTGGGTCTGTTACTCGAGGGAGCACTATCCCGTCCCCCCTCGTCAAGCAGGGGAAATGATGTAACCAAACAACACAAGTGCATGGTGGGATGTGCCTTTCCAAGGGTAGGTTAGGGGAATGTAGGATTCCATAAGCCAACATAGAAAGACTACCAGAAAACAGAAAGGGAAGGTCAAGTAAGAAGAATTACAGTCCCGGGCGGGCTGGCCCTATTTCGCAACAAAAGGGGTTAACTGAAAGAAAGCTTTCAATCCAGAAACATAGAGATAAAGTGTAAAGGTTTAGAAAAGCAAACCTACGCAGAAGATGGTAAATTCGCGTGGCCAGAAAACTGCAGTACTGCAAACCGTCCGCACACTAATTGATTTAAAGCTATGGGCCGCACATTTAAACAGCAAAGATCTGTTAAAATTGGGGCTGACCCTTGGCCAAAGGTTTGGCACAAACACGTTTTAACTGGAAGCATAAAACTTCTGGGAATCTTTCCCACAGGATCCATTTCCAAGCTAGGGGCCGCAGAGTCGAGCAATAACGAGCTTGTGGTCTGGTCCATCGATATAGCAGTAATTAGTAGAATTAGACACCAATGTAGGAGAAGGCGTTTTTCTCCTAAAGGGCCAATAAAATACCTGCTGGAGGCAAACAGGTGCTAAAATGAAAGGGAAAGGAGATGGGTAGAGAATTACAGTCGCTGGTGGGCAGGCCCTACTTATCAGCAAGAGTGGTACACCAGGGAAAGCGTTATTCCAGAATCTTTCATCTAAAAACTAAGGGAAGAAAGACATAAGTACATTTACGAGTAAGAGTAGAGGCTAAGAAGAATTTCAAAGGGCCAGGCATATGGCTCACTCCATTGAAATACGGTATAAATGGGTGGGTCAGAAGAGTTCAAGATTACAAACCTTCCCCTCATAAATTGCCTTAAAAGCTAGGGGTCATAGAGTTAAGCAGCAAAGATCTGTTAAAATAGGTGCTGACCCTTGGCAAAATGTTGTGCTGCCCTTGGCCAAAGGCATGCCTTAGAGCTATGGGCCGCAAAGGTGACCAACATTGAGCTGGTCGTCTGGTCGGATAATATGGCAGTAGGCAGCAGCAGCAACAAAAGAACAACATCACAGGAGCAGAGAAGGAGGTTACTGACGCGGTATCTCGCTTACAGTGGGAGACATCCTGGAGCCTCTGACCAGATGCAGACCAGAGGATGACAGAAGTGCCAAAAGAGTTTTGGGAATTGCTGACAGGGAACTCATGAAAATAGCTGATGGTACACATTGGATGGCTGAGGCCAGCGAAGAAATCAGCAGGTGACAAACGCACCTCAGAGCAAGGTGCCCACTGATGCCCACTCCCCTTCAGCCACCCAGAGTCCCCCACAAGGCATTAGCAGAAGAGACTGCCAAATGATACAGTAAGTGTAAGAGAAGGTAAAAATGTCACAAACTCAGGAGACATAAATAAGATAGAGGTCAGCAAATGTGTTGCAGGGGGTACAGCCAGAATAAAAAGAAAGCATGGTGTTACGCTCACAAGGTATCCACAGGGATGCCACTCAGCCCTGGCTGGATGTTATGCGCCTTGAACACTCTTGCCGATCCCTGGGTAGTGCATCCGATGGAAGTTGAGCCTGAAATACAGGAGGGTTGGTTTCAAGACTTAACTGTCTCTGGTAGGGTGTCTTCCCACCTCCCGTGGATTCAAAACCTTCCCTTGGCCCTCTCCTCACCTTAATTCCTTAGAAGGCGTGCTCTCCGTCCTGCTCTTCATGGCAGGAGTGCGTAGTCTCGTGTGGGCGTGAGGGACCAATTTGCTTCACTGGTGCGAGCCCTTTTGAGTGTCTTAAAAGTTAGGTCTTACTGTTTTACAGTCTTTGTATTCTATCCTGTTCTTTCCTTCCTTCCCCTTATTGTTATTAATGTCTTATTCCTTCTCTTTGGGTGTGCTAAGAGATTTTGGCGTTTTTGTGCGGGTTGGAGCTGAGCACGAGCCGCTAAATGAAGGCGCAGTGTGCCCAATACTGTCCGGTAAGTAATGCGCGATGAGCTGCGGCGCTGTTTTACCTTGTATATGCTAACCTGTGACTTTCCCCTTCCTTCGTAGGCCGCGGTGCTCTTCGCCGGCTGCAGTGATGTTCCGGAATGATGCTGAACAAGAGGCGACTAATCCGATAAGAATCTTGTGATTTTCATTGTTCATGTGGAACCGTGAGTATGCGCTCACTAATGCTGTTCTTCTCTCTCCCCTTTTCAGGTTGCTGCGTTCCAGTGCCGCGATGATGGAGTTTGCTTGATCGAATGTCTCCAGGTAAGCAGAATCAGGAGCGGACAATGGGCTGAAGACAGGATGCTACTCACAGGTAAGATTCCAATAACGATGTTCTTATTCTCTCTGCAGGCACGCTATCCCAAGAATAGCTGGCATCAAAGAATACTGGAGACCTAACTGGACACAGTGAGCATTACGCTGCAAACAGCAGAATAACGCGAAGCGTGTTCTGCTATTTGGGTGTGGTTTAAATAGTCTTCAGATAAAGTAGTCCAGATTAAGTAGTCCGGGGCCAGCCACACCCTAAACACTATACCACATAGCTAAGTACTTGGGTAATGAGCTATGTGAGTGCCTCCATGTTGACTGAAGCCCCCAAGAAAGTAGTTCCAAGTAAAATAGTCCCAACCTAAAGGTGTTCTTCATAGTGATTATGAGCCTGGTGCCAAAGGCGCCAGGACTGACTCCAAGAGAGTCTCAGGTGAGATTTTAAGACCATAATGGAATCCCGAAACCTGGCCCTACCTGGCAGGCTGACTTGCCAGTGGGGGTCAGGGGTAGGTATCATGACACATGGGCTAGGAATAACCTAGCAGCCATAGCATATTCTGGGAAAGGCAGCCGGGGGAAAGACCTAACCCACAGCGCACTAAGGGGTCGATTCATGGAAATAATGTGCGCCGAAAATTCCCGTGCAGAGGTGCCAAAACATGCGAATCGCAGTGCAAGTGCGAAACTCGCAGTGCAAGTGCGAAAATCGCAGGGAAACCAGCGCACAGCGATTCATGGAAGTCCGTGCGTGAGAAAAACATTGGATGTGCGCTAAAAATGTGCGCCGCGCACGCCGGCGCACAGGTCATCCAACAGCGTGTGCCATGGCCACAGCGAAATCGAACATAGCGCGGCACACATCACAAAAGTAGGCGGAACACGGGGCGTAACACTGGTAATGGGGAACAACGCGTGAAAATATGGGCGTCACGGGGGAAGTACAGGAGGCAAGTGCGCGGAACGCCCCCACGCTCGCCTACAACCCGTATTCATGGAATCGGATAGGGCAAACCAGCGCACGGTCAAAGACGCGCACAGGGCCAAAAAAGTACGCCACAAGAAAGCAGGCGGTAGCGCCCCTGCGACTGAAAAAAATGTGCGCCAAAATTTGCGCAAACAAAAAGCACCCATATACAGCCATGATGAATGGGCCATACAGTGGCCCTCTAGGACAAATGAGGTGCAAAGGGGCACCGACAAACACGGACACCCGCTGTGTGAAAAATAGCGTGTGCGTGTGTTCCTGGGTGCGCGGGAAGTTCCACACGCGATTGGCCTGGGTACGTGTACTTCGGGGTGCGCGGGAAGTTCCACGCGCGATTGGCCTGGGTACGTGTACTACGGGGTGCGCGGGAAGTTCCACACACTATTGGCCTGGGTAGGTGGGGGTGCGCGGGAAGTTCCACACGAGATTGGCCTGGGTACATGTATTCTGAGGTGCGCAGGAAGATTCACACGCGATTCCAGCAGGGTACGTGTATTTCGGTGGTGCCGGGGAATGCTACACGTGATTTGGCCATGTGGGTACTCCCAGGTGTTCCCTCTACACCCTCCACGGCCCCTGCAGGCAGCCCACACCACAGGGTACTACCCTGCACCCCTGCTCATGTCCCACAGGCACCCATCCACCATGGCCATGCCCACCAGCCAACCCACATGTCACCTTGCACTACTGATCACCAACACATGTCTCCCATCACCCCCACCCCCCAGCCACCAGGGGCAGCCTCCACCAGACTCCCACACATGTCCCCCTGCACCCCCACCCCCCAGCCACCAGGGGCAGCTTCCACCAGGCTCCCACACATTTCCCCCTGTACCCCCACCCCCCAGCCACCAGGGGCAGCCTCCACCAGGCCTCCACCCATGTCTACCACCACCCCCACCCCCCCAGCCACCAGGGGCAGCCTCCACCAGGCCCCCACCCATGTCTCCCATCACCCCCACAACCCAGCCACCAGGGGCAGCCTCCACCAGGCCCCCACTCATGTCTCCCATCACCCCCACCCCACAGCAGTGCAGGGGCAGCCTCCACCAGGCTCCCACACATGTCTCCCTGCACCCCCACCCCCCAGCCACCAGGGGCAGCCTCCACCAGGCCCCCACTCATGTCCCCCTGCACCCCCACCCCCCAGCCACCAGGGGCAGCCTCCACCAGGCCCCCACTCATGTCCCCTATCACCCCCACCCCCCAGCAATGCAGGGGCAGCCTCCACCAGGCCCCCACTCATGTCTACCACCACCCCCACCCCCCAGCAGTGCAGGGGCAGCCTGTTACTCACCGGAATGGAGAGTACGTAAACAGGCCGGACCTCTATTGCTGGGAAGTTGCTTGAAGGAGCAAGGGTTGGAGCCTCCACCCAAGCCTCCTCACTGTGAGGGAATGAACTCTTTAAACCGATATGACCACCTGCTGAACTGTACAGACAAGGGGACCGATCGATCAAAAGAGCGGGGAGAACACACCGCCTCGAACCCAGGCTGTAAAGGAAAGGATAACAAGTTAAACAATTTGTCAATACTAATCTGGTTTTCCCAAGACTATTCCCCTTTAGTAGTACCTGGTTTATCTCCCCTTAAGCAAAAAGAACCGGAGCAACCTATAAAGCAAAGAGGCTTTAGTATATAGCTAAAGGTGTAACTCTCCAGTATTGAAAACCAAGAAAACTATACTTTACCACTGATGGAAATAGGATTGGTGTAAAGAGTCCTGGGTAACAACGAAAGTATAAAATAAAAAAAAAGGGGAAGGTTAGTAAGGCAGCTATCCCCGAGCGGAACGAGGGTCGCACTGGTTTCGGAATGGTGCACCACAGCAAAGCGTTCAAAAATGCACTTTAGGAATGAAGCCAAAATCCACAGATGATGACAGTCTGATGAAAGAGGGATTCCAATTATAGAGTTGTTCTACCAGAGTAGTCACTATCCAAGAGTCCAGGAAGCAGGCAAGGGTTCTGGTACACGGGCGGTCAACAAACACAGCAGAATCAGTATCCAAGAGTTCAGTGAAGCAGGCAAGGGTTCTGGTACACGGGCGGTCAACAAACACAGCAGAATCAATATCCAAGAGTTCAGTGAAGCAGGCAAGGGGTCTGGTACACGGGCGGTCAGAAAACAAATCAATTGTGGATTAAGAAGAAGGAGTCCGTGTGCAGGCTGGATTGGTACACGGGAAAACAGGAACTTCAAAATTCAAGATACAGAGAGAGCACTTCGGAAAGTATGCCGGTTGTAACTTTAAACAGAAGCAGCGTTCTGTATGCCGCAGTGGAATAAGTAACAACAAAGAGGCGTACCGTTTGAGAATGAGGCTCCCGTCTCAACGCCTTGAACTACAACCCTTAACAGGTTTTCTGGGTAATGTAGTTCGTGTAGCAATTTTCCACGGCAGCTGCCAGCGCGATAAGAAGGGCACATGCCGGCGCCGTAACCCTTTATGAAGGGCGATCACTTTCCTGTCCCTTATTCTGGTGTTACCTGGAACTCCCCAATTGTCCTTGTGTACACGGGAGCAACGAGGCAGAACCCGGGGAACGTGGTGCGGCTGAGGGCGAGGTGTAACCCAGCCTCCACCAGGCCCCCACCCATGTCTACCACCACCCCCACCCCCCAGCCACCAGGGGCAGCCTCCACCAGGCCCCCACTCATGTCCAACTCATGTCTCCCTGCACCCCCACCCCCAGCCACCAGGGGCAGCCTCCACCAGGCCCCCACCCATGTATACCACCACCCCCACCCCCCAGCCACCAGGGGCAGCCTCTACCAGGCCCCCACAAATTGTCTCCCATCACCCCCACCCCCCAGCCACCAGGGGCAGCCTCCACCAGGCCCCCACTCATGTCTCCCATCACCCCCTCCCCCCATCAGTGCAGGGGCAGCCTCCACCAGGCACCCACACATGTCCCCCTGCACCCCCACCCCCCAGCCACCAGGGGCAGCCTCCACCAGGCCCCCACTCATGTCCCCCTGCACCCCCACCCCCCAGCCACCAGGGGCAGCCTCCACCAGGCCCCCACTCATGTCCCCTATCACCCCCACACCCCAGCAGTGCAGGGGCAGCATCCACCAGGCCCCCACTCATGTCTACCACCACCTCACCCCCCAGCAGTGCAGGGGCAGCCTCCACCAGGCCCCCACTCATGTCCCCTATCACCCCCACACCCCAGCAGTGCAGGGGCAGCATCCACCAGGCCCCCACTCATGTCTACCACCACCCCCACCCCCCAGCAGTGCAGGGGCAGCCTCCACCAGGCCCCCACCCATGTCTACCACCACCCCCACCCCCCAGCCACCAGGGGCAGCCTCCACCAGGCTCCCACACATGTCCCCCTGCATCCCCATCCCCCAGCCACCAGGAGCAGCCTCCACCAGGCCCCCACTCATGTCCAACTCATGTCTCCCTGCACCCCCAGCCACCAGGGGCAGCCTCCACCAGGCCCCCACCCATGTCTACCTACCACCCCCAACCCCCACCCACCAGGGGCAGCCTCCACCAGGCCACCACTCATGTCTCCCATCACCCCCACCCCCCAGCAGTGCAGGGGCAGCCTCCACCAGGCCCCCACCCATGTCTACCACCACCCCCACCCCCCAGCCACCAGGGGCAGCCTCCACCAGGCCCCCACTTATGTCTCCCATCACCCCCACCCCCCAGCAGTGCAGGGGCAGCCTCCACCAGGCCCCCACTCATGTCCAACTCATGTCTCCCTGCACCCCCACCCCCAGCCACCAGGGGCAGCCTCCACCAGGCCCCCACCCATGTCTACCTACCACCCCCACCCCCCACCCACGAGGGGCAGCCTCCCCCAGGCCCCCATTCATGTCTCCCATCACCCCCACCCCCCAGCAGTGCAGGGGCAGCCTCTACCAGGCCCCCACCCATGTCTACCACCACCCCCACCCCACAGCCACCAGGGGCAGCCTCCACCAGGCCCCCACTCATGTCCAACTCATGTCTCCCTGCACCCCCAGCCACCAGGGGCAGCCTCCACCAGGCCCCCACCCATGTCTACCTACCACCCCCACCCCCCACCCACGAGGGGCAGCCTCCCCCAGGCCCCCACTCATGTCTCCCATCACCCCCACCCCCCAGCAGTGCAGGGGCAGCCTCTACCAGGCCCCCACCCATGTCTACCACCACCCCCACCCCCCACCCACCAGGGGCAGCCTCCACCAGGCCCCCACTCATGTCTCCCATCACCCCCACCCCCCAGCAGTGCAGGGGCAGCCTCCACCAGGCCCCCACCCATGTCTACCACCACCCCCTCCCCCCCAGCCACCAGGGGCAGCCTCCACCAGGCCCCCACCCATGTCTACCACCACCCCCACCCCCAGCCACCAGGGGCAGCCTCCACCAGGCCCTCACCCATGTCTACCACCACCCCCACTCCCCCAGCCACCAGGGGCAGCCTCCACCAGGCCCCCACCCATGTCTCCCATCACCCCCACCCCCCAGCCGTGCGATTTGCCTGGGTACGTGTACTTCAGGGTGCGCGGGAAGTTCCACACGCGATTGGCCTGGGTATGTGTACTTTGGGGTGCGCGGGAAGTTCCACACGCGATTGGCCTGGGTACGTGTACTATGGGGTGCGTGGGAAGTTCCACACGTGATTGGCCTGGGAACGTGTACTTCGGGGTGCACGGGAAGTTCCACACGCGATTGGCCTGGGTACGTGTACTTCGGGGTGCGCGTGAACTTCCACACGTGACTGGGCCTGTGAGAGTGGGGTACATGTATTCCAGGGGTGGGCAGGAATATTTACCCGCGACTGGGCCTGGGAGAGCGTGCTACGTGTATTCCTGGGGTGGGCGGGAAGATTCACACGTTCGCCTATGACGTGCCAAAAAATAAATGGTCCAATCCTGAAACACGTACGCCAGCATGAAGCAGGCGTACGTCAACCCGCGCAGCATAAAAGTGCGCGCAAACAACAAACAAGCTCATACGCCAGGATGAATATACCATTCCTAGCAGCAGTGGCCGTGGGTTACCAACGGAGGAGGAGGAGGAGGAGGATAGTGAGGGCCCGAATTTTCACTCCCAGCACCAGCCTTTTTGGGATGCCTGATGACCAGGTGTATGGGAGGTACAGGTTTCCCCCACACATAATACTGGACCTGGTCAGTGAGTGGGAGGATGACCTCACATCACCCACCCTGTGCTCCCAAGCACTCAGCCCCCTGGAGAAGGTCCTCAATGTACTGCACTTCTTGGCCACAGGATCATTTCAGCGGACAAGTGCCATAGTGGGTGGGGTGTCACAGGCTACGCAGTCACGCTGCCTACACCAGGTCTTGAACATCATCACTGCACGCCCATCAGTCCGTAGGCACATATACCTGCCCAGGACACCTGCAGAAAGGCAGGCTGCCACTCTCGATTTCTACGGTGTGGCACAATTCCCAAAAGTGCTAGGTGCCATTGACTGCACCCATGTGGCACTACGTCCCCCCAGGGCATCTGAACACATCTATAGGAACCGCAAGCACTGGCATTCCATCAACATGCAGGTAGTATGTAATGCTAAGGGAATCATCACCTCAGTATATGCCAACTATCCAGGGTCCACCCACGACAGCTTCATTTACCGAATGTCTACCCTAAACCGGGACCTAGAAGCTGGGCGGCATGGCGATACATGGCTGCTTGGTGAGTATGAATACCACTGCACATGCATGCATGTCAGATGCAGAGTTATGGCACTACCCCACTAATGATACCAATCACCTCCTCACCAGGGGACAGTGCCTACCCTCTGAGCACCCACATGATGACGCCAATTCGGAACCCCATCACGCCTCCAGAGGTAAGATACAACACAGCCCATATTGCAACCCAGGGCATAGTGGAGCGCACATTCAGAGTGCTCAAGTCACGCTTTCGCTCCCTTGACCGTTCTGGCGGGCAGCTGTTATATGCACCCCCAGTAGTGTGCAGGATCATAGTGGCAGCATGTGTCCTGCACAATGTTACAACACGCCGGGGCCTGGCTGTGGACATGGTGGTGCCCCCACATCCCAACCACATGCACGCCCGCTGCACATGGGTGGGGAGAGGGCACGGGGTGAGGCAGCCCGTACGCAGCTGGTGGCTAATTACTTCACATAGAAATCACACCCCAGTGGAGTGCACACAGGCCTGGCACATACCATCTGATAAGCAATGATGACTCGACCTGACAATTAAGACGAACAAAGGGACAGTCAACTGTCAGAACCATAGCAGCCTGAGATTGTTCATGTGGAAGCGTCGCAATGTGTGCATCCCTACCTACACAAACACCACCAATGTAGTGTCATCAAAAGACACACTTCCATGCTGCAGAAATGAATACCCACTCGCAAAAAACTACATGAAAACAGTGCCATGTCACCCAACCCCTCCCCGGCACGGCCACACAACACACCATGGCATGTCATGCAATGTGAGAGGAAATAAATGAATCCCCACAACATGCCCCAAGTGTCATCAGCTACAGTGTCCCTAATGGAAACATGTCCACACATGAAATGCTCACAGTAATGCAGGACCTACAACCCACATTACCAAATACTTACCAAGAATACCAATCACCTACACCACCTCCAACCTACCTTAAACATGACATTACAGACTTAAAAATTAGCTAGCCTCACCACCTGATGATGACAGCCCTCCGAACACTTCCAAGTATACAGTATTAGCGCCACGCAAGAGTGTAGGTGCACTGCTTACAACATGGACTCCAGTTCCAAGGTGGACCGCATTGTGAAGACATGAGGAATGGACCTGCAAATTTGGAGGATGAGATGGATGCAGAGGCACATATCAATACACCATGCAGTGTAGAATACAACAACAATATGCAGTATAAATGTATACACAGTATTGACTACAGACTGCCCACACAGCTCATGGGAGTCCAATGTCACCATGTACGTCAATGTCACTTGGGCACACCCTTTGCAAGCCCATGGAAATGGGAAGCAGGAGGGGGGTGTGTGACAAAAACCCAAGCATCTGAACCAAATCCATGACAAGCCTGCATGTGCCCAGCCACAATGCAGCGTATGCCCACGGGAGCCACACAAGGCAACACACTGTCCCAAAAAAAAAAATAAATGGCCGAGGACAGGGTACACACCAAAACCCACCAAAACCCACCTGTGTGGATCTTGCGGAAAAAAACCCACTTCCATGGGCTCATGGCCTACACGGCTACCCTATTGTGGGGGTATCACTGCTGTCGCTATCCTCACCCTCTGCAGCTGCATCAGGAGGTGGTGGCACTATGGGAGGCAGCCCACGCAAAGCCCTAGTCTGTTCCTCCATGGCTGCAAGCATGCGGGTGTGGTAGGTCTCGTTCTGGAGGATAAGTGTGCGGAGGTCCCCATGCAACAACTCACGGGATGCCCGGACCTCTGCCCTAGTTGCCTGCATCTCAGCTGAGAGCGTACGGGTGAGACACTCCAGCTGCTGTTCTGTCCTTCGGTTTGTTGAAGCCTCAAGCTCAACAAGAGTCATCCTGAGGTGAAGGAGTTCCAGACTCAGGGCTTCCCTGTGGCGCTGGGACTCTATGGAGATGGCTTCCTGCAGAGTCGCCAGTGCCGCCCGCCTGTCCCTGTCGGACGCCAACATGTCCTCCCTGTGTGACTGGCAGATGGAGTCGGTTGCCTGCTGTAGTCGCTCCATCAGCCTTTCGGGGGGGACAATGGAAGTGGCCACCCTATCCATGGCCTGAGCCATCATCTCTGATGATGCTGCCTGTTGGGTTGCCATACCGTAAATGGATTGCTCCCATGCGTTATTGCCAGGTGGCGGACGGCCACCACGTCGGCGGGCACCACACCTGTCTGGGGCAAGGCGAACTGCACCTTGCTGTGCCGGCACTGCCTGAGGCTGCAGGACTGCATTCCCCCTCTGATCTGCTGGCCCAGGAACAGGATCAGATGTCGCAGAGTGTGACCCTGCATCCGTAACCACCAAAGGCGTACCTGCCAACACTGACATCCCCATTGAGGGTTCTAACCCTGGTGCATGTGGGTCGGACAGAACAGAATCCCTCCCAGGAACACTCACCTGCGACGGCACATAGGTCTCATCATCCAAATCGACACCTGAATACAGCTCGGGGGAGGTGCAGCCAGAGACACCCCTTGAGAGCACGACCTGCAGCAGTTGTGGGTTCTCACCCACCACTACACCACGTCCCTCACTGGTGATCGGTCGGCCCTCAGACCCCTCCTGGGTCTGCACCATCTCCACAACCCCAGCAGTAACAAGTGTATCATCCCCTGCAATGACATAAAAGAAAACAATTGGAAACAGGCATTAGCACTATGGCACACAATTAGGGCTGAGAGGCAACAGAAACAGTACTTGATTGACACATGTCCCACATGACTAAAACACTCCCATGCATGCACCGTCACTGCGTGTGATGGGGAGGCAGATGGCACACATTGATGACACCAAGATGGAAGATGAACACATTTGCTGCATGCTGCCTAGCAGTGGCATCACACATTGGCCAGTGATTGTCAGGTCAAATACACATGCCATCACACAGATGGCATGTACCCTAGCCATGAAGTGAAGAGGGAGAGGAGGTCACCAATTGTTCATTCAGTCCAGTTTGCTCATATCATTGATTATTTTCATTGTAATGGTTCAAATGTTTAACCTGCAGCTGCCAGTCCAAAATGGTCCTATAGCACAGGGACATGTCTAAACTAATCATGTTCAGGAAACTAAGCCAGTCCACTGTACCATAGCCATGTCAGACATGTGACAATAGGACTGAGCAATCCCGAGTAAAAGTGGTGGTATGCAAACAATCTGCCTGAATAAACAGAGGTAAACAAGCAACAGTGTTGTGGAAAGATGACACTCCAAGGGCAACTGGCGTGGTGTTGGGCTGGATGTCTAATGTTGGCAGAAGGGATGCTGCTATACCCAAATGCTGGTGCCAAGAATGTATAGGAAGAGGCACATGGGTGAGCCGAACCAATCAGGCACACACACCCTCACCTGGCACCCAAACAGAAGCCCTCCCACACACACCATGCACATGGATGACACACACATGCATGTGCACTCACCGGACAATGCCTCGTAATCTGCCACTTCTCCCACGTCTTGGATCTGTTCCTCTGTGACGTAGGTCCCAGCAACCTGCTCATGTGGAGTGAGTTCTATGTCGTCTGCTGGAGACCCACCTCCAGTCACTAGAGTTGCGGCATGACTTGAGGCCAGCTTATTCTTTGCCCTGCACTTCAGGTCATCCCAGCGCTTGTAGCATTCATTAGCTGTGCGCCTCACGATTCCAAGGACACTTATGATGTCCGCAATGGTCTGCCAGTGTGCCTGACATTGTGCAGGTGTGGTCTTGGATCCTGCAACAAAATTTCGCGGTCATGTGCGGACACATACTCTACAAGTGCATTCAGTTCGGCCTCATTGAAGCTGGGCTTCCTTGACGGGCCGGACTGTGTAACCGTGTCTGGGGCATCAGCCTCTACTGGACGAGCACTCTTTCTCTTCCGCTTGGAAGGTGGTGGGGATCCTGAGTGTCCTACGCCGCTCTGGACACTAGGAGCAGGAGCGTGGGATTGCACACTCAGCATGGGAGTTGGTGCAGGCATTAGCTCAAGTGTGATGGTGTCAGGGGGAATGTCAGCATGATGGACATGGACCGACACTGTCCTGGCTGGGTGTGTGAGAGGTGGGGTGGATGGAGCCGCAGCTGCCCCTGCAGCCTCCCCAGCCTGCCTACGCGGGGCAGCAGATGACCTAGCTGCCCCTGATCCACGTGGCCTGATGACACCAATGTTCACCGGCGCACGTGGCCTAGACCTGCTGACCTGGAAGTCAGCCATGGAGTCACCCTGTGCCAGGTCTGGTTCCACAGTGGGCTGGTCCAACAAGGGCTGAGCATGGATGGTGTCAGTCACGTTAACCTCAACCGGGGGGGCATGGGTGTCCCTGACTGCTCCTCCACACATGGGGGGCTAGGGGCACCCTGCAAGTCACGGCCACGTCCCCTACTGGATCCACCATGAGCACCACTTGGGGCATGGCCACCTTTGCCACCCTTACGGCTTGGTCGCCTCCCAGCCATGACACTGATGTTATTGTGCGTATGGGAGTCGATGTGAACTATTGTCCTGGGCAATTGGGGGTCAAAGGGGTTGGGTACCAGATGGTAATCATACCCTAGTGCTCTAGCAAGGCTGTATGTCACCCCTGGGGAAAGATGACGGGTCACGCAACGCACAGGCACCCCAAAAAAGCGAAGTAAGGTACACGTAACCCCTCCTAGACCACGTGCGTGGAAAAATAAACCTGCAATACGCTGTGGCACCCAGAAACACAAGAATGAACGTATGCGTGTCACACGCAGCCTAGAATGACCTCTGAAGGGGTATGCGACACACGGGGCAAGCACAGATGTTAAATACGTGCGCGACTCACCGTCTGCCAGGAACAAAAGCGTGAAAAAAATGCGCGTGTGCGCGTTAGCAACACCCTGCCAAAAGAAGAATTGTACGCTGTCTGAGGAGACAGGACAACAGTAGAAGGGAACGCTGTTTGAGGAAACAGGCCCAGGAAAAAGAGGAAAAGAGAAAAAGCTGTCAGAGGTAACAGGGAGTACGAACTGGAAACGCCGTGAAGTAAATCGCGTGTGAACCGACAAGAAGTATAGAATTCACCCACTCGTTCTCCACGAAAAGCACGTACAAGGAAATGGCGTTCTACACGTACCTTTTATACACACGTCACAGATGCGCATACGCGATGAGGCCATTTCCACCAATTACGCGCTTTGACACTCGGACGTGTATCTCTTCATTTTTACACTCGCCATTCTCTACGGCCATGCGCGTGATGTCACAGCTGCACATGGTGGCCTTTGGGCCAATTAAATCGCATATGCGAGCACACGTGGTAAAACTGCACGTCCGAGTGTCATCGCGTGTAATCGGAGGGAAGTGAGCGTACACGCGATTGGCCTGGGTACGTGTATTTCTGGGGTGCGCAGGAAGTTCCACACGCGATTGGTGGAAATCCACGTGTGCTCTGTCATCACGTGTAATGAGGGAAACACCCGCGCGCGTCACATCACAGACGCGCTTACGCGCTAAGGGCCTTTGGTCCAATGAAATCGCGTATGCGTGCTGACGTGCAGGATTCACACGCAGACGTGCAGGATTTTCACGTGCCAAATCACTCTGTATCAAGCTGGCCATGCGTAAGCACACGGAAGACCACGATCCTGCCCAGAAGGCCAAATTACTGCCCCCCAGAGCCCCGAGCACACTCCCACCTGCCATCTACTGCTGCCTGACTGCCTGCTGCCCACATACCATGCCATTTGCTGCCTGCACATCAGCCAGGGGTGCTGTTGCTGTGACCACCCCTGCTGGAACCGAAGACTCCCGACTGGGATTCCATCGCTCCACAGCCCAGCCCCAGGACCCAGTTGCCCACCCACTCCTGCCTCTGGGGTTGTCATGTCGGGCACTGCAACATCTGGCACCACTGACAACCCCCGGCCAGAGAGGCAGAGGGGCGCCAGCTTCAGTGCCAGGGAAGTTGGTGTCCTGGTGGAGCAAGTCCTGGGGCAGTATGATGTCCTCTACGGAAGTGTGCGCGCCGACAAGGAAGGACGGACTCGGATCTGGACGGACATCGTGACTGCCATCAACGCAGAGGGGGTGGCAGTCCGCGACTTCCAACATGTCAAGAAGCGCTGGGAGGACTTCAGGTCCAGGACCCTGAACACGGGCCGGCGCCTCTTGAAGGCAGCGGATGCTAAGGGGCGCCGGGGCCACTTGTCGGAAGATCAGATGAGGGTCCTGGAACGCATATCCCCAGCGCTCCACGTCCAGGTCCTTGAGAGGCAGACCCGTCTGGAGTCGAGCAGTAAGTGTACATGCATCATGATTGTAAGCTGTGCGTGTGGTGATGTGCCAGTAGTGTGCCGGTTGCACATCTGTTTGTATGGGGCCGAGTATGGGTGGGGGTGTACAGGGCTGTGAGGCTAACACATGCGAGTGCTGTCATGAGTGAGACATGGATGGTGCTTGTGTGTGTAGGCTTGCATGCCAAATGCAGTTGTGTGGGCACACATGTTTGGATGAATGTGTATGTAAGTGGGCATGTTCGTGATGTCACGCATGTATGTTGTTTTCAGCTGCATGTATCAGCACTGTGTACATGTGCATGTGTGTGTATTTGACAAGGGTGCAACAGTGATGCAACATGGATGCATGTGACAGCGGGATGTGGAAGCCTGACTGGCAGATGTGACATGGATGCCCATCGGAACACTGCGACAGTTGGCTGAGGTGTACACATGCATGCAAGTGTGGTGGTGTGCGTGCATGTGTAGTGCACTCCCTGTGTTGCATGTGATGTCTGGCTCACCTTTGCCTGCTCATGCTGTTGTATGTGTATGGATGGTGCTGGCAGTTGGGATGTGGCTGTGGTATGGCTCATGTGTGCAAGTTGAAATGACATGTGTGTTGCCGATTGTGATGCCATGTCTGAGGTTTGCCAATGCCACTCATGTGCAACTGTCATGTGTTTATGTGTCCATTGTACAGTGCCCTGATGCCTGTGTTTAATTTCTCCCTGTCTGCAGCGTCAACTGATGAAGAGGGCGGAGAATGTGGAGCACAGCGGCGGGGATCGCACCGCCAGCCAGAGAAGCAAGCCCGGCTCCTCTCCCAGGTTGTGACCTCGTCGGGAGTGAGGAGTCCGGTGTCGCGTCCCAGGCCTCAGCTGCCGGGGGGAGGTCCAAGAGGCGGAGGTCGGAGTTGGACTCCTCGGCAGCAGAAGGGGCAGCTGGGACCCCACAGGGCCCAACGGGGGAAGATGGCACGGAGTCATCCAGGTTGGTGGGGGTTTTGGTGGAGGAGGAGGCCGTGCAAGCAACAGAGACGGGGTCTGGAGGTGGGGATTCCACTGGTGCTAGTGGTGCAGTGCAGGACCAGGGACAGGAGGCAGCACAGGTCACCGCGGAGGTGCCTGTGTGCAATCCTCTCCCTGATCCTGTCACTGCATCATCTTGCACCAGCAGGGATGCCTACGTCCAGACCCGTTTTCAGGCAGGGGATGAGCTCACGACAACTGGCCTTCCTCTGCCTGCGGACGTGGCTATCCGTGTCCGGGTTGAGCCTGTCCTGACTGGTGTGGCGTTGCGTCAACGGGTGTCAAGACGAGGTGGGGGGGTCTGTACTTCCGCTCTCTATATGGTAGAGGAAAGGCACAGAAGACCCCTGCCAAGATTCTCAATATGGTAACGTTGGACGAGCAATCAAGGCCTAGCTTCTCAGGAGGTGATGCAGGCTGGTTCTTAAGTACAGTGTATCCCCAAGCCCCCACAAAGGAATGTCCACACACTGTATTAACGAAAACACAGTCTTTATATAATTAATAGTCAAGGTTATGTACACTTTCACAATAACGCACTTTGTGCTCCGGAGAATCAACAATGATAAATATTTACAGTCCTAGAGTGGTACCACTAATATTCGATTGAAATGAGACCAGCAATAGAGAGAAGAGAGAAAGCAGACGGATGAAACAATAGGCAGAATACCGGCCCCTACCACTGGACACGGTTCTGAGTGGAGATCCCCCCACCTGGGCAACCTGTAAAATAACGATATATAAAACAAGCCCAGTCCATATATTGTTCCAGAGTCTCGTTCTCTCCCACAATGTTTTACCCCCCCAATGTACCTGGTGGAGTAGAGTTTGTCGGCGAGGCGTCGACCGATCCTTCTGGAGTGACTCCCTTTAAGGCAGGAGCCACGGATCGTCGAGAGGCGTCGCAGACTCGTGGTTCGGTGTTGGGGAATCGGCGGCCCTTCTTGAATGTCGCCCCTTTCAGGCGGGAGACACGGGGCGCCGAACGTCCGACCGTGAACTGGGTAGAACGACGTCGATGAGGCAGCAGGCTTTGATCCGAGCGGTGCTCGTCGACGACAGAGCGTTGGCGTCCTGCAAGGATGAGGCGTGCGGGGCACCTCGGTGACGATAGTTCTGGACCGCAAAGAGATGAAGAAGAACTGTGGCCCAGCAAGGGCGTCGAGTCGTCGGCGTCTCTGCGGTCTTTGGGTGGCGGGAAACCCACCGGTGGATACTCCTCGGCGCGGCGACGGTCAGGCCTTCTCCCACAGGAGATGACACGGCGATGCAGACGAGAGCGTCCGTTGATCAGATGAAAGTTCTTAGGCAACGGGAGCACGGCGGCTCCGGTCGGCGACAGCAGTCGTCGACAGTGGCGGACAACAGTCCGGGCGCTTCACTTTGGGATTCCTCCGCAGTCCCCGTATCGGGTCGGCAGCCTGTCGTAGGTCTGTCTACCAGGGAGCGTTGGCAAAGGTCAGCTGTGCACGATGGTCCCTCGTAGCTCGGGAATAGGGCGCCTTACCAGGTCCTCTCTGGGTCAGTCCTTGGAGACACGGCAGCCTTTAGATCGTGAAGGAGAGCCACGGCAAACCTTCTCTTCCAGCAGGGCCTCAAGGTCAAGCGTCAGTTACTCCAGTTACTTGTCGTAGTGGACTTCAGCTTCTGAACAATTTCCAGTGGTGAGAGGTCCCCAGATATACTATTCGGTCTCTCATCCACACTGCTGGCACACACTCAGCAGCCAATCGTACAGCAGGCCATTCATGCAGTCGGTCAGCCAATCAGGCACGCAGGGCATTCAGGCCACTCTTCTCCCGCTCAGACACTCACAACACGGAATGTGGATTGAGACAAGTACTCAGCCATTCAGCTCTACACACTGCATTCAGTCCGGTTTCGGGCAGGGCTGTCTCAGTCTTTGTCTCTCATGGCAAAAACCAGACAGCCACAACACGGAGTGCATATTGGTCACACTCCCCATTCACCCAGGTCCCACCCACAGGAGGTACCCACAACATACAGTCAGCGGGAAGGCTCCAGCAAGTCTAGCTGGGCCTTCACAACAACACCATATACGGAACTTCCACCCAACAGCCAGTCAGGGGGAAGGGACAGAGTCAGGGCTTCCCAGGACTTTGGGAAAACAAGGTATCAGGCGATAGAAAGCAAGAGGCCACCGGGGCCATCTTGTTTCCCTATCAGGAATCAACTGATTCCAATGGCAGGGCCGGGGTACCCCAAAATGGCGGATACCCAGCGCACCTGTCAAATTCAGCATGGAGCTGCCACCAGCCCATACCCTGCTCTGTGGGCCACCCACGGGTGCCCAAAAACATACACTAGGGCACAGGGTTGTACCCCCACCCACGGGTGCCATAAGGGTATCCCATGGGTCTGTTCACCAAACCAAAAAGAGAGCTGCACCGCCAGGAGTCCCGCATGGACTTCTGCGCGGAAAACACGACAGAACACACGATAAGAACAGAAAAAGGACAAGGATACGGAGGCCCTGTCCCTCCGATGCATTTCCAGCATCACAGTCGCCCCCCCCAGACTGAGGTTAGGGTGCCTAATCTCCCACGGGATAGGCACCCTCATCCAGACGGTCAACATACCTTCTGGAAAGGCCATCTGCATTATCGTGACTCTTCCATGGTCTGTGCTCTATGGTGAAGTCTAGCCCTTGCAGGCTAATGGACCACCTGAGCAATTTCGGATTTTCACCCTTCATCTGCATAAGCCACTTCAGGGGCTTATGATCTGTTTGGACCTTGAAGGTAGACCCCGTAAGGTAGGGCCTAAAACGCCTAAGGCTCCAAACTATACTAAAACATTCCTTTTCAACAGTAGCCCACCTAAGTTCTCTACCCTTGAGTTGTCTACTGATGAATATGATAGGATGTTCTCTCCCTTTGTCATCTAACTGGGACAAGACAGCTCCAATTCCGGTGTCGCAGGCATCCGTCTGGACGATAAAGGGTCGGCTGTAGTCAGGCGCACACAACACGGGTGCCCTACACAGACTTTCTTTCAAGCCCTCAAAGGCCCTCTGACAGTCTTCAGTCCAATTAACCTTCCTAGGCTGCTTGGGTGAAGTCAACGCTGTCAGGGGTGCGGCTATGGTCCCATAGTCCGCCATGAAATTGCGATAATACCCAGTGAGGCCCAAAAAGGCTCTCACCTGGGTTTGAGTAGTGGGAGTCTCCCAGTCCTGTACGTCCTGTACCTTACTGGAAAGAGGCTGGATTTGACCCCCGCCTACCTCATGACCAAGATAGGTAACTTTCCCCTGAGCTATCTGGCACTTGGTAGCCTTGATAGTGAGGTTAGCCCTTTTCAAGGCCTGCAACACTTTATCCAGGTGAGTCAGATGCGCTTCCCAAGTGGAACTGTAGACGGCAATGTCGTCTAGGTAGGCCACACAAAAGGCCTCCAGCCCACTGAGCGCATGATTGACCAACCTCTGGAAAGTGGCAGGGGCATTCTTTAAACCAAAAGGCATGACTCTAAACTGGTAGAGTCCCTCGGGTGTGGAGAATGCCGTCTTTTCCTTGGCATGGTCCGCCAGAGCTATTTGCCAATAGCCTGAGGTGAGGTCAAAGGTGCTCACAAACTTGGCAGCGCCTATGGTGTCCACGAGCTCATCAGCCCTGGGCAATGGGTGCGCGTCAGTCTTGGTGACGGCATTGACTCCTCGGTAGTCCACACAGAACCGCCAATCCTTGGTACCCGCCTGGGAACTTGCCTTGGGGACAAGGACCACTGGGCTGGACCAGGGACTGGTTGAGGGTTCAATTACACCCAGATCCAACATCTTGGCGACCTCAGCCTGGATGTGGTTCTTAACGGTATCCGACATACGGTAGCACCTGCTCTTGACAGGCACGCTGTCACCAGTGTCAATTTCATGCCTACACCACGGTGTAAGGCCTGGCGTCAGCGAAAACAGAGAGGCATACTGCTGGAGCAAAGCCCGGCAGGCCCTCTGCTGCTCTGTTGTCAAATCGGGAGAGAGCTGTACTCCCTCCACTGAGCCGTCCTGAGGGTTGCTATGCAGCAAATCAGGAAGGGGCTCACTCTCATCCTCTTCTTGCCCTGAAGCTAGCAAGAGACATGAGACTTCTGCTCGCCGGTGGAAAGGCTTGAGCCTGTTGACATGGAATACCTGCGGGGCTACCCCGGAGGCACCCAGGTCAACCAGATAATTGACTTCGCCCATCTTGGAGATTATCCTGAAGGGTCCAGTCCACTTGTCTGCCAACGCTCTAGGCTTGGTAGGCTCCATCACGAGGACTTCCTGTCCCGGAGTCCAATCCACTTGCGAAGCTTTAAGGTCATGCCAATACTTATTCAGTTCTTGGCTGGCCTTGAGATTTGCTGTTGCCTGACCCATCATCTGTGTCATCCTCCGTCTGAGGCCTAACACATAGTCCCCCACTTGCTTGGCGGGACCTGGAGGGGTGGCTTCCAAGCCTTCTCGGATCAAGGCGAGGGGCCCCCTCACGGGATGTCCAAAGAGCAACTCAAAGGGGCTGAAACCAACACCCTCTTGAGGTACCTCTCGGTAAGCAAACAGCAGGCATGGCAGGAGGAGATCCCATTTCCTCCGTAGGGGCTCTTCCAAAGCACCTAGCATGCCCTTGAGAGTTTTGTTAAATCTCTCAACTAGACCGTTGGTCTGGTGGTGGTAAGAGGTGGAGAACTTGTATGTTACCCCGCACTCTTTCCACATGGTCTTCATGTAACTCGACATGAAGTTGGATCCTCGGTCGGAAACAACTTCCTTGGGGAATCCAACACGGGTAAAAATGCCCAGGAGAGCCCGGGCAACCACCTTGGCAGTAACAGTCCGAAGGGGTATAGCCTCAGGGTACCTGGTGGCATGATCAACCAAAACCAGGATGAACCGATGTCCACCTGAAGTGGGAGGGTCCAGGGGACCGACAATGTCGATACCCACCCTCTCAAACGGTGTGCCAACCACTGGCAATGACTCTGCCTCCAGTCTTGCCAGACAACTGACAAGTTGGGCAGGTCCTGCAGTGGGACTCCACTTCTACTCCCATCCGGGGCCAGTAGAAGTGGGCAGAGAGCCTCTGCTTAGTCTTCTTGGTACCAAGATGACCAGCCAAGGGCACCTCATGCGCCAACTGCAGCAGGAAGGGCCTGTAAACCTGGGGTACCACCAACCTCTTGAGGGCACCAGGTTCAGGCTTAGTGGGCTCACTAACAAGGAGCTCACCCTCCCAATAGATCTTGAATGTCCTAGGCACTTCACCTTGTGCCTGGGACAGGGCCTGCGTCCGCAGACCCTCGAGAGAGGGACACTCTCTCTGCCCTTTACAGAAGTCCGCCCGGGAGGGTCCCCCTTCAGCTAACAAGCATTGAAGGTCGGGATGATCCTCCGGGTTAAGAACCTCTCCCACAGGAGAGTCTTCTGTCTCTTCTCCCACAGGAGTTGAGTCCGGGTTTTCCACTGGACCCAGCCCGTCCGGAGCATGGATCCCAATGGGTGCTGTCGGAACAGCAGGAAGAGAAGGCGTTCCTCCCACAGAGGTGGCCTTCTTGGTCTTCCTTCTTCGTGCCTTAGGCCTCGCCTTTGGCTCGGGTACCTGACTCACAGCCAGACCCGGTGTCACCTGTGACCTAGTGACCGCAGAAGCAGTCATGGGAAGACCATCCGAGATCAACCCCAACTCTACTAGATCGTTTCCTAACAGAATGTTAGCAGGGACATTGTCCTGAACCAGGACAGGAAGCTTTGCTGTCTTGTCTCCAATCATGAGTGTGACTAAGGCTACAGGCGATAATTTGGGAGGCCCACCAGCTAACCTGGTGGTTCTCAGAGGAGCACTAACATAGTCCTCTGGCTTGAGCAGGGTCCTGTCCACCACTGTCATGCTTGCCCCAGTGTCTCTCAAACCAGTAGAAGGCTGGCCATTCAGGAGGACACTTCTCAAAAACCTACGGGTGTTCTGCGGGATAGTCGCCAGTACTTCTGCGTACTGGTCCCAGGCCCCAAGGGACACTAAGGAAATCTCTACGGGAGCACCAAATGTGATTCCGGTAGAGGAGGGGAGGACGGTGGCCTCCACCTCAGACACGGGGTAAGGGTAGGTCAGGCTGACAGCCTGTACTCCAAGTGCCTTACCTTTACACTTGGAGTCACCCCTTCGGTGATCCAGAGCCCCACAATCCCAACAAGCGCTAGGAGTGCGAGGTACGGTACTGGAACCACTGGGAGCCTGCTTTGCAGCAGGTGGACCACTACTCTTATTCCCACCCACAGAGGACTTATCCCCACTAGATTTTTGGTTCTTAGGAGAGGAAGGTTTTGTGTTACTCGACTGTGACTGCTTGGAGGACTCCTCAGCTTTCTGAGAGGCCCCCGTCTCTTTATCCTTGTCCTTCCCACTGGAGTCCTTAGGGGACACCCGGTGGGAGACCCACTTGTCAGCCAACCTAGCCAGCTTAAAGGGGTCCAAAATGTTCTGGTCAGCAACATACTGACGCAGCTCTGGCGAACAGGCTTCAGAAAAATGCTCAAAAAACAACAGGTGGGATAATTCAGCAAAAGTTTTCACCTTATACCCATCAATCCATCCCATCATGTTCATGTGCGCAGCACTCACCCAGTCAACCCAAGACACATTCTCTCGTTTCTTAAAATCCCTGAACCTCTTAAGGTATTGGGTAGGTGTCTTGCCAAACTTGGCAATTAAAGCAGACTTCATACACTCATACTGACCCCTTTCTTCCACACTCGGCTTCAGAATACAGTCATATCCAGTTTGAGGTACTCTACTTAACAAACACTTAGCCCAATCTCTTTTATCAACATCATGAATCGCACAAGCCATTTCAAACGCTTCAATCCATTGGAGGATATCTGAACCCTCCAAAAACACACCAACCAAATCCTTCATAAACTTGGTGGCTGGGGACCTGCCACTCTCAATTGGTTTCGCTGAAGTCTCCACTCGAGCTTTCTCTAACTGGATTCTCTGACATTCAGTGTCCTTGTCTTTGAGCGCAAGATCCTTATTCTTGAGTTCAAGATCCCTATTCTTGAGCTCCACTTGTTGAGCCAACTCCTCTTTCTTAAGTTCAGCATCTATTTCCAACTTGCGATATTCAAAGGCTAACTTCATCCTTAATAACTCAAGTTCCATGGAATTGCTGGGGTTCGGAACAGAGGCAGCAGGAATGGCGGCATTCCCAGAAACAGATTGGGCGACAACCCTAGGGGCAGAGTCCTCACTGGTTGCATCCCCCCTTCATCAAGAGTTTCACCATCAGTCTGGTAGTCCACCAGGGCAGCTATCAGCTCAGCCCTAGACTTATCCACAAAGTCTAACTCCCTGGCTTCACAAGCACTCTGGAGAGCCTCTAAGCTCATCCGAGTCAATTTACCATTCGCAATGGTCTCCATTGCTTGTAATGCAGTTATTTGGAACACACCTAAACCTTAATTCAATAAAGTGCAGATATTTTGTAAGTGGCACGGTTATACACTGATTCTTAAAACCATAAGCATCCCACCGCTGCCACCAAGCTGTCAAGACGAGGTGGGGGGGTCTGTACTTCCGCTCTCTATATGGTAGAGGAAAGGCACAGAAGACCCCTGCCAAGATTCTCAATATGGTAACGTTGGACGAGCAATCAAGGCCTAGCTTCTCAGGAGGTGATGCAGGCTGGTTCTTAAGTACAGTGTATCCCCAAGCCCCCACAAAGGAATGTCCACACACTGTATTAACGAAAACACAGTCTTTATATAATTAATAGTCAAGGTTATGTACACTTTCACAATAACGCACTTTGTGCTCCGGAGAATCAACAATGATAAATATTTACAGTCCTAGAGTGGTACCACTAATATTCGATTGAAATGAGACCAGCAATAGAGAGAAGAGAGAAAGCAGACGGATGAAACAATAGGCAGAATACCGGCCCCTACCACTGGACACGGTTCTGAGTGGAGATCCCCCCACCTGGGCAACCTGTAAAATAACGATATATAAAACAAGCCCAGTCCATATATTGTTCCAGAGTCTCGTTCTCTCCCACAATGTTTTACCCCCCCAATGTACCTGGTGGAGTAGAGTTCGTCGGCGAGGCGTCGACCGATCCTTCTGGAGTGACTCCCTTTAAGGCAGGAGCCACGGATCGTCGAGAGGCGTCGCGGACTCGTGGTTCGGTGTCGGGGAATCGGCGGCCCTTCTTGAATGTCGCCCCTTTCAGGCGGGAGACACGGGGCGCCGAACGTCCGACCGTGAACCGGGTAGAACGACGTCGATGAGGCAGCAGGCTTTGATCCGAGCGGTGCTCGTCGACGACAGAGCGTTGGCGTCCTGCAAGGATGAGGCGTGCGGGGCACCTCGGTGACGATAGTTCTGGACCGCAAAGAGATGAAGAAGAACTGTGGCCCAGCAAGGGCGTCGAGTCGTCGGCGTCTCTGCGGTCTTTGGGTGGCGGGAAACCCACCGGTGGATACTCCTCGGCGCGGCGACGGTCAGGCCTTCTCCCACAGGAGATGACACGGCGATGCAGACGAGAGCGTCCGTTGATCAGATGAAAGTTCTTAGGCAACGGGAGCACGGCGGCTCCGGTCGGCGACAGCAGTCGTCGACAGTGGCGGACAACAGTCCGGGCGCTTCACTTTGGGATTCCTCCGCAGTCCCCGTATCGGGTCGGCAGCCTGTCGTAGGTCTGTCTACCAGGGAGCGTTGGCAAAGGTCAGCTGTGCACGATGGTCCCTCGTAGCTCGGGAAGAGGACGCCTTACCAGGTCCTCTCTGGGTCAGTCCTTGGAGACACGGCAGCCTTTAGATCGTGAAGGAGAGCCACGGCAAACCTTCTCTTCCAGCAGGGCCTCAAGGTCAAGCGTCAGTTACTCCAGTTACTCGTCGTAGTGGACTTCAGCTTCTGAACAATTTCCAGTGGTGAGAGGTCCCCAGATATACTATTCGGTCTCTCATCCACACTGCTGGCACACACTCAGCAGCCAATCGTACAGCAGGCCATTCATGCAGTCGGTCAGCCAATCAGGCAGGGCATTCAGGCCACTCTTCTCCCGCTCAGACACTCACAACACGGAATGTGGATTGAGACAAGTACTCAGCCATTCAGCTCTACACACTGCATTCAGTCCGGTTTCGGGCAGGGCTGTCTCAGTCTTTGTCTCTCATGGCAAAAACCAGACAGCCACAACACGGAGTGCATATTGGTCACACTCCCCATTCACCCAGGTCCCACCCACAGGAGGTACCCACAACATACAGTCAGCGGGAAGGCTCCAGCAAGTCTAGCTGGGCCTTCACAACAACACCATATACGGAACTTCCACCCAACAGCCAGTTAGGGGGAAGGGACAGAGTCAGGGCTTCCCAGGACTTTGGGAAAACAAGGTATCAGGCGATAGAAAGCAAGAGGCCACCGGGGCCATCTTGTTTCCCTATCAGGAATCAACTGATTCCAATGGCAGGGCCGGGGTACCCCAAAATGGCGGATACCCAGCGCACCTGTCAAATTCACCATGGAGCTGCCACCAGCCCATACCCTGCTCTGTGGGCCACCCACGGGTGCCCAAAAACATACACTAGGGCACAGGGTTGTACCCCCACCCACGGGTGCCATAAGGGTATCCCATGGGTCTGTTCACCAAACCAAAAAGAGAGCTGCACCGCCAGGAGTCCCGCATGGACTTCTGCGCGGAAAACACGACAGAACACACGATAAGAACAGAAAAAGGACAAGGATACGGAGGCCCTGTCCCTCCGATGCATTTCCAGCATCACAACGGGCCATGCAAGGTGACCTGCAGTCTTTTCATGAGGAGACTCCACGTCATCTCGAATGGCTCGTTGACCGCGTCAGCGGAGGATGTGCAGGCAGCAGGAGGCAGTGCACGGGCAGAGGCGCAGCAGCAGCAACGTGGTGGGAGCCATGATGGCTCGGGGCCTTCCACATCGGAGGGGCAGGCATCGGCCGGAGGGCAGGAGGACCCAGGATGGGAAGTGTCTTCTGTGTGGCAGCGGTTGGGCCATGCCATAGATGCAGAGCGGCATCGGGCGGAAGAGGCACGGCTCACGATGGTCAGGGCGGAGAACTCCATGCAGAGGGCCCTGAGGCGTGCCGAGTGCCTCGAGGCAATCCGCAGGGAGTTTGAGGGGAACATGTGGACGGCCCTGCGGACCCTCGGGGCCATGGAGGAGGAGTGCCTCCGGGACATTGAGCAGGAGTTCGATGATGCCCTGGCCTGGAACATCCCTAAGTGAGCCGTTGGACTAGCCCGCTGCCCTTGTAAATAGTTATATAGTTAGTGTTAGGTTTCCTTTGGTTTGGCATTTTTTTGGACCTTTTGGACAATGGGCCACATTTTTGTATATAGTTATTTTTTTTAGGTAGTGTTATTAGATATGTTTCATTTCTTCGGTTGGGATCATGGACCCTGGATAGTTATCTGTACATAGTTGACTTTTGGATTTTCAATTTTTATTATGATTTCGCCATGGAGCAATGGTTTTCGATTTTAATTTGTGACTTTGGACACCTTTCCTTTGCATTATGATTTGTGGTTTAGCATTATTTCGAGGGACCTGCTGTTGTTTTTTTTGTAAAATTTCTATTATTGTTTGTTTATTTTTGATTCAATTTATGTTGCTTTTAATACATATTTTTTCTTCAAAGTTCAATGTGTAGTATCATCTCATTGGTTTCATGCATATCATGATATGGGTTTTGACATTCACTGACACCCATTTGGTGTATGTGAGGGACATGTGTTCATTTCCAAACTTGCAATTGGGCTTCTGTCATGTTTTTGCAATTTCTAAGTGGGAGGATGCAATACTCGGGTGGGTGTTTTCCGTTTGGAGGCTGACCATAAGGGCCAGGGATCTACATTGTGGTGACATGTTGGCTGGGAGACGTGAGTGGGGGCCTGGTGGAGGCTGCCCTTGCACTGCTGGGGGGTGGGGGTGATGGGAGACATGAGTGGGGGCCTGTTGGAGGCTGCCCCTGCACTGCTGGGGGGTGGGGGTGATGGGAGACATGAGTGGGGGCCTGGTGGAGGCTGCCCCTGGTGGCAGGGGGTGGGGGTGGTGGTAGACATGAGTGGGGGCCTGGTGGAGGCTCCCCCTGCACTGCTGGGGGGTGGCGGGTCATAGGGGACATGAGTGGGGGCCTGGTGGAGGCTGCCCCTGGTGGCTGGGGGGTGGGGGTGCAGGGAGACATGAGTTGGACATGAGTGGGGGCATGGTGGTGGCTGCCCCTGCACTGCTGGGGGGTGGCGGTGGTGGTAGACATGGGTGGGGGCCTGGTGGAGGCTGCCCCTGCACTGCTGGGGGGTGGGGGTGGTGGTAGACATGAGTGGGGGCCTGGTGGATGCTGCCCCTGCACTGCTGGGGGGTGGGGGTGATGGGAGGCATGAGTGGGGGCCTGGTGGCGTCTGCCCCTGCACTGCTGGAGGGTGGGGGTGATGGGAGACATGAGTGGGGGCCTGGTGGAGGCTGCCCCTGGTGGCTGGGGGGTGGGGGTGGTGGTAGACATGGGTGGGGGCCTGGTGGAGGCTGACCCTGCACTGCTGGGAGGTGGGGTGGTGGTAGACATGAGTGGGGGCCTGGTGGAGGCTGCCCCTGCACTGATGGGGGGAGGGGGTGATGGGAGGCATGAGTGGGGGCCTGGTGGAGGCTGCCCCTGGTGGCTGGGGGGTGGGGGTGGTGGTAGACATGAGTGGAGGCCTGGTGGAGGCTGCCCCTGCACTGATGGGGGGTGGGGGGGGTGGTAGACATGGGTGGGGGCCTGGTGGAGGCTGCCCCTGCACTGCTGGGGGGTGGGGGTGGTGGTAGACATGAGTGGGGGCCTGGTGGAGGCTGCCCCTGCACTGCTGGGGGCAGGGGGTCATAGGGGACATGAGTGGGGGCCTGGTGGAGGCTGCCCCTGGTGGCTGGGGTGTGGGGGTGCAGGGAGACATGAGTTGGACATGAGTGTGGGCCTGGTGGAGGCTGCCCCTGCACTGCTGGGGGGTGGCGGTGGTGGCAGACATGGGTGGGGGCCTGGTGGAGGCTGTCCCTTCACTGCTGGGGGGTGGGGGTGGTGGTAGCTATGAGTGGGGGCCTGGTGGAGGCTGCCCCTGCACTGCTGGGGGGTGGGGGTGATTGGAGACATAAGTGGGGGCCTGGTGGAGGCTGCCCCTGATGGCTGGGGGGTGGGGGTGATTGGAGACATGAGTGGGGGCCTGGTGGAGGCTGCCCCTGCACTGATTGGGGGAGGGGGTGATGGGAGGCATGAGTGGGGGCCTGGTGGAGGCTGCCCCTGGTTGCTGGGGGGTGGAGGTGGTGGTAGACATGGGTGGGAGCCTGGTGGAGGCTGTCCCTGCACTGCTGGGGGGTGGGGGTGGTGGTAGGTGGGGGCCTGGTGGAGGCTGCCCCTGCACTGCTGGGGGGTGGGGGTGATTGGAGACATGAGTTGGACATGAGTGGGGGCCTGGTGGAGGCTGCCCCTGGTGGCTGGGGGGTGGGGGTGGTGGTAGACATGAGTGGGGGCCTGGTGGAGGCTGCCCCTGCACTGCTGGGGGGTGGGGGTCATAGGGGACATGAGTGGGGGCCTGGTGGAGGCTGCCCCTGGTGGCTGGGGGGTAGGGGTGCAGGGAGACATGAGTTGGATATGAGTGGGGGCCTGGTGGTGGCTGCCCCTGCACTGCTGGGGGGTGGCGGTGGTGGTAGACATGGGTGGGGGCCTGGTGGAGGCTGCCCCTGCACTGCTGGGGGGTGGGGGTAGTGGTAGCCATGAGTGGGGGTCTGGTGGTGGCTGCCCCTGCACTGCTGGGGCGTGGGGGTGGTGGTAGACCTTAGTGGGGGCCTGGTGGAGGCTGCCCCTGCACTGCTGGGGGGTGGGGGTGATGGGAGACATGGTGGGGGCCTGGTGGAGGCTGCCCCTGGTGGCTGGGCGGTGGGGGTGCAGGGAGACATGAGTTGGGCATGAGTGGGGGCCTGGTGGAGGCTTCCCCTGCACTGCTGGGGGGTGGGGGTGATGGGAGACATGAGTGGGGGCCTGGTGGAGGCTGCCCCTGGTGGCTGGGGGGTGGGGGTGCAGGGAGACATGAGTTGGACATGAGTGGGGGCCTGGTGGAGGCTGCCCCTGCACCGCTGGGGGGTGGCGGTGGTGGTAGACATGGGTGGGGGCCTGGTGGATGCTGCCCCTGCACTGCTGGGGGGTGGGGGTGATGGGAGGCATGAGTGGGGGCCTGGTGGCGTCTGCCCCTGCACTGCTGGGGTGTGTGGGTGATGGGAGACATGAGTCGGGGCCTGGTGGAGGCTGCCCCTGGTGGCTGGGGGGTGGGGGTGGTGGTAGACATGAGTGGGGGCCTGGTGGAGGCTGCCCCTGCACTGATGGGGGGAGGGGGTGATATGAGGCATGAGTGGGGGCCTGGTGGAGGCTGCCCCTGGTGGCTGGGGGGTGGGGGTGGTGGTAGACATGGGTGGGGGCCTGGTGGAGGCTGCCCCTGCACTGCTGGGGGGTGGGGGTGGTGGTAGACATGAGTGGGGGCCTGGTGGAGGCTGCCCCTGCACTGCTGGGGAGTGGGGGTCATAGGGGACATGAGTGGGGGCCTGGTGGAGGCTGCCCCTGGTGGCTGGGGTGTGGGGGTGCAGGGAGAAATGAGTTGGACATGAGTGGGGGCTTGGTGGAGGCTGCCCCTGCACTGCTGGGGGGTGGCGGTGGTGGTAGACATGGGTGGGGGCCTGGTGGATGCTGCCCCTGCACTGCTGGGGTGTGTGGGTGATGGGAGACATGAGTGGGGCCTGGTGGAGGCTGCCCCTGGTGGCTGGGGGGTGGGGGTGGTGGTAGACATGGGTGGGGGCCTGGTGGAGGTTGCCCCTGCACTGCTGGGAGATGGGGGTGGTGGTAGACATGAGTGGGGGCCTGGTGGAGGCTGCCCCTGCACTGATGGGGGGAGGAGGTGATGGGAGGCATGAGTGGGGGCCTGGTGGAGGCTGCCCCTGGTGGCTGGGGGGTGGGGGTGGTGGTAGACATGGGTGGGGGCCTGGTGGAGGCTGCCCCTGCACTGCTGGGGGGTGGGGGTGGTGGTAGACATGAGTGGGGGCCTGGTGGAGGCTGCCCCTGCACTGCTGGGGGGTGGGGGTCATAGGGGACATGAGTGGGGGCCTGGTGGAGGCTGCCCCTGGTGGCTGGGGTGTGGGGGTGCAGGGAGACATGAGTTGGACATGAGTGTGGGCCTGGTGGAGGCTGCCCCTGCACTGCTGGGGGGTGGCGGTGGTGGCAGACATGGGTGGGGGTCTGTTGGAGGCTGCCCCTGCACTGCTGGGTGGTGGGGGTGATGGGAGACATGAGTGGGGGCCTGTTGGAGGCTGCCCCTGCACTGCTGGGGGGTGGGGGTGATGGGAGACATGAGTGGGGGCCTGGTGGAGGCTGCCCCTGGTGCCTCGGGGGTGCGGGTGGTGGTAAACATGGGTGGGGGCCTGGTGGAGGCTGCCCCTGCACTGCTGGGGGGTGGGGGTGGTGGTAGACATGAGTGGGGGCCTGGTGGAGGCTGCCCCTGCACTGCTGGGGGGTTGGGGTCATAGGGGACATGAGTGGGGGCCTGGTGGAGGCTGCCCCTAGTGGCTAGGGTGTGGGGGTGCAGGGAGACATGAGTTGGACATGAATGGGGGCCTGGTGGTGGCTGCCCCTGCCCTGCTGGGGGGTGGCAGTGGTGGTAGACATGGGTGGGGGCCTGGTGGAGGCTGCCCTTGCACTGCTGGGGGTGGGGTTGATTGGAGACATGAGTGGGGGCCTGGTGGAGGCTGCCCCTGGTGGCTGGGGGGTGGGGGTGCAGGGAGACATGAGTTGGACATGAGTGTGGGCCTGGTGGAGGCTGCCCCTACACTGCTGGGTGGTGGCGGTGGTGGTAGACATGGGTGGGGGCCTGGTGGAGGCTGCCCCTGCACTGCTGGGGGGTGGGAGTGATAGGGGACATGAGTGGGGGCATGGTGGAGGCTGCCCCTGCACTGCTGGAGGGTGGGGGTGATAGGGGACATGAGTGGGGGCGTGGTGGAGGCTGCCCCTGGTGGCTGGGGGGTGGAGGTGCAGGGATAAATGAGTTGGACATGAGTGGGGGCCTGGTGGAGGCTGCCCCTGCACTGCTGGGGGTGGGGGTGATGGGAGACATGAGTGGGGGCCTGGTGGAGGCTGCCCCTGGTGGCTGGGGGGTGGGGGTGCAGGGAGACATGAGTTGGACATGAGTGGGGGCTTGGTGGAGGCTGTCCCTGCACTGCTGGTGGGTGGCGGTGGTGGTAGACATGGGTGGGGGCCTGGTGGAGGCTGCCCCTGCACTGCTGGGGGGTGGGGTGATGGGAGGCATGAGTGGGGGCCTGGTGGCGTCTGCCCCTGCACTGCTGGGGTGTGGGGGTGATGGGAGACATGAGTGGGGGCCTGGTGGAGGCTGCCCCTGGTGGCTGGGAGTGGGGGTGGTGGTAGACATGGGTGGGGGCCTGGTGGAGGCTGCCCCTGCACGGCTGGGGGGTGAGGGTGGTGGTAGACATGAGTGGGGGCCTGGTGGAGGCTGCCCCTGCACTGATGGGGGAGGGGGTGATGGGAGGCATGAGTGGGGGCCTGGTAGAGGCTGCCCCTGGGGGCTGGGGGGTGGGGGTGGTGGTAGACATGGGTGGGGGCCTGGTGGAGGCTGTCCCTGCACTGCTGGGGGGTGGGGGTGGTGGTAGCCATGAGTGGGGGCCTGGTGGAGGCTGCCCCTGCACTGCTGGGGGGTGGGGGTGATTGGAGACATGAGTGGGGGCCTGGTGGAGGCTGCCCTGATGGCTGGGGGGTGGGGGTGCAGGGAGACATGAGTTGGACATGCGTGGGGGCCTGGTGGAGGCTGCCCCTACACTGCGGGGGGTGGCGGTGGTCGTAGACATGGGTGGGTGCCTGGTGGAGGCTGCCTCTGCACTGCTGGGGGGTGGGGGTGGTAGGGGACATGAGTGGGGGCGTGGTAGAGGCTGCCCCTGGTGGCTGGGGGGTGGAGGTGCAGGGAGACATGAGTTAGACATGTGTGGGGGCCTGGTGGAGGCTGCCCCTGCACTGCTGGGGGGTGGGGGTGATGGGAGACATGAGTGGGGGCCTGGTGGAGGCTGCCACTGGTGGCTGGGGTGTGGGGGTGCAGGGAGACATGAGTTGGACATGAGTGGGGGCCTGGTGGAGGCTGCCCCTGCACTGCTGGGGGATGGTGGTGGTGGTAGACATGGGTGGGGGCCTGGTGGAGGCTGCTCCTGCACTGATGGGGGAGGGGGTGATGGGAGGCATGAGTGGGGGCCTGGTGGAGGCTGCCCCTGCACTGATGGGGGGAGGGGGGGATGGGAGGCATGAGTGGGGGCCTGGTGGAGGCTGCCCCTGGTGGCTGGGGGGTGGGGGTGGTGGTAGACATGGGTGGGGGCCTGGTGGAGGCTGCCCCTGCACTGCTGGGGGGTGGGGGTGGTGGTAGACAGGAGTGGGGCCTGGTGGAGGCTGCCCCTGCACTGCTGGGGGGTGGGGGTCATAGGGGACATGAGTGGGGGCCTGGTGGAGGCTGCCCCTGGTGGCTGGGGGGTAGGGGTGCAGGGAGACATGAGTTGGATATGAGTGGGGCCTGGTGGTGGCTGCCCCTGCACTGCTGGGGGGTGGCTGTGGTGGTAGACATGGGTGGGGGCCTGGTGGAGGCTGCCCCTGCACTGCTGGGGGGTGGGGGTAGTGGTAGCCATGAGTGGGGGCCTGGTGGTGGCTGCCCCTACACTGCTGGGGCGTGGGGGTGGTGGTAGACCTGAGTGGGGGCCTGGTGGAGGCTGCCCCTGCACTGCTGGGGGGTGGGGTGATGGGAGACATGAGTGGGGGCCTGGTGGAGGCTGCCCCTGGTGGCTGGGCGGTGGGGGTGCAGGGAGACATGAGTTGGACATGAGTGGGGGCCTGGTGGAGGCTTCCCCTGCACTGCTGGGGGGTGGGGGTGATGGGAGACATGAGTGGGGGCTTGGTGGAGGCTGCCCCTGGTGGCTGGTGGGTGGGGGTGATGGGAGACATGAGTCGGGGCCTGGTGGAGGCTGCCCCTGGTGGCTGGGGGGTGGGGGTGGTGGTAGACATGGGTGGGGGCCTGGTGGAGGCTGCCCCTGGTGGCTGGGGGGTGGGGGTGGTGGTAGACATGGGTGGGGGCCTGGTGGAGGCTGACCCTGCACTGCTGGGAGGTGGGGGTGGTGGTAGACATGAGTGGGGGCCTGGTGGAGGCTGCCCCTGCACTGATGGGGGGAGGGGGTGATGGGAGGCATGAGTGGGGGCCTGGTGGAGGCTGCCCCTGGTGGCTGGGGGGTGGGGGTGGTGGTAGACATGAGTGGAGGCCTGGTGGAGGCTGCCCCTGCACTGATGGGGGGTGGGGGTGGTGGTAGACATGGGTGGGGGCCTGGTGGAGGCTGCCCCTGCACTGCTGGGGGGTGGGGGTGGTGGTAGATATGAGTGGGTCCTGGTGGAGGCTGCCCCTGCACTGCTGGGGGCAGGGGGTCATAGGGGACATGAGTGGGGGCCTGGTGGAGGCTGCCCCTGGTGGCTGGGGTGTGGGGGTGCAGGGAGACATGAGTTGGACATGAGTGTGGGCCTGGTGGAGGCTGCCCCTGCACTGCTGGGGGGTGGCGGTGGTGGCAGACATGGGTGGGGGCCTGGTGGAGGCTGTCCCTTCACTGCTGGGGGGTGGGGGTGGTGGTAGCCATGAGTGGGGGCCTGGTGGAGGCTGCCCCTGCACTGCTGGGGGGTGGGGGTGATTGGAGACATAAGTGGGGGCCTGGTGGAGGCTGCCCCTGATGGCTGGGGGGTGGGGGTGATTGGAGACATGAGTGGGGGCCTGGTGGAGGCTGCCCCTGGTTGCTGGGGGGTGGAGGTGGTGGTAGACATGGGTGGGAGCCTGGTGGAGGCTGTCCCTGCACTGCTGGGGGGTGGGGGTGGTGGTAGCCATGAGTGGGGGCCTGGTGGAGGCTGCCCCTGCACTGCTGGGGGGTGGGGGTGATTGGAGACATGAGTGGGGGCCTGGTAGAAGCTGCCCCTGATGGCTGGGGGGTGGGGGTGCAGGGAGACATGAGTTGGACAT
Organism: Ambystoma mexicanum; assembly: GCF_040938575.1. Lineage (NCBI taxonomy): Eukaryota > Metazoa > Chordata > Amphibia > Caudata > Ambystomatidae > Ambystoma > Ambystoma mexicanum. The sequence continues at coordinate 1,393,050,765 of NC_090933.1, read as the reverse complement.
GAGTGGGGGCCTGGTGGAGGCTGCCCCTGCACTGATGGGGGGAGGGGGTGATGGGAGGCATGAGTGGGGGCCTGGTGGAGGCTGCCCCTGGTGGCTGGGGGGTGGGGGTGGTGGTAGACATGGGTGGGGGCCTGGTGGAGGCTGTCCCTGCACTGCTGGGGGGTGGGGGTGGTGGTAGACATGAGTGGGGCCCTGGTGGAGGCTGCCCCTGCACTGCTGGGGGGTGGGGGTCATAGGGGACATGAGTGGGGCCTGGTGGAGGCTGCCCCTGGTGGCTGGGGGGTAGGGGTGCAGGGAGACATGAGTTGGATATGAGTGGGGGCCTGGTGGTGGCTGCCCCTGCACTGCTGGGGGGTGGCGGTGGTGGTAGACATGGGTGGGGGCCTGGTGGAGGCTGCCCCTGCACTGCTGGGGGGTGGGGGTAGTGGTAGCCATGAGTGGGGGTCTGGTGGTGGCTGCCCCTGCACTGCTGGGGCGTGGGGGTGGTGGTAGACCTTAGTGGGGGCCTGGTGGAGGCTGCCCCTGCACTGCTGGGGGGTGGGGGTGATGGGAGACATGAGTGGGGGCCTGGTGGAGGCTGCCCCTGGTGGCTGGGCGGTGGGGGTGCAGGGAGACATGAGTTGGGCATGAGTGGGGGCCTGGTGGAGGCTTCCCCTGCACTGCTGGGGGGTGGGGGTGATGGGAGACATGAGTGGGGGCCTGGTGGAGGCTGCCCCTGGTGGCTGGGGGGTGGGGGTGCAGGGAGACATGAGTTGGACATGAGTGGGGGCCTGGTGGAGGCTGCCCCTGCACTGCTGGGGGGTGGCGGTGGTGGTAGACATGGGTGGGGGCCTGGTGGATGCTGCCCCTGCACTGCTGGGGGGTGGGGGTGATGGGAGGCATGAGTGGGGGCCTGGTGGCGTCTGCCCCTGCACTGCTGGGGTGTGTGGGTGATGGGAGACATGAGTCGGGGCCTGGTGGAGGCTGCCCCTGGTGGCTGGGGGGTGGGGGTGGTGGTAGACATGAGTGGGGGCCTGGTGGAGGCTGCCCCTGCACTGATGGGGGGAGGGGGTGATATGAGGCATGAGTGGGGGCCTGGTGGAGGCTGCCCCTGGTGGCTGGGGGGTGGGGGTGGTGGTAGACATGGGTGGGGGCCTGGTGGAGGCTGCCCCTGCACTGCTGGGGGGTGGGGGTGGTGGTAGACATGAGTGGGGGCCTGGTGGAGGCTGCCCCTGCACTGCTGGGGAGTGGGGGTCATAGGGGACATGAGTGGGGGCCTGGTGGAGGCTGCCCCTGGTGGCTGGGGTGTGGGGGTGCAGGGAGAAATGAGTTGGACATGAGTGGGGGCTTGGTGGAGGCTGCCCCTGCACTGCTGGGGGGTGGCGGTGGTGGTAGACATGGGTGGGGGCCTGGTGGATGCTGCCCCTGCACTGCTGGGGTGTGTGGGTGATGGGAGACATGAGTGGGGCCTGGTGGAGGCTGCCCCTGGTGGCTGGGGGGTGGGGGTGGTGGTAGACATGGGTGGGGGCCTGGTGGAGGTTGCCCCTGCACTGCTGGGAGATGGGGGTGGTGGTAGACATGAGTGGGGGCCTGGTGGAGGCTGCCCCTGCACTGATGGGGGGAGGAGGTGATGGGAGGCATGAGTGGGGGCCTGGTGGAGGCTGCCCCTGGTGGCTGGGGGGTGGGGGTGGTGGTAGACATGGGTGGGGGCCTGGTGGAGGGTGCCCCTGCACTGCTGGGGGGTGGGGGTGGTGGTAGACATGAGTGGGGGCCTGGTGGAGGCTGCCCCTGCACTGCTGGGGGGTGGGGGTCATAGGGGACATGAGTGGGGGCCTGGTGGAGGCTGCCCCTGGTGGCTGGGGTGTGGGGGTGCAGGGAGACATGAGTTGGACATGAGTGTGGGCCTGGTGGAGGCTGCCCCTGCACTGCTGGGGGGTGGCGGTGGTGGCAGACATGGGTGGGGGTCTGGTGGAGGCTGCCCCTGCACTGCTGGGTGGTGGGGGTGATGGGAGACATGAGTGGGGGCCTGGTGGAGGCTGCCCCTGGTGCCTCGGGGGTGCGGGTGGTGGTAAACATGGGTGGGGGCCTGGTGGAGGCTGCCCCTGAACTGCTGGGGGGTGGGGGTGGTGGTAGACATGAGTGGGGGCCTGGTGGAGGCTGCCCCTGCACTGCTGGGGGGTTGGGGTCATAGGGGACATGAGTGGGGGCCTGGTGGAGGCTGCCCCTAGTGGCTGGGGTGTGGGGGTGCAGGGAGACATGAGTTGGACATGAATGGGGGCCTGGTGGTGGCTGCCCCTGCACTGCTGGGGGGTGGCAGTGGTGGTAGACATGGGTGGGGGCCTGGTGGAGGCTGCCCTTGCACTGCTGGGGGGTGGGGTTGATTGGAGACATGAGTGGGGGCCTGGTGGAGGCTGCCCCTGGTGGCTGGGGGGTGGGGGTGCAGGGAGACATGAGTTGGACATGAGTGTGGGCCTGGTGGAGGCTGCCCCTACACTGCTGGGTGGTGGCGGTGGTGGTAGACATGGGTGGGGGCCTGGTGGAGGCTGCCCCTGCACTGCTGGGGGGTGGGAGTGATAGGGGACATGAGTGGGGGCCTGGTGGAGGCTGCCCCTGCACTGCTGGAGGGTGGGGGTGATAGGGGACATGAGTGGGGGCGTGGTGGAGGCTGCCCCTGGTGGCTGGGGGGTGGAGGTGCAGGGATAAATGAGTTGGACATGAGTGGGGGCCTGGTGGAGGCTGCCCCTGCACTGCTGGGGGTGGGGGTGATGGGAGACATGAGTGGGGGCCTGGTGGAGGCTGCCCCTGGTTTCTGGGGGGTGGGGGTGCAGGGAGACATGAGTTGGACATGAGTGGGGGCTTGGTGGAGGCTGTCCCTGCACTGCTGGTGGGTGGCGGTGGTGGTAGACATGGGTGGGGGCCTGGTGGAGGCTGCCCCTGCACTACTGGGGGGTGGGGGTGATGGGAGGCATGAGTGGGGGCCTGGTGGCGTCTGCCCCTGCACTGCTGGGGTGTGGGGGTGATGGGAGACATGAGTGGGGGCCTGGTGGAGGCTGCCCCTGGTGGCTGGGGGGTAGGGGTGCAGGGAGACATGAGTTGGATATGAGTGGGGGCCTGGTGGTGGCTGCCCCTGCACTGCTGGGGGGTGGCGGTGGTGGTAGACATGGGTGGGGGCCTGGTGGAGGCTGCCCCTGCACTGCTGGGGGGTGGGGGTAGTGGTAGCCATGAGTGGGGGCCTGGTGGTGGCTGCCCCTACACTGCTGGGGCGTGGGGGTGGTGGTAGACCTGAGTGGGGGCCTGGTGGAGGCTGCCCCTGCACTGCTGGGGGGTGGGGGTGATGGGAGACATGAGTGGGGGCCTGGTGGAGGCTGCCCCTGGTGGCTGGGCGGTGGGGGTGCAGGGAGACATGAGTTGGACATGAGTGGGGGCCTGGTGGAGGCTTCCCCTGCACTGCTGGGGGGTGGGGGTGATGGGAGACATGAGTGGGGGCTTGGTGGAGGCTGCCCCTGGTGGCTGGGGGGTGGGGGTGATGGGAGACATGAGTCGGGGCCTGGTGGAGGCTGCCCCTGGTGGCTGGGGGGTGGGGGTGGTGGTAGACATGGGTGGGGGCCTGGTGGAGGCTGCCCCTGGTGGCTGGGGGGTGGGGGTGGTGGTAGACATGGGTGGGGGCCTGGTGGAGGCTGACCCTGCACTGCTGGGAGGTGGGGGTGGTGGTAGACATGAGTGGGGGCCTGGTGGAGGCTGCCCCTGCACTGATGGGGGGAGGGGGTGATGGGAGGCATGAGTGGGGGCCTGGTGGAGGCTGCCCCTGGTGGCTGGGGGGTGGGGGTGGTGGTAGACATGAGTGGAGGCCTGGTGGAGGCTGCCCCTGCACTGATGGGGGGTGGGGGTGGTGGTAGACATGGGTGGGGGCCTGGTGGAGGCTGCCCCTGCACTGCTGGGGGGTGGGGGTGGTGGTAGACATGAGTGGGTCCTGGTGGAGGCTGCCCCTGCACTGCTGGGGGCAGGGGGTCATAGGGGACATGAGTGGGGGCCTGGTGGAGGCTGCCCCTGGTGGCTGGGGTGTGGGGGTGCAGGGAGACATGAGTTGGACATGAGTGTGGGCCTGGTGGAGGCTGCCCCTGCACTGCTGGGGGGTGGCGGTGGTGGCAGACATGGGTGGGGGCCTGGTGGAGGCTGTCCCTTCACTGCTGGGGGGTGGGGGTGGTGGTAGCCATGAGTGGGGGCCTGGTGGAGGCTGCCCCTGCACTGCTGGGGGGTGGGGGTGATTGGAGACATAAGTGGGGGCCTGGTGGAGGCTGCCCCTGATGGCTGGGGGGTGGGGGTGATTGGAGACATGAGTGGGGGCCTGGTGGAGGCTGCCCCTGGTTGCTGGGGGGTGGAGGTGGTGGTAGACATGGGTGGGAGCCTGGTGGAGGCTGTCCCTGCACTGCTGGGGGGTGGGGGTGGTGGTAGCCATGAGTGGGGGCCTGGTGGAGGCTGCCCCTGCACTGCTGGGGGGTGGGGGTGATTGGAGACATGAGTGGGGGCCTGGTAGAAGCTGCCCCTGATGGCTGGGGGGTGGGGGTGCAGGGAGACATGAGTTGGACATGAGTGGGGGCCTGGTGGAGGCTGCCCCTGCACTGATGGGGGGAGGGGGTGATGGGAGGCATGAGTGGGGGCCTGGTGGAGGCTGCCCCTGGTGGCTGGGGGGTGGGGGTGGTGGTAGACATGGGTGGGGGCCTGGTGGAGGCTGTCCCTGCACTGCTGGGGGGTGGGGGTGGTGGTAGACATGAGTGGGGCCCTGGTGGAGGCTGCCCCTGCACTGCTGGGGGGTGGGGGTCATAGGGGACATGAGTGGGGCCTGGTGGAGGCTGCCCCTGGTGGCTGGGGGGTAGGGGTGCAGGGAGACATGAGTTGGATATGAGTGGGGGCCTGGTGGTGGCTGCCCCTGCACTGCTGGGGGGTGGCGGTGGTGGTAGACATGGGTGGGGGCCTGGTGGAGGCTGCCCCTGCACTGCTGGGGGGTGGGGGTAGTGGTAGCCATGAGTGGGGGTCTGGTGGTGGCTGCCCCTGCACTGCTGGGGCGTGGGGGTGGTGGTAGACCTTAGTGGGGGCCTGGTGGAGGCTGCCCCTGCACTGCTGGGGGGTGGGGGTGATGGGAGACATGAGTGGGGGCCTGGTGGAGGCTGCCCCTGGTGGCTGGGCGGTGGGGGTGCAGGGAGACATGAGTTGGGCATGAGTGGGGGCCTGGTGGAGGCTTCCCCTGCACTGCTGGGGGGTGGGGGTGATGGGAGACATGAGTGGGGGCCTGGTGGAGGCTGCCCCTGGTGGCTGGGGGGTGGGGGTGCAGGGAGACATGAGTTGGACATGAGTGGGGGCCTGGTGGAGGCTGCCCCTGCACTGCTGGGGGGTGGCGGTGGTGGTAGACATGGGTGGGGGCCTGGTGGATGCTGCCCCTGCACTGCTGGGGGGTGGGGGTGATGGGAGGCATGAGTGGGGGCCTGGTGGCGTCTGCCCCTGCACTGCTGGGGTGTGTGGGTGATGGGAGACATGAGTCGGGGCCTGGTGGAGGCTGCCCCTGGTGGCTGGGGGGTGGGGGTGGTGGTAGACATGAGTGGGGGCCTGGTGGAGGCTGCCCCTGCACTGATGGGGGGAGGGGGTGATATGAGGCATGAGTGGGGGCCTGGTGGAGGCTGCCCCTGGTGGCTGGGGGGTGGGGGTGGTGGTAGACATGGGTGGGGGCCTGGTGGAGGCTGCCCCTGCACTGCTGGGGGGTGGGGGTGGTGGTAGACATGAGTGGGGGCCTGGTGGAGGCTGCCCCTGCACTGCTGGGGAGTGGGGGTCATAGGGGACATGAGTGGGGGCCTGGTGGAGGCTGCCCCTGGTGGCTGGGGTGTGGGGGTGCAGGGAGAAATGAGTTGGACATGAGTGGGGGCTTGGTGGAGGCTGCCCCTGCACTGCTGGGGGGTGGCGGTGGTGGTAGACATGGGTGGGGGCCTGGTGGATGCTGCCCCTGCACTGCTGGGGTGTGTGGGTGATGGGAGACATGAGTGGGGCCTGGTGGAGGCTGCCCCTGGTGGCTGGGGGGTGGGGGTGGTGGTAGACATGGGTGGGGGCCTGGTGGAGGTTGCCCCTGCACTGCTGGGAGATGGGGGTGGTGGTAGACATGAGTGGGGGCCTGGTGGAGGCTGCCCCTGCACTGATGGGGGGAGGAGGTGATGGGAGGCATGAGTGGGGGCCTGGTGGAGGCTGCCCCTGGTGGCTGGGGGGTGGGGGTGGTGGTAGACATGGGTAGGGGCCTGGTGGAGGGTGCCCCTGCACTGCTGGGGGGTGGGGGTGGTGGTAGACATGAGTGGGGGCCTGGTGGAGGCTGCCCCTGCACTGCTGGGGGGTGGGGGTCATAGGGGACATGAGTGGGGGCCTGGTGGAGGCTGCCCCTGGTGGCTGGGGTGTGGGGGTGCAGGGAGACATGAGTTGGACATGAGTGTGGGCCTGGTGGAGGCTGCCCCTGCACTGCTGGGGGGTGGCGGTGGTGGCAGACATGGGTGGGGGTCTGGTGGAGGCTGCCCCTGCACTGCTGGGTGGTGGGGGTGATGGGAGACATGAGTGGGGGCCTGGTGGAGGCTGCCCCTGGTGCCTCGGGGGTGCGGGTGGTGGTAAACATGGGTGGGGGCCTGGTGGAGGCTGCCCCTGAACTGCTGGGGGGTGGGGGTGGTGGTAGACATGAGTGGGGGCCTGGTGGAGGCTGCCCCTGCACTGCTGGGGGGTTGGGGTCATAGGGGACATGAGTGGGGGCCTGGTGGAGGCTGCCCCTAGTGGCTGGGGTGTGGGGGTGCAGGGAGACATGAGTTGGACATGAATGGGGGCCTGGTGGTGGCTGCCCCTGCACTGCTGGGGGGTGGCAGTGGTGGTAGACATGGGTGGGGGCCTGGTGGAGGCTGCCCTTGCACTGCTGGGGGGTGGGGTTGATTGGAGACATGAGTGGGGGCCTGGTGGAGGCTGCCCCTGGTGGCTGGGGGGTGGGGGTGCAGGGAGACATGAGTTGGACATGAGTGTGGGCCTGGTGGAGGCTGCCCCTACACTGCTGGGTGGTGGCGGTGGTGGTAGACATGGGTGGGGGCCTGGTGGAGGCTGCCCCTGCACTGCTGGGGGGTGGGAGTGATAGGGGACATGAGTGGGGGCCTGGTGGAGGCTGCCCCTGCACTGCTGGAGGGTGGGGGTGATAGGGGACATGAGTGGGGGCGTGGTGGAGGCTGCCCCTGGTGGCTGGGGGGTGGAGGTGCAGGGATAAATGAGTTGGACATGAGTGGGGGCCTGGTGGAGGCTGCCCCTGCACTGCTGGGGGTGGGGGTGATGGGAGACATGAGTGGGGGCCTGGTGGAGGCTGCCCCTGGTGGCTGGGGGGTGGGGGTGCAGGGAGACATGAGTTGGACATGAGTGGGGGCTTGGTGGAGGCTGTCCCTGCACTGCTGGTGGGTGGCGGTGGTGGTAGACATGGGTGGGGGCCTGGTGGAGGCTGCCCCTGCACTGCTGGGGGGTGGGGGTGATGGGAGGCATGAGTGGGGGCCTGGTGGCGTCTGCCCCTGCACTGCTGGGGTGTGGGGGTGATGGGAGACATGAGTGGGGGCCTGGTGGAGGCTGCCCCTGGTGGCTGGGGAGTGGGGGTGGTGGTAGACATGGGTGGGGGCCTGGTGGAGGCTGCCCCTGCACGGCTGGGGGGTGGGGGTGGTGGTAGACATGAGTGGGGGCCTGGTGGAGGCTGCCCCTGCACTGATGGGGGGAGGGGGTGATGGGAGGCATGAGTGGGGGCCTGGTAGAGGCTGCCCCTGGGGGCTGGGGGGTGGGGGTGGTGGTAGACATGGGTGGGGGCCTGGTGGAGGCTGTCCCTGCACTGCTGGGGGGTGGGGGTGGTGGTAGCCATGAGTGGGGGCCTGGTGGAGGCTGCCCCTGCACTGCTGGGGGGTGGGGGTGATTGGAGACATGAGTGGGGGCCTGGTGGAGGCTGCCCCTGATGGCTGGGGGGTGGGGGTGCAGGGAGACATGAGTTGGACATGCGTGGGGGCCTGGTGGAGGCTGCCCCTACACTGCGGGGGGTGGCGGTGGTCGTAGACATGGGTGGGTGCCTGGTGGAGGCTGCCCCTGCACTGCTGGGGGGTGGGGGTGGTAGGGGACATGAGTGGGGGCGTGGTAGAGGCTGCCCCTGGTGGCTGGGGGGTGGAGGTGCAGGGAGACATGAGTTAGACATGTGTGGGGGCCTGGTGGAGGCTGCCCCTGCACTGCTGGGGGGTGGGGGTGATGGGAGACATGAGTGGGGGCCTGGTGGAGGCTGCCACTGGTGGCTGGGGTGTGGGGGTGCAGGGAGACATGAGTTGGACATGAGTGGGGGCCTGGTGGAGGCTGCCCCTGCACTGCTGGGGGATGGTGGTGGTGGTAGACATGGGTGGGGGCCTGGTGGAGGCTGCCCCTGCACTGATGGGGGGAGGGGGGATGGGAGGCATGAGTGGGGGCCTGGTGGAGGCTGCCCCTGGTGGCTGGGGGGTGGGGGTGGTGGTAGACATGGGTGGGGGCCTGGTGGAGGCTGCCCCTGCACTGCTGGGGGGTGGGGGTGGTGGTAGACATGAGTGGGGGCCTGGTGGAGGCTGCCCCTGCACTGCTGGGGGGTGGGGGTCATAGGGGACATGAGTGGGGGCCTGGTGGAGGCTGCCCCTGGTGGCTGGGGGGTAGGGGTGCAGGGAGACATGAGTTGGATATGAGTGGGGGCCTGGTGGTGGCTGCCCCTGCACTGCTGGGGGGTGGCGGTGGTGGTAGACATGGGTGGGGGCCTGGTGGAGGCTGCCCCTGCACTGCTGGGGGGTGGGGGTAGTGGTAGCCATGAGTGGGGGCCTGGTGGTGGCTGCCCCTACACTGCTGGGGCGTGGGGGTGGTGGTAGACCTGAGTGGGGGCCTGGTGGAGGCTGCCCCTGCACTGCTGGGGGGTGGGGGTGATGGGAGACATGAGTGGGGGCCTGGTGGAGGCTGCCCCTGGTGGCTGGGCGGTGGGGGTGCAGGGAGACATGAGTTGGACATGAGTGGGGGCCTGGTGGAGGCTTCCCCTGCACTGCTGGGGGGTGGGGGTGATGGGAGACATGAGTGGGGGCTTGGTGGAGGCTGCCCCTGGTGGCTGGGGGGTGGGGGTGATGGGAGACATGAGTCGGGGCCTGGTGGAGGCTGCCCCTGGTGGCTGGGGGGTGGGGGTGGTGGTAGACATGGGTGGGGGCCTGGTGGAGGCTGCCCCTGCACTGCTGGGAGGTGGGGGTGGTGGTAGACATGAGTGGGGGCCTGGTGGAGGCTGCCCCTGCACTGATGGGGGGAGGTGGTGATGGGAGGCATGAGTGGGGGCCTGGTGGAGGCTGCCCCTGGTGGCTGGGGGGTGGGGGTGGTGGTAGACATGGGTGGGGGCCTGGTGGAGGCTGCCCCTGCACTGCTGGGGGGTGGGGGTGGTGGTAGACATGAGTGGGGGCCTGGTGGAGGCTGCCCCTGCACTGCTGGGGGGTGGGGGTCATAGGGGACATGAGTGGGGGCCTGGTGGAGGCTGCCCCTGGTGGCTGGGGTGTGGGGGTGCAGGGAGACATGAGTTGGACATGAGTGGGGGCTTGGTGGAGGCTGCCCCTGCACTGCTGGGGGGTGGCGGTGGTGGTAGACATGGGTGGGGGCCTGGTGGATGCTGCCCCTGCACTGCTGGGGGGTGGGGGTGATGGGAGGCATGAGTGGGGGCCTGGTGGCATCTGCCCCTGCACTGCTGGGGTGTGTGGGTGATGGGAGACATGAGTGGGGGCCTGGTGGAGGCTGCCCCTGGTGGCTGGGGGGTGGGGGTGGTGGTAGACATGGGTGGGGGCCTGGTGGAGGCTGACCCTGCACTGCTGGGGGGTGGGGGTCATAGGGGACATGAGTGGGGGCCTGGTGGCGGCTGCCCCTGGTGGCTGGGGTGTGGGGGTGCAGGGAGACATGAGTTGGACATGAGTGTGGGCCTGGTGGAGGCTGCCCCTGCACTGCTGGGGGGTGGCGGTGGTGGCAGACATGGGTGGGGGCCTGGTGGAGGCTGCCCCTGCACTGCTGGGGGGTGGGGGTGATTGGAGACATGAGTGGGGGCCTGGTGGAGGCTGCCCCTGATGGCTGGGGGGTGGGGGTGATTGGAGACATGAGTGGGGGCCTGGTGGAGGCTGCCCCTGCACTGATTGGACGAGGGGGTGATGGGAGGCATGAGTGGGGGCCTGGTGGAGGCTGCCCCTGGTTGCTGGGGGGTGGAGGTGGTGGTAGACATGGGTGGGGGCCTGGTGGAGGCTGTCCCTGCACTGCTGGGGGGTGGGGGTGGTGGTAGCCATGAGTGGGGGCCTGGTGGAGGCTGCCCCTGCACTGCTGGGGGGTGGGGGTGATTGGAGACATGAGTGGGGGCCTGGTGGAAGCTGCCCCTGATGGCTGGGGGGTGGGGGTGCAGGGAGACATGAGTTGGACATGAGTGGGGGCCTGGTGGAGGATGCCCCTGCACTGCTGGGGGTGGGGGTGATGGGAGACATGAGTTGGACATGAGTGGGGGCTTGGTGGAGGCTGTCCCTGCACTGCTGGTGGGTGGTGGTGGTGGTAGACATGGGTGGGGGCCTGGTGGAGGCTGCCCCTGCACTGCTGGGGGGTGGGGGTGATGGGAGGCATGAGTGGGGGCCTGGTGGAGGCTGCCCCTGGTGGCTGGGGAGTGGGGGTGGTGGTAGACATGGGTGGGGGCCTGGTGGAGGCTGCCCCTGCACTGCTGGGGGGTGGGGGTGGTGGTAGACATGAGTGGGGGCCTGGTGGAGGCTGCCCCTGCACTGATGGGGGGAGGGGGTGATGGGAGGCATGATGAGTGGGGGCCTGGTAGAGGCTGCCCCTGGTGGCTGGGGGTGGGGGTGGTGGTAGACATGGGTGGGGGCCTGGTGGAGGCTGTCCCTGCACTGCTGGGGGGTGGGGGTGGTGGTAGCCATGAGTGGGGGCCTGGTGGAGGCTGCCCCTGCACTGCTGGGGGGTGGGGGTGATTGGAGACATGAGTGGGGGCCTGGTGGAGGCTGCCCCTGATGGCTGGGTGGTGGGGGTGCAGGGAGACATGAGTTGGACATGCCTGGGGGCCTGGTGGAGGCTGCCCCTACACTGCGGGGGGTGGCGGTGGTCGTAGACATGGGTGGGTGCCTGGTGGAGGCTGCCCCTGCACTGCTGGGGGGTGGGGGTGGTAGGGGACATGAGTGGGGGCGTGGTGGAGGCTGCCCCTGGTGGCTGGGGGCTGGAGGTGCAGGGAGACATGAGTTAGACATGTGTGGGGGCCTGGTGGAGGCTGCCCCTGCACTGCTGGGGGATGGTGGTGGTGGTAGACATGGGTGGGGGCCTGGTGGAGGCTGCTCCTGCACTGATGGGTGGAGGGGGTGATGGGAGGCATGAGTGGGGGCCCGGTGGAGGCTGCCCCTGCACTGATGGGGGGAGGGGGGAGTGGGAGGCATGAGTGGGGGCCTGGTGGAGGCTGCCCCTGGTGGCTGGGGGGTGGGGGTGGTGGTAGACATGGGTGGGGGCCTGGTGGAGGCTGCCCCTGCACTGCTGGGGGGTGGGGGTGGTGGTAGACATGAGTGGGGGCCTGGTGGAGGCTGCCCCTGCACTGCTGGGGGGTGGGGGTCATAGGGGACATGAGTGGGGGCCTGGTGGAGGCTGCCCCTGGTGGCTGGGGGGTAGGGGTGCAGGGAGACATGAGTTGGATATGAGTGGGGGACTGGTGGTGGCTGCCCCTGCACTGCTGGGGGGTGGCGGTGGTGGTAGACATGGGTGGGGGCCTGGTGGGGCTGCCCCTGCACTGCTGGGGGATGGGGGTAGTGGTAGCCATGAGTGGGGGCCTGGTGGTGGCTGCCCCTACACTGCTGGGGCGTGGGGGTGGTGGTAGACCTGAGTGGGGGCCTGGTGGAGGCTGCCCCTGCACTGCTGGGGGGTGGGGGTGATGGGAGACATGAGTGGGGGCCTGGTGGAGGCTGCCCCTGGTGGCTGGGCGGTGGGGGTGCAGGGAGACATGAGTTGGACATGAGTGGGGGCCTGGTGGAGGCTTCCCCTGCACTGCTGGGGGGTGGGGGTGATGGGAGACATGAGTGGGGGCCTGGTGGAGGCTGCCCCTGGTGGCTGGGGGGTGGGGGTGCAGGGAGACATGAGTTGGACATGAGTGGGGGCTTGGTGGAGGCTGTCCCTGCACTGCTGGGGGGTGGCGGTGGTGGTAGACATGGGTGGGGGCCTGGTGGAGGCTGCCTCTGCACTGCTGGGGGGTGGGGATGATGGGAGACATGAGTCGGGGCCTGGTGGAGGCTGCCCCTGGTGGCTGGGGGGTGGGGGTAGTGGTAGACATGGGTGGGGGCCTGGTGGAGGCTGCCCCTGCACTGCTGGGAGGTGGGGGTGGTGGTAGACATGAGTGGGGGCCTGGTGGAGGCTGCCCCTGCACTGATGGGGGGAGGGGGTGATGGGAGGCATGAGTGGGGGCCTGGTGGAGGCTGCCCCTGCACTGATGGGGGGAGGGGGTGATGGGAGGCATGAGTGGGGGCCTGGTGGAGGCTGCCCCTGGTGGCTGGGGGGTGGGGGTGGTGGTAGACATGAGTGGGGGCCTGGTGGAGGCTGCCCCTGGTTGCTGGGGGTGGCGGTGGTGGTAGACATGAGTGGGGGCCTGGTGGAGGCTGCCCCTGCACTGCTGGGGGTGGGGGTCATAGGGGACATGAGTGGGGGCCTGGTGGAGGCTGCCCCTGGTGGCTGGGGTGTGGGGGTGCAGGGAGACATGAGTTGGACATGAGTGGGGGCTTGGTGGAGGCTGCCCCTGCACTGCTGGGGGGTGGCGGTGGTGGTAGACATGGGTGGGGGCCTGGTGGATGCTGCCCCTGCACTGCTGGGGGGTGGGGGTGATGGGAGGCATGAGTGGGGGCCTGGTGGCGTCTGCCCCTGCACTGCTGGGGTGTGTGGGTGATGGGAGACATGAGTGGGGGCCTGGTGGAGGCTGCCCCTGGTGGCTGGGGGGTGGGGGTGGTGGTAGTCATGGGTGGGGGCCTGGTGGAGGCTGACCCTGCACTGCTGGGAGGTGGGGTGGTGGTAGACATGAGTAGGGGCCTGGTGGAGGCTGCCCCTGCACTGATGGGGGGAGGGGGTGATGGGAGGCATGAGTGGGGGCCTGGTGGAGGCTGCCCCTGGTGGCTGGGGGGTGGGGGTGGCGGTAGACATGAGTGGGGGCCTGGTGGAGGCTGCCCCTGCACTGATGGGGGGTGGGGGTGGTGGTAGACATGGGTGGGGGCCTGGTGGAGGCTGCCCCTGCACTGCTGGGGGTGGGGGTGGTGGTAGACATGAGTGTGGGCCTGGTGGAGGCTGCCCCTGCACTGCTGGGGGGTGGGGGTCATAGGGGACATGAGTGGGGGCCTGGTGGAGGCTGCCCCTGGTGGCTGGGGTGTGGGGGTGCAGGGAGACATGAGTTGGACATGAGTGTGGGCCTGGTGGAGGCTGCCCCTGCACTGCTGGGGGGTGGCGGTGGTGGCAGACATGGGTGGGGGCCTGGTGGAGGCTGTCCCTTCACTGCTGGGGGGTGGGGGTGGTGGTAGCCATGTGTGGGGGCCTGGTGGAGGCTGCCCCTGCACTGCTGGGGGGTGGGGGTGATTGGAGACATGAGTGGGGGCCTGGTGGAGGCTGCCCCTGATGGCTGGGGGGTGGGGGTGATTGGAGACATGAGTGGGGGCCTGGTGGAGGCTGCCCCTGCACTGATTGGACGAGGGGGTGATGGGAGGCATGAGTGGGGGCCTGGTGGAGGCTGCCCCTGGTTGCCGGGGGGTGAAGGTGGTGGTAGACATGGGTGGGGGCCTGGTGGAGGCTGTCCCTGCACTGCTGGGGGGTGGGGGTGGTGGTAGCCATGAGTGGGGGCCTGGTGGAGGCTGCCCCTGCACTGCTGGGGGGTGGTGGTGATTGGAGACATGAGTGGGGGCCTGGTGGAAGCTGCCCCTGATGGCTGGGGGGTGGGGGTGCAGGGAGACATGAGTTGGACATGAGTGGGGGCCTGGTGGAGGCTGCCCCTGCACTGATGGGGGGAGGGGGTGATGGGAGGCATGAGTGGGGGCCTGGTGGAGGCTGCCCCTGGTGGCTGGGGGGCGGGGGTGGTGGTAGACATGGGTGGGGGCCTGGTGGAGGCTGTCCCTGCACTGCTGGGGGGTGGGGGTGGTGGTAGACATGAGTGGGGGCTTGGTGGAGGCTGCCTGCACTGCTGGGGGGTGGGGGTCATAGGGGACATGAGTGGGGGCCTGGTGGAGGCTGCCCCTGGTGGCTGGGTGGTAGGAGTGCAGGGAGACATGAGTTGGATATGAGTGGGGGCCTGGTGGTGGCTGCCCCTGCACTGCTGGGGGGTGGCGGTGGTGGTAGACATGGGTGGGGGCCTGGTGGAGGCTGCCCCTGCACTGCTGGGGGGTGGGGGTAGTGGTAGCCATGAGTGGGGGCCTGGTGGTGGCTGCCCCTGCACTGCTGGGGCGTGGGGGTGGTGGTAGACCTGAGTGGGGGCCTGGTTGAGGCTGCCCCTGCACTGCTGGGGGGTGGGGGTGATGGGAGACATGAGTGGGGGCCTGGTGGAGGCTGCCCCTGGTGGCTGGGCGGTGGGGGTGCAGGGAGACATGAGTTGGACATGAGTGGGGGCCTGGTGGAGGCTTCCCCTGCACTGCTGGGGGGTGGGGGTGATGGGAGACATGAGTGGGGGCCTGGTGGAGGCTGCCCCTGGTGGCTGGGGGTTGGGGGTGCAGGGAGACATGAGTTGGACATGAGTGGGGGCCTGGTGGAGGCTGCCCCTGCACTGCTGGGGGGTGGCGGTGGTGGTAGACATGGGGGGGGCCTGGTGGATGCTGCCCCTGCACTGCTGGGGGGTGGGGGTGATGGGAGGCATGAGTGGGGGCCTGGTGGAGTCTGCCCCTGCACTGCTGGGGGTGGGGGTGATGGGAGACATGAGTGGGGGCCTGGTGGAGGCTGCCCCTGGTGGCTGGGGGGTGGGGGTGCAAGGAGACATGGGTGGGGGCCTGGTGGAGGCTGCCCCTGCACTGCTGGGGGGTGGGGGTGGTGGTAGACATGAGTGGGGGCCTGGTGGAGGCTGCCCCTGCACTGCTGGGGGGTGGGGGTCATAGGGGACATGAGTGGGGGCCTGGTGGAGGCTGCCCCTGGTGGCTGGGGTGTGGGGGTGCAGGGAGAAATGAGTTGGACATGAGTGGGGGCTTGGTGGAGGCTGCCCCTGCACTGCTGGGGGGTGGCGGTGGTGGTAGACATGGGTGGGGGCCTGGTGGATGCTGCCCCTGCACTGCTGGGGTGTGTGGGTGATGGGAGACATGAGTGGGGCCTGGTGGAGGCTGCCCCTGGTGGCTGGGGGGTGGGGGTGGTGGTAGACATGGGTGGGGGCCTGGTGGAGGTTGCCCCTGCACTGCTGGGAGATGGGGGTGGTGGTAGACATGAGTGTGGGCCTGGTGGAGGCTGCCCCTGCACTGATGGGGGGAGGAGGTGATGGGAGACATGAGTGGGGGCCTGGTGGAGGCTGCCCCTGGTGGCTGGGGAGTGGGGGTGGTGGTAGACATGGGTGGGGGCCTGGTGGAGGCTGCCCCTGCAGTGCTGGGGGGTGGGGGTGGTGGTAGACATGAGTGGGGGCCTGGTGGAGGCTGCCCCTGCACTGATGGGGGGAGGGGGTGATGGGAGGCATGAGTGGGGGCCTGGTAGAGGCTGCCCCTGGTGGCTGGGGGGTGGGGGTGGTGGTAGACATGGGTGGGGGCCTGGTGGAGGCTGTCCCTGCACTGCTGGGGGGTGGGGGTGGTGGTAGCCATGAGTGGGGGCCTGGTGGAGGCTGCCCCTGCACTGCTGGTGGGTGGGGGTGATTGGAGACATGAGTGGGGGCCTGGTGGAGGCTGCCCCTGGTGGCTGGGGGGTGGGGGTGGTGGTAGACATGGGTGGGGGCCTGGTGGAGGCTGCCCCTGCACTGCTGGGGGGTGGGGGTGATGGGAGACATGGGTGGGGGCCTGGTGGAGGCTGCCCCTGCACTGCTGGGGGGTGGGAGTGATAGGGGACATGAGTGGGGGCCTGGTGGAGGCTGCCCCTGCACTGCTGGGGGTGGGGGTGATGGGAGACATGAGTGGGGGCCTGGTGGAGGCTGCCCCTGGTGGCTGGGGGGTGGGGGTGCAGGGATAAATGAGTTGGACATGAGTGGGGGCCTGGTGGAGGCTGCCCCTGCACTGCTGGGGGTGGGGGTGATGGGAGACATGAGTGGGGGCCTGGTGGAGGCTGCCCCTGGTGGCTGGGGGGTGGGGGTGCAGGGAGACATGAGTTGGACATGAGTGGGGGCTTGGTGGAGGCTGTCCCTGCACTGCTGGGGGGTAGCGCTAGTGGTAGACATGGGTGGGGGCCTGGTGGAGGCTGCCCCTGCACTGTTGTGGGTGGGGGTGATGGGAGGCATGAGTGGGGGCCTGGTGGCGTCTGCCCCTGCACTGCTGGGGTGTGGGGGTGATGGGAGACATGAGTGGGGGCCTGGTGGAGGCTGCCCCTGGTGGCTGGGGAGTGGGGGTGGTGGTAGACATGGGTGGGGGCCTGGTGGAGGCTGCCCCTGCACTGCTGGGGGGTGGGGGTGGTGGTAGACATGAGTGGGGGCCTGGTGGAGGCTGCCCCTGCACTGATGGGGGGAGGGGGTGATGGGAGGCATGAGTGGGGGCCTGGTAGAGGCTGCCCCTGGTGGCTGGGGGGTGGGGGTGGTGGTAGACATGGGTGGGGGCCTGGTGGAGGCTGTCCCTGCACTGCTGGGGGCTGGGGGTGGTGGTAGCCATGAGTGGGGGCCTGGTGGAGGCTGCCCCTGCACTGCTGGGGGGTGGGGGTGCAGGGAGACATGAGTTGGACATGCGTGGGGGCCTGGTGGAGGCTGCCCCTACACTGCGGGGGGTGGCGGTGGTCGTAGACATGGGTGGGTGCCTGGTGGAGGCTGCCCCTGCACTGCTGGGGGGTGGGGGTGCTAGGGGACATGAGTGGGGGCGTGGTGGAGGCTGCCCCTGGTGGCTGGGGGGTGGAGGTGCAGGGAGACATGAGTTAGACATGTGTGGGGGCCTGGTGGAGGCTGCCCCTGCACTGCTGGGGGGTGGGGGTGATGGGAGACATGAGTGGGGGCCTGGTGGAGGCTGCCCCTGGTGGCTGGGGGGTGGGGGTGCAGGGAGACATGAGTTGGACATGAGTGGGGGCCTGGTGGAGGCTGCCCCTGCACTGCTGGGGGATGGTGGTGGTGGTAGACATGGGTGGGGGCCTGGTGGAGGCTGCTCCTGCACTGATGGGGGGAGGGGGTGATGGGAGGCATGAGTGGGGGCCTGGTGGAGGCTGCCCCTGCACTGATGGGGGGAGGGGGGATGGGAGGCATGAGTGGGGGCCTGGTGGAGGCTGCCCCTGGTGGCTGGGTGGTGGGGGTGGTGGTAGACATGGGTGGGGGCCTGGTGGAGGCTGCCCCTGCACTGCTGGGGGGTGGGGGTGGTGGTAGACATGAGTGGGGGCCTGGTGGAGGCTGCCCCTGCACTGCTGGGGGGTGGGGGCCATAGGGGACATGAGTGGGGGCCTGGTGGAGGCTGCCCCTGGTGGCTGGGGTGTGGGGGTGCAGGGAGACATGAGTTGGACATGAGTTGGGGCCTGGTGGTGGCTGCCCCTGCACTGCTGGGGGGTGGCGGTGGTGGTAGACATGGGTGGGGGCGTGGTGGAGGCTGCACCTGCACTGCTGGGGGGTGGGGGTGGTGGTAGCCATGAGTGGGGGCCTGGTGGTGGCTGCCCCTGCACTGCTG
The DNA here is from genome assembly GCF_040938575.1 of Ambystoma mexicanum. Classification (NCBI taxonomy): domain Eukaryota; kingdom Metazoa; phylum Chordata; class Amphibia; order Caudata; family Ambystomatidae; genus Ambystoma; species Ambystoma mexicanum. The sequence continues at coordinate 1,393,032,982 of NC_090933.1, read as the reverse complement.
GGGGTGGGGGTGGTGGTAGACCTGAGTGGGGGCCTGGTGGAGGCTGCCCCTGCACTGCTGGGGGGTGGGGGTAATGGGAGACATGAGTGGGGGCCTGGTGGAGGCTGCCCCTGGTGGCTGGGGGTGGGGGTGCAGGGAGACATGAGTTGGACATGAGTGGGGGCCTGGTGGAGGCTGCCCCATCACTGCTGGGGGGGTGGCGGTGGTGGTAGACATGGGTGGGGGCCTGGTGGAGGCTGCCCCTGCACTGCTGGGGGATGGGGGTGATAGGGGACATGAGTGGGGGCCTGGTGGAGGCTACCCCTGCACTGCTGGGGGGTGGAGGTGATAGGGGACATGAGGGGGGTGTGGTGGAGGCTGCCCCTGGTGGCTGGGGGGTGGAGGTGCAGGGAGACATGAGTTGGACATGCGTGGGGGCCTGGTGGAGGCTGCCCCTGCACTGCTGGGGGGTGGGTTTGATTGGAGACATGAGTGGGGGCCTGGTGGAGGCTGCCCCTGATGGCTGGGGGGTGGGGGTGATTGGAGACATGAGTGGGGGCCTGGTGGAGGCTGCCCCTGCACTGATTGGGGGAGGGGGTGATGGGAGGCATGAGTGGGGGCCTGGTGGAGGCTGCCCCTGGTTGCTGGGGGTTGGGGGTGGTGGTAGACATGGGTGGGGGCCTGGTGGAGGCTGTCCTTGCACTGCTGGGGGGTGGGGTGGTGGTAGACATGAGTGGGGGCCTGGTGGAGGCTGCCCCTGCACTGCTGGGGGGTGGGGGTCATAGTGGACATGAGTGGGGTCCTGGTGGAGGCTGCCCCTGCACTGCTGGAGGGTGGGGGTGATAGGGGACATGAGTGGGGGCCTGGTGGAGGCTGCCCCTGGTGGCTGGGGGGTGGAGGTGCAGGGAGACATGAGTTGGACATGAGTGGGGGCCTGGTGGAGGCTTCCCCTGCACTGCTGGGGGGTGGGGGTGATGGGAGACATGAGTGGGGGCCTGGTGGAGGCTGCCCCTGGTGGCTGGGGGGTGGGGGTGCAGGGAGACATGAGTTGGACATGAGTGGGGGCTTGGTGGAGGCTGCCCCTGCACTGCTGGGGGGTGGGGGTGGTGGTATACATGGGTGGGGGCCTGGTGGAGGCTGCCCCTGCACTGCTGGGGGATGGGGGTGATGGGAGGCATGAGTGGGGGCCTGGTGGCGTCTGCCCCTGCACTGCTGGGGTGTGTGGGTGATGGGAGACATGAGTGGGGGCCTGGTGGAGGCTGCCCCTGGTGGCTGGGGAGTGGGGGTGGTGGTAAACATGGGTGGGGGCCTGGTGGAGGCTGCCCCTGCACTGCTGGGGTGTGGGGGTGATGGGAGACATGAGTGGGGGCCTGGTGGAGGCTGCCCCTGGTGGCTGGGGGGTGGGGTGGTGGTAGACATGGGTGGGGGCCTGGTGGAGGCTGCCCCTGCACTGCTGGGGGGTGGGGGTGGTGGTAGACATGAGTGGGGGCCTGGTGGAGGCTGCCCCTGCACTGCTGGGGGGTGGGGGTGATTGGAGACATGAGTGGGGGCCTGGTGGAGGCTGCCCCTGATGGCTGGGGGGTGGGGGTGATTGGATACATGAGTGGGGGCCTGGTGGAGGCTGCCCCTGCACTGATTGGGGGAGGGGGTGATGGGAGGCATGAGTGGGGGCCTGGTGGAGGCTGCCCCTGGTTGCTGGGGGGTGGGGGTGGTGGTAGACATGGGTGGGGGCCTGGTGGAGGCTGTCCCTGCACTGCTGGGGGGTGGGGGTGGTGGTAGCCATGAGTGGGGGCCTGGTGGAGGCTGCCCCTGCACTGCTGGGGGGTGTGGGTGATTGGAGACATGAGTGGGGGCCTGGTGGAGGCTGCCCCTGATGTCTGGGGGGTGGGGTGCAGGGAGACATGAGTTGGACATGAGTGGGGGCCTGGTGGAGGCTGCCCCTGCACTGATGGGGGGAGGGGTGATGGGAGGCATGAGTGGGGGCCTGGTGGAGGCTGCCCCTGGTGGCTGGGGGGTGGGGGTGGTGGTAGACATGGGTGGGGGCCTGGTGGAGGCTGTCCCTGCACTGCTGGGGGGTGGGGGTGGTGGTAGACATGAGTGGGGGCCTGGTGGAGGCTGCCCCTGCACTGCTGGGGGGTGGGGGTCATAGGGGACATGAGTGGGGGCCTGTTGGAGGCTGCCCCTGGTGGCTGGGGGGTGGGGGTGCAGGGAGACATGAGTTCGACATGAGTGGGGGCCTGGTGGAGGCTTCCCCTGCACTTCTGGGGGATGGGGGTGATAGTGGACATGAGTGGGGGCCTGGTGGAGGCTTCCCCTGCACTGCTGGGGGGTGGGGGTGATGGGAGAAATGAGTGGGGGCCTGGTGGAGGCTGCCTCTGCACTGCTGGGGGGTGGGGGTGATGGGAGACATGAGTGGGGGCCTGGTGGAGGCTGCCCCTGGTGGCTGGGTGGTGGGGGTGCAGGGAAACATGAGTTGGACATGAGTGGGGGCTTGGTGGAGGCTGCCCCTGCACTGCTGGGGGGTGGCGGTGGTGGTAGACATGGGTGGGGGCCTGGTGGATGCTGCCCCTGCACTGCTGGGGGGTGGGGGTGGTGGTAGACATGAGTGGGGGCCTGGTGGAGGCTGCCCCTGCACTGATGGGGGGAGGGGGTGATGGGAGGCATGAGTGGGGGCCTGGTGGAGGCTGCCCCTGGTGGCTGGGGGATGGGGGTGGTGGTAGACATGGGTGGGGGCCTGGTGGAGGCTGCCCCTGCACTGCTGGGGGGTGGGGGTGGTGGTAGACATGAGTGGGGGCCTGGTGGAGGCTGCCCCTGCACTGCTGGGGGGTGGGGGTCATAGGGGACATGAGTGGGGGCCTAGTGGAGGCTGCCCCTGGTGGCTGGGGTGTGGGGGTGCAGGGAGACATGAGTTGGACATGAATGGGGCCTGGTGGTGGCTGCCCCTGCACTGCTGGGGGGTGGCGGTGGTGGTAGACATGGGTGGGGGCCTGGTGGAGGCTGCCCTTGCACTGCTGGGGGGTGGGGTTGATTGGAGACATGAGTGGGGGCCTGGTGGAGGCTGCCCCTGGTGGCTGGGGGGTGGGGGTGCAGGGAGACATGAGTTGGACATGAGTGGGGGCCTGGTGGAGGCTGCCCCTGGTGGCTGGGGGATGGGGGTGGTGGTAGACATGGGTGGGGGCCTGGTGGAGGCTGCCCCTGCACTGCTGGGGGCTGTGGGTCAAAGGGGACATGAGTGGGGGCCTGGTGGAGGCTGCCCCTGGTGGCTGGGGTGTGGGGGTGCAGGGAGACATGAGTTGGACTTGAGTGTGGGCCTGGTGGAGGCTGCCCCTGCACTGCTGGGGGGTGGCGGTGGTGGCAGACATGGGTGGGGGTCTGGTGGAGGCTGCCCCTGCACTTCTGGGTGGTGGGGGTGATGGGAGACATGAGTGGGGGCCTGTTGGAGGCTGCCCCTGCACTGCTGGGGGGTGGGGGTGATGGGAGACATGAGTGGGGGCCTGGTGGAGGCTGCCCCTGGTGCCTCGGGGTGGGGGTGGTGGTAAACATGGGTGGGGGCCTGGTGGAGGCTGCCCCTGCACTGCTGGGGGGTGGGGGTGGTGGTAGACATGAGTGGGGGCCTGGTGGAGGCTGCCCCTGCACTGCTGGGGGGTGGGGGTCATAGGGGACATGAGTGGGGGCCTAGTGGAGGCTGCCCCTGGTGGCTGGGGTGTGGGGGTGCAGGGAGACATGAGTTGGACATGAATGGGGCCTGGTGGTGGCTGCCCCTGCACTGCTGGGGGGTGGCGGTGGTGGTAGACATGGGTGGGGGCCTGGTGGAGGCTGCCCTTGCACTGCTGGGGGGTGGGGTTGATTGGAGACATGAGTGGGGGCCTGGTGGAGGCTGCCCCTGGTGGCTGGGGGGTGGGGGTGCAGGGAGACATGAGTTGGACATGAGTGGGGGCCTGGTGGAGGCTGCCCCTACACTGCTGGGGGGTGGTGGTAGACATGAGTGGGGGCCTGGTGGAGGCTGCCCCTGCACTGATGGGGGGAGGGGGTGATGGGAGGCATGAGTGGGGGCCTGGTGGAGGCTGCCCCTGGTGGCTGGGGGATGGGGGTGGTGGTAGACATGGGTGGGGGCCTGGTGGAGGCTGCCCCTGCACTGCTGGGGGGTGGGGGTGGTGGTAGACATGAGTGGGGGCCTGGTGGAGGCTGCCCCTGCACTGCTGGGGGGTGGGGGTCATAGGGGACATGAGTGGGGGCCTAGTGGAGGCTGCCCCTGGTGGCTGGGGTGTGGGGGTGCAGGGAGACATGAGTTGGACATGAATGGGGCCTGGTGGTGGCTGCCCCTGCACTGCTGGGGGGTGGCGGTGGTGGTAGACATGGGTGGGGGCCTGGTGGAGGCTGCCCTTGCACTGCTGGGGGGTGGGGTTGATTGGAGACATGAGTGGGGGCCTGGTGGAGGCTGCCCCTGGTGGCTGGGGGGTGGGGGTGCAGGGAGACATGAGTTGGACATGAGTGGGGGCCTGGTGGAGGCTGCCCCTGGTGGCTGGGGGATGGGGGTGGTGGTAGACATGGGTGGGGGCCTGGTGGAGGCTGCCCCTGCACTGCTGGGGGCTGTGGGTCATAGGGGACATGAGTGGGGGCCTGGTGGAGGCTGCCCCTGGTGGCTGGGGTGTGGGGGTGCAGGGAGACATGAGTTGGACATGAGTGTGGGCCTGGTGGAGGCTGCCCCTGCACTGCTGGGGGGTGGCGGTGGTGGCAGACATGGGTGGGGGTCTGGTGGAGGCTGCCCCTGCACTTCTGGGTGGTGGGGGTGATGGGAGACATGAGTGGGGGCCTGTTGGAGGCTGCCCCTGCACTGCTGGGGGGTGGGGGTGATGGGAGACATGAGTGGGGGCCTGGTGGAGGCTGCCCCTGGTGCCTCGGGGTGGGGGTGGTGGTAAACATGGGTGGGGGCCTGGTGGAGGCTGCCCCTGCACTGCTGGGGGGTGGGGGTGGTGGTAGACATGAGTGGGGGCCTGGTGGAGGCTGCCCCTGCACTGCTGGGGGGTGGGGGTCATAGGGGACATGAGTGGGGGCCTAGTGGAGGCTGCCCCTGGTGGCTGGGGTGTGGGGGTGCAGGGAGACATGAGTTGGACATGAATGGGGCCTGGTGGTGGCTGCCCCTGCACTGCTGGGGGGTGGCGGTGGTGGTAGACATGGGTGGGGGCCTGGTGGAGGCTGCCCTTGCACTGCTGGGGGGTGGGGTTGATTGGAGACATGAGTGGGGGCCTGGTGGAGGCTGCCCCTGGTGGCTGGGGGGTGGGGGTGCAGGGAGACATGAGTTGGACATGAGTGGGGGCCTGGTGGAGGCTGCCCCTACACTGCTGGGGGGTGGTGGTAGACATGGGTGGGGGCCTGGTGGAGGCTGCCCCTGCACTGCTGGGGGGTGGGAGTGATAGGGGACATGAGCGGGGGCCTGGTGGAGGCTGCCCCTGCACTGCTGGGGGGTGGGGGTGATAGGGGACATGAGTGGGGGCGTGGTGGAGGCTGCCCCTGGTGGCTGGGGGGTGGAGGTGCAGGGATAAATGAGTTGGACATGAGTGGGGGCCTGGTGGAGGCTGCCCCTGCACTGCTGGGGGGTGGGGGTGATGGGAGACATGAGTGGGGGCCTGGTGGAGGCTGCCCCTGGTGGCTGGGGGGTGGGGGTGCAGGGAGACATGAGTTGGACATGAGTGGGGGCTTGGTGGAGGCTGCCCCTGCACTGCTGGGGGGTGGCGGTGGTGGTAGACATGGGTGGGTGCCTTGTGGAGGCTGCCCCTGCACTGCTGGGGGGTGGGGGTGATGGGAGGCATGAGTGGGGGCCTGGTGGCGTCTGCCCCTGCACTGCTGGGGGTGGGGGTGGTGGTAGACATGGGTGGGGGCATGGTGGAGGCTGCCCCTGCACTGCTGGGGGGTGGGGGTGGTGGTAGACATGAGTGGGGGCCTGGTGGAGGCTGCCCCTGCACTGAATGGGGGAGGGGGTGATGGGAGGCATGAGTGGGGGCCTGGTGGAGGCTGCCCCTGGTTGCTGGGGGTGGGGGTGGTGGTAGACATGGGTGGGGGCCTGGTGGAGGCTGTCCCTGCACTGCTGGGGGGTGGGGGTGGTGGTAGCCATGAGTGGGGGCCTGGTGGAGGCTGCCCCTGCACTGCTGGGGGGTGGGGGTGATTGGAGACATGAGTGGGGGCCTGATGGAGGCTGCCCCTGATGGCTGGGGGGTGGGGGTGCAGGGAGACATGAGTTGGACATGAGTGGGGGCCTGGTGGAGGCTGCCCCTGCACTGATGGGGGGAGGGGGTGATGGGAGGCATGAGTGGGGGCCTGGTGGAGGCTGCCCCTGGTGGCTGGGGGGTGGGGGTGGTGGTAGACATGGGTGGGGGCCTGGTGGAGGCTGTCCCTGCACTGCTGGGGGGTGGGGGTGGTGGTAGACATGAGTGGGGGCCTGGTGGACGCTGCCCCTGCACTGCTGGGGGGTGGGGGTCATAGGGGACATGAGTGGGGGCCTGGTGGAGGCTGCCCCTGGTGGCTGGGGGGTGGGGGTGCAGGGAGACATGAGTTGGACATGAGTGGGGGCCTGGTGGTGGCTGCCCCTGCACTGCTGGGGGGTGGCGGTGGTGGTAGACATGGGTGGGGGCCTGGTGGAGGCTGCCCCTGCACTGCTGGGGGGTGGGGGTGGTGGTAGCCATGAGTGGGGGCCTGGTGGTGGCTGCCCCTGCACTGCTGGGGCGTGGGGGTGGTGGTAGACCTGAGTGGGGGCCTGGTGGAGGCTGCCCCTGCACTGCTGGGGGGTGGGGGTGATGGGAGACATGAGTGGGGGCCTGGTGGAGGCTGCCCCTGGTGGCTGGGCGGTGGGGGTGCAGGGAGACATGAGTTGGACATGAGTGGGGGCCTGGTGGAGGCTTCCCCTGCACTGCTGGGGGATGGGGGTGATAGGGGACATGAGTGGGGGCCTGGTGGAGGCTGCCCCTGCACTGCTGGGGGGTGGGGGTGATAGCGGACATGAGGGGGGGCGTGGTGGAGGCTGCCCCTGGTGGCTGGGGGGTGGAGGTGCAGGGAGACATGAGTTGGACATGAGTGGGGGCCTGGTGGAGGCTGCCCCTGCACTGCTGGGGGGTGGGGGTGGTGGTAGACATGGGTGGGGGCCTGGTGGAGGCTGCCCCTGCACTGCTGGGGGGTGGGGGTGATGGGAGACAAGAGTGGGGGCCTGGTGGAGGCTGCCCCTGCACTGCTGGGGGGTGGGGGTTTTGGGAGACATGAGTGGGGGCCTGGTGGAGGCTGCCCCTCGTGGCTGGGGGTGGTGGTAGACATGAGTGGGGGCCTGGTGGAGGCTGCCCCTCGTGGCTGGGGGTGGTGGTAGACATGGGTGGGGGCCTGGTGGAGGCTGCCCCTGCACTGCTGGGGGGTGGGGTGGTGGTAGACATGAGTGGGGGCCTGGTGGAGGCTGCCCCTGCACTGCTGGGGGATGGGGGTCATAGGGGACATGAGTGGGGGCCTGGTGGAGGCTGCCCCTGCACTGCTGGGGGGTGGGGGTGATAGGGGACATGAGTGGGGGCCTGGTGGAGGCTGCCCCTGGTGGCTGGGGGGTGGAGGTGCAGGGAGACATGAGTTGGACATGAGTGGGGGCCTGGTGGAGGCTTCCCCTGCACTGCTGGGGGATGGGGGTGATGGGAGACATGAGTGGGGGCCTGGTGGAGGCTGCCCCTGCACTGCTGGGGGTGGCGGTGGTGGTAGATATGGGTGGGGGCCTGGTGGAGGCTGCCCCTGCACTGCTGGGGGTGGGGGTGATGGGAGACATGAGTGGGGGCCTGGTGGAGGCTGCCCCTGCACTCCTGGGGGTGGGGGTGATGGGAGACATGAGTGGGGGCCTGTTGGAGGCTGCCCCTGGGGGGTGGGGGTGGTGGTAGACATGGGTGGGGGCCTGGTGGAGGCTGCCCCTGCACTGCTGGGGGGTGGGGGTGGTGATAGACATGAGTGGGGGCCTGGTGGAGGCTGCCCCTGCACTGCTGGGGGGTGGGAGTCATAGGGGACATGAGTGGGGGCCTGGTGGAGGCTGCCCCTGGTGGCTGGGGGTGCAGGGAGACATGAGTTGGACATGAGTGGGGGCCTGGTGGTGGCTGCCCCTGCACTGCTGGGGGGTGGCGGTGGTGGTAGACATGGGTGGGGGCCTGGTGGAGGCTGCCCTTGCACTGCTGGGGGGTGGGGTTGATTGGAGACATGAGTGGGGGCCTGGTGGAGGCTGCCCCTGGTGGCTGGGGGGTGGGGGTGCAGGGAGACATGAGTTGGACATGAGTGGGGGCCTGGTGGAGGCTGCCCCTACACTGCTGGGGGGTGGTGGTAGACATGGGTGGGGGCCTGGTGGAGGCTGCCCCTGCACTGCTGGGGGGTGGGAGTGATAGGGGACATGAGCGGGGGCCTGGTGGAGGCTGCCCCTGCACTGCTGGGGGGTGGGGGTGATAGGGGACATGAGTGGGGGCGTGGTGGAGGCTGCCCCTGCACTGCTGGGGGGTGGGGGTCATAGGGGACATGAGTGGGGGCCTGTTGGAGGCTGCCCCTGGTGGCTGGGGGGTGGGGGTGCAGGGAGACATGAGTTGGACATGAGTGGGGGCCTGGTGGTGGCTGCCCCTGCACTGCTGGGGGGTGGGGGTGGTGGTAGACATGAGTTGGGGCCTGGTGGATGCTGCCTTGCACTGCTGGGGGGTGGGGGTGATAGGGGACATGAGTGGGGGCCTGGTGGAGGCTGCCCCTGGTGGCTGGGGGTGCAGGGGGACATGTGTTGGTGGGCAGTAGTGCAAGGTGACATGTGGGTTGGCTGGTGGGCATGGCCATGGTGGATGGGGTGCCTGCAGGACATGTGCAGGGTAGGCCCCTGTGGTGTGGGCCACCTGCAGGGGGCGTGGAGGGTGTAGAGGGAACACCTGGGAAGACCCACACGTGCAATTCACGTGTGGTGCTCCCCGCGCACCCCTGTAATACACGTACCCTGATGGAATCGCGTGTGATACTTCCCGTGCACCCCTGGAATACACGTACCCTGCTGTTTTTGCATGTGATACTTCCCGCGCACCCCTGGAATACACGTACCCTGATGGGATCGCGTGTGATACTTCCCACGCACCCCTGAGATACACGTACCCTGCTGCTTTTGCATGTGATACTTCCCGTGCACCCCTGGAATACACATACCCTGCTGTTTTTGCGTGTGATACTTCCCGCGCACCCCTGAGATACAAGTACCCTGCTGCTTTTGCGTGTGATACTTCCCGCGCACCCCTGAAATACACGTACCCTGCTGTTTTTGCGCGTGATACTTCCCGCGCACCCCTGGAATACACATACCCTGCTGCTTTTGCGTGTGATACTTCCCGCGCACCCCTGAGATACATGTACCCTGCTGCTTTTGCGTGTGATACTTCCCGTGCACCCCTGGAATACACGTACCCTGCTGTTTTTGCGTGTGATACTTCCCGCGCACCCCTGGAATACACGTACCCTGCTGCTTTTGCGTGTGATACTTCCTGCGCACCCCTGAAATACATGTACCCTGCTGCTTTTGCCTGTGATACTTCCCGCGCACCCCTGAAATACACGTACCCTGCTGCTTTTGCCTGTGATACTTCCCGCGCACCCCTGGAACACACGTACCCTGCTGCTTTTGCGTGTGTTACTTCCCACGCACCCCTGATGCACACGTACACAGGACAATCGCGTGTGGAACTTCCCACGAACCACTGAAATACACGTTCCCCGCTTGGCGTTTGCTGTTTGCCAGCCCTGTGAACTGGTCCAGGGTTGGCGCAGCCCTTTGCGATTATTTGGGGATTTTGAAGGCTTTTCCTTGCGCGAGGGCGTTCTTGGGGGCATAACTGGCGCTGCTGCAGGGTCGCTGCGCCACGCTGTGCCACGGCTGGTTTTGGATGTGAAAATCCATGAATACGCTGTGCGCGAATATCGATTTTAGCACACGCGGCTGGCGCAGACATTCGCACAGGCACGCTGTGTGCCAGCCGCGTGTGCCACTTTTGTGCGAATTTCTATGAATTACCCTGTAATACTTTATGCTTGCAAGGGGTGGGGCGAATGATAGCCTCTAATACAAAGGCCCAATGATGATTTTGGCCATGTTAAATGCACGCAAGAGAGATGATTGTATGACAGATAGGGATAAGGAAAACAAAAAAACAGGAAAAGGTAGTTTGATCAACCCAGACGAAACGGGGGATATAGGCATATCTGCCCTTTATGCATCATTTTAATGATTTCTTGCGACTCGCCTCACTTAGGGGGTCAGTACTAAGATGCAGTGTTACGACACAGGGCTCATCAAACAGAATCATTGACATAACTTGGAGAAAGCTGAGCAAAAATGTAGAATGATCCTACACAAGCAGGGTCTGGAGGTCACCAGGCATGAGAGGATAGTCCTTCTGACCCGGACCTACTCCACAGGAAGGGACTCCACCTGGCAGTAAAGGGGATGGATTGTACTACACACAGGGAATAGAAAACAAAGTAAGAACCTAATTAAGTGTGCGCTAATTGTTCATAGGTATTTCTGCTTAAAGCATTGGACCAGTTTGAATAAAGCAGAAAAAATCTTATGAGGTGCTCAGTCTTACATGTTATTGCCTTTCATTTGCATCACCTGTTCTAAAATTGAGTAATGTGCTTACTATTGGATGCTTGCTTTTGTGTGCAGCCTTTGCGGTGTAAAGTGGTGACGGTTGGTTGGGTTGTATTCCTTATTTGCTTAACCCATTGGTTAGTAGTATTGAAATTTTCACGTTTGTGGGATCTAAAATAGAGTGAAATTGGCGTTTTTCAAAAACATGCGGTTTATCGTATTTTAAGTAAATTACTTTTTGGTCTACACGTCTTCCCTTCTGAAGGTTTTTCGAATGCTGAGAACGGCCTCGCGGTCACGTGTTTATCCAAATCACGTGATCGTGATCCACCATCTTGGATTGGGTTCAATAGCATAGGTTATCATAATGAGAGGGGTTTATCTGATTTAGTTCGATCGGCTCAATTATTAATTTATATATGCTTGCATATATTTTTAAGATAATTGTATCTTTTTTAGTTGCATTCTAAGTAACAAAATGTTTACATCGACTCGTGGTCACGTGCAAATTTTGATCACGTGTGTTCCAGTCCGCCATTTTGGAACTGGTTGTCTATTCCACTTCTAAATAACTATTGGGAAATGTAAAATTACTTACTTATTTATTTATTTGTTTTAAATTATTTTATTTATTTATTTGAATTTGTATAGCGCACATCTGCCCAGGGGCATCGTGGCGCTGAAAGCAATCTTACTTGTTACAGGCATACATGGTGTATATATAGATACAATGCAGATCATAATTGCATATTTGCATACAGTTGTGCTAATTTACATACACTTGTGGTAATACAATATGCCAACATTCTGACATGCCTGGGAGGGAGATTTCTACAGAGAAATCCGGAGACAACAATTTCCCCATAGGAATGCATTGGGGAAATAATTATTTTAGGCGGGAGAACGTGAAAAATAGCAGTATTTTTCACAAAAAAATCGTGAGTCTCCCGCCTAAATCGGGAGTGTTGGCATGTATGACAGTAGGATAGGAGGGGTGGGGAGGAGAGGTTAGTTAAACAATGTGGTTTTGAGTAATCTGCGGAAGGCATGGTAAGAATTTTCGTTCCTTAAAGCGGTGGGGAGTGCGTTTCAGTTTTTGGGTGCTGAAAGTGTTGAAAGCTCGACCCCCTGGTTTTGCTTCTTTTGAATGTGGGTACGTAGGTCTGGTTAGTCAGTTGTGACCTAGTGGGTCTGGTGGATGTATTGAGGGTGATTCTTTCAGAGAGATAGGGTGGAGCCTTGGCGGAGAGGCATCTGTGGGTGATGGTCATGGATTTGGATAGTATACGTTCTTTTATTGGTAGCCAGTGGGCTTCTTTTCTTGCTTGGGAGACGTGCTCCCTTTTAGGGATGCTTAGGGCTGCTCATAGAACATTGTTCTGTGTGACTTGCATGTTTTTTAGGTTTTGTGTCGACGTGCCCAAGAAGAGAGCATTGCAGTAGTCCAGTTTGGTGCCTACTGTGGCTCTGGCTACGGCCAGGCAGTTTTTAGTGGATAGGAAGGGTTTAACAGCATTGATTACCTTAGTGGTAAGTGCAGCAGAGGAGGCTATGGCATTTACTTGCCGTGTCATGGAAAGAGTGGAGTCAAGGTATACTCCTAGCGTTTTTACTGCAGTGGAGACTGTGATGGTGGAGTTATCTATGTTAAAGGATTTGTACCGCGGTGGGAGTTTGTTTAGTGTTTCTTTGGTGTCAACTAGTAGGATCTCTGTTTTGTCCCCGTTTAAGCAGAGGCCGTTGGCTGCCATCCAGATTTGGATGGCTGTATAGGTCTTGGTTAAAGCCGCCGCGTCTAGTTCATAGACCTCTGTAAGAGGGAGCAGGACCTGTGTGTCGTCAGCATAGTTGGTGTATGCTATGTGCGACGGTCCAAATCATTGAACAGTGGGAGGGTGAAGATGTTGTATAAGGTGGGGGTAGTGCAGGACCCTTGAGGGACGCCGCAGTAGATAGTGGTAGGGGTAGCGCTCCCAGAGTCAGAAAAGACTTTCATAAGTCGACCCTCGAGGAATTACCCAGGAATGACCCAGGAGATGTCGTGATTGACCAGGTCAAAGGCAGCAGATAGGTCTAGCAGGAGCAGGAGTGCTGGTTTGCCTTTGTCCATGATGTCATTCAGTTTGATTTTGAGATCTAGTAGGGCCAATTGGGTCCCATGTCCCGGGCGGAAACCCGATTGTCTTTTTCCTAAAATGCGATTTTCTTCCAGGTATTGTTGTATTTGTGTGTAGGCAACTTTGTCGAGGATCTTGAGCAGGAAGGGAACGGTTGTGATGGGTCTATAGTTGTTGGCGTTTTCAGGATCTAGAGTGGGTTTTTTAAGAAGAGGGCACACCCAGGCTTCTTTTAAGCTGGTTGGGACAGAGTTTGTGTTGAAAGATGCATTGATGAAGGTTTTAAGAAATGGTGCTAACGTTTCTACGCAGTCTTTGACTAGTTTAGCGGGGCAGGCGTCGCCTTTACAGTTGGAGGGTTTGATTCTGTTAACGATATTGACTACCTCTTTTGCTGAGACTTCTCTAAATTTGAATGGTGTAGTGAGATTAGTCTTTTTGTTCTCAGTCACTGTTTCAGTAAGGGAAGCTGATAAAATGTGCTGAGTGAGATTTTTGTGATGGTCTAGGATTTTTGCTTGGAGGAGTTCAATTTTGTTCAAGAGGGCGGACTGTATGGTGTTACACCAGGCTTGGTCCTTGACAATCTCTTGAGACTTGGTGGCCGGTGTGGATAGTTCCTTGAAGATGGCGAAAAGCTCTTTAGATTCTGAGGTGGCGTTAGCGATTCTTTCATTGTAGGACGTGGATTTGGCTGCTATGATACTTTTTTTGTATTGGGTGGCCAGTGATTTGTAAGAGGATAGTGAGGATGCGTTGGGCACACTTTGCCATAAGTTTAGGGCTTTGCGTATTTTGGTTCGTAATTCTTTTAGTTCTGCTGAGAACCAAGTATTTGAGTGTTTGGTATTTTTTGATTTTTTGTTTTGTAGAGGGGCGATGGTATCTATGGCAGTGCTGATCGTGGATTTGTAGATGTCCGCCAGTGCAGCTGGGTCTGGTGTGGCAAGGAGGTTAGTGAGGGTGTCAAGATATGGGGAAATATTTTCTTTTGTGAGGTTCTTGGTGCTTCTGGCTAAGGCTGGAGGTGCTGGCTTTGATTTATTTCCCCGAGTTGTTAGGTGTAGGGATGAGGAAATGAATCAGAAAGTGGTCGGACCATGGGGTAGGTGTGATGGAGCTGATGTCGATGCCACAGTTGTGGTCAGCTATCCAGTCAAGAGTACGTCCTTTGTTGTGGGTAGGGTGGAGTACTTTTTGTTCAAAGCCCATTTCTTGGCGAGCTTGTGCTAGTATGGTGGAGGGTCTATCTCTCTGCTCGTGGAGTCCCAGGTTGAGGTCTCCTAAAAGAATAGTTTTGGTAGTTGTTTTAAGGTTTTCCCCTAGTAGATGTGAGAGGTTGTCCTGAAAGTCCAGTATTGGGCCTGGTGGGCGATATAATAGATTAAGGGTGATGGTCGTATTAGGAGAAAGTGCTATCTTGGCTGATAGAGAGTCTACGTTCTCCCCTAATTTGGAGGAAAGTTGTCTTATTTCTAGGTGATCTTTGACTATGAGGGCTACTCCCCCACCTGTTGACAGTGTTCTGTCCTGTCTAAGGATGGAGTATCCTGATGGGATAGCTAGGGAAATGGCAGGGCCAGCGGTATTGTGTAGCCAGGTTTCGGTGATGGCGAGAATGTCAAGGTCGAGGTTGGTTAGAAGGTCATGAATTTCTGTAGCGTGCGCAGGGAGGGATCTGGTATTAATTAAGGCACATTGTAGGTCTGGGCGTGGCAGTGGGGTAGGGGTGGTATTCTGCCCTTTGGTTGCCTTCTTGGTAGTGGTTAGTTTGTGGTGTTCCGAGGTTGGTTTGTTTTCAATTTTGGCTAATGGGGTTTGCGGTGAGGATCTGGAGCGGAGCCCTAATATTTGATTTCTAGAGTTGGTAGCTCTAGGGTGCGTCAGGGGTGTGGTAGGTTTGTGATCTGTGGGTTTGGTGAAGAAGGATGGAAGGAAGGGCGTAGGGGGGATGAGTGCAGAGGGTGGGGGTGTGATGTTGGACATGATGGATGAGTACAGGGCAGTAGTCAGCAATCAGTTTAGGGCACAGAGCAACAATCAATTTTGTCTAGGTATAGGCAACACAGTGGCTAGGTATAGGCAACACAGTGGCTAAGTATAGGCAACACAGTGGCTAGGTATAGGCAACACAGTGGCACAGTGGCTAGGTATAGGCAACACAGTGGCTAGGTATAGGCAACACAGTGGCACCGTGGCTAGGTATAGGCAACACAGTGGCTAGGTATAGACAACACAGTGGTTAGGTATAGGCAACACAGTGGCTAGGTATATGCAACACAGTGGCTAGGTATAGGCAACACAGTGGCTAGGTATAGGCAACACAGTGGCTAGGTATGGGCAACACAGTGGCTAGGTATAGGCAACACAGTGGCACAGTGGCTAGGTATAGGCAACACAGTGGCTAGGTATAGGCAACACAGTGGCTAGGTATAGGCAATTCAGTGGCACAGTGGCTAGGTATAGGCAACACAGTGGCTAGGTATAGGCAGCACAGTGGCTAGGTATAGGCAACACAATGGCACAGTGGCTAGGTATAGGCAACACAGTGGCTAGGAATAGGCAACACAGTGGCTAGATACAGGCAACAGGGCTGCATTGGGATAAATTGCCAAGAGGAGATTTACAGAATTAAGTGAGCCATAATATAGAATAGAACATCATAAAAGTGAGCGTGTGGAGCGCAGCGATCATGTTTCAGGTGCAGTAGTTGGATCGGAAGTCTAGGCACATTGGTAATCACATGTGGGATGGCTGCAAGAGTACAATTAGTGCAGGCGGTAGAGAGACGTTATTGCTACAAGCAGTAATTGTACCTAGTTAGTAGAAGACCGATGGGGGTTCCATATCTGCCAGTAGTGAGGCAGGGTTTCTGGCCGACGGCCGGAGAGGCAAGGACAGGCTGGGACAGGGGCGAGAGCCTTTGTGCACGCCTTAGTACAGAGCCGGCTACGCCTCCCGGCTTGGATTGGCTTGGAAAATAAGGCCGGTCAGCCAATCAGGCAGTGCGACATGTCAGTATACGGATGAGATTGCTATATTAGGTGAACCGCAACGTGTCTGTGGTTAAATAGGTTTCCTGATTTCATTTCCATTATGGTGAAAGAAAAAAATAAATAACGTCAGCTCATGGCCGTTTGTGTATTCTCTACTAGGGTGGCCAACTCTTTGATAGTCTTTAGCGGGAAACTTGCCCACAAGGCGGTGATGACCTCACAACGTCATTCACGTTTAGCCCGCCCCTTTTTTAATGTAATTGTTTTTAATGGCTCTTAATTCCTGGCTCAATTGAAATGCAAATGTTTTTTCATTGGGAGGTGATGGTCACGTTTTTAACTGCAAACATGACCATCACGGCCCCAGGAACAAAGCATTAGCATTTCAATTAAGCCAGGTGTCAGAGGTTACAGCTCGACCTCCAGGCTCAAAAGGAAGCAGGGCTGAAGAGCCGCTCGGAGAAAGAAAGCAGCAGGTGGCAGCGCCGTGCTGTGTACATGGCCACTTCAGTCGGCAGAGGTGGCTGTGCTGGAGGAAGGTTGTCCTGACCGAAGTCGGGACAACCTGCGTCCCGCACAGCCACTCTGCAAACTGCGGGACGGTGTCCCTAATTGCGGGACAATCCCTCGAAATCCGGGACAGTTGGCCACCCTATTCTCTACATGTGACCTTGGCTCTGCCTCATGTTTGGTGCTCTATGGGAAAGTGATGCTAACTTTATTTTGAATACAGACCTTGGATTTCTATGTTATTGAGAGTGTAGCAGTACTGCAAAGATATTATGATCCTAGGGTCTAAAAATCAAAGCAAATTTGAATAGCATTACAATGTTACCACAGTCAGAAAAAATACCAATTTTTCATATATTTCAAAAGTTACATTCAATCTTGTGTTTTTCAAGAGGTTTTTTATGGCTATATTTACAGCTCTGCTCAGGAGATGTTTTTTAGTCCTTTATAGACCTTTGTGGCATGAGTCCATTTTAGGGAGAATTCTCCAGAGTGGCTAATTTCCCTTACCTATACTGAGTGCCACAGCAGCTTTGCTGGATTTCTAGGATTTATTTTTTTCACCTGGTAAGAGTGTGAGCCTTTTTTCCCACTCTTACATGTGTTTTGCTGTGTGTGTTTAACATGTTTGTGTTCATAGACTGTGGAGCCTCACCTACTCCATAGGCATCATCCTTTTACTGTGTGTTACACAGCACCTTCAGTGCAGGGACAGAGGGTTGTCTTTTAGACTTCCCAACTCAGACTCCATTTTCTGGGACTGACTGCTGTCTCCCAGAACAGGTAAAGTTGCCATTAACTTTATTTAGTCTCTTGAAACCACAGACCCAGTACATCCCATCATACATGGAGTATTGGAAAGGTTTAATACTTATCCCTTTTTGTCTGTTTCTCTTGGAGCACTGTTTCGCTCACTTTTCATCAAGACTTGGCTAGTGGCAGTGGTAACTACCCTATTTTCCCTACCGCGGTTATCTTAAATAACCTTGGTATTGTTTTAGGCTATCTTGGTAGCCTCAAACTTAAACCTGCTAGACCATATATGTTTTTATACGATTCTGGCTGGGTTTAGTCGACATTTCTTTTTGAAAATGTCTTTCTCGTGTTTTACTCTGCGCGCCAAACCAGGTTTAGTTCCATTGTTCACCGTCTTTTCGCGGGCTTCTCCACAGAAGCCATCCTTAGGTGCCTGAAAGTCTGGGTAGGCAGGATGTGAGCGAGGAGTTTTAGGACTCCTGCCATGGGTTCCCTTGGTAACCCAAGTCGCACTCCTGTTTGATTGGCTAGGTCACTGTCCTGCCAGGACAGCCACCCTGCTGTGTGATTGATAGCCAGGCTGTGTGAATGGGGGAAAACTGTATAAAAAGCAGGTCTCTGGGATTGGAAAGGCAGAGTCGCCACTGGAACGAAAGAACCGATGAGGAGCTGATAGAAGAGGACCCCTACAACGACTGAACCGCCCGCTGAAGCCCTGCTGCAGGTCTGAATCTTCAGACTCCAACGACAGAGAGGATCCTCCAAGAATCTTCTTCCCCTGAGCTGGTGGGACCAACCAGTTCACCCAAACTGCAAGCCAGGACTCCCTCCTCTAGTCGAATTCGCTGTACAGAGCTACAGTGGGCTGGATAGCCAGGAAGGTCAGACCCTGCTTGGGTTTTAAGGAGCGCACCTTTTATTTGTTGCTTTGCTCTGCTGCTGGTTTCTTCCCTGGGTAGTGCAGGACCCTCCAGTCTTCCTACTTTGTGTCAGTCCGACAGTCGCTTCAGGAACCGGGAGCCTGCAGGAACTACCAGGAACGTCTGCCTCGCTACAGCTTCTTCTCCATTTAAAGGTACTGTGCAAATCCGGTTGCTCGTTTCGTTCAGCTGCGGTGAAGGTGTGTGAAACCTTTCGACAATCCGAGGTCTTGTCCGTCTCTTCGCTTTGAACAAACATTTCTACTGACCAACTTCATCCAGAACTCTTGGCAAAGACTTAAAGGATAGTTCCGGGACTTTTTTTTTATTGTCCCTACGGGTCGGTCATGTGTTTGTAAGCATAAATCGGTAGATCGTAGAAAACTTTCCTATGGACCTTACCCGACTTTTCGCCCATTATCGCACTCGAAATCAGCCTCCATTTTGTGATAATCCTATCATTTCCCCACATCTACCTGGCTCACCTGCCTTTTCGGCACTAAATCAAATCCCCCGCCCCTGAAACAGACTTCATCAAAACATTCATATTCCCCGCCTCTATCCGTGACGTGACTGTGCTGCGTAGGCAAACGCGCCCAGGCGTCTTCTACGCGACTCCACACAGACCCCGGAAATCAACACAGATCAGCTCACAATACAGCGCGCCACAATTCGGAATATGAAACTGTACTTTGAAATCAAACCGCAAGATTGTAAATGTGGTAAAGTACATTTATTGGACATCAAATGTTTAGAGAATATTCAGCGATTTGCATTTTTATTTGCTCATGTTCCAAAAAGTTCATATTGAGGAACGCGATGGTCCTTTGCTGTACACAGGGTCTTAGAGCATCTCACAATACAGCGCCACAATTTGGAATGTGAAACCGTGGTTTAAAAGCAAACGGCAAGATTGTACATTTGGCAAAGTACATTTATTGGACATCAAATGTTTAGAGAATATTCAGCGATTTGCATTTTTCTTTGCTCTCGATCCAAATTAGTTCGTCTTGAGGGAAGCGATGTTCGTGTGCAGTACACAGGGTGTTGGTTTACGATAAAAATAAGCTCTTCGGTCGCACTGATAATCGCATGGCTGTTCCAACAACGAGGCACTAGGCCACCACAACGGTAGGTATGTTGCATCTAACCGTTAGTACCGCGTAAGGGCATACTTGTACTTGGCGATCGTCCCATAAAATGGTCAGGGTGGTAACGTTGTTCACGCGGAGAAGCAACTGGCGGCTGTAGAAGCCGTCCGCCGGTGTCTGGTACTCGTGACACAGACAATAATGGAGGATGTACCTAAAAACATAAAAAATTAAATTAGTCTCACCATCAGATCTTTATTAAAATTATTCATTTCATAGCTAGGACAGCGCTACTGGGTGTACACAAGTGTTTAAAGGCGTGGCGAGGCAGGGAGGGGGGGGAGTGGAGTACAAGGTAAGTAGCATAAAATAATAAATAAATAGGGCCAGCTGGTGGCAAGTGCAAGGTAAGTGCAGAACAAGTGCTGGGAAGGGGGGGCTGTAGGATACTGAGACAGTCCCCCAGTGCAGGGGTTGACAGGGAGGCAGTGCAGGTGGAGAGTGGAAGGGCCCAGGACCGAGGTCGCAGACAGTGGACCAGTTGTAGCAGGGGAACAGTGGACCAGTTGTAGCAGGGGAGAGGGAGAGAGAAAGCAGAAGGAAAGAGGAAGGTTTTGAGGTGCTTCCGTAAAAGGATATGGTTCTCCTCAAGATAGTGCGCGGTAGAAAACAATGTGCCACATAGAACGAACAAGTACAACTGAACCCGTCTTTAAAGCCACTGTATAGTAATGAAATTGCGGTATAAACTCATCAAAAGTTACTTACATTATATTTGCATTTTCCATTGTGTCTCTGTGTAGGGCAGACCCGAAACACCACTCCTTCTTTGCCGACGTTAGTTCTTCTAATGAACGTGGCTCATCGTTTCGTTTCTGAAATTTTATTCATTATCTTTTCTTAGTCTTTCGGGATGGTCCCGGCCTGTCAAGGTCAAATCACAATAGAACCTTATACTGGGTCGTGGGCCGTTCCGCCACCCGAGCAAAACATCAAAGCAGCTGACCTTCACTTTGAGCGAGCACACATTTCTAGTTTGCTACAGTTAGTGTAAGGGCATCTTGTCTGCGTGCCTTTTTTTTTTACTGTCCCTATGGGTCGGCCATGTGTTTGTAATACGGAAACATTCTATAATTTTTGTAAAAATGATCTATATTACTGTTTGGTTTAATTTAATGCGCAAATGAACAAGGTTCGAGAGACACATTGCATGTACACTGAGCAATCACTTTTATTTACACAATACATAGCTACACATATGCAATGGGCCTGCAACATGAGGAGACTCGAGAGCAAAGTCACAGGTGACACCCGGGTGGTTCGCACTATTGCACGGTGAAGGGAGGGGCAAGGGTGGAGAGACACATTGCATGTACACTGAGCAATCACTTTTATTTACACAATACATAGCTACACATATGCAATGGGCCTGCAACATGAGGAGACTCGAGAGCAAAGTCACAGGTGACACCCGGGTGGTTCGCACTACTGCACGGTGAAGGGAGGGGCAAGGGTGGAGAGACACATTGCATGTACACTGAGCAATCACTTTTATTTACACAATACATAGCTACACATATGCAATGGGCCTGCAACATGAGGAGACTCGAGAGCAAAGTCACAGGTGACACCCGGGTGGTTCGCACTACTGCACGGTGAAGGGAGGGGCAAGGGTGGAGAGACACATTGCATGTACACTGAGCAATCACTTTTATTTACACAATACATAGCTACACATATGCAATGGGCCTGCAACATGAGGAGACTCGAGACAACAGACAATCAAATTACAATCATTTAAACCGTGATGTGTATTTCTCAATGAGCTCTGCTTTAGGTGGACATGGAACAGAGGCAATGTTGGGTGGCAATGCAGTTGTCCCCTGCATAGGTTCGTTCACCACTCCATGTATGTGCCTATCGAGGACATCTACGATAAGTCTCTCAATAAACTCATATTGCATATCCTCAAACACTGGTTTGATCACCCATTGTTTACTTCTTTTAGTGAAGGCCTTATTGTAGCGAAGCGTCCCTAAAGTTCCGGTCGTCCTACTTTGTTGACGGCCAACATTATGGTTATGTGCCAAGACCGCTAGAAGAGTCCGATTTATCATGCCTTCCATGCCAAAATGCAATCTTTTGGGCCTGTACTTTAGGCACATATTGTGGAACACCTCCAAATCTCCTGTGTGGCAGAATTCCGTGAGTCCCCTCAAATCTCTTGTTATAGTTTTATCAAATACAATCTTTTCAATGGCCTTGTGAGTGGGTGATGAAGGAATCAACCACTTCTTCTTCCGTGCCTCCTCTGTGGACAAATGGCCATGTTCACATTTGTGGAAATGTTCATTTGTCGACCATCGATGTACGTTGCTACAGTGCAACATTACTGACCGCCATTTTTCCAGTAGAATTTCCAACGACCCTTCACATGTTTTTGAGCTCCACCAAAGATGGTTGCTGATTGACTTGGACCACTGTGAAATACCTTGCATACCTTTTTTTTTTCCTGCAGCCGACAATTTTTTATTGATTGTTTTTGCAAGATGCCATACGTCAAATTGGTGATTTATATTTTTGTACTCTTCTCTCATTGTCTTGGCAATTGAAACGTGTCTGTCCGTGGCTATCAGGTCGATCACCATTCCCCGCGATTGTAGTTCTTGCAATGATGCTACAAAGCCAACTTTCTCCATGGCCACTGAGGATGTACTTTGTGACACCTGCACGACCACCGAACTCACAATTTTCTTACTTTCCATGTCCTGAAAGTGGTAGGTGCAGTACTTGGCTGAAAATCCTGGGCTGTCGCACTGTCCATCACCGGCTAGCCTGAAGCGTTTGCCCGCGAATGTACTTTCCATTGACATTTTTTCCATTCTCCAAGCTTCGCTGATGGCTGGAAATAGATAATCGGTTTGGTATTTGTAGAACTGAGTTTTTGCAATGAAATGGATTCCCACAAACTGAAAGAAATACTGTAACTTTTTAAAACTTGAACCACTAAAAAGTGCGGCCGCTGCACAAAGTAGATTGCCTGCTGGCAGTTGCCCCAGCATGGGTTGTGCAGACCATGCGAACGGATGATATTGTGTACAGGTGGCATGTATTTTAAGGTTAGTGCCTCGAATTGCACGAGTCACATTAATCAATGGCTCCCCACATACTTCCCCACCAACCCAATGCCCACATTTCATCATCATAATAATATCCATCAAACAGCTATCGAATACAATGAATTTGGCCTCTTTCCTTATACTGTCACTCTGCATCCCAGCTGGTTCGGCCTGTAACGTTGAGGACATGTCACTCGCATGAAAGGTACAATCTCTGATATCGTCTTCCGCTATGCTGAGTGATATTGATGGTGTTTCATTGTCGTCCATGTCATTCTCTTCCACTGCAACAACTGTTCCTTGTCCGGAGATGGGAGAAAAAAACAATGTCTTCAACTTTCGCGCGCTCTTATTTTTTGCGGGTGTGGATTCTGTGAATTGATCTCCGACTGCATCCGAACTACCAGGAGGACATTCACTATCAATGGCTGGTGGTGGTATAGCTCCGTTGTCAATCACTTCATATTCTTCCCATTGGCACGATGCATCTCCAGTCTCAAGTCCCTGCCAAAAGGTTTGACAAGCAACATCTCTCGTTCGCTTCACTGTCTGTGTAGATCTAGTTCTTACACCCACTCGCAACTAGAGGACAGATTGGAAAAGGGATGTTCAGTTTAAACACAACTTACAGTATTGAACTATTGACAGTGAAAGACAACATAATATAGTGAACAGGACACTAACCTTCTTTTGCTTTCTTTTCTTTGAAACTTTCTTGCCTCGAACTTCAACATCTGGACGCTGTTGCTCCGACTCGTGTGTGCATGTCTCCACTTCCTCTCGCGCTGCAACGACTATATTTTCATGATAAGCACATCCATCACTCACTGAGGCTCCATCGACTCCCTGAAACATAGAACTTTCATTAGTATGTACAATAATATTGAAAACACAAAAAGTACTTGGGGACCAATACCCATACGTACATCTCAATAGCAAAACACGAATGAACGCATTGTGTAGAACATTCAAACGACAATAGTTCACGCATTGTTGATCTAGTTAGATTGAACTGTCAAGATCCATACCTCGGGCTCCGCATAGACTTCCATTGATGATATTATTGAAGATGACGCTTCAGCAACTCCCTGAAACACAGTAATTGCATTAGTATGGTTTTCTATTTTGTTTAAAAGAACATAAACTTTCTGCAGGCGTCAACGGCTCATCTAAATAGACCTGCACAAATGATCAGTTGTCTAAAATAAATAATGGATATCTAAATATGATTCGATTTGCTCCATCGTTGGAAGTGTCACCACCCAGAGATCTGCATCAACTACTAGGGGTGATGTTCTTGTTGAAGAAGCTCCGTCAGCTCCCTGAAACATAGTACTTGCGTTAATAAAGAAGGAAGTATAGCGGATGTAATCACGTCATTTGATCTCGCATGATTGATCTGTCAGTATCCATACCTCGAAATGCATAAGAACATCAAGGGACGCTGTAACTGCGGTGCACACTTCTGCAAGCTGTTGCGCCGACCCGTAACTGCATGCTCCCCCTTCTTCTTGGACTAATGCTCCATCGACTCCCTGAAACATAGGACTTTCATTAGTAATGAACACAATATTGAAAAAAGAAGACACATAGGAGGGCGACGACAGAAGGACATACCAATGGCTAAAAACGAAAGAAACATTGTGTGTAACAATCACGCTACAGGAATGCAAGATCTGATGATCTCCATCGATGGAACTGTCCGGAAACGTACCTCGAGCATCTGAGTGACATCTACAGTTGTCGTCAATGTGTTGGACTCCTCAGCATCTCCCTGAAAGACAGTACTTGCATTATTTTGGATAACAATAATTATAACTGAAAAGAAAGACTAGAGGACGAGTACTGTGGTGTACCATTAGGTAAAATAATTACACGATAAATTAAAACTATTGATTTACATGCCTAAAACAAGTCAGTGGCAGAATAGCTAAGTAAGATTACCCGATAGGCGCTTGAAGTGGCTGATGACTGCAGTAACGACACGGATGGAGAATTTTCCGCCTTCATATTGAGTGGATACATAAATGGGGAAATTATTGTTAGCTAATGCTACACACTACCGCAAGGCCGAGAGCTAAATCCCTAAACTTGACTCACCAGTGGAGGGATGTGGACGAATAGAGTTGGAATAGCGGTTGAGAGCAATTTTCGCCTCGCTCGCGGTGTTTTCTTCTTTATTAGCAATGATGTGGAGTACATGTCTGGGCTAAAGTGCCTGCTGCAGATGCGGTATCGATCACCCCTCTTGTCCGCAAAGACTTCTAGGACTCTACTTTCAAGCTCAGACGGTGGATATCCGCAATATCGGACCCATTCTCTTATCTGATCTATTGTCTTAGGGAAAACATGCATTATAGTACCTTCAGATTTGTTATGGGTCTTCGAAGGGCAACCGCCAATGGAACAGGCAGGCATTATGGAAAGTTATGAAAAGTAAAGATCAACAATTCTCTATGAATACCAATGTGTTAAAACATTAAATGACACATAAAAGGTTCAATGCAAGGTTCGTTTTGGTTCTTGGAACTATACACGTTATTCACATGCGGATAAGTATTTCAATAACTTTGAAAAAATAGAAAAAGTAATTTGACTAAACTCAGAACATGTGACTAGTTCCTTGCATGTACTGTCGTGAACGAAAAGAAAACATGGATGCAATTTGATGACTACTAGCAAATAGATATAAATTAAAAAATTGGACGCAAAATGATTATGGTACATGGACTTACCGTGACGAACAAACAGTTAGATGCAGGGATCAGAGTAGTTTCTTGTCGTAGAACAGGGAGCAGTTCACAGGTTGCAAACTGACGAGTTTGCTCAAAGTGGTCACGGAAGTTCACAGAGACGAAGAGCAGATAACCAGCACCTTCACGGGTTGACTAGCAAAGCGCAAAGAAGTTCTCATTAGAAATATGAAGTGGGTTATAAAGAATTCGAAACAGGGGTGTGTTTGTGAATGAATGACGTGTATATGTCGTGGCATTATGCGGATTGCAGGGGGGCGTCCCGCGTGAGGGGGGATGCTTGGCAGGAGACACGGGGTCTGGAGGTAGACATGGGAACAACAACCCATGCTCTATAGACCACTTTGAAATGTACATGGTCTTTGGCACCTCTTGGCCTTTATCGCTCCCTGACAGCTCCACTTGCCAGCAGCACAAGTACCCCGGTGCGAACTGCCTTTGATAGGGCGGGGGGTGGATTGGGGCGGTGGTCGTGCAGACAAGACACAGGAAGACTCGTGAATGGAGACACACTTATGTGGATTGCAGGGGGGCGTCCAGCGTGAGGGGGGGATGCTTGGCAGGAGACACGGGGTCTGGAGGTAGACATGGGAACAACAACCCATGCTCTATAGACCACTTTGAAGTGTACATGGTCTTTGGCACCTCTTGGCCTTTATCGCTCCCTGACAGCTCCACTTGCCAGCAGCACAAGTACCCCGGTGCGAACTGCCTTTGATAGGGCGGGGGGTGGATTGGGGCGGTGGTCGTGCAGACAAGACACAGGAAGACTCGTGAATGGAGACACACTTATGTGGATTGCAGGGGGGCGTCCAGCGTGAGGGGGGATGCTTGGCAGGAGACACGGGGTCTGGAGGTAGACATGGGAACAACAACCCATGCTCTATAGACCACTTTGAAATGTACATGGTCTTTGGCACCTCTTGGCCTTTATCGCTCCCTGACAGCTCCACTTGCCAGCAGCACAAGTACCCCGGTGCGAACTGCCTTTGATAGGGCGGGGGGTGGATTGGGGCGGTGGTCGTGCAGACAAGACACAGGAAGACTCGTGAATGGAGACACACTTATGTGGATTGCAGGGGGGCGTCCAGCGTGAGGGGGGGATGCTTGGCAGGAGACACTGGGTCTGGAGGTAGACATGGGAACAACAACCCATGCTCTATAGACCACTTTGAAATGTACATGGTCTTTGGCACCTCTTGGCCTTTATCGCTCCCTGACAGCTCCACTTGCCAGCAGCACAAGTACCCCGGTGCGAACTGCCTTTGATAGGGCGGGGGGTGGATTGGGGCGGTGGTCGTGCAGACAAGACACAGGAAGACTCGTGAATGGAGACACACTTATGTGGATTGCAGGGGGGCGTCCAGCGTGAGGGGGGATGCTTGGCAGGAGACACGGGGTCTGGAGGTAGACATGGGAACAACAACCCATGCTCTATAGACCACTTTGAAGTGTACATGGTCTTTGGCACCTCTTGGCCTTTATCGCTCCCTGACAGCTCCACTTGCCAGCAGCACAAGTACCCCGGTGTGAACTGCCTTTGATAGGGCGGGGGGTGGATTGGGGCGGTGGTCGTGCAGACAAGACACAGGAAGACTCGTGAATGGAGACACACTTATGTTGATTGCAGGGGGGCGTCCAGCGAGAGGGGGGATGCTTGGCAGGAGACACGGGGTCTGGAGGTAGACATGGGAACAACAACCCATGCTCTATAGACCACTTTGAAGTGTACATGGTCTTTGGCACCTCTTGGCCTTTATCGCTCCCTGACAGCTCCACTTGCCAGCACAAGTACCCCGGTGCGAACTGCCTTTGATAGGGCGGGGGGGTGGATTGGGGCGGTGGTCGTGCAGACAAGACCCGTTTGCCGCAGGGCCTCACCAAGGAGAGGCCATCTAACTGAATGTAAGAGGATGGCTGCAGGATCTACTACATGGAAGGCAGGGGGGTGAGTTTATAAATACCTCACCCTCCCAGGAGAATATATGGGGGTCATCTCTGTACCCGGTGCCCAAAAAGAGGATTTATTATGATCAACCATATTTATTATTTACCTATAACCATGTTTTGTATCAATAAAATCCAACGGCTTTTTATTGCCAACGCTTGATGCCAACCCACAAAATAATATATACTATTCAATGGAGACACACTAGATTCATTTAAAAAATCAAAACAACCATTGTTAAAATATATGTTGGCCTTTATTTTAGATTTTAATTAAACATAAATCATAAACATTACACATTGTAAAGTTGAGGTTGCAGCACATCGAGGGAAAATCCGCGGTATTGTCCACTGTCACTGGGGAAATGTTGTCTAATGGCAAGTACCGCACAGGCAGGTATTACTCTCCGAACGCGGTGTCCGAGCCTCCCGTGAAGCCACCAAGTGAAGCAACGATAGGCCACCAGCCTGTACCACCTGTGAAAAAGAAAGATGCAAACTGTATTAAACTGACAAAACTTTGTTATCAATGTCGATTCAGGTAACAAATGTCATTTTTCTTAGAAAAAAATTATATCTAGAAAATGCACTATATGGAACCAATTTACATGCGTTCGAATGATATGTAGATGTAATTTTATATGTGGGAGACGAACATGAAATAGTAGTGGCATCACTGACATCACAAACAGAGTATACTTACTCGTTACTCGGATTACGCGGACGAACAGTGCCGCGAAGTTCGTGCATAAGCACCATCATCATCCTCAACACGGTCCGTGAGAGGCAGGTTTCCCTGAACTCTGGCAGCTCGGTGATGCATTGCGGACTTTGCTCGCCTTCCTGCAGACTTTGCTCGCTTTCCGAAATGTAGGCCAAGCACCCGGAATTTTCACGGCAGCAGCAGTTCTCCTCCTCAGTGGGCATTAGCTCGCACCGATTGCACGTGCACCAGGTGGAGACGCCGTCCATGCGACATGGTCCAGGCTCTTCATCCGTTGACTGGTCCTCCCAACTGCCGTCCGAATCCCCATCGTTTCCAGTAGTTCCTCCTCGGTGTACTCGGGCTCGTACATATACGGCATTATTGTGGCCATTGTGCGGTAAAGATAGTAAAATAATTTACAGAGATGGTACAGGTGTTCACACGGGCTACAAGCGGCGAAGGTAGCTGACCAGAGCACTGAAACGAGTCACAGAATACTCAAAGTAACACAGAGAGAGGAATGGAATCGAAAATCTGCTGCTGTGTGTTGTGAAACGGTCTGTTTATACTTATTGGGGAAAGAGGCGTCCTGCCATTTCCATGGCGACACGTCAATAGCTGAGGCGCAGCGATTGTTGACACGAGACGTGCTTGAAATGGGCAGTACGCGTCTGCTGATGTCAGGCTCAGGGGCGGGGGATTTGATTTAGTGCCGAAAAGGCAGGTGAGCCAGGTCGATGGGGCGAAATGATAGGATTATCACAAAATGGAGGCTGATTTCGAGTGCGATAATGGGCGAAAAGTCGGGTAAGGTCCATAGGAAAGTTTTCTACGATCTACCGATTTATGCTTACAAACACATGACCGACCCGTAGGGACAATAAAAAAAAAGTCCCGGAACTATCCGCGAACTACCCTGAACTGTGTGATCTTGAGCAAAAGACTTTTGTCCAATTGACTTTGGCCCTGAGCCCTTTTGATTTGGTTCCATCACTGTAGTTCCTCTTTCTAGATTGCCCTGCTTACTTGCCTGTTGGCGGTGAGCATAGTTGAACAACTCTTCGTCTGATAGATCTCGCAAAGCTATGTTGGGGTCAATGCACAATACTGTCCGCAACTCACAAATATGGATATCCATGCCAATCACAGCTATCAGTTGCACTGACACTTGCACTCCATGTAGGTCTAAAGACACTACTGATCCCACTACCACTTCTGGGGGTGCTACAAGGTGAAATACAAATTCAGATGGTACTCGCCAGTCTTGGCGGGTGAGTTCTGGCACAACACAGGCCAACACTTTTAGTCCTTGTATAAACATGTCTGGGTAAACTGGCATCCCTTGCACCTTTTTTACCATGGCTTGTGAGTGTATCACTAGCATGGCCCATAGGGCGCACATCCCAGGAGTCGAGAACACTATTCCTCCTTCTGTGAATGAGTCATATTGAGCTTGCTGAGGAGGTCCCTCCCCAGCAAGTTTATGGGTGAGTCTTTGTAATATAGTAGGGGTGCTCGCACTGTTTTCCCACCCATCGTTACCTCCAAATCTTCTGTGTAAGGAACCTCGACCACCGCCCCAGAGAAACCTTGCGTCTCCAATTTACGATTCGAGAGCAGAAACCGGCCTTCTTTTAAACACCTTTTTTCTGCCCCCGAATCCACCATAAAGATGAAGTGTTTGTTTCCTATCGCCACCCCCACAAGTGGTTCCTGTGCTGCATTGAGGGACGTTGACAGTACTGGACACGCAAGTGTTCTCTGTGGGCTGTCCTATGCGGAATATCTCATTACATCTTGGTTGCTAAAAGTGTTATCTCCTATCAACACCGTTCCCTTGAATGGTGCTGACGCACCATATGCTGTGGTGGCAAACGGGTTACTGCGTGCCAGTGACATGTTTCATTGAGCTTGTGGGTGTTGTTGAGCATGATGTGGAGGTGGTCTTTGATCGAAAGTGTACCTGGTGTCTTGTTGCTCTTCTCTTCTAAATCCACCCATTGGCAAGCTCTAAGGGCTGCCTGGGTGGGGGTGACCATTTTGTTCATTTTGGTACGCGGCCATGGTGTGGCTCCGACATTCTCTAGCAAAGTGTTCCCACCTCCCGCAGTTCCAACATGTGCCTTGTCCTCCTCCTCTTGGCCCTTGCCCCCCATAGCTGAACCCACCACCTCGAGACCCTGTGTACCCACCTCTTCCTCCTCTTCCATTTCTTCCTTGCCACTGTGTTCCTCTGTACTGTTCTTCCACATGCCATTGTGTCTGTCCTTGTGATGCCCAATTTGCTGCCATTCTTGCTTGTATTGCTATTGGCCATTCTTCCTGCCCTGGTCGTCAACCTCCCTTGCCATTCCTCTTCCATCACCTTTCCTGTTGGTGTCTATTCAGCTAATATCGACCCACCACACGTCACTCCTTCCAATCTGTCCTCTCCTCCTTCCTGTTCCTCTATATCACACCAATATTCCTCTTCCCTGGCTGATGGCACACTCACGCCCTCGATACTCACCTGTTCTTCTCCATCCATCTGTATTACTCTTGTTGGGGTGTTGTTAATTTTAAATAGAATTTCCCCCTGCTTCCACCCTCCCACTATTGAGTTACCTGGTGTCAGTAGTTCTTGCCCCTGTTTATGTGGGTGGGCAACTATGCTCACATAAGTCTCTTAATCGAGACAATTCAGTTTGTGTTATTGTTAATCTTGTTTCTAGATCTTGGGTAACCTGTTCGATATTTGCTGTCGGCGTACTCACCTGTCCCCCTTTTATCATATGGGGGTGGTTCTGAAGCTAATGGCTGGGCTGTGGGGGGTGAATTAGGCTTGGACACAAACAAAGGGTCGCTGTACCCCTCTGTCAGTTTTGTCAGTATCGGGTACAGACTCGTTACTGCTCCCTCCCCCTCCTTTTTAACGCCCCCTTCTACCTTGCTTGTTCCTGCCAGGGCAGACGTTCCCTCCCCTTTACCTTTGCTCGGAAGTATTTCTTCAAAGAGCCTCCACAAATCCAATGCCACCCTCCTGTTCTGTTGTTGTTTCCCTTTATATTTTACGAACAGACATGTTGCGACCATGTCCAGGACCCCTTTGTCAAATGACCCTCCTTCTGACCATACCTGAGGCAACCCTTCCCCCTTCAATTCTGTTATCCATTCGTCATGGTATTTTCTAATCCTATCTGCAAACCCTGGCAAGGTCTGACAGATGTGTGAGAGTGGGGTTTCTGCCCCCATGGTGTGTCCTCAGGTTTACCCTTACACGTTATGGACCTGTGATAGTGCTATCCAAATTTGCAAAAACAGCTCATCTTTTCTTTGTTCACTCCCTCCAATTATACCATTCAATATTAGCCAACTCCGGCCTGCCATACTTACCCTGGCACTGTGTGTGTGTGGCACCAATTATAACAATGACAATTCTTTGTATGCTCGAATATCAGTCACTCACAGTACATGACAAATACATAGACATATCACATTTAACATTAATACACAAATCCTCCCTACCTGGTCCCCCCTCTTGTTTGTTCTACTCCTAACTTGTACCCAGACCCACCCCTCTATATTGGCCCTCTGCGGGCCTCTTCCTTGCATTTCTCCCGAGGTTCTTTATGCCAAGAAAAAGAAAATGAAGTGTTTTCTGAATACTATTCCGAGCCTCTTTTTATATGCGAGACTCCTACTTGTCCTCTTTATTCCTCTTTTATTTCCAGCACTAGTCGAGATAGCACTAATGGAGCGCCCCCTTCTACCCTCTTGTGGAACTAGGTTCCCATACCTTCATTCACCTTGTAGCTTCTGTAACACACCTAATGGCCATATGCGAAAGAATAAGTATAGATTAAAAAAAAGATTCCCACTTTTATTCCCACTAGTTTTCTCTCTACAATCCTACCGTATGATCCCACAAAACCCTCTTGTCTCGCTCCCTTCCCGAAAATTATTTACCCCTCCCCTTTCCCTTGTAAAGTCGCACACACTTGATACTCAGTTGTCCAAATTGAATCGAGACCCTCCGGACCTGGTCTGTCAAGGTGCTGTCCCACACTCAAGAGCCACACCCGGCTCCGGCGAGCAGCACAGTGGGTTTTGCAAAGCGGGACCTTTGGACTCTTCGCCCTACTGCGTGGGCACGTCTTATGGTGCTGGTTGCCGTAAGTGGGGGGCTTTGAGGGAGCGCGCCCAGAGTCTCAGATTTTCCTTGGTGCCCGGGGGACGTCTCGTGCCAGAGGGACTGGAAAGATAGCTATCGCATCAAGTCGGGGTCACTAATGTAAGTTAGCGACCCCCCAGTGTGCAGCAAAACTCACCCACAATGAGAGTCAAGAAAAGGTGGACACACCCCAGAAAGGAATGAGACCAGGACCAGGTGCGGGTGAAATAAGAAGTAAATCTTTATCTAAGTAAAATAGGGCATGCAGAGGACTGTGCTTACTCCGAGAGCGCTCTGCCAAATAAACCATGAACATTACATTTTAACCTGTTACAGCGTCACTAGTGACGTTCCTCTATGGGTACATTCTGTTACATGGCAATTGGTAAATGGAATGGATACAGTATGGAAGTGTAGGGTCCGGGCCCGCAGCATTGTCTGGTAGATTGGACATCCAGCAGGCATCACGTGGATCCACGGGACTTGGTCTTGCAAGGTGAGGGTCAGGCCGGCTCCATGGTGTAGCAATTCTTTCCTATCTGACACATTTGCCCTTGTGGCCACACACACTCCCTGTAGTGCCATTCTATGATATACGTTTAAGGCTTTGTCATTAGAAAATACAACACAATAAAAGAAAACAGTTCACCAATATAAAGCATCAGAAAATCACAATCTTAATACACTACAATAACCCCCAATCAATTCTGGACAAGTTAGGCTCAAAATGAAGTGAGAGCAAAATGGCACTCCAGCAATTTAAAAGGGAGAAAAGACAAGGTTATCAACAATCAAGCAGCACCAACAAGTAATAGGCAGGGCAATCTATGAAAGGCTTACTACAATTAGGATTCAAATCAATAGGGCTGGGCCAATGTTAATGGTTCAGAGTCTTTGCAGAGGATCATACAGTTCAGAGTAGTTTGTGGTTAAGTCTTTGCCAAGAGTTCAAAACGAAGTTGGTCGGAAGAAAAGTTATTCAAAAGAGAAGAGAAGGACAAACCCTCAGATAGGTGAAAGATTTCAAACACTTTCACCGCAGTCAGATAGAAAGAATGACCGGGTTTGCACAGTACCTTAAATGAAGAAGAATGCTGTAGCTGAGGTGGTTGTTCCTGGCAGTTCCTGCGGGCTCACGGTTCCTGAAGCGTCTGTCGTGGTGACAAGAAGGAGGAACACTGGAGGGTCCTGCACTGCCCAGGGAAGAATCCAGCAGCAGAGCAAAGCGACGAATAAAAGGTGTGCTCCTTAAAACCCAAACAGGTTCCATTCCTCCTGGCTATCTGGTTCACTGCAGTGAGGCACAGCAAATTCAACCAGGAGAGGAAGGCTGGCGTTTGGTGTTTGGTGAGCTGTTTGGTCCCAACAAGCTCAAGGGAAGAAGATTCCTTGCAGATCTTCTCTGTCGTCGGAGTTTAGGGCAATTCGGACCTGCAGCAGGGCTTCACCAGGATGTCCAGTAGTTGCAGCAGTCCTCTTCCTTCAGCTCCTCGTTGGTTCTCTCGTTCCAGTGGCAACTCTGCCTTCCAAGTCCCAGAGACCTGCTTTTAAGCATTTTTCCCCCATTCTCACAGCCTGGCTGTCAATCACAAGTGACTTGGGTCTCCAAGGACACCCTGTGCAGGGAGCCTCAACCCCCTCCCTCACATCCTGTCCACCCAGACACCCAGGCACCTAAGGAGGGCTTCAGTGCAGAAGCCTGTCAAAGGACAGCGAACAAACGAACCAAACCTGGTTTGGCACGCAGAGTAAAACACGAGAAAGACCTTTACAAAAAGAAATGGTGAATAAACCCGAACGGAACCAAATAAAATTAAAAGGGGTCCAGCGGATTAAAGTTAGAGGCTATCACCATAGCCTCTAACAGTACTGAGGCTATTTTCATGGCTCGCAGTAAAATAAAAATGGTAGATACCACTGCCACCAGCCAAATCTTAGAGAAAGGGGAACGAAATAATGTTCCAAGAGAATCAAAGAGAATCAGACAAAAATAGATAACTATTAACCCTTCCAGTAATCTATGGGAAGATAGTTTGTACTGGATCTGTAACCTTAAAAAGACTAGTAAAGTCAATGGCAACTTTACATGTTCTGGGAGATAGTAATCAGTCCCACAAAATGGAGTTTAAAGTTGGAAGTCTAAAAAGACAACCCAGTGTCACTGCACTAAACGTGCTGTGTGACACACAGTAAAAAGATAATGCCAATGGAGTAGGTGAGACCCCATAATCTATGAACACAGAACTGTACAACACACAACAAAATACAAGTAAGAGTGGGAAAAAAAGGCTCACATTCTTACCAGGTGAAAAAAAAGAAATCCTAGAAATCCAGCAAAGCTGCTGAGGGACTTTAGCCATTCTCGAGAATTCTCCCTATCAACGATGGGGCTGGGGTTGTACTGAGTTCCCTTGGCCAAGGGATGTAGAGGTTGTTTCCTCAATTTTTTGTGATAATCATTATTTCTGTTTTGTCTGGGATTGATTTTGAGGTAGTTCGAGTTCATTCAGTTGAATACATCACATAGGCAGTTCTCTAGTTTTGTGTTTTCTTATTGGGTGTCTTGTATTTTGAAGACTATTTGTGTGTCGTTGGCGTAGTTGTAGCAAAGGAGGCTGTGTCTTTTGATGATTTTGATTAGTTGAGATAGGTGTATGTTGAATATTAATGGGGAGAAGGATGATTCTTGTGGTACTCCGCATGTGGATTCTCTTGGG
The DNA here is from genome assembly GCF_040938575.1 of Ambystoma mexicanum. Taxonomy (NCBI): domain Eukaryota; kingdom Metazoa; phylum Chordata; class Amphibia; order Caudata; family Ambystomatidae; genus Ambystoma; species Ambystoma mexicanum. The sequence goes on along the minus strand of NC_090933.1, from coordinate 1,392,998,606 downwards.
TTGGATTTAAGAGTTTTCATCTATAGGGTTTCTGTTCTGTTTGTTAGGAAGGATTTTATCCACAGTAGGGCGGTGTCTGTTATTCCCAATCCTTCTAATCTCGTGATGATGATGTTGTGGTTAACTATATCGAATGCCGCAGAGAGGTCTAGAAGTATCAAGGCAGTACTGTTGTCTGAGTCTGCGTTCGTTTTTAGTTCGTCCCATATTAAAAGGAGAGCTGATTCTGTTCCTCTCATTGGTCGGAAACCAACTTGTGCCTGGTCTAGTAGGCAGTGCTCTTCTATGAATTGGAGAAGTCCACTATGTTTCCTGCTGTATCTTTGAGTAGCGGCCTGATGTAAGCTGAATTGAAGGATTGTGGCACTTTCCCTGTTGGGATTGAAAGGTTGAGGACATTCTTGTTGTATTCCATAGGAGTTCCTTGTTTGAGGATTGCTTTGTATATGTCCGGGGGGCAGGGATCCTCAGGACCTCAGGAGAACCTGTTTTGTTGCTTTGATTTACCAGTCTGACAAAAGTCTCCACTGATATTTCGGGGTAGCGTGGTAGTTTGTTCGGGTGTTCCTAGTACGGATAGGTGGGTTCCATAGTCTGATTGCATGGTCTGTTTTGTATGGTTTGTACGATGGTAATGATTTTGTTTTTTAAGTGGTCTGCTAGGTCATTGCATAGTTTTATCAACGGTATTGTAAAGGCTTACTCCCCGTCTTACACATACAATACAAATAAATATGGCACACCTCAATTGGGAATGAGACTAAGAGAAGAGGTTGCAAGGGTTAAGTTTTGTTTTATCTGAAATTGGCATCCAGAGAACTCTGCTGCCCGGGAGCGCTCTGGCAAACATTGCATTTACAATTGATTACATGTGCAAAAATCGTCATCAGTGATGTCAGGTAAGAATGTTACAAAGTTCATTATGATTGGACACAAGGATACAATGCATAGGTGCCTGTAGGCGCTGCTTCCCCAGGTTTGGCTGCTCGGTTGGCGGGAGGGTGAGCGTCACGAGGTCCATCTGTCTGTGTCCAGGCGGATTGAGGGTCAGGTCGTGGTGAGGTAGGGCGGGCCTCAACTAAGCTGACATGAGATACTACCATTAGACATGTACTAAATAATGGTCACTACAGCTCCTTTGAGTATATTATCATAAACCTATAAATCGCATACATATAAACACAGTATCACTCATTGGGACGTATATGGAGTCCCGGGCTTAGGGTCTTGGTTAGTGAGATAACATCAATTGGGGGGTGGGTCTAGGCGCATCAAAGAGACTATGGGACATTCTGACATTTGTTAGTTTTATGGTGCAATATACTGTGACAGATGTCTGATGCTAGTTGGGGGCACACTAGGGTGGGCTTCACAGCAGGGTCACACGTCTGGTACATCAAGAGAATACCTTACGAGGGCACAGGGTTATAGTGGCAGTAATTTTCCAACAGCAGGGGTAAGAGGGCATGAGCAGGTTTTGTGGAGATGGATGAGCTAAAAGTCATGCTTAAGGCCGGTTCACACACAGGAAAGTGATCTCAGAGGAAGAGTCAGATGTTTCATTGGTATATTTGTTTCAATTATCTCGAGCTCATCTGTGAGAATGGAGCTGCAAAGCTTTCAGACAGAGTGAGAAAAGGTGGGGGCCATGAGCGCAGTGTGTGCGGCGCTGCAGAGAGGAGAGAAGCCTTTTCGTATTATCTCAGTGAGGCCTAGTCCAAAGATGGAGTCGAGGGCACACAAAATGGAAGCCAAGTGTCCCGCACAACAACCCTGCATCAGCTACTGTTAGCATGCCTACGAGCAATGGAAGCATCCCCCATTATTGTGTGAGCAAGTGGTTTGCATTACCATTAGCGCTAAGTGCAGGGTGGCCAGGGCGCAGGTACCCTTCCATGATGCCGGTAGATGCAGGTAAGCTTGTTTGCCACACACCCAATACATGTCCATGAGCACTGCTGTACCTTTTTTCATATCTGGAATGATGATGGTTTTGTTGCATTGCTTGTGGTTGGCACTTCACTAATGCTACCACTGATGGTTCTGCTAGTGCTTCTATCAGATCATTTAGTAAGGCTGCATGCTGTACTGGTGAACCATCTCCCCTTCCAAACCCTCTCCGTCGCCATCGTGACAACCCTGAGTGCACTGTTGTTGTAGCATATGCTGAGTCAGAATATATTGTTACAGCACATCCCTTTGCTGTATGCAGCTCTTCAATATGCGCTGTCAGTTCTGCTGCTGGAGCTGAATAATGGGAAGGGAGGCGCCTCTATACAATAAATTCATACCGTTCTTCTTCCATTCTTACCACTGCCGCCCCTACTTGCTTTTCTCCACTCGCACTGTCTATTGATGCTGATCCATCTACAAAGTATATTTCACCTTCCTGTAGTGCATTTTCACTCACTTTGGGAATGTCATCTTCTTCTCCCTCATACGTGGCGCAATCATGCGCCTGCATGTCCTCTACTGTGCATGGTTCAGTAATGAATATAGCTGGGTTTATGCTCCTACATCTAACCTCATGAACGTTTGGGCTGGATATTATAATTTCGTATGCTGTTGCCCGTTGTGTTGTTAATGTAGATTTTGACCATTCTAGTATGGCAAAGAGTGAGTTTTCTGCATATAGTGACACTCAACACCCCATCACGATGGTGGTGGGTTTTTTTTCTATTGCAAAGGTTGCTGCAGCGAGAGCTTGTTCGCATGCAATGTGGCCCTGCATTACTGAATCTAGAGTGCTGCTGTAGTAGGCCAATGGCTTGTGACCTAACAATATCTTTTGTGTTAAAACTGCAGTCATTAAAATGCCATTGCAGTGTAAAAACAGGTAGAACTCACAGTCATAATCAGGGTTCGCTAAAACTGGCGTGTGAGCAATGAGGTCCTTCAATTTGAAATATTGTGTCATCCTTTCGTCCATCCATTTCAATGGGACATTATTTTTTTGCGCTTCTTTTAGGGCCTATAACAGTGGACGTGTATATGGCATAGTCGAGTATCCAAGCCCGGCAGTAATTGCAGATGCCAAGCAATGTTTGCATTTCCTTTACTGTTTTTGGTATTATCAGGTAACGTATAGCTGCTGCTCTATCTGGTATTATTCTTTTGCCATCTTTAGAGATCAGCTGACCTAGGTAAAGCACTTCTGCTAGGCAGTATTGCAGCTTACCTTTATCAACCTTGTATCCTTTGGCGGCTAGCAAATTTAACAATGAGATTGAAACGGCCCTGCACTGTTCTTCACTTTTGCTGCAGACGAGTAAGTCATCTACATAGTGTATTATCGTGCTCTCTACATTAATGTTACCAAGATCTTCATGCAATATTCTATTGAAAATGCTTGGCGTCTCACAATATCCTTGTGGCAACCTACAATGCTCATATCTGTTGCCCCCCAGTGTGAATGATGTAAGATACTGACAGCTTGGGTCAAGTGGTATCGAGAAGAAAGCATTCTTCAAATCCACCACTGTAAAGTAAGTCGCTTCTTTAGGTATGCTACAAAGAATTGATGCGGGATTAGGAACTAATGGAAATTCTTTCTGTATGACGTCATTAAGTGGGTGTAGGTCCTGGATCATCCTCCATGCCTCGCCCCTTGCTTTTTTGATCGGGAAAATTGCAGTGTTACATGGGGAATTTGACGGCACTATAATCCCTTGTTGTAGTTATGCATTTATTGTTTCTCGTATCCCTTCCTCTGCCTCCCTTGATAGTGGGTACTGTTTTACCCTAGGCGGTATGGCAACTGGTTTTAGTTTTATTTTGATGGGCGTGACCTCCTGCAATAGTCCTACATCATGGGGGCCTGTGGTCCATAATTCTGCCAGTACTTTTTCCATATCTTCCTCAAATATAGTGGGTGGCACATTAATACTAGCCATGAGGGGGTTGTGTATCTCTCTGTGTTCGATCATGATGTCACATGGTACACTTATTTCCATTATTATTTCCCCATCAGTGTCACTGTTAGTGAACAACTGTTCATCAGTTAAATCACGTAAAGTTATGTTTGGGTCTATGCACAGCACTGTTCTCCATTCGCAACCATGTGTGCCCAGTCTTATCACCGCAATATCTTATCACCGCAATACGTTTGCTTGAAACCTGTAGTCCTTCCAGATCAATAGTCAACATTTTGCCTGGTACAACATCTGTATTTACAATTGGGCGGAAGACAAAATCTGAGGGCACCTTCCATTCTTTTCTTGTTATTTCTGGTACCACTCCGGCAAGTACCCTGATCCCATATATGAACATGTCCATGTCTATGGGCACCCCTCTTACGGCAATTTGATTTGTCATGGTACTTATCTATTAATTAATCTCGGAAAGAAAGTCCAGAGGATACAATTTAAAGACAGAGTATCAAAGGATTTTATTAAACCTGATACATTTTCTAATATACGAGTTCAATCATGATTTAATCAACACTTAAGATAGTAATTTACATAGCAGGAAAATTAAGAACACACAAATTGAATGAAATTCAAACCATTCAATCGTTTATTCATTTGTCCACATACGTCCATAATACAGCAATGCACTCATACCAAACAACAACGTATATAAAAACCCTATAAAAGTCATAACATACAATTCATATAATTAATCAATTTGATTGTTACAGAAAAAGAGAGAGTGTACATTCGACATACATGACCACAGTGGATTATGCAGGTGGTCAACCGTTGGGATGGGTCCCAGAAATGTCCAACGATGACCTAATCTCAAAGAATCTCAACCGGTTTCGACGTGTATACACTATTTAAGTAACGTCTTCATCAGGAGATGAAAATTACACTCTGAAAAAAGAGGGAGACATACATTTATAAACCCTCTATTCTCAAGTAACTGCAAAAGGGGAAAAACCCCAGCTAAACAACAAATACATCATTAATAAAAACATAATATAAGCATAAACAACAACCTGCTTACACCCCGAGTGCATATCTAAAGGGTGGACCCTGAATGTCTGACAATAAGTGCTATCGTCATAGATTGGTGCCCTACAGTACAGTCAAAATAAGTCATGGTCAACAGAAACACCAATGCATTGGAATATTAAAGTGCAATCGCATACCAGACGTGGGGCCATTACTGACCCTAGGCAGTAAGGAAGGGCTAATTGTCTGTTACCAGTGGGACCCAATGAATTTAAAGTGGTACTTATCATCAACATTGCTCTTACTGGGCACCCTCCTGGGGTGGAACACACTGTTCCACGCTCAGTAAAGGATATGGTCATATTCTATTTACTCAGGAGGTCTCTTCCCAAAAAATGTATTGGCAAGTCTTCATGATATAGTATAGGTGCTCGCACTGTTTTTCCCCCCACCGTTATATCAAGATCTTTTGTGTAAGGAGCTTTTAAAATATCCCCAGAGAACCCTTGTGTTTCCCAATTTTTTTCCCGAGAGCGGGAACCGGCCTTCCATGAGACACGATTTTTCAGCTCCCGAGTCGACCATAAAGATAAAGTTTGTTGCCTATCTCGCCCCCACTAGTGGTTCCTCTTCTGCACGTAGGGTAGTGGATAGGACTGGACACACAAGTGCTTTCTGTGGGCTGTCCTAATGTGCATATGTCTCCATTCCTGGAACAGAAAATACATTGTCCCCCACAACCGCTGCGCCGCAAAAAGGTGCTAGCGCGCCATTTGCAGACGTTGCAAAAATGTTGGTGTTCGCATTTCCCATAGTGTTCTGCCTTTCCAATTGTTGTTGCATACCTCTTTGCTGTGGCTGTTGTCTTTGTTGCATTTGTGGTTCTCTTTGCTGTTGTTCATTATAGCATTTTAAGCGAGCACCTTAAAAGAAGGTGAGCAGGGAAAGGAAGGGGAGTCAGATAAGAGGGATTGGAGAAACATATGGTGGTATTACTAGGGGAGAACTAACGGGAAACAAGGGGAGACTTTTTCTTATCTATCCTTACTCTTTCGCATATGGCCATTAAGTGTGTTACAGAAGTTACGAGGTGAATAGAGGTTCGGGAACCTAGCTCGATGAGGGGGTAGAAGGCAGCGCCGCATTAGTGCTATCTCGACTAGCGCTGGAAGTAAAAGAGGAATATAAGTGGAACAAAGTAGGAGTCTATCATAGAGAAGGAGACTCAGAATAGTAGTTTAGAAACGCGTCCTTTCTTTTTCTTAAAAGGGGACCTTCCAGAGAAAAGTGGGACGGTCCGCAAGGGGCCAGGATAGGGGGACAGGACTGGGTGCAGGTTGGGAACAAATTAGAAAAAGGGGGAACAGGTAGGGAGGATTATGTATTCATGTTAAATGTGACATGTCTAAGTTCATTGTCCTGTAATGTGTGTCATTCATGTAGGCTGCACGCTGGTTTTCATTGATTAACTACTGTTGAACGGTAAATTGCATAATTGTTATAACGTACAGCTTGCTAGGGTAGTGTGACAAGTTGAGGTTGGCTAAATAGATTGCAACAAAGGTCTTAAAAGGAGTGGTGAACTAATAATGTGATTTGGATGATATTATCGCCGGGGTCTAAGGACTAGTGGAAGTATTGTGATGGCATAATGGGGGCAGAAACACCACTCTCACACATATGTCAGATGTTACCAGGGTATGCAGACAAGATTAGGAAATATCATGATCAATGGACTACAGAATTGAAAGGGGAAGGTCTGCCCCAGGTATGGCCAGGAGGGTCCTTTGACAAAGGGGTACTGGATATGGTAGCAACGTGTTTATGTGTGAAGTACAAAGGGAAACAACTACAAAACAGGAGGGAAATACTGGATCTGAGGAGACTTTTCATGTAGATACCCCCAAACAAGGGTAAGGGGCAAGGAATGTCTCCCCTGGCAGCAATTAACAGTGAGGGAGGAGGTAGAAAAATGGAAAAAAGGGGCAGAGGTCACAAGTTTATACCCGATATTGACAAAACCAGCCGAGGGGTATAGTGACACAGTGTATGTGTCTAAGCCCACTTAATCCCCTACAACCCAGACAACAGCCTCAGCAGCACCCCCATATGACCAAAGAGGAGCATTTGGACAGGTGAGTACCCCAGCTGTGAATATAGAACAGGTTACTCAGGACTTGGAGACAAGGTTAACAATGACCCAAACAGAACTAAATAGACTAAGAGATCTATGCGAGCAGAGCCGCTCACCCACGCCAAGAGCGGAGCAGACACAAGAGCCCCAGACGCCTCATAGTTCAACAAAGGAGGGATGGACAAAAGGGGAAATATTATTCCGAATTAACAACACCCGACTTGAATAATACAAGTAGAGCAATGAGAAGAACAGGTAAGTTTAGAGGGCGAGAGCGTAACATCAGACAGAGAAGAAGAATATTGGAGCAACATAGAAGAGCAGGAGGGGGCAGAGGACAGAACAGAGGGGGCAACGGGAGGAGGGTCATTGATAATGGAACCAACCTCGATGGGAAGGGTGCTCGAGGAAGAATGGCAAGGGAGATTAAGGACCAGAGCAGGAAGAATGGCAGTGTTAGGAAGGAAGTGTACGAAGGTGAGTACGGGGAAGATAAGGTGCAAGTTACAACTACCACTAATACACAAAGGGACGGGAAGGCCCCATTATGTCCCATGGGCTCAAATGGACAAAGCTAATTTCCTAAAGACATTGCCCCCGCTTTCAGGGGGGCAAATAAATGGATATATGCATTCAAAAATAACACTGCCGGGGTGCACTTAGCAATTGGCGATGGCAAAAGCCTGTTGGTTTCCGCAGTAGGGGATCAGGCTAACAGAATGTGGCCAAAGGCGGGGTTCCCGGGGGTAACAGTAGACTGCGACCGTCATGATGGGCTTCATTTAACACTGTGAGGGCCAAGGTATGGGATGCACTGAGAGAAAGTTTCCCTGACACCCCGATTTACAATCAGTAATGCAGTGCACAATGGGGGAGGAGGAAGTTGCGACTGCTTACATTCTTCGGGTGCCGGAGATGTGGAGAGCAGAGACAGGCATGGCTTGGGACCAGTCTACCTCCCTGTTTTATTTCAGAATTAAAAGAGGGCTCCTGAAGGAGGTGCAGAAGGCACTTGATAAAATAGCTGGGATAGAAGCCAAGGGCTGGCCAGAAATACAGAGTATCATAGTACACCATTGTAAAAGGATCAAAGAAAGGGAAAAGGAGATAGTACAAAAAAGGTTGGCAATCAAAGCAAAGTTGGTACAAACGAAACTGTTGAAGGTCACGGCCACAGTGGCAGCCCTCCCCACAGACAGAGAAGGAGACGGGGAGGAGGGGCCCATAGCTATACAGGCAGGAATGGCAGCAAATTGGGCAGCAAACGGACAGGAGCAATGGGCGGGCGAGGAATAATATGGAGGGCCCCGATGGCAAGGAAGAAATGGAAGAGGTGGAAGAGGTGGGTACAGAGGGTCCAGAGGGGGAGGGTAGAGATATGGGGGGCAAGGGCCCAGGGGAGGAGGACAGGGACATGTTGGAACTGCGGGAGGTGGGGACACTTTGCAAGGGAGTGTCGGAGCTGCCCCATGGCTACTTACCAAAATGAACCGCAATATGGTCACCCCCACCCTGGCAGCCCATACGGCCTACCGATGGGGGGTTTCAGAAGGGACTCGACCCCAGATATGCATACAAACAAAGGGCACCTCCACAAAACACACAGCAGCATTCACACTCACAGGAGCACATGCCCCTGGCACGCCGGGCCTCGTTGTAAGTTTGGCAGTACGGTGTGAATGGTGCCGGTAAGGTACCTGCATCGTTCACACTGTACTGCCAAACTACGTGTTTTACTCGCGGGTGCCTGACGGGCTGTGCGGCACCCGCGAGCAACACCTGCAGATGCACCAGCACCATTTATTAATGCTGCCGGTGCATCCATGCTCCCCATCCCCATTCTGCCCTATGGGGAAGAATGGGGATGGGGACCCCGGTAATACCGCCACCTGCAAATGGGCAATTACTGGGCCATCAAACTCGTGATGTCCCGGTAAATACCCATGTGCGGGTGGCAGTGCCTGATGTGAGGTTGGCGGTAGCCGTGCCTGTTTCCAAACTCATAATGAGGCCCAGTGTCTTCAACAACCAGGACCTGATTAGAAACTCAGCATAGAACAGCCCACAGGGAGCACATGTGTGTCCAGTACTGTCGACAACCCTCAACGCAGCAGAGGAACCACTGGTGGGGGCGGCGATAGGAAATAAGCAGTTCATCTTCATGGTGGATTCGGGGGCGGAAAAATCGTGTCTAAAAGAAGGCCGGTTTCCACTCTCAAATCATAAATTGGAGATGCAAGGATTCTCTGGGGCCGTGGTTGAGGTTCCATACCCAGAAGATTTGGATGTAACGTGGGGGGGGAAACAGTGCGAGCACCCCCACTGTACTATGAAGACTCGCCTGTAAACTTACTAGGGAGGGACCTCCTTGGCAAGCTCAACATGACTATCTCATTTACAGAAGGAGGAATAGTTTGTTTGTTTGTTTGTTTGTTTGTTTGTGTGTTTGTTTATTCATTTGTAGTACGCGCCAGACCAAGGGGTATCAGGGCACAGAAGTTAACAAGAATATTTAATGCTTGGTTACAGTGCTGTACAATGATTTACATTTATATATACAGGGGACATAGTACATTTACATAATACATGTACATGTGTATGCAGAGGACATAATACAAGTGATGGTACATTTACATAATAAATGTACATGTGTATACAGAGGACATCATACAGGTGATGGTACAGGCGAAAGCGAGTAGCAGCAGTATGCAAAATGAGGTCTCATAGAAGGAGGTGCTGATGTGTAGGCAGAGTAGGGTTTAGCGATCCTTTTCCTTTGTCCAGTGAATGTAGTTGCGTCTGAAATGTGGGTAGGTTTGGTCAGCCCTTAAGGAAGGTGGGAGGGAGTTCCAATGTTGTGCGGCTTTCACCTGGAAACTATTACCTCCAGTTTTGGAGCATTTGAATCTTGGCACTGTGAGGAGGTTGGAGTTAGCGGTTCTGGTGGGCCTGTTAGGGGAGTATCTGTTGATCTATCTACGAGATAACGGGGGGCTGCGTTGTTCATTCATTTATGAGTCAGTGAGGCTACTTTCAGTAGGATTTTGTCTATTGTGGTGAGCCAATTGTTGGCTCTCCTAATGTCAGAAATGTGTTTTTTTTCAACAAGCTCAGTGCTGCTCTGAGAGCATTGTTTTGCAGGATCTGGATTTTGTTTGTAATGTATTTGTAAGCTCCAAGGTAGAGGGCATTACAATAGTCCAGTTTTGAAAGGATGAGGGCTCTGGCCAGGGTGGTGCAGCTATTGGTGAAAAGGAAACTGTGTTCAGCATCAGAAATGTGTGCCCTACGAGCTATGCTAGTGATACCCATGCAGGCCACTGCACAACACGTGCACGGAATACCAGTTGACACAGACATGTTCATACAAGGATTAAAAGTGCCAGCACGCATGGTGCCAGAGCTCACATGCCAGGAATGGCAAGTGCCGTCTGAATTTGTGTTCCGCCCAGTGGCACCCCAGAAGTGGTAGCAGGATCTGTGGTGTCTATAGATCTGCATGGGGTGCAAGTGTCAGCACGATTAATAACTGTTATTAGCTTGGATATGCATGGATGAGAGTGGCGAACGTTGTTGTGTGTTGACGCCAATATAGCGATGCAAGATGTTTTAGATGAAGAGTTGTTCACTGATGCCGACACTGATGGGGAAATAATAAAGGAAATAGCAATTCCATGTGAAACTATGATCCAACACAGATAAGTGCCAGTCCCCCTCATGGCCTTCATCGGTGCACCACCAGTTTATTTTGATGAGGACATGCAACAGGTACTGCCAATTTTATGGACCACAGGGCCCCATGATGTGGGGTCTATTGCAGGAAGTGACCCCAGTAATGATAAAAGTAAAACCCAGAGCACATTTACCCCGGGTGAAACAATACCCCTTGTCAAGGGAAGCAGAAGAGGGAATAAAAGAGACAATACATGCACTATTGCAACAAGGGATCATTGTACCATCAAACTCACCTTGCAACACTTGTATCTGCCCAATTAAGAAAGAAAAGGGAGGGGCTTGGATGATGATACAAGATCTATGGCCTCTTAATCGTATCATACAGAAAGAATTCCCATTCGTCCCAAACCCTTCATCCATCTTGTGCAGCATCCCAAAGACAGCCACATGCTTCACGAGAGTGGACCTGAAAAATGTGTTTTTCTCAGTACCACTGGACCCTGACTCACAATACTTAACAGCATTCACACTGGGAGTGAAAAGGTATGAACACTGTAGATTGCCCCAGGGATATTGTGAGAGCCCAAGCATGTTCAACAGGATATTACATGAGGACCTCAGTAGCATTGACACTAAGAGCACAATCATTCAGTACGTGGATGACCTGTTGATTTGTGGAGAGAATGAGGATGAATGTGGAAAAGATTCAATAGGACTACTTACTCTGCTGGCACATAAGGGATATAAACTGGACAAACACAAATTATAGTATTGCCTAACAGAAGTGTTATATCTGGGTCAACTGATATCAAAAGATGGCAAATGAATAATACCTGTCAAAGAACCCAAAACAGTGAAGGTGATGAAAAAAGTTTCTGAGTATGTGCAATTTCTGCCGTGCTTGGATATTAGACTATGCAGCTTACACGAGGCCCCTATTGCACGCACTTACATTGGGCACAAGAAATGAGCTCTGGCTTCAACACACTGAAAGAGCTGATTTCCACTGCACCCGTCCTATCGACACCAGATTATGATCGCAAATTTTATTTATTTTCCCACTGCAACGGGACGTTAATGACCGCAGTATTCACACAAAAACATCCATGGGCCACCAGCCGTTAGCATATTACAGTGGCACACTTGATGCAGTCATGCAAGAACACTTTTTATGCAAACCAGCTCTCGCAGCCGCAGTGTTCACTATTGTAAAAAGCACCATCATCGCCATGGGCTGCTCCGTGATGTTATTCGTGGAACATTCCCTGTTTCAAATTTTAGAGAGATCAAAGAGTACATTGACGACACAAAGAGCCACTGCTTATGAGATTAGCTTATCCATTGCAAATATACACATAGTGCGGTGCAAGACAGTAAACCCAGCCAGATTCCTTACAGAAGCCTACACAGTAGAAGACATGCAGAATGATGACTGTGCCACATACAGGGGGGAGGATGGCGATATGCCCACAGCAAGTAAAAACACACTGACAGAGGGGGAGGTGTACTTCGTAAATGGGTCCGCATCAATAAACTCAGAAACAGGAGAGAAGCACATAGGAGCTGCAGTTGTGAGGTTGGGGGAAGAAGAATACAAGGTAATTGTGCAAAAAAGACTGCCCACACACTTCTCAGTGCAGGCAGCAGAATTGGAAGCCCTAATTGAGGCACTACACGCAGCAAAAGGAAGTGCGGTAACAATATACACAGACTCAGCATATATGACAACAACAGTGCATGGGGGACTTGCATGGTGGGGGAGGAGAGGATCCAGGAGGGCAGATGGGTCCCCAGTGCAACATGCAGAGCTACTAATGGAACTAATTGAAGTGCTTAAGGAACCAATAGTAGTAGCCCTGGTCAAGTGACAAGCTCACACAAATAATAGTGAGGTCATCTCATTAGGGAGCGTGGCAGGGGATGCGGCTGCAAAAGAAGCAGCCTACCTTGCAAAGGAAATACCAGGTGAGTTTATATTTCAAGGACACAAAGAAGGAGGGCAAGGTGAGGGTTACAATACAATGCCAGTATCACAAATAATAGATCTGCAACAGGAAGCACCGACCGAAGAAAAAGAGCTATGGGGAAGGGGGGGATGTAGTCAGTCATCAACAGACCTCCTCTGGTGACAAAACAACACAGGTAACATAGTGATGCCTCTAAAATTACAAAAAATAGCTTTCCAACAGCTCCACTTCCCTCGCCACAATGCAAAACAGCACATATCTGCAGAGATAGAAGAAAATTGGTTCGTACCAGGACTGCACGAGCATGTGTCCAAAATGGTAATAGAATGTACCGACCCATTGGACGATTCCGTGAGCTGCATATTGACATGGAAGAGAGGTGTAATGGATCACGATATCTAATAGTGGTGGTCTGCCCCTTCTCGCGCGCGGTGGAAGCAGGGTCTTGCGCCCACCTGGACGCAAAGGGCACAGCAACATTTTTAGTGAGAGAGGTTTTTCCCCGGTGGGGGATATGTGACGTCATACGTTCCAACAACGGGACATATTTCGTCAATGATCTATTCAAAGCCGTAACGGCAATGTTGGGTATTACCCACAAATGATGTTCAATTTATCATCCGCAAGCGAATGGCTTTGTGGAAAAAATATTAGAACTTTTGAAAAGCACATTGTCCAAATTGTGTCACACCCTAAAGAAAAACTGGGTGTACTGCTTGCCGTTGGCACTTTTCAAACTAAGGAACCGAACCAGCCCAGTAAGGACCACCACTTATCCCCACATGAGATAGTGACGGGAAGACGTATGCACACAACAGTATCCCCCCTGCGGAGAGTGTCAGATGCACATAGAACAGTAACAGTGTTGGGGGTAAAAAACTAACACGGGCAGCAAGGATGATCGCGAAACAGATAGCTTCTCCATTTACACGAGAAAGTGAGAGTGATGCCATGACCCCAGCCACAGACAGCCCAAATACCAAATTGATGCCAGGAGAGACAAGAGACAGTGTATGTGCGTAGCTTTGTACGACGATGGAATGCACCCAGGTTCCATGGCCCTTACGAAGTGATATGTTGCACACCCACTGCGGTGAAGGTGAAGGGCCTTAGATACTAGATCCACCTATCGGACGTGTGCCAAGCCTACGACAGTGTAATGCCAGAACAAGAACACAACTGTGCAGAGGGAACAACTGAAATGTAGTGTCAAAACGAGAAGGGACACTACACGGACAACAGCCATAACAAAAAGATGAAGATGAATATATGTACAAGTAATATGGGCAGCAAGTTAGAATGTGAATATAATTATATACGAGTATGTAAAAAGGAATTATGCAAATGAAAACAAAAAGTGTTATATATATGCCCAAGATCTCTACCTATCTACCCATTTCTTTTGTTCTCTCTTTTTTCTGTCTCTTTTCTTAAGTTTTACTGTGAAGGAATACAACATGCACCAGTATAATGGAGTAAACACTGAGAAAGTTAACAACAAAAAAATGTGCGCACTTTACCCATTTGTATCTCACTTTGTAGGATCAACCATGGCAATGACGGGGGCCCCCAGTATCAACAATGCAATGTTAGATAGAGATAGGAGAAGAAATGTGAATGTCTGAGAGTGTACTCCTACGAGTGTGCACTCTGTTGCATAGCAATTATTTTTGCCTCAATGATGTTTGGTCTTGCTCTCTATTGCTTGATATTCTTTATATCAATAGATATAAAGGAGGGGGGAGGAGGCGTAAAACTGGTAAAAGAGAGGACCCATTTAATATGGGATGGGTTCAAATTGATCTGGACACATGGCACCTACACAAATACTACTGTGAACGAAAATGGTGCTGTCAAAATACCCCAACTAAATAATACTGTGACCATTTATAACAAACATGAGTTTAGCATTTATGAAATGAATGATCCCGACCCCACTGCATTTTCATGACCCAACGATTACCTATATACAGACGCACTTTCTAACTCAAGTACCAGTGCTATAAATGATGTTGATGATATTGATATTGAAAATGGTGTGCCAAGAAGTAATGAGGGGAAAATAGAAGGAACAAAGGAAATATTACCACTTGGATATAGAATGGTGAGGGAGACACCCGATGGTCTAAGGGGGAAAAGAAGAAAGAAAAGGGGGGTGGGACGGAAAAAGTATGATGAATATTATGGCTTGGGTTTAGACACACTAGAAGAGCCCCAGCACCCATATCAGTCTAACAACTGGTATGCGGACATGAGCACAACTGCAAAACAAACAACAAATCAAAGTTGTTAGGTTTGCTCATTGATACCCCATGCCTCGGGGACCCCTAAGGTTTTGTTGCCACATGAATCACCTATTGCAGAGGCCCAATGTCTACTTCATCTGGCACTATGCAGAATAAAAAATACTTTTCAAGCACACACTGTTTCATTTCAAATGCTGCAGAACGAGAAGACGTGCTACCACAAGCCACAAGGTGTGATCTGCCTGAAGGAACCCTTCCTTGTGATCAAAGGAACATTATTTTTGGACAATAAAAGGCAGCCGGAGCAAATAACGTTAAAAGCAGAAGCGCTGCGAGGACTATCGGACGAGAAACTACAATGGATTGAGAGAACATGCGCCCCAACATGGAAACAACATATCACAAAACTAACGTGGGTTACAGCTCTTGAAAAGCCATTCAAGCTGCAAGGTGAAATGCTGTAAGAGCTGTGCTTCCATGGGGATGGAAGAACACTTCTGGGTATAAACAAGAACTGTAGGAAAACTCTTGTTGTCCCAGACATAAAAACGGCACTGCTGCATTAATGGACACTTACTGGGTCTGCGGTAAACAGGCGTACTTGCACCCCCCACGTCCTGGGGGGGCACATGTGCCCTGGCAACACTGCATTCTGCTCTGATGGTGATACCTGAAATCCACATCCAAGGTGGTGAGGGGGCTACAAGCAATCGAACATCCTGAGCCCCTGCCAATGACTGAAGAACCCCCAACATACGTCCTTTCCAATGAGCAACTGGGAAGCACACTCTCGCGCAAATGAAGATTGTCAAACTATATCATCGAAGATTCCTTTGAACTGTTGGCACAGGTTCCTGATCGACTTAAGCAGTTTACATCTGCTAAAACTTTTTTCGCATTCCCACATCCAAAGTATCCAAGCGCGAGCAAATGCAAAATGGCTCCAGATAACACGCTGGGAGCTGATCCAACTAGCCAATGACACAGAAGAAGGGTTCAACATAATAAAGGTGGAGCTAAGGGCTCTTAGGCTAATGACAATGCAGAACAGGTATGTCTAGACCTGTTAACAGCAATAGACGGTGGTTTGCTGAAAAATCAGGCGTGCATGTTGCTCATTTGTACCATCTGCAGATGCGGACAACGGGACGCTATCCCACGTAATAGCGGCAGCCCAGCACATGGTTCGACAATCTACTCTCATAGGTCCCATCCTGGCTTGGGATAACTGTCAAACTAATGGCACCCATCATCATGTTTTTACTATTGATTTTCTGTGTGTGCCAATTGCGACTAATGTGCTGCGCAAATGCAGTGCCAAACGGTGCAATGATGATGGTGACAATGGGCCACTCAGCAGGGGTGGCACAAATGACACATGAGGTGGAAGCTTAAACTTTGGATGATTCCGAACCAAAATACCGAATGACAGCTATATATAACACAGGTTACATTGTGGACCCGCTGTATCACACAACAATAAAAGAGCCCCGTGAACTACAATTGTACGATGAGGTTTGGGTGGATTTTGAAGGGGACGGGGATTGCATTTATATGACCTGCAGCCCCGATGAATATGCATGGGCGGGGGGAAGCTTGAGAGCGGTCTGCAGGGCGTGTATGCTGAGAAAGGGGATGCCAGCATGGGATGAAGCAGTGGCAGAAGAGAACAAATGCAAGAGGTTAGGAGAGTTACAGTATTTGTTACTTAAGTAATGAAAGGGAGGAACGTAAGGAAGAAAGGGTCTCTTAGACCCCCCTCCCCTTCATTCCTGTCCCCAATATGCACACTATGCTCGTTCCGTGGCTTACCATGTGCTCTTGGCCAAGGTACTAGACAGCCTCTAGGGGACACATACAGGTGCGATACCCATGAGTGGTCAGTAACACTCTGAACACAGTATCTCTCGTCTTCCTTTTACATCACTGCCCCACAAATGAACTGGGCCAGAGCTCAGACATGGAAAAAACCATATGACTCTATAAATCTGAAGTGGCACTAACAGACCCCCTGCTTGAAAAATATGCCCCCAAGCCCTGTAATCCAGAGTTCTGTTTCATGTGCCAGTTGTCCGCCCACTGGCCAAACGTTATTCAAGCCCACCCCAACTACTAAAGAACCAAGGTGGCAATATATCTTGTCTTATACTAACACACTAATAGATCTAATGAAGTAATTTATGACTGTATCCCAGAAATGTACTCCCAAGATAATGCACCTGGACCCCTGTAGTATTCCTTTGGTGCATATAGTTTACGATACACGGTACAAAAGCATATATAAAGAAATGGTAATAAATGTCAAAGAATATATGTGTGGCCAAAAGGGCAAATGATTAGTTAAAGTTGGTTTGCAACATCACGGACATTGCCTGACCCTGCGCTCCACCCCGAAGAGCCCAGCTGACTTGTGCACCTTGCACAAGAACCACGTGGAACTGCACCAATCACGAACCATTGGTCATATGGAATGTGTAATGTCCTGTCCCCTGTGTCCAATCCCCTCACTTTAATTATCCCCTACACCCAACGTCATCCGTGATGCAATAATGTAACAAAACCAGAATGTTTCGTGTTGTTTGGCAGAGCGCTCTCGGAGTAAGCAGAGTTCGCTACATGCCCTATTTTGCTTAGATAAACTTTACTTTTTACTTCACCCGCACTTGGTCTTGGTCTCATTCCCTCCTGGGGTGTGTCCATTATTGACTCTCATTTGGGAGGATTTAGTGCATATTGGGGGCCGCTCACTTTCATTGGTGACCCCGATGCGATAGCGTTCTTTCCATTCCTTCTGGTACGAGATGTTCCCCGGGCACAGTGGAAATATGAGACCCAGGGCGCGCTCCCTCAAGGCCACCCACCTACGGCAACCAAGAAAAGTGGAGAACCCATAAAGCATGAGTCCTCCTGTCCCCTATTAGTACTGGCAAATATATCCAGTCAGTATTAATATAATTCTTTCATTTAGTAGATACAATGTTGGATAATCTCATTAGTAATCACTTTTCCTGACATAATCTGTGTAGTCATTTAAGAAACAACATTTAAGAACAAAACACTCATGAATCTGTTTCATAACCAATGTATTGATCTCACACATGTGATTTATACCATTTAGGTAATCAATTCAAGGACATTCTCCAATTAAATCTTCTGAATTCAAAATTCAACCAAATCAAATTAAAGAATCAAGCAAAGGAATCTCAACGCGTTTCGAGAGAATATGTCTCTCTTCTTCAGGAGCAATATAATTTTTCAATGACTAAAAGTCCAGGTTTTTCAAACAATCCAGTGATCTGAATACATCTGTATGCTAGTCTTCCAAAGTTGTGTTTTTCATAGCCTTAGTGCTAACATATATCATCTCTATTTCATGTGTTCATCATATGGAGTGATGGTTACTTAATTGGAGTGACAATTATTCCGATGTCATCAATAGTGCCTTGTAATTAATAGAAATAACATAGTTACATTCAATTGCTCAAACTAGTCTGCTCTGACCGTTTACCTGTGGCTTGTAGGTGTTTTGTCCAATATGGTACTGCTGGTACTGTCAATAAGATAGGTACTGATGGTGATGTGGTCTTTGAAAACTTCACCTTTTGGGAAGAAAAGGCTGTGACCTAAAATGCAGGTAGGTGAGTTTTAGTGTGAGTGTTTATCCATTACAAAAGCCAAGCATTGCAATATGATTCATGAGGGGTACCCTCTACATAATGTTGAAACTGAATTTCTACTTTTTACTCACCTTATACGCTTACGCTGTTCAATGCTGCTAAGCTTCAATGTAGTGTCACGTTTTCCTCAGGCTGCATTAGGGTCATACGGTCTCTCCTCGTATTCTGTTGGAAATGGTAACTATTAAATCACGTGCTGGAATCTGGGCATGGGGTAACTTGTATACTGCTGATGCAAGGTGAAAAAGAAGTAAGTTGTAGCTCACCTGCCCCCGTGTTCTGCAGAGCTCGATTCTGACGTTCTAGCCGCGGCCGTGAGTGTCAAAATTTCTGTTGCTAGGAAACAGCCGTATAGTAAGCAGCGTGTCTATTGAGTGAACGTGCTCGCGTACTACAAAGCTTGCTGGGAATGGGAGTTCGTATGTATTGAAACAGAGATGAGATCCTCACTAATGAATGTGAAAAGTGCAAAGTCTAACTGTTACATATTTCAATGCGATATTGATGTACTATTCATATTAATTTAGAAAATCGGTTAAGTACACACTGATACTGAATGTGCAAAAGTGGAGAAACTTTAATAAAAGAATGGGCCTCATTATGACCAGTACGGAATGGGTTAAACGGCGCTGGTAATGGTGCCGGCGCCGTTAAACCCACTCAGCACTATCACGAGGTCCCCTCGCGGGACCTGCTCTGGACATCTGGTTTATCCAGACGTCCAGAGCGGGTCCCGCCAGGGGACCACGGAGCTAACAACAGGCCCGTTTGTAACGGGCCCATTGTTAGCTCCCTCCCCATTCCCATTGAGCCCTATGGGGGCTCTAATGGGAATGGGGAAGGACCGGGCCCGGGTTCCCTGAAGGAGGAAATACCAGGCCCTCCATACTTGGAATGGCCCGGTATTTCCACATTCAGGGAACCCGGACACGGGCATGGCTACCTCCAAAGTCGTAATGAGGCCCAATGTCTTCAATTTTCATATGTGTGAAGTGGTGGGAGTAGCCACTTGGTAATCTATGATCAGAAACTGTTAGTGTAATATACTTATTCAGTAACCATCATTCCATATTGGTAAAAAGAGTAGATATACTTTTCAACCATTATTATATACTTCTCTTTACAAAGGTTTGACAGCCCCGAATTTGTGTCAATTAGCTCAATACATTATGTGCACAGGATCACAACTCGCTTCAAGAGAAACGTGAAGTGCTTCACATTGTTTAAAACAGATTATTATCATGCATACAATGCTTTCTTCAATTTGTGGTCAACACATAGGCATCAAGTTTGAATATTTCCAAACAAGTGTCTCATTCAATGAAAGTGATTTTAAATAGAGCAATCCACCTTTTACAGTGTGAGTGTCTCGATACTAAATTATGTGCAGTGATCTGACCATCAAATAGTCCAGTTTCATCATTGATGATTTATTATGCAGTGACACTATGGTGTATTGATGTCCTTATAGGCAATGTTTATTTTCAAGTGATTTTCAATCAGGCATTCCACATTCTACAGTGTGAGTGTCTTGATTCTTAATTATGGACTGTCATCTGACCATGCAATAGTCCTTATATCATTGATGATATATTGTGCAGTGACACTCTGGTCCAATGATGTCCTTGTCAACAACACTGAGTCGGTCTGTACATTCAAAGAAATACATTAAGAGAAAATTCTGCATTCATTCCTCGAGGTTCGAGGGAATCCAATCTGTAAATCCAAAACATTTCTCTACGTGATAGGACCTGTTGCATGATTCCCCCTCATGGTGACCATTTCAAGAATCACAAACCTTAACTGTGAGATTGTGTAGTGTTTGTTCAGAAAATGTCTGGATACTGGCGATTTTTCATTTTTTTTTGGGATGTTAGATTTATATTCTGAGATCCTGTCTTTGACCCTCCTCGTAGTTTGTCCTACATAATATTGTCCACATGGGCAAATGAATACATAAATAGCCCACTTGCTGTCACAAGTGGCATAGTCCTGAAGTGCAATTTGTTGTCCCGTATATGGATGTCTGATGAGTTTGCATTTCTGAACGTTGTTGCAATTGCAACGGTTCAGACACGGGAATGGAAAGAGATTGCTGTTTGTATTTGTCAACTTTTTCAGCTTTCACCTCAAATTGGATGCCATCAGTGGTTGATTTGGGAACAGTGTGCATAGTTGTGAATCTAATCTGGTGATTTTCCAATTTTTCGTGACAATTCTTCTGATTTGTGAGCTCTGTTGTGAGAATTGTGATGAATAAATTAAGGGAAATTCATCTTTCTGAGCCTTATCGCTTGGTTGTAACAATACTGTTCTTGTTTTTTCTATGACTTGAGTTGCTGCTCGCAATAGGGTTTCTTGAAAGCATTTAATTTGTACTGCATCCACACTTGTGTATGATTCTTCTTCAGATGCAATTCGTCTGATTCTCAATAGTTGACTCAATGGGAGGTTATTTTTTAGATGTTTTGGATGGTGGCTGTTATTGACATCTGTTGCTTTCCTGAAGATGGTGGTGTGTAATTGGTTGGTCTTTGGAATGACCTTGACATCAAGAAAGTTCACCTCTGGTGTTCCTATTTCTAAGGTGAATTTAATCTTGGAGTTACAGTTGTTCAGGTATTTTAGGAATGCTTCTATTTCAGCTGGTGATCCCTTTCAGATTCCAAAGATATCATCTATGTATCTTCTCCACATGGCTAGTTTGGTTAACCATGTGGGATTGTTCAAGATATAGGTCGTTATAAAATAGAACATAAATGTATTGGCATAAGCTGGAGCCATCGCTGACCCCATAGATGTACCAGAGGTCTGTAGATAATATTGTCCTTGGAACCTGAAAAAGTTATTATATCGTATCATTTTAGCCAGTTCAATAGCAAATACTTTGTTGGATGGAAAATAGTCTTGTTGAAGTAATAGCCATTCCAGAGCTTCAAGACCTTCTTCATGGGGTATTGAGGTGTACAGTGACTGTACATCCAAGGTGAATAGAGTCCAATGTTGTTCTATTGTTCGCAGGCTGTTCAGAGTATTCAGAAAGTGTGTTGTATCTCTGTCGTATGTCGATGTGGTTTGAATGATGGGTTGTAGAAGTTTATCTAGGTATCTTGAAAGTGGGTCAAATTGACTTTCTGTAGCTGCAACAATGGGTCTGAATGGTGGGTTATTGAGATGCTTTGTTGATTACTCCTTCGATCATTAGTTGTATGTTCTTTGGAGGATCCTGCTCATGGGTTATATGTAGTAGTTTCAAACAACCTCCTTTGTATTTGTATTTGTATTTATTTTATTTGTAGCACGCACCAGGCCTGAAGGCATCCGGGCGCACTACAAATAAAATAAATAAAATATTTATTTGCAACCATGATGACTGTGGCACCCCCTTTGTCAGCCGGTTTGAATAGTTTCTGTTGGTGTTTCCGTAGGTTTTGATGTCTTGTGTCAGTGAATTTCCTTCATTTCAAATCTCTACGCATTTTGGTTTCAAAAAGGTCTAGGGCTGAGTACTTGACACTCGGGTTGAAATTGTTTTTGTTCATTTCAAGAATTGTCAAATTTTATGGATCTTTCTTGTTGTGGAGGTATTGTATCAAAGAACACCTATCGCTTCATTTTCCTGATTAGTGTGGCCAAATGTATTTCTTCATTGAATAGATTAGTGTTGTTTGTCGGTACAAAGGATAAACCCAGACTAAGCAGGGCTAGTTGTTGTTTGGAAAAGGTCTTGCTTGATATATTAATAATCAAGTTTGAGTTTTCCTTTTGCTGCAAAGGTTTCTTATACCCTCTTCGAACCCTCCGTTGTCTAAAAAAAAAGATGAAGAAGGGGTAATTGGAATTGTGCCTTCCCTATTGTTCAAAGTGTTTTGGGAACTGCTTCTGCTGTAATTATTCCTGAGACTAATGGTACTGTTGGAACCAATTCTCTCTCTTCAATTGATGTGTCACTGGATGGATCTGTGCTTTTGCTTTCCCTCTTTGGGGGTTTTGTTGGCGGGAATTTTTTCCCAGATTATAGTTGTGGTTGGTTTTGATGATAGTATTCTTGCCACAAATAAACTATGTCTCTGGAATAGTATGGGATGTCTTCGGAATTTTCTAATTTTTCTCTGTTCGATATCGTGTTTGTATGCATCTAGTTTTGCATTCGTTAAAGCTAAAGTGTTCTTGAGTTCCTCTGCCAAGGTTAGATGTTCTAATTGTTCTTTCAGTTCTGTGATTTCAGAGTCGAGTTGGTTAGGGATCATGCCAACTCTTCTACGGCAACCAGTACCCTTAGGCGTATGCACGCAGTAGGGCGAGGGGGTCAACGGGGCCCGGCTTTGCCGAAACCCACTGTACCGCTCGCCGGAGCCGGGCGTGGCTCTTGAGTGCGGGGCGGCGTCTTGACAGACCAGGTCCGGATGGTCTTGGATAAAGACGGACATGTGAGTATCAAGTGCGAGCGACTTAAAAGAAGGTGAGCAGGGAAAGGAAGGGGAGTCAGATAAGAGGGATTGGAGAAACATATGGTGGTATTACTAGGGGAGAACTAACGGGAAACAAGGGGAGACTTTTTCTTATCTATCCTTACTCTTTCGCATATGGCCATTAAGTGTGTTACAGAAGTTACGAGGTGAATAGAGGTTCGGGAACCTAGCTCGATGAGGGGGTAGAAGGCAGCGCCGCATTAGTGCTATCTCGACTAGCGCTGGAAGTAAAAGAGGAATATAAGTGGAACAAAGTAGGAGTCTATCATAGAGAAGGAGACTCAGAATAGTAGTTTAGAAACGCGTCCTTTCTTTTTCTTAAAAGGGGACCTTCCAGAGAAAAGTGGGACGGTCCGCAAGGGGCCAGGATAGGGGGACAGGACTGGGTGCAGGTTGGGAACAAATTAGAAAAAGGGGGAACAGGTAGGGAGGATTATGTATTCATGTTAAATGTGACATGTCTAAGTTCATTGTCCTGTAATGTGTGTCATTCATGTAGGCTGCACGCTGGTTTTCATTGATTAACTACTGTTGAACGGTAAATTGCATAATTGTTATAACGTACAGCTTGCTAGGGTAGTGTGACAAGTTGAGGTTGGCTAAATAGATTGCAACAAAGGTCTTAAAAGGAGTGGTGAACTAATAATGTGATTTGGATGATATTATCGCCGGGGTCTAAGGACTAGTGGAAGTATTGTGATGGCATAATGGGGGCAGAAACACCACTCTCACACATATGTCAGATGTTACCAGGGTATGCAGACAAGATTAGGAAATATCATGATCAATGGACTACAGAATTGAAAGGGGAAGGTCTGCCCCAGGTATGGCCAGGAGGGTCCTTTGACAAAGGGGTACTGGATATGGTAGCAACGTGTTTATGTGTGAAGTACAAAGGGAAACAACTACAAAACAGGAGGGAAATACTGGATCTGAGGAGACTTTTCAAGTAGATACCCCCAAACAAGGGTAAGGGGCAAGGAATGTCTCCCCTGGCAGCAATTAACAGTGAGGGAGGAGGTAGAAAAATGGAAAAAGGGGCAGAGGTCACAAGTTTATACCCGATATTGACAAAACCAGCCGAGGGGTATAGTGACACAGTGTATGTGTCTAAGCCCACTTAATCCCCTACAACCCAGACAACAGCCTCAGCAGCACCCCCATATGACCAAAGAGGGGCATTTGGACAGGTGAGTACCCCAGCTGTGAATATAGAACAGGTTACTCAGGACTTGGAGACAAGGTTAACAATGACCCAAACAGAACTAAATAGACTAAGAGATCTATGCGAGCAGAGCCGCTCACCCACGCCAAGAGCGGAGCAGACACAAGAGCCCCAGACGCCTCATAGTTCAACAAAGGAGGGATGGACAAAAGGGGAAATATTATTCCGAATTAACAACACCCGACTTGAATAATACAAGTAGAGCAATGAGAAGAACAGGTAAGTTTAGAGGGCGAGAGCGTAACATCAGACAGAGAAGAAGAATATTGGAGCAACATAGAAGAGCAGGAGGGGGCAGAGGACAGAACAGAGGGGGCAACGGGAGGAGGGTCATTGATAATGGAACCAACCTCGATGGGAAGGGTGCTCGAGGAAGAATGGCAAGGGAGATTAAGGACCAGAGCAGGAAGAATGGCAGTGTTAGGAAGGAAGTGTACGAAGGTGAGTAGGGGGAAGATAAGGTGCAAGTTACAACTGCCACTAATACACAAAGGGGCAGGAAGGCCCCATTATGTCCCATGGGCTCAAATGGACAAAGCTAATTTCCTAAAGACATTGCCCCCGCTTTCAGGGGGGCAAATAAGTGGATATATGCATTCAAAAATAACACTGCCGGGGTGCACTTAGCAATTGGCGATGGCAAAAGCCTGTTGGTTTCCGCAGTAGGGGATCAGGCTAACAGAGTGTGGCCAAAGGCAGGGTTCCCGGGGGTAACAGTAGACTGCGACCGTCATGATGGGGCTTCATTTAACACTGTGAGGCCCAAGGTATGGGATGCACTGAGAGAAAGTTTCCCTGACACCCCGATTTACAATCAGTAATGCAGTGCACAATGGGGGAGGAGGAAGTTGCGACTGCTTACATTCTTCGGGTGTCGGAGATGTGGAGAGCAGAGACAGGCATGGCTTGGGATCAGTCTACCTCCCTGTTTTATTTCAGAATTAAAAGAGGGCTCCTGAAGGAGGTGCAGAAGGCACTTTGTTTGTTTGTTTGTTTGTTTGTTTATTTATTTGTAGAGCGCTCCGGACCCGTGGGTAAAAGGGCGCTTAAGGAATCGGTTACAGGCATAAGATAAGCATTTACAGATACAGAGTACAACAAGTTACAGGGAGCATTTACAATTACAAAGTACATCAAATAGAGAGCATTTACAATTACAAAGTACATCAAATAGATTTACAACGTACAACAATTTACGTATAATACAGGTGTGGTTACGGCTGTTAGAGTTTCGAGATGAGGTTAAAAGCTACTCTTTGTTCAGTAACCAGCCTATAACAAGTTTCCTAAAGATAGGGAAGGACTCAGTGGTTTTAATGTTGAGTGGTAGGGTGTTCCAGAGTTGGGAGGCTAGTACAGTGAAGCTGGCGCCTCCTGCTCTTTTTAAGGCAAATCTGGGCACTAACAGGCATAGGGAGTTGGACGATCTGGTGGTTCTGGGTGTGGGTTTTAGAGTGAATTTGTCAGAGAGGTACAGTGGGGCTAGGTTATTTAAGGCCTTGTAGGTGAGGCAAATAGTTTTGAGGTCGATTTTTTGCTGTATGGAGAGCCATTTACACGCTTTCCTGGTAGTGGAGATGTGCGCACGCCATGGGATGTTCAGTGCTGCACGCAGAGCATTGTTCTGAAGAACCTGGAGTTTGTTAGTTACGGATAGGTTGGCTCCTAGGTACAGGCTGTTGCAATAGTCTAGTTTGGATTGAATGAGTGCTCTGGCCAGAGTGAGGCAGCTGTCGGGGGATAGGAAGGGTCTGCTGGCCCTGATTAGCTTGCCCGTATAGGCGGTGGCCGAGGCAGTTGAGTTGATTTGTTTGGAGAGGTTGGTGTTGGCATCGAGGTGAAAGCCTAAGGTTTTCACACTTTTAGCAATAGGGATGGTGTGACCGTCTATGATAATATTCTTGTAGCTAGGACTGAGTTTAGACAGGTTATGAGGAGAGCCGACCAGCAGAAGCTCCGTCTTCTCATCATTCAGGCAGAGGCCGTGGGTGGCCATCCATGCCTGAATGATGGAGAAGATTTCGTTGATCCGGGAGACGTCCGCGTTGTAGTTGCCTGAGATGGTGAGGAGGATCTGGGTGTCATCTGCATAGTTGGTGTAGGTGACACCCAGACGGTCCAGTTTGTCGAATAGGGGCTTCGTAAATATATTGTACAGGGTGGGGGAGACACAGGAGCCTTGAGGGACTCCACAGGTAATGGGGATAGGGTCAGCAGCGGCTGTAGTTGAGAAGACTCGCATGGTTCTATTCGCCAGGAAGGATTGTATCCAAGCGGAGGCAGAGGAGGTGAAGTGGGCTGCGATAGATAGGTGGTTGCATAGGATTTCGTGGTCGACTAAGTCGAAGGCCGCTGAGAGGTCTAAGAGAAGTAGGATAGCTGCATTGCCTTTGTCTTTGATTTCGTCAATCTGGCTTTTGAGGTCAACCAGAGCGGTTTCAGTTCCATGTAGAGGTCTGAAGCCAGATTGACGTATCCCTAGCAGTTGATTAGATTCCAGGTACTCCTGAATCTGGATGTAGGCAACTCTGTCCAGAATTTTTAGCAGAAAAGGGACAGTGGTGATGGGTCTATAGTTGGTTGTTATGGCTGGGTCTAGGGATTGTTTTTTTAGGAGGGGGAGCACCCAAGATTGTTTTAGGTTGTTGGGGACAAAGTTGTTTGCAAATGACAGGTTGATAAGCTTAGTGATGAAAGGGGAGAGGTCTCTGGCAGCGTCTTTTATTATTTGGGCGGGGCAGCTGTCCCCTTTGCAATTAGAAGGTTTTAGGGAAGTGATGATTTTTTGGACTTCTAGGATAGTTACTTTCTTAAAGGTGAAGCCTGTGTTGGGTTTGATCGGTGTTGGTGGGCTTAAGCTAGGGTTAGTGGTTTTGTTGCTGAAGAGTTGTTGACGTTTGTCCTCAATTTTGGTCTGGAGCCCTGTGATTTTATTGTTGAGGGCATTCTGGATGCTAGAGCACCAAGGTTTGTCTTTTGGGCAGTTGTCTAGGAGGGGAATAGGGTTTTCTAGCTCCTTTAGAATTTTAAATAATTCTTTAGTGGAAGAACCTGCCTGGTTAATCCTAACGTTGTAGGCATCTTTTTTAGTGCGAATAATCTCACTTTTGTATAGTGCAGAGGTGGTATTTAAATTGGATTTGTTTACAGGTGATGGGTTGGTTTTCCATAGTAGTTCAAGTTTAGCTTTCTTTTTCCGGAGTATTTTGAGTTCGGGAGTGTACCACGAATTCAAGTGGTTTATTGGTTTACTTTTGCGTAATTTCAAAGGGGCAATGGTATCGATGGCGGTGGCCATGGAATTGTTGAAGGTGTCAACTAGGAGGTTAAGGTCAGCAGTGTCCGGTAGAGCGTTAAGGGTAGGTAGGACCAGAGGTAATAGTGCTTCGGCAGTGATGTTGCGTTTGTTTCTGGTTGGGCAAGCTGGTGCCAGGGGGTATTTCTTAGGCGTGGACTGGTTGAAGTGAATTTCAAGTGGGATAAGGTAGTGATCTGTCCAAGTTAGAGGTTGGGGGTCTTTACAGGTAGTGTTGCAGTTAAGAGTTGCTACCCAGTCGAGAATTCTGCCTTTCTGGTGGGTCGGTACGATACTGAGTTGAGCAAGTCCGTGCTCAGTTAGGGCGTTTGCTAAGGATGCAGCTGGTGCGTCTTTGGGGTCATTGTAGCCTAGATTGAAGTCGCCAAGGATAATAATTTGTGCTAGTGGCTTGGAGTTTTCTGTGATGAGCGCTGTAATGTCTTCTTCGAAGGTTCCAGGCGGGCCTGGGGG
The DNA here is from genome assembly GCF_040938575.1 of Ambystoma mexicanum. NCBI lineage: Eukaryota > Metazoa > Chordata > Amphibia > Caudata > Ambystomatidae > Ambystoma > Ambystoma mexicanum. Next base: position 1,392,970,546 of record NC_090933.1, on the reverse strand, counting down.
TCTGTATATAAGGTGAAGTGTGATCGTACTTGTGGGGGATGTTTGTAGCTTGATTGTGAGTAACTCACATGATTTAAGAGATAGGGTGGTGACTTGTCTGCAGCCAAGTGGTGTTTTGTAGATGAGTGCTACGCCTCCTCCGAAGATAAAATAGCTGGTATAGAAGCCAAGGGCTGGCCAGAAATACAGAGTTTCATAGTACACCATTGTAAAAGGATCAAAGAAAGGGAAAAGGAGATAGTACAAAAAAGGTTGGCAATCAAAGCAAAGTTGGTACAAACGAAACTGTTGAAAGTCACGGCCACAGTGGCAGCCCTCCCCACAGACAGAGAAGGAGACGGGGAGGAAGGGCCCAAAGCTATACAGGCAGGAATGGCAGCAAATTGGGCAGCAAACGGACAGGAGCAATGGCGGGCGAGGAATAATATGGAGGGCCTCGATGGCAAGGAAGAAATGGAAGAGGTGGAAGAGGTGGGTACAGAGGGTCCAGAGGGGGAGGGTAGAGATATGGGGGGCAAGGGCCCAGGGGCGGAGGACAAGGGACATGTCGGAACTGCGGGAGGTGGGGACTCTTTGCAAGGGAGTGTCGGAGCTGCCCCATGGCTACTTACCAAAATGAACCGCAATATGGTCACCCCCACCCTGGCAGCCCATACGGCCTACCGATAGGGGGTTTCAGAAGGGACCCGACCCCAGATATGCATACAAACAAAGGGCACCTCCAAAAAACACACAGCAGCATTCACACTCACAGGAGCACATGCCCCTGGCACGCCGGGCCTCGTTATAAGTTTGGCAGTACGGTATGAACGGTGCCGGTAAGGTACCGGCACCGTTCACACTGTACTGCCAAACTACGTGTTTTACTCGCGGGTGCCTGACGGGCTGTGCGGCACCCGCGAGCAAAACCTGCAGATGCACCAGCACCATTATTAATGCTGCCGGTGCATCCATGCTCCCCATACCCATTCTGCCCTATGGGGAAGAATGGGGATGGGGACCCCGGTAATACCGCCACCTGCAAATGGGCAATTACTGGGCCGTCAAACTCGTGATGTCCCGGTAAATACCCATGTGCGGGTGGCAGTGCTTTCTTCAATTTGTGGTCAACACATAGGCATCAAGTTTGAATATTTCCAAACAAGTGTCTCATTCAATGAAAGTGATTTTAAATAGAGCAATCCACCTTTTATAGTGTGAGTGTCTCGACCATCAAATAGTCCAGTTTCATCATTGATGATTTATTATGCAGTGACACTATGGTGTATTGATGTCCTTATAGGCAATGTTTATTTTCAAGTGATTTTCAATCAGGCATTCCACATTCTACAGTGTGAGTGTCTTGATTCTTAATTATGGACTGTCATCTGACCATGCAATAGTCCTTATATCATTGATGATATATTGTGCAGTGACACTCTGGTCCAATGATGTCCTTGTCAACAACACTGAGTCGGTCTGTACATTCAAAGGAATACATTAAGAGAAAATTCTGCATTCATTCCTCGAGGTTCGAGGGATTCCAATCTGTAAATCCAAAACATTTCTCTACGTGATAGGACCTGTTGCATGATTCCCCCTCATGGTGGTCTGGTGACCATTTCAAGAATCACAAACCTTAACAGTGAGATTGTGTAGTGTTTGTTCAGAAAATGTCTGGATACTGGCGATTTTTCATTTTTTTTTTGGGATGTTAGAATTATGTTCTGAGATCCTGTCTTTGACCCTCCTCGTAGTTTGTCCTACATAATATTGTCCACATGGGCAAATGAATGCATAAATAGCCCACTTGCTATCACACGTGGCATAGTCCTGAAGTGCAATTTGTTGTCCCGTATATGGATGTCTGATGAGTTTGCCTTTCTGAACGTTGTTGCAATGGCAACGGTTCAGACACGGGAATGGAAAGAGATTATTGTTTGTATTTGTCAACTTTTTCAGCTTTCACTAATGCATCCCTCAAATTGGATGCCATCAGTGGTTGATTTGGGAACAGTGTGCATAGTTGTGAATCTAATCTGGTGATTTTCCAATTTTTCGTGACAATTCTTCTGATTTGTGAGCTCTGTTGTGAGAATTGTGATGAATAAATTAAGGGAAATTCATCTTTCTGAGCCTTATCGCTTGGTTGTAACAATACTGTTCTTGTTTTTTCTATGACTTGAGTTGCTGCTCGCAATAGGGTTTCTTGAAAGCATTTAATTTGTACTGCATCCACACTTGTGTATGATTCTTCTTCAGATGCAATTCGTCTGATTCTCAATAGTTGACTCAATGGGAGGTTATTTTTGAGATGTTTTGGATGGTGGCTGGTCTAGAATAGGCTGTTATTGACATCTGTTGCTTTCCTGAAGATGGTGGTGTGTAATTGGTTGGTCTTTGGAATGACCTTGACATCAAGAAAGTTCACCTCTGGTGTTCCTATTTCTAAGGTGAATTTAATCTTGGAGTTACAGTTGTTCAGGTATTTTAGGAATGCTTCTATTTCAGCTGGTGGTCCCTTTCAGATTCCAAAGATATTATCTATGTATCTTCTCCACATGGCTAGTTTGGTTAACCATGTGGGATTGTTCAAGATATAGGTTGTTATAAAATAGAACATAAATGTATTGGCATAAACTGGAGCCATCGCTGACCCCATAGATGTACCAGAGGTCTGTAGATAATATTGTCCTTGGAACCTGAAAAAGTTATTATATCGTATCATTTTAGCCAGTTCAATAGCAAATACTTTGTTGGATGGAAAATAGTCTTGTTGAAGTAATAGCCATTCCAGAGCTTCAAGACCTTCTTCATGGGGTATTGAGGTGTACAGTGACTGTACATCCAAGGTGAATAGAGTCCAATGTTGTTCTTTTGTTCGCAGGCTGTTCAGAGTATTCAGAAAGTGTGTTGTATCTCTGTGGTATGTCGATGTGGTTTGAATGATGGGTTGTAGAAGTTTATCTAGGTATCTTGAAAGTGGGTCAAATTGACTTTCTGTAGCTGCAACAATGGGTCTGAATGGTGGGTTATTGAGATTTTTGTGTATTTTAGGTAGGCCATAGAAAACCGGTATGATGGGAAATATGGCAATAAGAAATTCTTTAGTTTTTTCAGTTATCCACCCGTCTGTTTCTGCTTTGTTGATTACTCCTTCGATCATTAGTTGTATGTTCTTTGGAGGATCCTGCTCAAGGTTTATATAGGTATCTTCATCCTGTAGTAGTTTCAAACAACCTCCTTTGTATTTGTATTTGTATTTGTATTTATTTTATTTGTAGCACGCACCAGGCCCGAAGGCATCTGGGCGCACTACAAATAAAATAAATAAAATATTTATTTGCAACCATGATGACTGTGGCACCCCCTTTGTCAGCCGGTTTGAATAGTTTCTGTTGGTGTTTCCGTAGGTTTTGATGTCTTGTGTCAGTGAATTTCCTTCATTTCAAATCTCTACGCATTTTGGTTTCAAAAAGGTCTAGGGCTGAGTACTTGACACTCGGGTTGAAATTGTTTTTGTTCATTTCAAGAATTGTCAAATTTTATGGATCTTTCTTGTTGTGGAGGTATTGTATCAAAGAACACCTATCGCTTCATTTTCCTGATTAGTGTGGCCAAATGTATTTCTTCATTGAATAGATTAGTGTTGTTTGTCGGTACAAAGGATAAACCCAGACTAAGCAGGGCTAGTTGTTGTTTGGAAAAGGTCTTGCTTGATATATTAATAATCAAGTTTGAGTTTTCCTTTTGCTGCAAAGGTTTCTTATACCCTCTTCGAACCCTCCGTTGTCTAAAAAAAAAGATGAAGAAGGGGTAATTGGAATTGTGCCTTCCCTATTGTTCAAAGTGTTTTGGGAACTGCTTCTGCTGTAATTATTCCTGAGACCAATGGTACTGTTGGAACCAATTCTCTCTCTTCAATTGATGTGTCACTGGATGGATCTGTGCTTTTGCTTTCCCTCTTTGGGGGTTTTGTTGGCGGGAATTTTTTCCCAGATTATAGTTGTGGTTGGTTTTGATGATAGTATTCTTGCCACAAATAAACTATGTCTCTGGAATAGTATGGGATGTCTTCGGAATTTTCTAATTTTTCTCTGTTCGATATCGTGTTTGTATGCATCTAGTTTTGCATTCGTTAAAGCTAAAGTGTTCTTGAGTTCCTCTGCCAAGGTTAGATGTTCTAATTGTTCTTTCAGTTCTGTGATTTCAGAGTCGAGTTGGTTAGGGATCATGCCAACTCTTCTACGGCAACCAGTACCCTTAGGCGTATGCACGCAGTAGGGCGAGGGGGTCAACGGGGCCCGGCTTTGCCGAAACCCACTGTACCGCTCGCCGGAGCCGGGCGTGGCTCTTGAGTGCGGGGCGGCGTCTTGACAGACCAGGTCCGGATGGTCTTGGATAAAGACGGACATGTGAGTATCAAGTGCGAGCGACTTAAAAGAAGGTGAGCAGGGAAAGGAAGGGGAGTCAGATAAGAGGGATTGGAGAAACATATGGTGGTATTACTAGGGGAGAACTAACGGGAAACAAGGGGAGACTTTTTCTTATCTATCCTTACTCTTTCGCATATGGCCATTAAGTGTGTTACAGAAGTTACGAGGTGAATAGAGGTTCGGGAACCTAGCTCGATGAGGGGGTAGAAGGCAGCGCCGCATTAGTGCTATCTCGACTAGCGCTGGAAGTAAAAGAGGAATATAAGTGGAACAAAGTAGGAGTCTATCATAGAGAAGGAGACTCAGAATAGTAGTTTAGAAACGCGTCCTTTCTTTTTCTTAAAAGGGGACCTTCCAGAGAAAAGTGGGACGGTCCGCAAGGGGCCAGGATAGGGGGACAGGACTGGGTGCAGGTTGGGAACAAATTAGAAAAAGGGGGAACAGGTAGGGAGGATTATGTATTCATGTTAAATGTGACATGTCTAAGTTCATTGTCCTGTAATGTGTGTCATTCATGTAGGCTGCGTGCTGGTTTTCATTGATTAACTACTGTTGAACAGTAAATTGCAGCATCTTTTCAGGCCCGAGTTCAGATCATCCTGCAAATGTAAGGATTCTGGTATTGTGAGATTCCGTATGAATTTCCTAGATTACTTTCTTCTCCCTTTCTTGCCCTTCATGTTCTTAGATTTCTTTGCCTGGCTTACAGACTGAGTCTTCTTAGGCCCACTGTTCAAATCATCTTGAACGTGAAGTATATTCAGAGTATGCTCCCCAGAGACTGTAATTCCGTTAATGTTGACACACATTTGACTTCTTAAGAATGGTGGCATAGAATCATTAGCACACTTGACAGCAATGGTATCCCTGACCAACAGACTGTTATCTGGCATATAATTGGGCATTGTAACAGCCCCAATAGGAAAACTCGACATTAGCATAGGAGGAAACTGAATTGAGGGTGCCACATATATCACCTATTATCGTACAGTTCAACAAAAGCAATGAGGATGGAATTCAATGCTGCTATGTTAGGGTTAGGGTTATGACATGAGCGGGATTCTCTCATCCATTTCCTGTAATGTATGATGGGGCTCTGGCCTTTTTGGCTGTTTGAACTATTCATAGAGTTCATGCTATGCTCAGATATTAAGTCAGTTAAGGCGGTCAGAGATCCTCGGGTGGAAACATTAATAACAAAATGTTCCTTACATATCGACAAGACAGGAACATCCATCAACTGATCAAAGCCACCTCCCAACCCCTCACCAGTACCATTACCCACACCCACTGCAGCTGAATCTGCGGATGATATATTAACATCCAAGTCCATCAAGCTTTGATCGTTGATATTCCAAGAATTTGCCAAAGCAGGAACATTGCACACTTTAGAGGACCGTATCTCGGTGCTTGCGCCAGAGCGAGGGAAGAAGTCACTTATTTTCTGAAAAGCAATAGGCATCAGAGACACCATCTATAAATGTTTAGTTTTTGTGCCAGCTTTGCCCCCCACTGATCTTGTATCAGAGGTCCTCCATAGGCAAGTAATGACTGGAACACCAAAGTAATCCAAAAAGGAGCGTACAAATGCAGAAAGCAACACCATTTATTACAGGCCCAGAAGCAGCTGAGAGAGCACATTTCAAAAAGCACGGTGGAATGAAACTGAAGTAAGAGAGCTGTTGACGCTGTCTACTGCGGTTATACCTATTATATGTTCTTCACATAATTAGCATAAACAAAAGTGTAGCAACTGTTAAATCATCATACGAAGCTGGGACAACATCAGTCCCCTATAGCTAAGCATACATTACCTCCTCATGATTGGAGCATGCCATACTGAACCCTACTGTCCAACAGAAACCCTTGTGACATCATAAACCTTCCCACACAACCCAATTATTTACTTATTTATTGTTTTTTTGAAATTTTTTAGGCCCCTATACAACAGAATTGTGTTTTGAGGTGCCACAAGGCTAAGTGGTGAGGGAACAGGGGAGTAAATAACAGTAGTAAAACAGTAAATAAACAATTGTGGTCCTACTAGGCCTTGTGGGATTTGGACAAATTATGATGTTTTGTAACATTACATAATTGTGCTGACTGCTGGAACTTTATTATCATGCCATTGGCCCCTTCTCATGAGAAACACAAGACAACCTGAGCTTGCCAAAGTGGAGACATTCACAATGCATCCAACCAATCAGGTGTCCCGCAGACATCAGCAAGTACACAAAACACTGTTGAACCCTAGGGACACTGAAACTGTAAAGCATGAGCCTGATGTATGGCTGACAACAGCCCTAGCAACCATGATGGCTGGCACATGGATGGGATTCTTCTCCCAGCAGCAGTGGTTTAACACGTCAATTAAAGGAGTTAAAATACAAATCCTCTGAGGTGCCATTAAAGTCCACTGCACACTTTTTCCTTTATAAACATAGCATTCCATAGACTGCAGCACCACTTTTCTAGTTAAATGAAATGTTAAGGAAAATTTCTTAAATTAGAAAAGTAGCAGTCTTTTAAGAAATGCTCGCAATGCCACTAGAGCACATGTTTTATGTACAACAAGCGATATTATCAGCTTTTGCAGCTGGAAAGCATGACAACTCCCCTCCAGTTCTTCCACCCACTTCAGAATGGTGGTGCAGGAAACTGAAGGGGAGAATTTCGTATTTCCCTACTCTATTTATCATGAGCTCAGAATTGGCCTCAGTTGCTCCAGATTGCGTGGCACACAATTTTTGTTACCCTGCAATTTGCCCTCTTCCCCAACAACATTCATAGACATTATATAGCTGTCTCCCCTTTTTACCTTTACAGTATTGCAATATCATCTGGCCCACACAGAAGGTGATGAGCACCAGAGCAAGCACCGGGACAGTCACCTTAAAAAATGTTGCCAACCATGTGGGACCCATGCAAACAAACAAAGAGTTGAACCAACTGTCCGATGAGACAGCATGCGTTTCCCTCGTCATTTTCTCATGGAGTGTGCACATTTCCTCTATTGCTTCGGTCGATGTCCCATTGGCTGCATCATTTTCGGGGTTTATGGTACAGCAGATGCTACCGATTTTGTGGCAAATGCCACCCTCCATTGCTGTTAACTTATACAATACATAGCGATTTGCCACCAGTCTCACCAGTCTCACTGCACAAAGTTCTTGCCTCACCGCATTGACTACCTTCTCAGTCGAGTTAGCCAGTTGTACCACTTCACAAGGGGTCACTTGCAGCCACCTAATATTAGTGGCTGCTTGGACCCAAGAGAGCAAGAGGATGCAAAGAAGATGGAAGCCTTTGAGAACAACCAAAATTGCACTGGGAAAGTAGCCAGAATTTGTGATGATGCAGTAAACCATTAATTCCTGCTGCGCCTCCTCCTGTTCACTGTGTGCGCCTCCCCTCTTGTGGCTTTTCTTCCTCCATCATCTTTCTTTTTAGTATCGTTGAGTGGTCATTAAAGGGAATCAGGTCTTCTTGGGGCACTGCACGGCCAGGGCTGTGAAGTGTGACAAGGGAGAACGATTCATGCCATCAGGAGCCGCGCTGTACATACACCTAGGTCCCACATTCCCAACAATGATCCCTCAAAGCCACAGTCTAACTATGCAGTGCTGGGATGCTCATCACTTTGGTGCAGCCAGCATTAGCCCCTGTGGACCTGAAACATAAGGAAAAACATGTAAGAGGCTTTATGTGGACCGGTTGATGTCTCTCATCTATTCAGGTCAAAAGAATTACATACTTGTTCCATACGGCCCCACAACTATAATTTATTTTTGCTACTACATCCCCTCTCAAACCTCACCAATCCCTCTGCTTGACACTTTATCATTCCCCCTTCCCATTTGCCAACATGAAGCACTGATCCATGTATCTTTATCAATTGCCTTGTGTGGCACCATGGAATATCATGATCTGATGAATTTCTGGACTTTACTGAGTCGTGAACAATTTCTCTCCTTTCCTTGCACTGTCTGTAAAGTATTCTGGTATTATATGCTTTGTAGCCTCATTTTTGGACATTCTCCCTAGCTGTATATAGTTATCTGCATAGACATTCTCCCCTTCATCTCTCCCGTGAATGGACACTGTCTATCCTTGAAAGAAAACTCACATTTTACACAATGACAAGTGCAGTATGCACTCCTCTTCCCCCACGGTCACTTCCTAGGGCAGGAAACGTTTGGGTGTCCCTGTGATGTGTGTGATGAGAGAGCACACATAATAAGTGTCATTAGCCCTCTCCCACCCCACACGTTGCATATCATCGTACCACACATTGCCAAGCACCATATCTTGCCTTCCCCAATGCCATTGTGAAACACATCTGCATAAAATAGACTTCTTTGAAAGTTTTCTACTATATACCATGGACATATGCCTATTGGACATGTACAAATGCTTGGATACTCTACAAGGGCGACTATTGAAACTGCTCTGCATCTATCCTTAACAGTGCCTAATAGCGTAATAAGTCACGAGCTGGGCCTATTTCACTATCTTGTAGGAAAAAATGGCACCAGCTATCTATCTATGCCAAGATGAGTGACCCTCCAAGTAATTATTTATATCAAGATCAACAGGTAACACTCTCTCTGTCAAAGTTTACCACCAGAAAATGCGATCAATCCTAGGTGAATCGAATGTAATAGTAAATGATCTATGTTTAAGACCATGATACATAAAAAAAGAAATTATTTGAGCACGACTGGATCAATACTCTGGATGAAATAAAAAAAACTATAAGTCTTATTCAGAGTATGCTAAGTTTACAACAAAAAGGGTTCCTCGCCATAATGACATTGACACTTTTCCATGCAATCATACTAGATCGTGCTATATGCGCTTTAAACATATTCAATATAGCACTCGAGAAAAGAAAGGGCATTGGAACTGTGTCAAAGGAGAAGAGGTTATTTTTAAATGCTGTTTTTTCCTGTGTGAGGAATCCAACGAAACGTTGAAACACCTAGTGCTGTTTTGCCCACATTTCAAATCTGAGAGAACTAACTTGTTAATGAAATTTGCTAGTATTTGAGGACTGTCATGAAGCGTTATGGGCCAGGATGATGAATGGCAATCACAGACCTCTGATATTTGCCCCCGTCTGGTTATTAAAACATATTGAAACCGAACTTGAAAAATATTCAGTGTAAAACACGAACTGATTAAGAAATGTGTAGAGTGTATTCTTAACTTATTGACCGGTTGGGAATTGCATCATGTATGTTATCGGAACTTAGGATGCAACATTGTACCTAAAAGTCAAAGAAATAAGTGTATTTATAGGTTTTTACTGATATTTGCATAGAGACATATTTTTATGTGAATTGTCTTATTCTAATGTTTTGTAAATGTTTTTTATTTTTACAAAACATAAACAAAAAACATAACATAACAAAAAAACAAAAAAATAGACTCCTTTTTGTTCTTATATTCTTGTCATTATTTATGATAGTGCAAAACCTGACCATTTATAGAACAGTAAACAGAGAAAAGAAAGAGACAGAAAAATACAGAAAAAATCCAGAGCAAACTGTAGCACATTATTTCTCTGCTTTCTATTATTATTATTTTTTTAACTTTGTTTATTTTAAATCAAGGCAGGATGATAAGTACAGACATTATAAGCAGTGGTTATTTAGGCATGTTGAACCCCAGTCCTCTATCCCCCCCTGCAACTTCTCCCTCCCTCCTCCCCCTGGTCCATCTGTCCCATAGGCCCTGTAGGCGGGCTCCTCCCTCCCGGGCAGTCCGAATTGGGCCTCAGCGACTATGTGTCTTCCTCCGGGATCTCCTGATTTTTTAAGATAGAGCGGGCCCTGGTGGGTTTGTAGGTCAGGGCGGGGAAGCGCTGGTCGAATTCCAACACTGGGGCCCAGATATTCTGGAAACGATGAAGAGTTCCCGTTTGTGCTACCGTCACCTTCTCCGCTATCAGAATGTCCCAAAGTTTGGTCCACCATTGGGCTATGTGAGGGCCTTCCGGGGTTTTCCAGGTTCGGGCCACCACCGTTTTCCCTGCTAGTAGGCAGTGAGTTACTAGTTTCGCTCTGGGTCCGGAGCGCGGATAGGTCACGGGAATTGGAGCACCCAGCAAAACCGGTTCTGGTTCCAAGGGAATCGTTGTTCCGGTAATTTGTGAGATGGACCCTAGGCAAGCTTTCCAGAATGGTTGGATCTTCGGGCAGTCCCACCACATGTGGAAGAAGGAGCCTGGGTGGCCGCATCCTCTCCAGCAAGAGTGGTCCACCTGGGGGTTCATATGGTGAAGTCTGAGGGGCGGATAGTACCACCGCAGCGTGATCTTATACGCACATTCCCTGTTGGTGATGCAGGTGGACGAGGTATGTGTTCTGGTCCATATGTCAACCCAGGTTTGATCCTCTATTGGGTGACCCAGGTCCGCTTCCCATTGGGCCATGCAGCGAGTTCTTGTGGTCAGGAAGTCGCTTAGAAAGCGTCTGTACAGGGTGGATACTCTGCCGCGGGTTGGAAGATCTCCCAGGGTGAGTTCTAAGGCAGTAGGAGGGTGTGTTGCTGCTTGCAAGGTTTGGGGATGCGTGCACCAGTGGCGTAGTTGAATATATGTGAATCTATCCCGTTCTGGAGTTGGAACTTCTCCTTGCATTGGGCGAATGTGAGAGGTCTCTCCCCCGTATACAGCTGGTCTATGGTCTCCAGCCCACCTTTGATCCAGTTACGAAAGTTGCGAGGATTCATACCCGGTGTGAAAGTTGGATTATGAAAGACCGGGGAACATGGGCTCAGTCCTCTTGGCACTCCCTTTCGTTTTAGCGCCCAGTCCCAGGTGCTGAGGGTGTGTTTAGTTGATAGCAGGAGCTCTCCCCAATGGGTCCTGAGGGGGGGCGGGATGTGTGGTAGAAATCGCAGGGGTAGGGGTGCCCGTGATTGTTCCAACTCCACCCATCTGGGGCGGTTTGTCATATTTTGCCAGGCCTAGACCTGGGCCAGTTGGGCTGCCACTCTGTAGGCCTGTAGGTCTGGGACCCCTAGTCCTCCCAATTTGGAGCTCCCCAGCATAGTTCTGAGAGGGATTCTCGCTTTCTTACCTCTCCAGATAAAGTTCAGCATTTTCCTCTGGATCCCTCGGAGAGTTGGCGTGGGGATTGCCACTGGTAGTGAGGCGCATGTGTATAGGAATCTCGGAAGGAGGTTCATCTTGCATGCAGTGATGTGCCCGAGCAGGGAGATCTCTTGGGTCTCCCAGCGCTTCAAGTCGCCATCCCACGGGCGGCCTCAGAGGAGCGACCACATCGATGGCTCTCCAAGCTACGCCCCCCTCTGCTTTCTATTATTACCAACACTACTGCAAGGCAAATTGTCCACCTCCTGCACAGGCCTCCTGTACAACCTAATGGCAGAAAGAAAAGTCCATAAAATGGTGCTATACTCCCTATCACCTTGTGCTCCTTACCTTTCCTCTTCTCTGTGGGAGCTGGTGCTGTTGTCTCTGTAGATGTCGGAAAGGTGGATCTAAGGCTTTCGGTCAGTCACTTTCACTGCAGTGGGTGAAGGGTAGACTACCGTATGGGGGCCAGTAAAGCAAGGCTCTTTTCACTTCCAGACAATATTTCTGATGAAGATCCTGTCACCCAGGAAGAGAGGTGCAGATGGTGGAAAAGTGTCTTCTGAAGGTGATGTCTCGGTAGCCGGCCGGCTTGGGTGTGGGTGCACCAGATGAGATACAAACGTAAGAGCCTTTGTACGTTCTGTCAAGTACATATGGAATTCTTCACCAAGGATCTGGGCGGACCTGTTAGAATCAAAAATTGTACATGCAGGAGTGAAAGGTGCATGCATTCTCCTGCCAGTAACCATTTTATGCAGAGTCAAGTGGTGATACGTGGCAGGCGAGTTGCATAGTGCACATAAAGTGAGCTGTAAGCAATGGGCCATTTTTTGCAAAGTGTTGCTTGGTCAAGCATTCTTTATGCAAGTCATTTAATCTTTCTACTACCCCATTGGCATGCAAGTGGTACACTGCGCATAGATGGTGTGTTATCCCAAGGAGGGCAGTGACCTCCTTGAATAGATCATTGGCAAAGTGGTGCCCATTGTCTGACCTCAATTCGTCACATATGGAAATACCTCCCATACCGGAAATGCGGCTGCCTATTTTATGACATTTTGGGCAAAAACCAATGTTCATTTATATCTGTGGCCACACGTACTTTTGACACATAGACCTGATAATATAACTGCTCTAATGCTAAATTAAGTAATTTTATGGGCATGAGTGGTTTCCCCATGCTGATCTGTCTCCACACCAAGTCAGTGGGGAAGAGAGAAGAGCCTCTCTCTATCCATAGGTCCTTTTCCTCCTCGGGTGCTTCTCACTGAAGTTCTATTACCTGGACAATGGGCAGTGCATTGTAGGGCTCTGTAGTTTAAGAGATCTTGGGTGACTTGGCCATAGCACCATCATGGGTTACTTTTGTTTTGTACCTGGATATAACTTAGTCGTGCCTTCGGGCAGGTAGGCTGCTTCTTTTGCTGTGATGTCAGCCATATCATTGCCTTGGGTAATAAAGGCCAGGCCGCCTGTGTGAGTGTCAGTCTTTATTATCGCTACCTCCTGTGATGCTGGAAATGCTTTGGAGGGACTGTCCTGTACTCCCTTATCATGTGTTTTCTGTGTTATTTTCTGCACAGGAGTCCAGTTGGGACCCGTGGCATTGGCGAACAAAGACCCTTGGGATAACATTATGGCACCCATGGGTGGGGGTACAACCCTGTACCCATAGTGTATGTTTTTGGGCTCCTGTGTGTTGCTCACAGAACAAAGTATGGGTTGGCGGTAGCTTCCTGCTGATGTGACAGGAGCTCTGAGTATCCTCCATTTTGGGATACCCAGGCCCTTCCGTAAGAATCAGTAGATTCCTGATGGAAGGCAAGATGGCCCCTGGGGCCTCTTGGTTTCTATTGCCTGTTTCCTTGTTTTCTCAAATTCCTGGGACGCCCTGACTCAGTCCCTTTTGATGTAATTCAAAATCTGTTGAGTCTGCCGAGGACTGATCCAAGAGAGGATCTGGCTACGAGACCTCTCACCGAGCTATGAGGGAGCATCATGCAGAAAATGCTACTCTTCATCAAAGCACCCTGGAATCCAGTTCTGTGAGTCTGACAACCGGAGAAGGGGTCTGCCAAGAATCCTGAAGAGAGCGCCTGGACATCGAGGGCCATCGAAGTCCATTGGCATTGACCAGAGTCAGAAGATTTCCGTGACCGCTGAAAGCCAAGTCGAATTGTGTTGCCCAGGCACAGGGACACCTTGATGCCATGCTGATCAACTCCCGGAGCCGAGAAAGCTCCACCTTGCCTAAGAACATTTTAAAGAGGGCTCCCTCGCCTTCACTTGCCTTACCGGTCAACTACTTTTCCCTGCCGGAGAAAGTCGAGGTCGCCGGCTACCAAGTAAAGTCTGCTTGTGGGTTTCCTGCCACCAACAGCTGACAAAGATGTCCCGAGGACACTGACAGAGTAAAGATCTGAGGTCCAGCCTGTGGTCGAAGCTATCCCAAGGTACGTGCTGTGTCTGCCAGAGGACCGCCAAACAAGACTCCTGACATCCAACGCCCACTGCTGGGCCTGCATCCATCTCTGCCGAAAGTCTTTCAAGTCCACCAAGTCTTATTTGTGGCACTGAACATTTTGCATCGAGGTCTACTGCATGTCTCATCTTCGCAGGACTTCCACCATTGAGGAAACAATCGTTCGTCGAAGAGCACTGCGAAGGTCGAAGCTGCTGTATCACTGCAACTGTTCTACTTTCCCTCGAAGATCTCAACGCCCAGTGGCTCCTTCTTCAAAGGGGGTCCCTCCTTGAAGGATACCATCGAAGAAACTCTCGCAATTCAGGTACATTTGGGTGGTTGAACTTTTTAACCAAGAAGCAAGGCATATTGAGCATGTATTCAATGGGCTTGTTAATTATTTTATTACAGGTTGCCCAGGTGGGGGATCCTTATTAGAATTGTGCAGCTGTCTTCAAAGAGAGCATTCTGCCATTGCTTAACCTTAACCTGACTTCCTTCCTTATTGTCTATGCCGATACACCTTACTGAAAGATGTGTCTGCTCCATTATAACTGCCAGCAGTTGATGCATTGTATATATTTGTCATTATAGTATTACCAGAGTAAAATGTGTGTTATTGAATTGTGTATATATATATATATATATATATATAGGAACCTTAATTTTATATAAAGAACTGTGTTATCACATAACATAGTGTGTGGACATTCCTTTGTGGGGGCTTGGGAACTCACTGTACTTAAGAACCAGCCCGCATCACCTCCTGAGACCGTAAGCCTTGGTTGCTCATCCATACCTACCATATTGAGAACCTTGGCTTGGGTGCTCTGTGTCCCTACCCTACAATATAGGGGCAGATATACAGATAACGTCTCTAGTCTTTACACCTCTACTTTAAGCATCAGCAACTCAATTAGCCGCGCCAGCAACTCTACATTCTGTACCGGGGACCCATCACTCATCTTGAACCGCTTCCTTGCAGCGCTAGCCTTTCTATCACTCGTATGGGGAATGAGATGTGTAGTTGGAACACTACTTTTCCCTCCTCCTTCTCTTCCTCATGGAAAAAGTTGCTCATCAGTCACGTTAGTCAATGTCAATGAGGGGTCAATGCAGAGTACTTTACATCCTCCCTTGACCCTAAACACCAACAGATTACAGACCTATTACAACTGTGCCCTTTCTCTTGAAAATACTGGCTAGGGCCACCCATCTACAGATTCAGCTTCATCTGGAAAATAAGAATCTACTCAGACTCCGCCAATCAGGTTTACGACCGAGACATGGCACAGATACAACCCTGCTAGACCTAGTAACACAAATGGAGACCATTAAAGACAAAAGCAATCTAGCACCCCCTTCTGTTACTGGATCTATCAGTGGCCTTTGATCAGGTGGATGACACAGTCCTTTCTAAACACCTTTCCTCTGCAGCACACTTCTCTGATGAAGCCACCACCTGGATTCAGTCCTTTTTAAACAACCGAATGACCAGAGTTTTCTTACCCTCCGCATCCGCCACCTCAGCCCCTGTCACTTGTGGAGTCCCTCAAGGATTATGTACTTCACCTACACTATAGATAAAGTATGGGGTAAGGAGTCCTCTTTTTTTGTTTTTGGAGAGCCTAGCTTGTGAGTGACTACACTTAGCACATGAATAGAACGGACATAGGTTACCCCCCCTTTCACACCTGCAAGTCTTTGTGACGCACCACACTATTCGACAGATCACCAATTTGGTCTGTGTTTCTATAGCAGATCATTGACTCATGTTAATACAACAAGTAACACTTTATCTATCATCAAACACTGTTTAAAAAGTTGCCTGTACACAGGCTGCGAAATACACAAATTTAAAGAAACATTACAAACACATATTTTTAGAGCACCTACAAGTTCCATATTCTCATTCATATAGGACTTCTCTAGGTTGGTCCTACACATACGGTGTAGTGAGGTTAGTATACAGTGACTGAGTGTGTTGCTATCGTTTCAATACACTTTTGAAGTCCAAAAAATATGTGTTTGTAATGTTTCTTCAAATGTGTGTAGTTCCTAGCCTATGTCCGTTCTAAATATGTGCTTCACCTACACTATACAACATCTTCAACAAAGCCCCTCTTTGATGACTTAGACTACTTGGGTGTCTCCTACATAAACTATGCGGACGACACCCAAATCCTTATTCCCATCTCCGGTGACCACAACACAGACTCCAAGCACCTAAATGAAGTTTCCCAAATCATCCAAGCTTGGATGGCCAATCGCAGTCTTTGTCTCAATGACGACAAGACACAGCTATTCCTGGTTGGTACTCAAGCTAGAATCAACAGCCTCGACAAACAATTCAATGCCTTAAATATTGATGGGAACATTATCACAGTCTCAAAAGATGTAAAAACTCTAGGTGTCTACATCGACTCCTCCATCTCTCTGACAAGACAAATAAACATGACTGCCTCTACTACGGTATGCAGTGATAAAATTGCATCAAAAATGTCGCATGTACAGAAAATTGCGGCAGAAATGCTGTGGTTTGACCCGGTAAAGGTGTACCCCATTATACCATTTAAGAGGAGCAGTGGTTGCGGAGGTGTCCCCGCTCCCCTTAAATGGTATAATGTGTCCAGGGGTTGCAGGGGTGTCCCTTGCATCCTTTACATGGATTGCAGCAGCAAAACCACAGCCTTTTTGCTGCGATTATTTGGTGTAAACAGCCATTTTTGCCGCGATTTTAACAAATGGAACCCTCTATTACTGCATACATGTGCAAGCTAATCAATGGCTGCAGACCATTTCTGACCACAAGTAACTGCATCACCCTAACCAGAGCCCTGGTCCTATCCAAGATAGACTAGTGTAATGCTCTCTACCTCAGCACTAACCAACATAACCTAAACCATCTTCCAAAACAATGCACTCAGAGCTGCAACCAACTAACCTAGATCGCACCACATCACGGAACCTAGGCGTAGTGTACACTGGTTATCTGTCCCCCAAAGAATCAGATTCAGAACCCTTTGTCTCACATTCAAATGTCTACACAATGCTCCACCCAAGTACCTATGTGATACATTTACACGGAAATCCTCGGACTGGCCTACCAGATCTTCCTACACCAACTGCTTGATCATTCCCAGGTTTAAGCTCCAAAAGGCAGGTGACAGTAGTTTCCCGGTCCTTGCAGCTAAAATGTGGAACTCACTACCAGCAACCCTCAGAGCTGAATCTTCCTTCCACATATTTTGAAATAAGGAAAAAACCTGCCTCAAATCGACTGATCATCCTTTCTCATTAACCTAATCTTCCCTTACACCTGTTAAATTCTTACATACTCTCCATGAATATACTTGCTGCGTTTTTTTTGTTCTGCTATCCACTGTAAGAAATGCGTCCAGATGACTAAGGGCTAGGTGCGCTATATAAATAAAATTCTATTGAATTCAATTCACCATTCAATATTGTCCTCATCTGTCTCACATAGTATCACCATGCTCTTTCATGTAATCACCTCCTCTAAGTACAACAATATTCGCATACCTGGGGCAATTTCCTTGTACCGCGAGGGCCTGACAAGGAATTCTGGGGATAGTCAGAATGTTTTTCCTTTAATTTCTGGCACCCATCCCAATAGTTCTTGGACCTCATATGGGAAAACCACGTGGTGCATGGGCTGCCTTCATAATGTGCTGTGGGCATAATAGGCCTCTATATGGCCACTACCCATGCTGGGTACATGCCACAAGTTGAGCACACCATACCTTTTTCTGTGAATAAAATGGTTGCTTTAACTTGCTTAACAAGTCCCTTCCCAGGATGTTTATGGAAGTATCTTTTGAGTATAGTAGAGGAGCTACACTGTGTTGTCTGCCTATCCTTAATGGTAAATCCTGTGTAACTGGAACCATACCAATCTGTAAAGAAGGCGAAATCTGTCTGGCCTATCTTCACTGCTAACTCTGGTTCCTTTTCATGGTCTTCAGTTACTGCAAGGACTGGACAC
Source organism: Ambystoma mexicanum (assembly GCF_040938575.1). Classification (NCBI taxonomy): domain Eukaryota; kingdom Metazoa; phylum Chordata; class Amphibia; order Caudata; family Ambystomatidae; genus Ambystoma; species Ambystoma mexicanum. The sequence continues at coordinate 1,392,952,556 of NC_090933.1, read as the reverse complement.
ACACAAACTTTCTGTGGGCACTCCTATTGGGGCGTTATGTTCTGTGGGAACGGAAAGTGGGGCCCCCCAGAACTGTTACTTCTAAGTAATGGGGTACCCAAACTGGAAGATGATTTTTTTATTAATACCCCAAACCCACCACCCCCACCTTTTACTGCCTCCCCAAAATTCACAATACCTGGGTGGATCCACCGGGCCATCCGATTGTGGCAGGGATCAACTCAGTTCTTGAACCGCTCTCTAAATATGCAGACAATTACCTGAAGGGATACATGAAGAACATGCAGTCCTATCTTAAGAACTCCAAAGATGCAATCAACCACTTTGAGAATGTATCTTTACTACTCGATCTGGACGTGGTATCATTTTATACGATCATTCCACAACAGGCGACCCTTGAAACCATCGAAGAGATTCGCCTCACCAGAGAAGACACAGACCCTGTACCGACATCCTTTTTGATGTGGTGTATTGAACTAGCCCTGACCAAGAACTATTTTGAATTTAACAGCAGATCTTACCAGCAAATAGAAGGGACAGCCATAGGGGAAACTATGGCACCTAGTCTGGCAAATCTTTACGTGGAAATCTTCGAGAAATCACATATCTACAGTGTAACCAACCCCTATCAACACCGTATCACGTTACATCGATGACATTTAGGTCATCTGGACTGGTACGCTTGAAACCGCCCATGATTTCTTCTGATGGCTCAATAGCCTCTACAGACATCTACAATTTACAATGACTTGTGATCAATACACCACCAACTTTTTAGATCTCACGATTTTTCACCAACAAGTTGTACTGAAGGTGAAACCATTTCACAAACCAACAGACAGGAATTCTCTTCTTGAGTACTCCAGCCACCACGTGAAACACCTCAGGGACAATGTTCCATTCGGGCAATTCTTGCGCCTCAAAAGAAACAGCTCCTATAATGAAATATATGAAGCAGAGGCTGAAACGTTGACTAAAAAACTGCGTCAACGAGGATACCCGAAAAGACTGGTGAAGAAAGCTACCAAGCGGGCATTCAACAACAACAGGGATGCCCTCCTTGAAGAGAGACCAGTGAAAGAACAAAACGAGATGGTGATTAAAGCTCTTATACAGAAAAATTGGAAAATCTTTGAAACCAAGGATGTACCTATGCCACAACCCATTTTTGCCTTCAAAAAAAGCTCTTTTATTGGCAATAGGGTGAGAAACAGCAGATTGAAACCAAATTTTACCTCACAGCCCAGTATCACCACTCTCTGGGGGATGAACCCAATTGTGGGCCATTACCCCTGCGGTGCCTGCGGGATATGTAAACTCACCTCGAAGGCAACAGAGGTTGACATCGGCACAGACAGACCATGACAACAAAAAACCATGACGAATTGCAACACTGACCAGGTGGTGTACCTCATTCGCTGTAAATGTGTTCTTCCGTATATAGGAAAAACTACCAGAAAAGTAAAAACAAGAATATTCGAGCACAGAAGTTGCTTGAAAACAGAACAGAGAACGCACCAATGGTCCAACATTTTATCTCCATGAAACATGGACACGAGGATTTCACTTGGACAATTTTACAGACACTCAAATGGGGCCCTAGCACGACGAGCGACCCCAAACTATTTAAATTGGAAAAGGAGATGATTTTCAGAATGAGGAGTGACCTGAGCGGCTTGAACGAGTCAATAGAATGGAACAGGATACAAAACTGATCCTCTCTTTAATAGGGGTGATCCAGTTAATGCCCGGGACGGAACCAGTCCATCATTAGCCATGTGATTATAACTGAAGACATGAGCATACAACCTTACCCTAGCGAGCCACATATCAGATCTCCATCTGTACCCATATCTATTCATTTACCCAGTAATTGGTTTACAGGGGATGAGAGGGAATTACTTTGGCCCATCTAGTTACTCGCTTGCAAGAGCTTGAGCCTGTCCCACTCTAGTTTCCATATTGGATTAGACAACGTTATGTTAGGCACTGTCTCTGTACCCCTGTGTTCCCTTCAAGAGGTTCGCCCAATTGATGTATGCTAATGCTGTTTTTTTAACAATTTCATCTGTTAATACCACTGTACTTGATTTGACAATTTGTTGAGAAACATTGTAATAATGCCCCAGATACCTCAGCTCATGAACCTGCCTAGGATTTCATTGTAACTATGCAGAAGAAACTATTTGTAATAACTCTGGGGGTTAAACCAGTTAATATGAGATCGTTCCCCATTTCTACACTGGGGAACTCTGGAGTTTTTGGTTATGTATAAACCTCATTTTTATGATGCCCAAGTAGAATGGATTGATGGGTCATGTGACTATGCATTATACTGAGGTACACACTGCACCAGAGCACTTATGGGGCGACCCTCTCTTTTCCTCTGGTACACTCAGTAATAACCCGAATTTGTGGCACTCACAGGAAGATTAGCCGCGTTTATGCGTAGTTCTGCTCCCCATAGGGAGCTCCGCCCGAATAGGGCCTTACCATTGACTAGGCTCCATTTAATAATGGCGCCCGTTGCATCCCCTCCATCGGGATGCTTCTAGCAGACTGCCAACACTGAGAAAGGACTTTCCGGGTGCCAGTTAAACATAGTTACCCCACGCTTACACCGCAGCATCTTTAATAGCAGACAGCAGATGGCCACGGTAACGATTTACACACCAGAGGGTGACAGTAGCGACTTAGGAAGAACTCAGTTATCTCTCCTCACAGACATTTTTCTAGGTGAGCAGATCCACTTCGTAGCATTTAGCCTCCGGGATTACGTACTGCTGATGAACCTCTATGCAACAGCCTTCTACGTGGGTACTCTCCACGGTACCAATGGCGCCCTGCCCCCATATATCAGATATATTTTATGTTTTTCCTCGACAGGGTGAATTGCAGCCCTATGTCTACAGGCACAAGGCTTTCAAGTAGAGACTACTCTGCAGTTTCAGCGATTCTGTGAGAGACGTGACCTCAGGTATTTTTCCACACAGCATTTGCATTTATATGTATGCATTTAGATATTTTCACTTTCTAATGGCTTTCTTGCTGCTTGCTTTGCGCCTTTGGCATGCCCCATCTGCGGGCGCCAGGCACCAACATCACTTCTAGCTAGCCTGGTAAACACCTACCCTTATGTGTGTTTTTACTTTAGATGACCAGAGTGCCACGCACTACCGATGCGTGAGTCTCACTAAAGACGTGCAGCCCTACTTAAGGACTCTGACTTCTTTTGCGCACTGTTTGGCAAAACTCCTCTCAAGCACAGCAAGGCCAGTAAGTTCCCACTACAGGTGGGTGTAACACTAACTTTGTTTACACTTACATGTTTTCCCTACCCTACTTCGTTCTGAGAGCCACGCGCCCAGTGAGCATATGGCTAATTAAACCTTTGCTTTTCTTGCAGCCATACAGTAGGAACACTACTTGTCCCTACCACAATTCAACAGAAGGATTGTACGCCCCAACATGAACCATTCCGAGGTAAATTGGTTATTCTCGGAGTGTGATTCTTTGTCCATTTAGTGAACTCATAGAGACCGATAATAGCAGTAATAGCTTACAGAATCTCTGTCTCTTTTTAACCTGGACAGGTCGTGTTTATTTGTCTACCTTCACTTAAGCTGGATGCAGAATAGGAATTTGATGCACAATACTTCCTCCTGATGAAAGTTCTGTATATATGACATTTTAGAACTGAAACATGTCGAGACTAGATGTCTCTGTAGAACAACAGTTACAACACCAGCATCAATTGCTAAAATACTTATGATTGCAAACAATGATTTACCATTTCTTGCCTTTTTCAATGCTCCAATTGAAGGTTAGCACTTTATAGGATATATGTCACAAATTTTTATGACATACTGTTTGCATTTATGTCTAATGATTTAATACTTGTTTTATGAATGTTCTAAATAATTAAAACTATTGGTTGTTAAATGTGTCACTAATGACCTGTCTATTCACGTTCTATTTTTGTACATTTTAAGTACCAAGTTCTGGCCCAACAGTGTGCTGTCCCCTTGTAGGCGTGTTTGCGCGGGTGCGGTAATGCATTTGTTGGTGTTCCCAAGATCCCTACCAGCACTGCTTGGGCTAACATCTGCACTTGCTGGGGCGGGGCTGCTGGGGCTGCAGATTGGTCCACAGGACTTGCTGCAGTGGTGGTGGCTGCTGTATTGGGGCTGTTGCTACGTCAGTTGGCACCTAGTTGTGTTCCCCCAGGTTTGTAATATAGTTCTTGCCCAAAGGCAAAGTGGCCCAGTTGACCAAAGAGAAAACATGAGCCAGAAAACCTAGGCCCTGCCCCTCTGTACCCACCCTCCAACCCCTTTGTTGGTACCCTCTCCCGTGCTGATAGTATCACATTGGCTGGTTAGTCCCCCTTTTGTGGCCCCCTATAGCAGGGCATACTATGGTTGTATGTACCCTCCTTGCTGTGGCCACCCCCTACTAGCAACCCCCCCTGTTTGGTTGGAGGCACTTCTATGTGGCCTTGGGTGAGCACCGCCCCTTCCATGGAGAGCTTTGTCAGCTTCCTTTGTACTAGCTTGGTTTCTGCCTTTGTGGGGTTATCTGTTGATTACCTCTCTTTCTCTCTTGCTTCCGTTTGCAATAATGTACGATAATCGATTGTATCTCTGGCCATCCTTTTGCTTCTATCGCCTCTATTATATCTATTATATCTAGAGAGTTCTGCACATCTGGGGGAAGCCCTCTGACCAGTATATGGTAGAAAATGGGTATGTATACCTTCCAGGATTTTCAGGTCTCTAACGTCCAAAGCTCCTGTATCTATCATATATATTCTGAGGCGTCCTCGTCTGGCTTCATTTTGCAGGCCAAAAAGGCCCCCATATCTGTGGTATCGGGGTAAATACTTTGTTGCACCTTCCACACGTGCGTGCAGCAGTTATTAAAGAGTGCTCCATTGTGTAAATCTGTGTTCAGTTTTAGCAGGAACTTTATTTTCCTGCCATTGGCCAGTTCTCATGAGACACATAAGACAACCTGAGCTTGGCAGAGGGCAAACATTCACAAGGCATCCAACTAAAGAGGTACCCAACGGACATCAGCAAGGACACAAAACACTGTTGCACCCTATGGACACTGAAACACTCCCAATGATTGGTCCCCTCTGGGCTCATCCCCTCACCACACAACCTATTTCCAGGCCCATCAGCCATGGGGCAATTTGAAACTGCTCACCCCACAGTGATTTTATTTCTGCATCCTTTTATATAAAATACAAATCAGAAAAGCCAGCACTTCAACACCCTTGCTAGGTGGAAATTCCTCAGATGCTGACACGAACTTCATTTGAATCACAGATCTGAAAAACACTATTGTTTATTGGCCCACAGAGCTAAAGAATCTGGTGCATTTACATAGGACGTCGGCTTAGATTGGTCAACTATAGTGCCATATCGTGTTCATAATCTATAAGCAATGTTTCCTGAAATACAGAAGATATTGGACATAGGAAATTAATAGTAGGTGCAGCAAATAACATATGAGTCAGATAAGGACGTTTCTACAGTAATCCCTGTCCCTTGTAATCGTGTCACGCTATACAGATGTTCAGATTCCCTGATTCTTATGTTTGATTGATATTGATTTATGTAATTATTGTCACTGTTTTCAATTGTCTTGCCTGTTGATACTAGTGTCAAAAAAGCTTTAAGAGTGCTTCTCACGAGCCATAAGAAAGGATGATCCCAAAAGCTGTACATAGGATCGGAATTGTGTTCGTGGATAAAGAAGATGAAACTATCAAAGATGAGATACAAAAATTATTGCTAGTTGAATATCTATGAAAACATTAACACACATACACTAATAGACAAGAAGACATTAAAATGAAAAACATTGATGGAACTAACCTACCAGGTGTGAAAGGAATATAAAGGTCTGCTTGGTAAATGGGAACTTCAGGGGGAAATAATGGAATTAGAAAAATAAAATAGTCATGAAAGAGTTGGACTGAAGGCACACATGGGGCGCTGTCGAGGCTGACAGCATTTTGCTGTTATCAACACCACAGCCATAACTGGTGAAATGTGCGGTACGAGTGAAAGGTGACTGGGATTGGCTGGCATGAATCTTGAACCCCATCAGGCTGTGGTTTTGAAAAATTATCCATAACCACAATCAATAATCCAAAAACAATTACATAATCATATGCTCCATACTTGTACCATACCATTAACTTTAACTCCCCAACCCCCCCCCCCACCCTTGTCTGGTCATTCCCTGACATGTATTCATTCTACCACACTGTCCACAACTTCTTTCTGTGTGCCTTGGATAGTCCCATCTGTTTCCCGTTGATCAAACAATGTCACTGTCAATGCAATCCATTGATGAATGTCCATTCCACATCCTTGTCCTTGCATGCCCACCGCCTTTTCCCATACCCTTGTTTCTGCCATTGATATCTTCCTCAGGTCTTCCCACCATCTATCAATGCTGGGCGCTGTGGTGGCTTTCCATCGCATTGCTATGCTACGTTTAGCTAATATATAAATGAAGTCTTTCATCTTTGCCATGGGTTTCTGCCTAGCGTTCCTGTTAAACAGGCCCAAAATTCAGGCCTCCGGGTTTGGATATCCAAAGAAATGCCTGCTCGAGATACTTTACTCGCCACCTTTCCCCAGAAGGCCTGTATCACTCGACAGCCCCAAAACATATGAATCAATCCTGCATTCACCTCATTACTTCTAGGAGACACCTGACTCGTGGCACCTTTGAATTTCGCTATAGCTGCAGGTGTGAGTTATGCCCTTTGTGTAATGTACAATTATATTAGCTGCAGCCTGGCCTTCCTAGACACATTTTTGTGATACAGAGTAATCTGTTTCCATTACTTCTCCTTAAGTATTGTCCCCAAATCTTCCTCCCACTTTCCCTTACATTTCAACTGTGCTCTTGAGAACCAGTCGCTCAATACTTCATAAATTCTGGAAATAGCATGCCCCCATCTGATTTATTTATGAGTGTTTCCGTGTCTTCACTTCCAAGAGTCTCATCAGTAAGCATCTCTCTTTTATTATACTTAGTATGGCCCTGTGCAGCCGAAATTGGCCCTCATGTTAGTGCTAAAACAAATCCTACCATGGTCTACAACCCTTGGGCATCATGTATCAGTCTTAGACAACCTTAGACAATCTCCTAGGGGGGTGTGGATCACTATGTCCCCCCTGCTTTCGTATCTCAGGGCCTTTGTGCGCTGTGTTACTCCTAGATTACTCCTATCTTACTATCTTACTCCAAAGGACACAATAACATAAGACACAAAGAAAACACATGAATCGATTCAATTATAACAATAGAATGCATTTATTTATGCACAGCAAGGCATGCCGCAAACAATAATATATATCTTGCAAATATCTAATTTGCACCTTTTATGCTTTTGGTGCAAATCTACCATGCAGTGGATAACTATAAGCCTTACAGGTTTCGAATGCAAGCCTGTGATTAGCTAGATCTATCATGTCTAATGCAATATACATATGGCAAGTGCCAGCATTCAGCATTCCTCTCCATTCCACACAATACTTCACTCTCTCTCTAAGACAATCCCTGTCTGATTTCCCCTTTCCCAAACCCAAAGCTTTTTGTGAGTGTCTGTTCTAATCAATCAGTTCAGTTTAGGCCATAAACCATACTTCCCATTTTCTTCCCTTAGTCTCCAGCTCTGTGTCTCTCATCTCCCGCTACTTCTGCAATCAGTCAGTTAGTGTCACTCAAACTGCCTCAAGCCTTTGCCAAGCTCTCAATCTCTCCCAAGCTAGTCTGCCAAGGCTGCATTACTGTCACAGCAAAACGCCTCTCTCTCATCGAACTCCATCAACATCTAAAAACTCCAATCTCTTCACCCCTGGTTATACTATTCCATGACGTATACAAATCCCTATGGTTACATTCATTCTCTACTAAGAATGTCTCTTTCTCTGTCAGCATTTCTAAATATGAGCAATGTCTGCAAGTCTGTGTTTGCATGTACTTTCACTTCGTGATCTTGTTGTGTTCTTTGTCAATGTGACATTTCGTCATATCTATCTCATGGCGTTCTGTCTGCCTGCAATACACCATCTATTCCTCTATTTCTTCCACTGTTGGCTCCACGAAATCCCTCTCTCTGTGTCTGTGTGCAAGGCTCTCCCTGCAAGAGCACCTCTCCCATTCTCCATGTGGCGCAGCCCCCACCTTTTCTGCCTGCGTGAACACCAACCCAAGGCTGATTAGGCCTCCTTCGCTCTCCACTCGGACAAGGGTCATGTTATCTCTGTTTGCATTCCAATCTTTCACACTAATTCATAACAACTTTGCACAGAGCCCAGTGGGTCTTCATTCAGTGGAATGGCATAATGCCATAGGTCTTATTCTTTCTAGCATTTACTCTTTCTCTCTCAAACCCAAGCGCTATCGAATGCAAACTCATTGCATATTCTAAGTGTGTGTCTCTCTACATGCATACATAATACATAACAACATCTCTGCATGTGTAACTACAAATATACTGTGTCTCTAAATGGCACTACATGGCATTTCAAATATGACAGTGTGTCATTCTAAAAGCAAATGCATGCAAAGTGGCAGTCTATGCATTTGGATAGACTAATGATGCTATTTCATGTACTCCTAATCAGTACTAATCAGATGATGGGTAACTAAATATGATGCAATGATTCCTAAATGGGTAATAATGTGTAATGGTTCTGTAACAAAGAGTAATGATTCTCTAAGAGTGAGTCTAATGATTCCATAACAGAGTGATGATGCCATAATGATGACAATCCATGCCTCTCCATTCTATCAGGTTCTACACTCATGTATGTTTGTGTTCCCCCGCAGCCCAGCAAAATCTAACCATCCCTTGTAGTTTCTTAAGTCTTCTATCATCGCAATCCCACAGGCCTCCCAATGTGTCCTCACTTTTTTTCCTATACCCATGCATATCATACACCACTGCTGCCAAAGGTGTGTGTGGCGATATCGGGTCTCCCATTTCCATGAATCTACATGCCCTCCGCCATACTTGTATCCCCAATTTCACTAGATGAGGGTGACTTTGCTGCTCCTTTGGGGAAATCCAAATCAGGTCCCTGAGGAGTAATATTTGTAATGCCGGTTGTAAAAGGAATGTATCATCCATCCATTGCACTACATACCATTCAAAGTTAGGGATCCTCAGTCATCCCTGTGCATATGGCCTTTGTAGAACATTCAATGCCAATCTGTGCCTCCCCCCTTGGCATAGGAAGCCCCTGCATGCCTTATCTAGTTCTGTGAAGAACTTCTGAGGGATATTATATGGGACATTGCCAAAGTATAGCATTACCCTTGGCAACACCACCATTTATATTAATGCCGCCCTGCCTGCCATTGACAGGGGTAGCTTGCCCCAGAACTCCATTGATTTGTTCAGGCCCTCCCTGGCCCTAAACGTGTTAGCTACATTTTCCTGCTTAGGGTTACGATATATATTCAACTCTGGATATCTGAATGAGTCCTCATTCCACGGCCCGGGTAGCACCGGCAGATCCACCTGTCTAACTGATGCCATCTCTGCCAATGGCAATAGGCAAGATTTGCTCTTATTAATCCAGATCCCAGCTAGCATATCGAAATTGCCCAGCACCTCCAATGCATATGGCAAATTCACCTCTGGATCCCTGAGGTACAGTAACATATCATCAGTATACATTGACACCAAATGCCTCACCCCATTTATCTCTATGCCTGTGACCCCGTATTCCTAATCACGATCGCTCCTAGCCATGACAGGGCCAAGTTAAATGTCATAGTCAGCCGATCACTGTACTGAATTCCTCCCTCCTCCTTCATGCAAACACCCTGGCCATTGACAGCTGCAATGATGTGGGATAATGATACGTTCTCTGTGTCCTCTGGAGGCACGAATGTAGAACAGGAATCATCAATTGTTTTGCAAACCCCACCCTCCATAACATGTCCAGCATTTTGCGATTTTGCATTGTCATAAGTCTCAATGCCCACAACTCAAGCTTGATTACGTTGAACCCATTCTCTGTGTCATTCGTGAGCTGGACGATTTTCCACCTCACTATTTGCAGCCATTTGGCATTGGCCGCAGCCCGCACTCCCGGCAAGAGTAAAGAGGCTAAAAAGCATGCTGCTTCGCTGAAAATCCTGTATTCTTCTGCCATTTCAGCAAGCAATGTGGAAGAGCCATTAGAAGTTCAATTCAGGGGGTAATTCATAGATTTCAGTGCAGAGGCAGCACACGCGAGCAGCGCAGACAGGGAGTGTGCACCAGCGTGCGCCAGCCGAGTGCGCTAAACAGCAGTCTGGCGCACCGTGTATTCATGGAATTCCCAAGCCATAATGAGCACTGGTGCAGAGAACATCCCGTAGCGCCAGTTACGCCCCCAAGAACGCCACTTGCGCAAGGAAAAGCCATTGAAATCCCCAATGCAGCGCAAAGGTCCGTGCTAACCCTGGACCAGCTCACAGGGCCGCTACACTGCAATCGCCGAGCGGGGAACGTGTATTATTGGGGTTCACGGGGAGTTTCACACGCGACAGGCCCTGTGCGAGCAGGGTACGTGAATTACTGGGGTTCGCAGGGAGTTTCACACCCGATAGGCCCTGTGCGAGCAGGGTACGTGCATTACTGGGGTTCGCAGGGAGTTTCACACGTGAGAGGCCCTGTGTGAGCAGGGTACGTGTATTACTGGGGTTCGCGGGGAGTTTCACATGCGATAGGCCCTGTGCGAGCAGGGTACGTGTATTACTGGGGTTCGCAGGGAGTTTCACACGCGATAGGGCTTGGGCGAGCAGGGTAACTGTATTACTGGGGTTCGCGGGGAGTCTCACATGCGGTAGGCCCTGTGCAAGCAGGGTACGTGTATTACTGGGGTTCGCGGGGAGTTTCACACGCGACAGGCCCTGTGCGAGAAGGGTACATGTAATACTGGGTTTGCGGGGAGTTTCACACGCGATAGGCCCTGTGCGAGCAGGGTATGTGTATTACTGGGGTTCGCAGGGAGTTTGACACACGACAGGCCCTGTGCAAGCAGGGTACGTGTATTACTGGGGTTTCACAGGGAGTTTCACACGCGATAGGCCCTGTGCGAGAAGGGTACGTGTATTACTGGGGTTCGCGTGGAGTTTCACACGCGATAGGGCTTGGGCGAGCAGGGTACGTGTATTACTGGGATGCGGGGGGAGTTTCACACGCGATAGGGCTTGGGCAAACGGGGTATGTGTATTACTGGGGTGCCCCAACGCGAATTGGCAGTGTTTGTCCTCCCAGGTGAGCACTCACCACCCTCCCCAGGGCTTGCAGGCAGCCCACACCACAGGGGACTACCCTGCACCCCTGGCCATGCCCCACACGCAGCCCATCCACCCTGGCCATTCCCCCCAGCCAGGCCACATGTCACCATGCACAAGTGAGCACCGACTCATGTCCCCCTGCACCACCACCCACCCAGCATTGACGGGCACCTGCCAGCAGGCCCCGACTCATGTCCCCCTGCACCCCGCCCAGCAGTGATGGGCACCTGCCAGCATGCCCCGACTGACTCATGTCCCCCTGCACCACCACCCACCCAGCATTGACGGGCACCTGCCAGCAGGCCCCGACTCATGTCCCCCTGCACCCCCCAGCAGTGATGGGCACCTGCCAGCAGGCCCCGACCGACTCATGTCCCCCTGAAACCCCTCCTCCAGCAGTGACGGGCACCTGCCAGCAGGCCCCGACTGACTCATGCCCCCCTGTACCACCACCCATCCAGAATTGACGGGCACCTGCCAGCAGGCCCTGACTCATGGCCCCCTGCACCCCCCCAGCAGTGACGAGCACCTGCCAGCAGGCCCTGACCAATTCATGTCCCCCTGAACCCCCCCCAGCAGTGACGGGCACCTGCCTGCAGGCCCCGACCGACTCATGTCCCCCTGCACCACCACCCACCCAGCATTGACGGGCACCTGCCAGCAGGCCCTGACTCATGTCCCCCTGCACCCCCCCAGCAGTGACGGGCATTTGCCAGCAGGCCCCGACTGACTCATGTCCCCCTGAAACCTCCCCCCCAGCAGTGACGGGCACCTGCCAGCAGGCCCCGACCGACTCATGTCTCCCTGCACCACCACCCACCCAGCATTGACGGGCACCTGCCAGCAGGCCCCGACTGACTCATGTCCCCCTGAAACCCCCCCAGCAGTGACGGGCACCTGCCAGCAGGCCCCGACTCATGTCCCACCCAACACGTCATAAAGATGCACAATCATGGCCCTCATGTCCACCAAAATCCCACAGCACGCCATCACGGTCTTGAGATGCAATGAATTTCCCAATCCACCCCACACTGACATGCCTATCTCATGACACAAACCAAAAGTCAACTATGTACATCAACACATGTCCGTCACACACACACACTGGGTGCCATTGATTGTGTAAACCCACATTTTGACATGCATGAACCCAATGAGCGAATACCACACATGGAAGTAAAATATGAAAATGTATTATGAACAAAATTAATGTAATAAAATGAAAGCATAAAAAAAATTTCAAACATGAAATTCAATGCATGTCCAAAACATACCAAAATGAAATGTAGAACAAATACAAAGAAATCCAAAAGAAAATTTGTCCAAACTCTCTGTCCTCCAAAGCAAATCCAAAGGAAACGTAAAATGTAAAATCCATTGACCCATGGTGAATAAAAAAAAAAAAAATTCTCACAAATCCAATGTTCAACTTTGTACAATGAATGTTCAAAGGGTCCATGAGCCGAACGAAAGAAATGAAATCCATCAAACAAACTACCTAAGAAATAACAATATACAAAAGTGTGGGGCATAATCCAATCACCCCAAAATAAAGCAAAACGAAAATGAGCCCTAACACTAAAAACTATATACAATGGGGGCGGGCTAGTCCGACGGCTCACTTTCCGATTTCCCGGGCCAGGGCATCATCGAACTCCTGCTCTACGTCCTGGAGGCGGTCCTCTTCCATGGCCCTGAGGGTTCGCAGGGACGATGCCCTGTTCAACTCCAACTCCCTGCGAATTGTCTCGAGGCACTCGGCCCACCTCAGCGCCCTCCGCATGTAGTTCTGCGCCCTGAACATTGTGAGCCATGCCTCGTCTACCCGCCGCCGCGCCGCACCTATGGCCTGGCCCAACCGCTGCCACACGGAAGACACTCCCAATCCTGGGTCGTCCTGCCCTGTGGCCGATGCCTGCCCCTCGGATGTTGATGGCCCCGAGCCATCATCGCTCCCACCTTGTTGCTGCTGTGCCTGTACCCTGGCTCTTGCTGCCTGCACGTCCTCCTGCAGCTGGGGTGCAGTTGTTGTGGTGGCCACCCCTGCTGGACGTCCAACTCCTGACTGTGGCAGGATGTGTCCTCCACCAGCCTGGCCACTGGGTCAGAGGCAGCTCCACAGGGTACCCAGGTGATACATGGGTGGGAAGATGCCAAGGAGGATGACTGGCGCATAGGGGGTTCAGGTGAGGAGGGGGTCGGAAGAAGGTCCAGCATACGGAGAAATCCAGCCCTGGTGACATGTCCCAGTAGGCCAACGCGGTCAACGAGGCATCCGAGATGAGCTGCAGTGTCTTCAGGAAAACACTGCAGGTCACCTCGCATGCCCCATTAACTCAACGCCATCCCAGCCAGGACAGGCACAACCCGGTCTCGGATTTCTACGTCCGCAGGGAGAGGAAGGCCAGTTGTTGTGCGCTCATCCCCTCTCTGAAAACGGGTCTGGACGTAGGCATTCCTGCTGGTGCAGGATGACACAATCACAGGATCGGGAACAGGATTACACACAGGCACCTCCGTGGCAGCCTGTGCTGCCTCCTGTCCCTGCCCCTGCACTGCACCACTAGCACCAGAGGAATCCCCACCTCCAGACCCCATGTGTGGCCCTTTCATAGCCTCCTCCTCAACCAAACCCCCCACCAACCTGGATGACTCCGTGCCATCTTCCTACATCGGACCCTGTGGAGTCTCAGCTGCCCCTTCTGCTGCCGAGGAGTCCACCTCCGACCTACGCCTCTTGGACCTACCCTCAGCAGCTGTGGCCTGGGATGCGGCAACAGACTCCTCACTCCCTGACGAGATGACAACCTGGGAGAGGAGCCGGGCCTTGAATCTCCGGCTGGTGGTGCGATCCCTGCCGCTTTGCTCCACAGCACACTCTCCGCTCTCTTCATCAGTTGACGCTGCAGACAGGGAGAGATAGAACACAGGCATCAGGGCACTGTACAATGGACTGATACACACATGACAGTTGTACATGAGTGGTAGTGTAAAACTTCAGACATTGCATCACACTCCCCAACACACATGTCATTTCAACTCACACACATTAGCAAATCAACAGGAATATTGTACCAGGCAGCACCATCCATACAAAAACAACAGCACAAGCAGCCGAAGGTGAGCCTGACGTCACATGCAACACAGGGAGTGCACAACACATGCACACACACCACCAGACTTACATGCATGTTTACATCTCCACCAACTATCGCAGTGATGAGATCGCCATCCATGTCACATCTGGCATTCAGCCTTCTACATGTCAGTGTCACATGCATCCATGTTGCATCACAGTTGCACACTTGTCAAATACACACACATGCACATGTGCATAGTGCAGATACATGCAGCATGAACCAGCATCCATGTGTGACACCACAACCATGCCACAGTACATACTGTACAGTACAATTTATTACATGTGTGCACCCACACATACATTTGCACAGCATGCTTACCAACACATACACCATCGATGAGTCTCACACTTGAGAGGAATGACATGTGGCAGGTTCACATCCCTGTACATACGCATCCATACATGCCCATACAAAGACATATGTGTAACCTGCACACTCCTGGCACACCACAACACGCACAGCATCCAATCAGTACGCATGTACACTTACCGCTCGACTCCAGATGGGTCTGCCTCTCAAGGACCTGGATGTGGAGCACTGGGCATATGCGTTCCAGGACCCTCAGTTGGTTGTTGGTCAGGTGGACCCAGCACCCCTTGGCATCCGCTGCCTTCAAGAGGCGCCAGGCCTTGTTGAGGGTCCTGGACCTGAAGTCCTCCCAGCGCGTCCCGACGTGTTTGATCTCGCGGACTGCCACCCCCTCCTTGTTGATGGCAGTCACGATGTACAACCAGATCCTCTTTTGTCCTTCATTGTCGGCGCGCGAACTTCCAGAGAGGGCATCATACTGCCCCAGGACTTGCTCCACCAGGACACCAACTTCACTGGCACTGAAGCTGGTGGCCCTCTGCCTCTCTGGCTGGGAGTTGGCAGTGGTGCCAGATGGTGTTGTGACCGACATGGCAACCCCAGAGGCAGGTGTGGGTGGGCAACTGGGTCCTGGGGCTGGGCTGTTGAGCGATGGGATCCCAGTCGGGAGTCTTCAGTTCCAGCAGGGGTGGTCACAGCAACTGCACCCCTGCAGATGGCTGACGTGCAGGCAGCAAATAGCAGGGCACGTGGGCAGCAGGCAGGCAGCAGCAGATGGCAGGTGGGAGCGTGCTCGGTGCTCTGGGGGGCAGGAAAATAGCCTTCTGGGCAGGAGCGTGGTCTTCCGTGTGTTGTTGCGTGGCCAGCCTGATACTGAGTGATTTGGCACGTGAAAAAATTGCACGTCAGTGTGAAATTCGAGGAAAGGCCCTTAGCGTGTAAGCGCGTCTGTGACATTACGTGCGCAGGCTTTTCCCACAACACGACGCATGTTAATTGTACACGTGTAGAAACTGCACGTCCGGCTGTCACTGCGTGTGATTGGAGGAAAGCCCCTAAGTGCGTAGGCACCTAAGTTCATCGCACGTGTGGGCTGGCTTAAAAGGTACACGTAGGACGCCATTTCCTTGTACGTGCTTTTTGTGGAGAGCGAGTGGGTGATTCTTGTACTTCTTGTCGGTTCACACGCGATTACTTCACAACGGTTCCAGTTCGTACTCCCTGTTTCCTCAGACACCGTTCAATTCTTCTTTTGGTGGGGGTGTTGCAAACGCGCACACATGCATCTTTTTCACGTTCTTTTTCAAGGCAGATGGTGAGTCGCGCACGTGTTTTCCAACTGTGGTTGCCCCCGTGTGTCGCGTACCCCTTCAGAGGTCATTGTAGGCTACGTGTATCACGCGTACGCTTATTTTTGTGTTTCTGGGTGCCACAGCGTAGTGCGGGTTCATTTTTCCATGCACATGGTCTACCAGGGGTTGCGTGCACGTTTATTTTTGTTTTTGGGGTGCCTGTGCGTTGCGTGACTCGTCATCTTCCCCCAGGTGTCACAGACAGCCTTGCTAGAGCACTAGGGTACAAATTCCATCTAGTACGCTACCCTTTTCACCCAATTGCCCAGGACAATTGTTTACTGCAACTCCCATATGCACAACAACATCAATGCCATGGTTGGGAGGCGACCAAGCAGTAAGGGAGGCAAAGGTGGCCGAGCTCAAAGAGGTGGGCGAGGTGGGCGTGGTAGGGGATGTGGCCAGGATTTGCAGGGTGCCCCTAGAGCCCAGTGTGTGGAGGACCAATCAGGGCCACCTATACCCCCCCAATGGTTGTGGGAAATGTAGCTGACAACATCCCAGCTCAGCCCTTGTTAAACAGGCCCATTTTGTCAACTGAACCGGCACAGGATGGCTCCCAGGCTGACTTCCGTGTCACCAAGTCTAAGCCACGTGTGGCGGTGAAAGTTGCTGTCACCAGGCCACGTGGATCTGGGGCAGCAATGTCCTCTGTCACCCCAAGTAGCCAGGGTGAGGAGGCTGCAGGGGCAGCTTCAGCTCAATCCACCCCAGCTCCGAGTCTCCCAGCTGGGACAGTGTCGGTCCAACTCCATCACACCGACCTTGGTCAGGCCAACATCACCCTGCAGCCAATGCCTGCACCGAGACCTATGGTCATTGTGCCTTTGCATACTTCGAGTGCCCAGTCCACCTGCGCTTCTTCCCCTACAAACCAGAGCGGCGTATGCCACTCAGGATCTGCACCACCTTCCAAGAAGAAGAAGGGTGCTCTTGCACTACAGGCTGGGACCCCACACACGGCTACACACTCCGGCACTTCACGGAAGCCTGTCTTCAATGACGCTGAACTAGATGCACTTGTGGGCTATGTGTCGGGCCATAGCCGCTAAATGGTGGTGACAGCAGGGTACAAGACTACGCCTGCTCAACGTAGGGCCCACTGGCAGACCATCGCGGGCCACATTAGTGCCCTTGGATTTGGGAGGCACACAGCTGATGATTGCTACAAGCGGTGGAATGACCTGAAACGCAGAGCAAAGAACAAGCTGGCGTCCAATCATGCCTCTACTCTGGTGAGTGGCGGTGGGTCTCCACCAGAGGACGACCAACTCACAGAACATGAGTCTGTCGCTGGAGGCTTTATCACAGAGGAATAGATCCGAGGCGTGGGAGACCTACCAGATCTTGAGGCAATGTCCGGTGAGTGACCATGCATGTGTGTGCAATCCATGGGTATGTTGTTTGGGTGATGTGTTATGATTGAGTGCCAGGTGAGGCTGTGTAGTCATGACTGGTATGGGTCACCCATGTGGTCCCTCCAAACCATTCCCCATCCTTGGGTATGGGTATGACAGTATCCCTTCTGACCACAGTTGCCAATTTGCATCAGATTACTGCAGTTGCACTTCAACTTTCATCTTGCAACAACATTGTTTGACATGTTTTCCTGTTCATTCAGCCTGATTGTTTCAATCTTTGCCAATTTTAGGACACATTTTATTGCCGTACTGCCACAAATGTGACATACTTCTGTCATAGATTACACCCCACAATGGCCCACAATTATTTCCTTGTTATGGGAATGATTGAACCATTCAGGCTGATTGAGAAATGGCCTGCACACAATCATTTTTGTGCCCTGTTTGAATGTTGAACATGACTGTTGTCTTCTGTCATGTTGAAGTGACCAACCATTGGTGTATTTATCTGCCTGCCATCACTGTATCAGTGAACACTGGATCTGTTACAGCGTGTGGCACATGCATGTTTTGTCACACTATTTTGCATGTTTTATCTCATGATGTCCATCTCACATGGATGGGTGACAGTACTGATTTCCTGCCATATGGCTGTACTTGTCAAGTACCATGGCTATGCTACGTGCCATCTGTGTGCTGGCATGTGTCATGTATGTGTATTGGACATGCCACTCACAGGCTAATGTGTGATGCCAGTGCTATCCAGCATGCAGCACATGTGTTGCTTTTCCATCTTGGAGTCCTCAGTGTCTGCTTTTTGCCTCCCCTTCCAACTCATTGACAGTGCATGCATGCCAGGGTTATAGTCATGTGGGACATGTGTAATTTATGTACTGGATCTCTGCATCGTCAGGCCTATGTGTGTGCTATGGTGCTCATGCCTGTTTCCATTTGTTATCTTTCATGTTTTTGCAGGTGATGAGGCACTTGATGCTGTTGAGGAGATGGTGCAGACCCAGGAGGAATCACAGCCACAACCGAGCACCACTGGAGGACGTGGTGTGGTGTTGGGTGAAAACCCATTTGTCCTACAGACCATGCTGTCATTGGGTGTCTCTGGGTACACCTCTGCAGACCTCTATGAATCAGGTGCTGAATCGGACAGTGAGACATATGTGCCGTTGCAGGTGAGTGTTTCTGGCAGGGATGCTGTTCTGTCCAACCCACCTGCACCGGGGGTAGACCCCTCTATGGGGATTTCAGTGTTGGTAAGTCCGCCTTTGGCGGTTATGGATGCAGGGTCACACTGCACAATATTTGCTCCTGTTCCTGGGCCAGCAGATCAAAGGAGGAATGCAGTCCTGCAGCCTCAGGCAGTGCCAGCACAGCAAGGTGCAGATCGCCTTGCCGCAAACAGGTGTGGTGCCCACCAACGCGGTGGCCGTGCGCCACCAGGCAATACTGTGTGGGAGAACTCCATCTACACTATTGCAGCACAACAGGGTGCATCATGTGAAATTATGGCTCAGGCAATGGATAGGGTGGCCACTTCCATTCTCCCCCCTGCAGCAGGCAACAGACTCCATTTGCCACTCACACAGGGAGGACATGTTGGCGTCCAACAGGAACCAACGGGCTGGAGACTCTGCGCACAGCCATATCTGTAGGTAGCGTAGCCGTGCAGGCCATGAGCCCATGGAGGGATTTTTCAACATCCACGCATGTGGGTGTTGGGGTGCACCCTGTCCTCGAACCTCCGGGTCCACACATGGTCCACACATGGCCATTTCTTTTTTTTATATATATATATATTTTTTACAGTGTGTTGCTTTGTGTGGCTCCCATGGGCATCCATTGTGTATTCCAGCTGGGCACATGCAGGCTTGTCCTGTCTTTGGGTTAGATGCTTGGGTTCCTGACACACACACCGCTCCTGCTTCCCCTTTCCATGGGCTTGCAAAGGGTGTGACCAAGTGACAGTAATTTACAAAGTGACATTGGGCTCCCATGAGCTGTGTGAGCAGTCTGTAGTCAAAACTGTGTGTACATCCCAAGTGGGGATTGTTATTGGATTCTACACTGCATGGTGTATTGATATGTGCTTGTGCATCCATGTCTTTCTCCTTATTCACATGTACCTTCTTCATGTCTTCACAAGTCTGTCTCATTTGTAGATGCAGTTCATGTTGTATGCAGTACACTGACACATTTGCCTGACAGCAACACTCTGCAGTTGGAAGGGGTCGATGTGCTGCCTCAGTCATGTTGTGAGACTTGCACTACTTTAATTTAAGACTGTCATATATTGCCACTGTTTTATCCTATGTTGCTGTTTTTTGTTGCTGGTAAGTATTTGTGGTGTTTCTTATTGATTACTGGGAGCATATTGTCTGTGGCCTGTTTACATTAGGGACAGTGCACTGTGTGACACTTGTGTCATGTGTTGTGCATTCATTTGGTTGCTTTCACATTGCATGCCATGCCATGGTGTGTTGGGTCGCTGAGATGGGGAGGGTTGGGTGACATGGTACTATTTTCATGTGGTATTTTGCAAGGGGGTAGTCATTCATGCTGCATGAATGTGTGTCTTTTTGTCACACAACATTGGTTGTCTTTACGTAGGTAGGGATGCACACAATGTAACACTTCCAGGTGACCAATCTCAGGCTGGTATGGTTGTGACAGTTGACTGTCCCTTATGTCATCATCATTGATTGTCAGCTGGTATGTGCCAGGGCTGTGTGCACTCCACAGGGGTAGGATTTTAGGTGAAGTAATTAGCCACCAGCTGGGAACGGGCTGCCTCACCATGTGCCCTTTCACCTCCCATGCGCAGCGGCCATGCATGTGGTTGGGGATGTGGGGGCACCACCATGTCCACCTGCTGGCCCCAGCGGGTTGCAACGTTGTGCAGGACACATGCTGCCACTATGATCCTGCACACTACTGGGGGCGCATTTAGCAGCTGCCCACCAGAGCGATTAAGGGAGTGAAAGTGTGACTTGAGCACTCCGAATGTGCGCTCCACTATGCCCCGGGTTGCAATATGGGCTGCGTTGTATCTTACCTCGGATGGTGTGGTGGGGTTCCGAATTGGCGTCATCATGTAGGTGCTCAGAGGGTAGGCACTGTCCCCTGGGGAGGTGATGATGGGTATCATTAGTGGGGTTGTCACATTACTCAGTATCTGACATGCATGCATGTGCAGAGGCATTTATACTCACCAAGCAGCCATGTGTCGCCATGCTGCCCAGCTTCTAGGTCCCGGTTTAGGGGTGACATTCTGAAAATGAAACTATCATGGGTGGAGCCTGGATAGTTTGCATATACCGAGGTGATGATACGCTTGGCATCACATACTACCTGCACGTTCATGGAATGCCATTGCTTGCGGTTTCGATAGATGTGCTCAGTTGCCCTGGGAGGACGTAGAGCCACATGGGTGCAATCAATGGCACCCAGTACTTTGGGGAAGTGTGCCACCCCTAAAAGTCCTGGATGGCAGCCTGCCTTTCTGCAGCTGTTCTGGGCATGTATATGTGCCTGCAGACTGAGGGGCGTGCAGTCATGATGACCAACACCTGGTGTAGGCAGCGTGACTGCGTGGCCTGTGACACACCACCCACTATGGCACTTGTCCACTGAAATGAACCAGTAGCCAAGAAGTGCAGTACATTGAGCACCTTTTCCAAGGGGCTCAGTGCTTGGGAGCACAGGGTGGGTGATGTGAGGTCATCCTCCCACTCACTCACCAGTTCGAGTATTATGTGTGGTGGAAACCTGTTCCTCCCATACACCTGGACACCAGGCATGCCAAAAAGGCTGGTCCTGGGTAAAAAAATGCGGGGCCTGGCTATCCTCCTCCTGCAGTGTCCCACGACCACTGCTGCGAGGAACGGTATATTCATCGTAGAGTCTGAGCTTGTTTGTTGTTTGTGCGCACTTTTATGCTGCGTGGGGCCGCTTACGCCTGCTTCCTGCTGGCATACGTGTTTCCGGATTAGCGCGTCGTTTTTGGCGCACGCCTTTCCCCTGTTCGATTCCATGAATACGTGTTGTTGGCACGCGTGTGGGCGTTGCAAGCATTTACCTCCTGTACTTCCCTCATAACTCCCACATTTTCATGTGTTGTTCCCCATTCCGCGTGTTACGACCCGTGTTCCGCCCACTTTTGTTGTCTGTGCTGCGCTATGTGCGCTTTCACTGTGCGCGTACCGCATGCCATTTAATGATGTGTGCGCCTGCGTGCGCCACCCACGATTTTATTGCACATCCCAGGATTTACATGCGCACTGAAGTCCATGAATCGATGTGCGCGGCTATGGCACGTGTGTGCTGCGATTTTCACGCTTGCGCTGCGATTTTCGGCGCACATTAATTCCATGAATCGGCCTGTCAATCTTTTCATCCTTTGTGGTTGTTGGAACTGTCCTTTTCCTAGCCGGATGTGGGGCTCTTGTGTGGGAACCAAGCCCTTATCTTCATCTTCCACTGTGGAGAAACTTGTTGGCCCCTCTGCGGGCAGTACTCCCCTATTTAGGTGTACTTTTGAGATTACTAATAGTGCTGAGTGCAATGTGGCCAGCGAACAACAGCCCCTCCATGATGCTGGAAGGTGCAAGTAAGCTTGTCGGCTGCAGACCCAGTAGTAATCCATCAGCGCCACAGTTCCTTTCTTCATATCTGTGATCACAAGAGTATTATTGCAGCGTTTATTTGTGCCAACAAAGACTGTACCCTTGGTGCAGAAACAGAGTTTATATTCTTCATCCATGTGCACTTGCACTAGCTTTTCCATTGTTGCAATCCACGTCAACTTTTTGATATGCTTTGTCCAGTTTGCCACACTAAAAATGACCACTTGTGGTCTTTCCTTGCTATATGTTACCAGTCCCTCTGCCAAACAAGGTAGTGTGGTGTGAGGAGCAGGTTCAAGTGGGTGCAAGTGGGTCTAGGTCACCTGGCCTAAGCCCCATCCAAATGGTGCCTTCCTGGATGCCGCTCTTTTTCCTCACTAAGCAAGCCTCGCCCACCTGCTGCCTTACCGGTTGCCCCTCTATTGCTCTAATTAAGGAGCCCTCCCCCTCTTTTCCTTTGCAGATGGGGAGCAGGTTCAAGTGGGTCTAGGTCACCTGGCTTAAACTCCGCCCACCTGGTACCTTCCTGGTTGCCGCTCTTTTTCCCCACTTAGCAAGCCCTGCCCACCTGGTGCCTTCCAGGTTGTCGCTCTTTTTCCCTACTTAAGAAGCCCTCCAGCCTCTTTTCCTTTGCAGATGGGGAGGAGGTGCAAGTGGGTCTTGGTCACCTGGCCTAAGCCCCACCCACCTGGTGCCTTCCTGGTTGCTGTTCTTTTTACCCACTTAGCAAGCCCCGCCCACATAGTGCCTTCCTGGTTTCCGCTTTTTCTCCCTACTTAGGGAGCCCTCCAGCCTCTTTTCCTTTGCAGATGGGGAGCAGGTGCAAGTGGGTGTAGGACACCTGGCCTAAGCCCTGCCCACCTGGTACCTTCTTGGTTGCCACTCTTTTTCCCCTCTTAGCAAGCCCTGCCCACCTGGTGCCTTCCTAGTTGCCGCTCTTTTTCCCCACTTAGCAAGCCCTGCCCACCTGGTGCCTTCCTGGTTGCCGCTCTTTTTCCCTACTTAAGGAGCCCTCCAGCCTATTTTCCTTTGCAGATGAGGAGCAGGTGCAAGTGGGTGTAGGACACCTGGCCTAAGCCCTGCCCACCTGGTACCTTCTTGGCTGCCACGCTTTTTCCCCTCTTAGCAAGCCCTGCCCCCCTGGTGCCTTCCTAGTTGCCGCTCTTTTTCCCCACTTAGCAAGCCCTGCACACCTGGTGCCTTCCTGGTTGCCGCTCTTTTTCCCTACTTAAGGAGCCCTCCAGCCTCTTTTCCTTTGCAGATGAGGAGCAGGGGCAAGTGGATCTAGGTCACCTGGCCTAAGCCCCACCCCTCTTCTTAGCCTTGCCTCTTTCTTTCTGCTCTTAACTCTTAAATCAGGGGCATCTCTCACCTGGGTGTCTGAAGCAAAGGCCAGATGAAGAAAAGGGCAATTCCTGTTTGGACCTGTTCGGACCAGGGCCCGACCCCCTGCTCAGACAGAAGATAAGCATGCACCAACATGTGTTTACTCCCTCTGTTCCCACATGCCATCCCCACCCCTTCTGATCCCCCTGTGATGTTCCCTTGTGCCCCCCTCCCTTCTCGCACACAGGTGTTGCCTGATTTGCTTGATTCTTCTACCCTGCTCCTCTCCCCCCTCCCCTCCAGCCTACTTTTGCAGGAGTCTGTCCTGATACATTCTGGTTTCACCATCACCGTTTTGTGGCCAATGCTGGATTTGACTTTTATGGACTTCATTGATTCACGGTGCGTCACCCTTTCTCAACTCTCATGCTGGACTTCCTCTGCATCTTGTACTCAAGGTGGCCTTGAATCATGCTGTTCCCATCATCTTGTATCCTGGCTTGCAACATTATGTGTTACTACTGACTTCTGCAATTGTATTCGCTCTTTCCTCTTGCTTCTCCACCCTTTTGACTGCTTACTCTCTGTTCTCTCCTCCTCTCCCTTTTCCTATCTCCTCCTCTCCTCCCCTTACTTTCTTCTATGCACTTACTCTTTCAGAATTGTCCCTGGACCTAGCATGATAGCAACCTCGGCTGTCTCCTCCTGCCTTCCCTTACTTGTTTCTTTTCCTCCACCCCCCTCCAGTTGTCAGGCCTAGAATGATAGTCGCTTATTTTGTTCGTCCTCTCCGTTTCTGCACCCCTCTCCCTCACCTTTTGTTTTTTTCCGCTCTACCAGAAATGTCATCAGGCCTAGTACGGTAGTCGCCTGTCTGTTTCCATTTCCTTCCCACTCTCCCGCTCCCTTCCTTATCTATGTCTTAGCTCTTACACTATCTGAAATGTTGTCAGGCCGAGTACGATAGGTAATTTCACATCCTTACTGTTCATGGCCTGTAAGAATGTCATTGTATTTTCCCTTGATCCCTCCCTTGCCTTGAAGCGCTTTGAAACACTTTGTGTATAGGCGTTAGATAAATACATTATCATATAATTTCAAATCCTGCCAGTTGTTATTGACATGTTTCCGTCCTTTCACCATCAGATAGGGTAACTCCACACACATTGTTTTTCAGGGGTTCAGTGCATTTTACAAAGTCTGGGCCCACCATTTCCAGTTGCACACTAAGTGCCCGGAACGTTCCTTTTATTCTGCATAGTGCAAGATGTACTAGGCATTGTCCCTCTATAATTGGGCTGCTTGCGGTACTAAGACCTTTTGAGACCCTGACGTGTGTGGAATTAGTGATCACATATAATAGCTCCCATTCACAGCATCTATCCCAACACCACTCCTATCAGAGTACCATGAATTTGTGACCTCGAGGTGATGAATATCCTCAATCACTTCAAAATCCAGCCCTTGATACGTGTCATACTTTTGTCGTACCTCTCTTTTCATTCTTCTATAAACATTCTCAGTGACTCCTGCGTTAGCAGTATTGTCACCCATAACATTGAACCGTTTCATAGACACTCTCCTACTTGTTGTTAACAACATATTGTCTGCTTCCCCCACAGACATATTATGCATTTTAGAATTATTATTGTTTGTGTCCACATTAGTTCTGATAAATGTAAATCCATTCATATTTTTATCATTTATGACTCCCCATAATACCCTCAATACACGCCCAATAGTCCTCCAGCAATAAGTGAACCACAACAATTAAAATAGGTCCGTACTCTCATTCATGTTTCTACATCTCGGGTCCCTACTTAATAAATGATTTACAGTAATTACGTCCATTTTCTTCTTTCCTGAAATAGAACCAGACACACAAGACAACAACAAGGTAGAAACAAAGAAGAAATGAGAGAGAGCAAGAGAAATGGAAAGAGAGAGAAATGGGAGAAAGAAGGTTAACATAAAAAAGAGAGAGAGAAAAGGAAAAGATAACACTCCTAGAAAAAGAAAATATGCAGCTAACAGCTGAGCTTTGGCCTGCGACTTGGGCGTGCCACCACACCCGTATCACCCCTGGACAGTCTGGTGAGATATTCGGGGCACAAGTACTGTCACCCCTTGTTTAAGATAACTGATGCACCAGTGTGTTCTCTGGAGGAGCCCTACAAATATCAGAGAGGTGGACCCAGTGGCGTAATTCTTTCACTTAAACTGCGAGGGGAGTACAAAACACCACCTCGTATGGTCCTTGGAACCAAGCGTGGTTCCATCGGCATCCAAAATTGCAAACATATATATAGTCCCCAGCCAGCAGTGGTTGAGTCGTTATGTGTTCAGGATCTGTCACTGTAGTATGCTCAGCGTATGGCATCTGTCATCACAATTCTGGTTGGTGAAATCTGTCGGGAGACACATTTAATGGCCCACGTTAATGCCTTCAAATATTCTTTGAATTCCTCTCCTAACACCGCTACAGCCCTATGTGCAGCAGAAACCCTTCTTACAAGAGATATGGGAGCATGAATATGCCAGCCAGTGACCACCTCGCGAGGTGACAGATGGTGATCTTTGCTTTGTTGCGTGCGTAAACTGGAAAGGGACAGGGGCAAACAGTGCACCCAGTTTTTCTTCAACATGGTACATCATTTGGATAATGTGCTCTTAAGGAGGCTCTTCACTCACTTCACAACGCCTTTGGCCTGTGGGTGATAAATCGAACACAACCAGTGCTTGATGCCAAGTAGTGCTGTAACATGTTGGAATAATGCATTAAAGAAATGTGTGCCATTATCTGACCGTAAAACCTCACACACACCCCAGCGTGGGAAAACTCCCCGCACTAGAAACCTTGCAGCACACTTTGCATCCGGATGTGGCCATGGCCCTGCTTCCACCCACCTTAAGAAAGGACAGACCACCACAATGAGGTACCTGGATCAATTATAACGCTCGGTCATGTCAGCGTTGTCTATGTGTAATTAATGGAATGGCCCAGTAGGGTGGGGCAAGGTGCCCTGTAACATCCATAGTATCATCCCTGTACTAAAACATTGACATGTGCTGCAATGTATGACCATGTATGTATTCTTTCCTGCGTGTTTGATATAAACAAATCCTCCTAGTCTGCGGCTATGTGTTGTTTCAAACTGTGAGACGGGTAGTGTAATTGTTCACGGATCATTCACCAACTGCCCCCCCATTGATTTTTTGACACGATATATTGCTATGTTACACAGGGACGTAGATGGCACAATAATCCCCTGGTTCAGTAGGACCTGTATTGTTTTTATAATGCTCTCCTCTGCTTCTCTTGATAGTGGATATTGTTTCACCCTTGGCAGCACCACACCTGGCTTCAATGTTATACGCACAGGTCTTACATCTTTCAATAATCCTACATCATGTGGATTTGTAGTCCACAACTGTGAAGGCACATACTGTAAATCTTCATTGAAAAATGGGGATGGAGTCAATACTGCCATTAAGGGCCACTGCACTCTTCGAGACAGGTTGTCATCCGTCATCTCCTTTAGCTGCAATGTTGGTTCTACACAGAGCACTGTGCACCACTCACAACCATCCCTATCTATTCCCAATAGGACAACTCTCTTGTCCGCAACCAACAACCCATGTAAATTTGCTCAACTTACCTGACTCTGCCTTGAAGCAGTCTTTTTGTCGTTTTGTCAGTTTCACTAGAACTGCAGGACATGTGTAACAGCAGCTAAGTGCCATCTTGGAAAGCTCCTCTATTCCACCTGGAATTCCTCACTAGCACTCTGTCCTCTCTGTTGATTGCTCTGCATTGCATAGCCAATCAGAATCATTTTGTAGTTCTCACAGAACTACATTTCCCAGGCTTACTTCCACTCTTAAGCACCTCAGTGGTGCGTCAGCGCTTGTGCCTTACGTTGGCCAGTTAGAGCCGGTTTGAGTCCGGATTGTGGACATTCGGACCTCTACACCTTCTTCAGCTCTGATTTCAGATCCTCACTCTCCCAACTTCAGGTACCCCGTCATACGGGCGCTGCACACTGTCTGTTTGGTATTGTGTACACCAACCTAAATGTGTCCTATACCCAAGGAACGCTTGGCGGGGTCAGATAATACACTATATGATGGTTCCATTGTCTCTTCTCCGGCAAAAAGAGGGCCGCCCACGCAGTCCCTCACCACTGCACTCCTCAACACCCGATCCCTGGTGTCCCATGGAGTTGAGGTTGAGGACTTACTCACACAATCACGTTATGACATCATGGCAATCACATAGTCCTGGCCCAATGATTGTATCTCCAATGAGGCCACTCATGCAATGCCCCCTGGTTATGTCTTACCTAGGGCCGATCCCCAGGATGTCAAAGGAGGGGGGGTTGCCCTCCTTCTAAGAGATAGCCTGCAATATCATCTTTGTCCGCATGAGCCCCTGGACAACTGTGAATCAATGATCACTAAAATCAAAATCTCCAACAATACTACACTCACCCTAATTCTCATTTACTGTCATACTCGTAACCTGCCCATGTTCGAAGAACAACTTTTACATTTACTAAACAATATCACCACCAACAAAGGACCTGTCATGCTCTTAGGTGACTTTAACTTATGGGCAAATGTCCCTTCTGACTGAACCCACTCATGCAGCTGGTCATATTTTGGACTGGGTCTTTTTTCACGAAATTCAAAACTCAACCCCCATCATCTCCCTGTGCCCCTGGTCAGTACACTTTTTACTTAATTTTATCATCACCCTCCCCACTGTATCTCCTAGAGTCAACATCATACCTCGGCTCTCCACTGCCTCTAGAACATTAAAAAAAACGAACCCCTGAAAGACTCTCTCTTGAACTTACTGAAAAACTTGGTAACTTGGTAACTTGTCCAAATTTGAAAACTCCTCAGAGATTGCTGAACATATGAAAAACACACTCGGTTCCATCATTGAGGAACTTGCCCCCATGAGCACCAGATTCATAAAACCCGAAACCTTCACCAAATATTGGTTCAATGATGAAATCCTTGCATTACGGCATCGCAGGCGAGCCACAGAACGTGCCTGGCGTAAAGAGCCTTCACCCGACTTGCTGGCTGCCTACAAGAACACTGTGAAAATATTCAAAACGGCTGTTACTAAGGCCAAAGCTGTTTACTACAGCAATCATATCCATCAAGCGAAATCTAAATCTAAAGAACTTTTTGCCATTTTGCAAGAATTCAACGCTAACACACAGACTACCCCGCTGGCACCTCAGGACGCCACCTGGTGTCAAACTATTCACAACGCCTTCTCCGCCAAAATTGCTTCTCACCTAGAAGCTAGTGTGTTCTCCTCTGCTAATACTACTGTAACCTCCCCCTCTA
Organism: Ambystoma mexicanum; assembly: GCF_040938575.1. Classification (NCBI taxonomy): domain Eukaryota; kingdom Metazoa; phylum Chordata; class Amphibia; order Caudata; family Ambystomatidae; genus Ambystoma; species Ambystoma mexicanum. The sequence continues at coordinate 1,392,923,733 of NC_090933.1, read as the reverse complement.
TAGTCTCTGCTCCTTTTTTTCCCCACTCACCTGAACAATCTCTTTCATCGAAGACTTCTCTAAATGAAGCACAAGACCAAATCTGCTCCATTGCATCCACCGAATCCTCACCCCGCCGGCTTCAGGAGCCTAATCTCAGCTCCTCTACAATAAAGCCTTTGTTCTCTTTTACCCCATGTACCGTATCAGAAGTTACCACAATCATAATGAACATGAAGCCTACTTCATGTAAAGGCGATGCCTGTCCCTCTAGGCTCCTGCTACAATGTCTTGAAACCATCAGTCCTTGGATTACTAAACTGATCAATCAGTCCTTTAAGGAAGGCCAAGTACCGGCAAACCTCAAGGAAGCATGGATTACAACTCTGCTCAAAAAGGCCAATCTCAACCCCTCTCTTGCCAAACATTATCGACCAATAACCAATGTGTCCTTCCTCTTGAAGGTTATTGACCGTCTAGCTTATCTCCAGCTACAGAAATGTATTGATGATAATGCCATTCTTTGCCCTCGCCAGTCTGGCTATCGTGCCTTTCATGGCACAGAAACTGCCATGCTCGATTGAAAAGCAAACCTCAGATCCATCATCGCCCGCAGTCATCCCGCCCTTTTGATGTTGCTTGATCTCTCCGCTGCATTCGAGCTAGTTGACCACGCATTATTGGCAACAAGATTACAATCCCTTGTCGGCTGCACAGATCTTACCACGCAATGGTTAGCTTAATTTCTTGGTCCCCGGAATGCCCGTGTGGTGATCCAAAACTCTTCTTCTATACCCTCCTTGCTTACCCACGGTGTACCCCAGGGATCTTCTCTGTCTCTCACTCTATTCAACATTTATATTCTTCCTCTGCTTCTTTTGCTCAATGACCTGGGTGTCCTATATACCAACTATGCTGACGACACCCAGGTCATCCTTGAACTTTCAGGCTCCTACTCTACTGACTCTAAAGCTATTGCTGCCATCTATTCCCTCATCCACTCCTGGATGAGTCAGAACTTCATGGCACTGAATGCCGATAAACAGAGCTACTCATTGCCGGATCTAGTCACATGCTAAAGAATCTCTCTAAGGAATATACGTCATTTATGATTGCCAATGTCTCCATTCCTGTGGGACAAAGCGTTAAGACCCTCGGTGTCACCATTGACTCCGAACTATCCATGCGCCCGGATGTGGCAAAAACTCGAGCTGCATGCGGTTGGATCAAAAGGCAACTGTGCGCAGTTCGTCCATTCTTATCTGTTAGCAATATGTCCCTTGTTGCATCTGCCCTAATAAATTCTATGTTGGACTACTGCAACAGCCTGTTAACAGGCACCTCTGCTGGTAACATCGCTGCCTTGCAGACCACTCAAAATGGCGCGGTCAGAGCTTGCTGGGTTTACCTAGGCACTTCTCCATCACCGAAGTCCAGAAGAAACTGCACTGGCACCCTATCAAGCATAGGGTTTCATTCAAGATACTCACTCTCACTTTCAAATGCTTGAACAACTCTGCACCTACTTGACACAGTGCATCCAGCGCTATGTCCCTGGTCGATCACTCAGGTCGACTGAACAGATCAGGCTCAGTCAGACCCACTTTCGCTCAGTCAAATTTGGAAAAACCAACTTCAAGGTCACTGCACCAGCTCTATGGTACTCACTCCCTCTACACATTAAGAGCTCCACCTCACTGGTTATCTTTAAAAAGAACCTTAAGACTCATCTCTTTAACACACCCTAGTCCTCTAACTAGTTTGCCGCCACTTTCTGGTAACTGATCATCCCTGTCTCTTCTGATCGCCCCTGTCTTGTACTGTTTATTGTGTGCGTGAGGTCTGCGGGCGATTTGGTGCGTTATCAAGAATTAAAATAAATAAATACATAGATAATATTGTTCCTGCCACCACCTCGGGTGACACAGTGGGTGAGAAATAAAATCAATGGGCACTCGCCAGCATTGCTTGGCAATCTGGGGTACCGCCTTCAAAAGCACCATAATACCATAGATGAACATGTCCGGGTCTACAGGAATCCCACGGACAGCCACCTCCCTTGTCATTGTGTGGATAATCAACATCACCCTTAAAGCACACATCCCAGGCATGGAAGAGACTACTCCGTGATCTGTGGTGTATATAGTCGTGTTTAACTTACTGAGCAGGACCCTACCCAGTAAACAGACAGAGGAACTCTCGAAATATAGTCAGGGTCCCCGTACTGCCTTACCTCCCACCTTTACATCCAACTCATCAGTGTATGGAACCTTGGAAATAATGTAAATTGCTTATTTCCTATCCTCGCCCCCACCAAAGGTTTCGCTTCAGGGTGGGTAGTCGTCGACAAGACCAGAAATGTGAGTGCTTTCTATGGGCTGTCATAATCAGATACATAATTGTTCCAGGAAAAGAGAAGGGGCTGCCTCCTACTACTGCTGCTCCCCCAAAGGGGGGGCAGCCCTACCTGGCACCCTGCTCACCGGTGCAGCACCACCCTGCTGTTGTTGCAGCAGGTGCCGGGCTTGTGTGTCCAGTGCTTGGGGCTGCTGATGATAGGTTTGGTGTTACCTCCCTGGATACTCTTGATTCTGGTGCCCTTGACCTTGTTGTTGGTACCCCAGTCCTTGGGATCCTTGGGGCCATTGGCCCTGTTGATGCGGCCTTAATTATATCTCACTGCAGATCTACTTCTGCATTCCCTTGTGAAATGCCCAAACCTTAAACAAGTCCAACATTGAGACTGTCCAAACCCACCTCCCCTGTGTCCAAACCCCCCTCCTCTTGCTCCTTGAAATCCCCCTCTTCCTCACTGCGGCCCATCTTGCTGCCACTGTGGGCAGGGGAACTGTTGTCCTCTGCCCCACTGTCCTTGTCCTCCTTCAGCCCAGAGCAACGCAAAGGTAGCACTCACAACTTGTGGATGCTCTCGGTTCCTTCTGCCTGTATTGGCATTGAAAATAGCCCCAGAACTGCTACCTTGGCCAATTATTTATCCACCAATTTCGTTTCACCCCCCGAAGCCTTTGTGCTGTTTCCCTCTCCCACTCTTTAATCCTTTTACAATGATGCTCCATTATATTCTGTATTTCCGGCCATCATCTCTTGTTCCAGGGGACGTCTTTATCCTTCTCAGTTCTGTTATCAATCCTGTCAACCTATCCTCAAACTCCCTAGACCTGTAACCCGCCAATAACGGTCCTTCAGGTGAGTGCGAATACAGAGGCAGGGGAGCATTAGCCTGCAGTGCTACTGGTGCTACAGGAGACCCTAGCGCAGCAGAAGGGGTCCCTATCGCAGTGGGTACAGAGCTTGGATTAGTATAATCTTCCGTAGGATATGTTGTCAAGGGATACAATCCCCTACCCTCCACTAATGCCCTGCCTTCTCCTTCTCCCTTTCTGCACTTCCCATCTTTCTGCCTTTGCACCTCCACTCCATTCCCTAGATCTCCTGAGTCTTTGAACATGCGCCAAAGATCGAGAATTTATTTTCGCTTCTGTAGCTGTTTCCCCTTATATTTTGCTACCAGAAATGTGGACATGTGTTCCAAAATACTCTTGTTGTGTGAGCCCTGCCTTGCCCAGAGGAAGGGCATCCCCCCTCCTCCTGTCTCTGCGATCCACTGCTTATGATATTTTTCCACCCTGTCATGATACAGTGCGGGGCATAATACATATGTTGTGTTCCTCCCCCATACTAGTGACGTCTATCTCTTACTGACCCCAAAAATCCCTGCTAAGGCACCACACACTCTGCCATGTGCTTATAATAACAAGAACAAGAAAATCACCCCCCATCCTTCACTCTCACCCTTCCACATACTACTGCTCCAAAATATTGTCCAATACCACACTGCAACGCACACAATTACCGCCCCTTCTAGGGCCGGATTCTCACCCAGGAAACACAACCACCAGAAATTAAAATAACACGCTAAACTAACAACCACTACTTATACGAGACCCCTGCTTTTTATTTCCATATACCTCCTTTATTATATTAATATATTCTATTATACTGCCTTGTGGTACCACCTTCCCTCTCCTTCTGAGGAGGGGATCACTGCCTTACCTTTGCCTCACCTTATAATCCTTTACCTTATAAAATGTTACTGAAACACTCCATCCATAATACAAAATTTACCGACAAATAACCCTAACCTTGTCCACGTCATTATGGGATTTCGGGCATGGCTGGGGATTTCTTTGGCCTTGTGTACTAGGGCCTAGTGCATGCAATGCTGTATTTAATGTGCAGGCCTTCCCTTCTATCTAGGATTACTAATATCTACGTAAAAATAACGATGCTGCCTGCGCCTTGGGCCACACCATGTAGTTAAACTATAATTGGTTAAATTAACATGGGGTCCTGCTGGACCCGAAGGCGTCCCTCTCGCTGTCCCCCATCCCCGTAGCTCATCACAGTGCTTCGAAGCATCTCACCTTACTTTAAAGTGCCTAAGGGTGGGCAGGGCCGCCTCTTCCCAACATTAGCTTGATACAAACATATACCAGGAGCTACTTTCAGCCCCTCAAGCCAAATGGTGTCATACATATGTGATGTTAACTATGTGTTTGGGAATGTTTGTGAAGCAGCATTAGGACACATTTAGACGATGTTTGATGCACAACGGATCGCATGTAATAGACATAAACCTCTAGTTTGCATCTCATGTGGAAGTTGCAATTGCAGCACACGGTGTCCTAGCTCCTCAATTCCCAGAGGATGCTAGTTGCTTCTGATTAATGGGTGATGGCTTCAAGCACAGGAGCCGTGAGTTACTTTTAACTCCTGATCATCACACCATTATTGTGATTGTGCATGTATGTAGTGTCAAACATAACACATTGTGGATACAAGGCCAGGAATTATGCAATTTGATCCACAGTAGAAGACTGCAAATGGCAATCCACAATAGAATTGGGATGGAGTGTAGGGCTGTGGAGGTGTCAGGCCGCACAGGCTGGGTGTGAGAGAGAAATATAATAGTTTACTGAGTAAGGCAAAGGGTTTTTTGCACCAGTTCCAAATACAATTTAGCAGGTGGTGATGTTTTGCTAAATCAGTACAATATAAGAATTCCACAGCGGGTGGATTTTGCTGAATTGTCCTAATTCTGCATTTCTGATACTAATGATTGACATCTCATTGAAAATCTTTTCCACAGACAATAACAAAATAATTGGCAAATCATTTTCTCTGTTCTCTTTGGTTTCTTGCCCGGTGTATACATTTCCATATGCTGCGGTCACCACTCGGTAATACAGTGGACCAGAGGAACATCTTATGAGCTGGAAACAGCACCCTTGTTGGTAAGGACAGATCGGCAGCCCATTAAGATTTGCTTGCCACAGCGTCATAACACTGAGATGTCCAGTGTTGTGGGGTACATTTAAAGGCCCCAAACAGAAGTACCTTCCAATTGAACAGCAGCATTTAAACACTGCAACCAAAAATGGTCCTGCTTTGATTTCCCTGTCACATCAGTGGAAAGTATTTGAACACTACAACGAAAAATGGCTTGGCTTTTTCTTTTTTGTTCATGCAAAATTGAAGAACCATGTAGAAAGGGCCTACCCGTCATCGTCTATGGACAAGTTGCAGTGTAATTCACCCGAGGAGGAGGAATCAAAGAATCCTGTGACCTGCAAGAAAGGATTTTTAAACATTAAAAGAAAAACTGCCTGCACATGTGTTTGCAAATAAAAACGGTTTTATAAAGCCACAATGGAAAAAGATATCACGGCTCACACAGAAAATGTCAGAGAAACCTGATGTCGGGGTGACCAAAGAAAATGTATATTAGGTTTCACCCACAAAACTCCTGTAACCTGTGAAGAGACACTAATTCAGGAAAAAACGGTTCTTACTGAGGCAGAGACTTCACAATTAAAAACTCCACTTCCAGCTGGATAGTGCACCTCTCCTCAAACAAACCTGCAATAAAATGTGATGCTTCTGGAGGCGTCATAATTCCCTGTTCTGCAGACATGATGGCAGGAAAGAAGGCAATCCTTAGCTTAAGCTTGACGAAAAGGTGTGAGTCATTGTTGCACCCACTTCAAAGAGCAAACTGCCAATTTCAAAGAGACTTATAAAAACCCTCTGGTCACAGACTGGGCCCAGGAAGACAGATGACTGTGGGGGATGAAGCGTCCCTCCCATTTGTTGAACAAGACACTCCCAATTAATATTAAAAAACTATTTCATTTTAGGCATTTTGCGCAGCCATCAGACTGAGGATTAATTTCATTTTTGTGCTATGTACCGTAATTTCCAGGCGGTTTTAGGGGTATAAGCTGCATTTACTTGTGACTTTGGGAACTGTAATGGGTAGTTTGCCTAGTTTTCTGGCTGATCTGAACATTTTAGAAATGTGAGGGTTAGTGAAAAGGTGGAAAATGAAATTAGGAATATGCGTGATGACTTACATATTCATAACTGTTGTACATTTTATGAAAATGACTCAAAAGTGCCACATGGCCATGCTACATCGTATATTTGTATTGTATTTATTTTATTTATAAAGTGCAGCCAGGCCCATAGGCATCCGGGTGCATCATTTTAAATACAGGTTTCAGAACGTTACAGTTGCATACAGTAGATAAGGACGATACATACATGTTGCAGATACATAAGTATTACAGTTATATACAGTAAGTAAGGGAAGATACAGTTAAATAATACAGTACGGTATTAACAGTAAATACAGTAGGGCAGACGACAGGCCCAAGATCAAGGAAGTTAAGCTGTCATTGTATCCAGATCCTGAAGCCAGCGCTTAGTGTTGCGCTTGAATAAGTGGAAGGAGGGTTCTGATCTAAGCGAAGCAGGGAGTGTGTTCCAAAGCTTTGATGCCCGTACAGGGAAGCTAGCACCACCCGAGTTATTCAGTTTGAATCTTGGTATATACATTGTGTTTGCTTGAGCCGCTCTAAGTGGTCTTGAGCACGTATGTGAGGTCAGTTGGTTAGTAAGGTAGGCAGGAGCGAGGTTGGCCCTGGCTTTGTGTGTTAGGGCAAGAGTTTTGAGAGATATTCTGTGCTCTACCGGGAGCCAGCACAGGTTGCGTCTAGTCTCAGAGATATGAGACTTCTTGGGGATGTTGAGGGCAGCCCTGATGGCATTATTCTGTATTACTTGTAACTTGTTAATGTTTTTGTGGCTAGTACCTAAATAGAGGGCGTTACAATAACCGATTTTGGACAGAACTAGCGTTCTAACAAGTGTGATGCAATTAGGTGTGGAAATGAATGTCCTGCAGGCGGTGATTAGTTTACAGGTATATGCGGAGGATGTTGAAACCGTGTTAGTTTGTTTGGAGAAGGATAAGGTGGCATCAAGGTAAATGCCAAGGGTTTTAGTGTTGTTTGAGACGGTAATAGAGTTGCCATCTATAATAAATTATTTGAAGGCAGTGTTAAGTTTTTTAAATTTAGCATGTGTACCAAGGACAAGCAGCTCCTTTTTTTCGTTGTTTAGACAAAGACCATGTTGCGCCATCCATGCTTGTATCACTGAGTAGATTTCGTTAAGGGTTTTGCTGTCAGATGCATAGTCTCCAGAGATAGGAATGAGTATCTGGGTGTCGTCTGCATAGTTAGTATACGTGACATCCAGATAGTTAAGGATATCGAATAGGGGCTTCGTAAAGACATTATAGAGCATGGGGGACACACAAGAACCTTGCGGAACCCCACAAAGTACCGGGGAAGGTTCAGCAGAGTCAGTGGGAGAGAAGACCCTCATAGTTCTGTTCGCCAAGAAGGAGCTCATCCAGGAGGTGGCTGCGTCAGAGAAATGTGCTGCATATTTCAGATGGTGGCAGAGCGTTTGATGGTTGACCAAATCAAAAGCTGCTGACAGATCAAGCAGTAAGAGGAGTGCTAGTTTACCATTGTCTTTTAGTACTTGAATTTGAGTGGTGAGATTTATCAAGGCAGTTTCCGTGTTGTGTCTTCGTCGGAAACCGGATTGCCTTATTCCCAATAGATTGTTAGATTCTAGATATGCCTGTATTTGCAGGTATGATATGATATGATATGATATGATATGGCATTTATAACGCGCCTATACACAAGTGTTTCAGGGCGCGACGAGGCAGGGCGGGGGGACAAAGGGAAGACAGACAGCGATAATACTAGGCCAGGTGTCATTCAGATTGCGCAAGTGCATGGGAAGAGGGGAAGGGAAAGTACAAGGGGAAAAGGAGAGGGGAAAGTGCAGTACAGGTGTAGTAGAATAACAAGATCAATAATAAGGGCCAGCTGGAGGCAAGATAAGTGCAGACAAGTGCTGGGAGGGGGGCTGTAGGGATACAGAGATAGTCCCGCAGTGCAGGGGTTGCCAAGGAGGCAGAGCAGGGGACAAGTGGATGGGCCGGGGAACGAGAACAGTGAGAGTGGCCCAGTGCAGATTCAATGCAGTTTCAATCAGGAATTTAGCATGGGAGAGGGGGAGAGAAAGCAGAAGCAAAGAGGAAGGTTTTGAGGTGCTTCCGGAACCGGAGATGGTTCTCCTCAAGTTTCAGGGAGGCAGGAAGGCTGTTCCAGAGGGAGGCCCCTGCTGCGGAGAGAGATCTACCCCCAACTCGTTGCTTGGAGAAGCGGCTGACCCTGAGGGAGTTGGAGGCGGATGAGCAAAGAGCTCAAGAAGGAAGATATTTAGGAAGAGAGAGTTGAAGGTATTTCAGCCACAGGCCCCAGAAGGCCTTGTGGACAGTGCAGAGGGTTTTGAACTTAATCCTCGCAGCCACTGGGAGCCAGTGCAGAGATTTCAGTCCTGGAGAGATACGGTCCTTGGGCTTGAGGCCAAGGACAAGTCTCGCAGTCCTATTCTGAATTAGTTGCAGAGGGCGGAGAGTAGAGGCAGGCAGATTTAGATAGAGGCTGTTACAGTAGTCCAGCTTAGAGAGAACCAGGGCTCTGGAGACAGTGAGCTTCGGGGGGAAGGAGAGGAAAGGAATAATACCTCTGAGGAGGTGCATCTGGTAGTGTGACTTCTTTGAGACGTCAGAAATGTGAGGCTACTCTATCCAATATTTTTTGTAAAAAGGGTTCAGTTGTTATAGGCCTATAGTTAGACAGGTTGGCTGGGTCAAGAGTCGGTTTTCTTGATTAGAGGAATGACCCAAGCGTCTTTTCAGTTATCAGGCACTACTCCAGTTTTGCAGGAGGAATTGATAAGGTTAGTAATAAATGGAGCACGGTCGTGTGCTGCTGCTTTGATGATCCGGGCAGGGCAGGCGTCACCTTGGCAATTCGAAGGTTTTGGTTTCCTAATGATATTTTCCACTTCCCAAATTGACAGGGGTGTGAAACTAAATGGTTTACAGGTGCGCGCAAAGGTGGGGTTATTAGGATGTTGTTTGTATTCAGGGTCAGAGAGTAGCAAACCTTTTTTCACGTTCATTTTAGATTGTAGCAGTGCTATTTTATCTAATAGCGCCTTCTGAATGTTAGTGCACCATAGTGCATCTGTGATACATTTGTCAACAGGGGCGATAGGAGATTCGAGTTCTTTTAGGATCTTAAAAAGTTCTTTTGTATTTGATTCCGCTTGTATGATCCTTTTGTTGTAAGTGTCTTTTTTAGCAAGTATAATGGCCTCTTTGTAGTTAGAAGATACTTGGGTTAGCTCATTCTTATTAGTTACTGAAGGGCACTTTTTCCAATGTGCTTCTGCAGTTCTCTTAATTTTACGCAGTACTCTTAGATGCGGCGTGAACCACGTATTCAGATGACGTTGAGATTTAGGTTTCCACAATTTTAAAGGGGCAATGGTATTCAGAGCTTTAAGCATTGCCTGATTGTAAATGTCCACTAGGACAGTAGGGTCAGAAGTGGCAGTATTGTTGAGAAGGGGGGGAGTAATAAAGGGAGGAGTTTATCAGGCGTAATGTCTTTCTTGTTCCTGGGGTGGGTGGCTGGAGCAACGATTTGTGCAGGACGTTGTGTGGTTGCTTTGATGGAGAAGGTTATTTTATGGTGATCCGACCAAATACATGGTTCGTTAGATGGGAGATCAATAGTGCAATTAAGGTTGGTGAGCCATTCCAATGTTCTTCCTTTAGTATGTGTGGGCTCATGAATGATGTGGGCATGACCAAGGTCAGATAGGGTATTGGCTAGATCAAGGGCGTTAGTATTCATGGGGTCATTAAGACCAAGATTAAAATCCCCAAGTAGGATAGTTTGTGAGTTGGGTTTAGTATTAGTAGATATAAGGGATGCAATGTCCTCCGTGAATGTGGAAATAGGTCCTGGTGGTCGTTAGATAAGGTGCACTGTTGCTGTGTGGTTGGGTGATAATGGTGGTACTTTGATGGACAAGGATTCAGCAGAGGGGATTTGTATGTCCTAAATGACTCTAATGTCGATAGTGTTTTTGAAGATGAAGGCGAGACCGCCTCCCTTCACCTGGTTAGTTTTTCTGTCACATCTAATGATAGCATAGTCGTTCGGTATGGCTAGAGCCAAAGAAGGGCCGGATGCTGCATTTAGCCAAGTTTCCGTAACCGCAAGGAGATCAAGCTTTTCAGCAGTTATGAAATCAGCGATGTCCAATGCTTGGGCAGGGAGGGACCTAGCATTCACCAGGCTGCTTTGATGAAGGTGTCTTTTGCAGGGGTTTGCTGTGGTGGTAGGGGTAAGTCATGCAGAGTGATAGGGCCCTGCTTGATGTCTGATTCATTGGCCTGATTGGCTGGGTTGTTATGCCGACGCAAGTGTTTATTTCTCTTGTAGAGGTGAGGCTGAGGAGTTTTAGTCCACAGTCGAGCTCCTAATCTGGAGTTTCTGAATGTGATGCTTGGGTGGTAGGAGCGTAGTGTGGTTTGAACATGGTTGCTTGTGATAATGTTGCAAAGTGCAGGTGAGCTATTATAGAGCTTCGAGTATGAACACTGTTTTAATGGGGTGGAGGAATGAGGTGCCTGCAGGCAAGGATTGTGAGCTAGTGCTCTGAATGTGCGGATCAATTGGAATGCTAACTAATGTAACACAGTCAGGCTTAAATAGCAAATGAACTAGGGTTTGTGAATGACTAATTAACCAGAGTTTAGGGCAGACCTTTGATCTAAACTGCAATGGGGCAGCACCTAGGTTCAGAATGATGCATTTGGCAGAAACAGTGGGGCAGTGCCTAGGTTTGAGGTCATACATTTAAGCTGAAATGCAGTGGCTAACGCCTAGATTCACAGTAGTTCATTTGAGCTACAGCAGCAGTGGGGCCACACCTTAGTTCACAAATTAATACATTTGGCTCGGATGCAATGGAACGATACCTAGATTCAAGATAAGAGCAATTGGCTAAAAATGAAAGGGGGCAGCACCTAGTTGCAAGATAAAGCAATTGACTAAATGCAATGGGCATCACCTAGTACATGTAGCGACAGTCAGAACAGGTGATAAATGTTACCTATGCTTCATCAACTTTGCACTTTGCACGTTAGCGGACAATCAATTAATGCGTATAGAGCAGGCAGTACATGAACAGGTCTCAAATTAAGTTAGGCTAGCGAGTCGTAATGCAACTTTGCGGGTTGGCAGACAGTAGGAAAACATAGGGAGGCAATCA